>NC_091282.1:1236797334-1237397334 GCF_032444005.1 Ranitomeya imitator | reverse complement strand
GCCTCTAGCTCCTCCCTCCATAGAATGTCTGTGTCGGCCTCTAGCTCCTCCGTCCATAGAATGTCTGCGTCGGCCTCTGGCTCCTCCCTCCATAGAATGTCTGTGTCGGCCTCTAGCTCCTCCCTCCATAAAATGTCTGTGTGCCTCTAGCTCCTCCTTCCATAGAATGTCTGTGTCGGCCTCTAGCTCCTCCCTCCATAGAATGTCTGTGTCGGCCTCTAGCTCCTCCCTCCATAGAATGTCTGTGTTGGCCTCTAGCTCCTCCTTCCATAGAATGTCTATGTGTGCCTCTAGCTCCTCCCTCCATAGAATGTCTGTGTGTGCCTCTAGCTCCTCCCTCCATAGAATGTCTGTGTCGGCCTCTAGCTCCTCCCTCCATAGAATGTCTGTGTGTACTCTAGCTCTTCCCTCCATAGAATGTCTGTGTGTGCCTCTTGTTCCTCCCTTCATAGAATGTCTGTGTGTGCCTCTAGCTCCTCCCTCCATAGAATATCTGTGTCGGCCTCTAGCTCCTCCTTTGTTATGGACCTGGTGGTTAGGAGCACCAGGAACGACCTGATGGTTAAACTCACACAAGACAAGCTCTGGGAAGTGGGAACTCTGCTGACCGCAACCCCTAATCCTATCACACAACTAGAAATAGCCGTGGAGCGTACCTAACACGGCCTAGACGCCTCTTCACAGCCTAAGAGCTAACTAGCCCTAGAAATAGAAAATAAAGCCTACCTTGCCTCAGAGAAATTCCCCAAAGGAAAAGGCAGCCCCCCACATATATTGACTGTGAGTAAAGATGAAGTCACAAACACAGAAATGAAACAGGTTTCAGCAAAGGGAGGCCAGACTTACTAAACAGACTGAGGATAGGAAAGGTATCTTTGCGGTCAGCACAAAAAACTACAAAAAGACCACGAAGAGTGTGCAAAAAGACTTCCGCACCGACTCACGGTGTGGAGGTGCCACTCTGCATCCCAGAGCTTCCAGCTAGCAAAACAAAATCATGATAGCAAGCTGGACCAGAAAACAATGAACAAATAATAAATAGCAGGGACTTAGCTGCTGCTGGAGTATACAGGTCACCAGAAAGATCCAAGAGCGAACTGAACCAGTACAAGAACATTGACAGCTGGCATGGAGTAACGATCTGAGTGGAGTTAAATAGAACAGCCAGCCAAAGAATAAACTACGTCACCTGTGGAAGGAACCTCAGAAGCAGCAGCACCACTCACAGCCACCAGAGGGAGTCCATGGACAGAACTCGCCGAAGTACCATTCATGACCACAGGAGGGAGTTCGATAGCAGAATTCACAACAGTACCCCCCCTTGAGGAGGGGTCACCGAACCCTCACCAGAGCCCCCAGGCCGATCAGGACGAGCCAAATGAAAGGCACGAACTAGATCGGCAGCATGAACATCAGAGGCAAAAACCCAGGAATTATCTTCCTGACCATAACCCTTCCACTTGACCAGGTACTGGAGCTTCCGTCTCGAAAAACGAGAATCCAAAATCTTCTCCACCACATACTCCAACTCCCCCTCGACCAACACCGGGGCAGGAGGATCAACGGAGGGAACCATAGGCGCCACGTATCTCCGCAATAACGACCTATGGAACACATTATGGATGGCAAAAGAAGCTGGAAGGGCAAAACGAAATGACACAGGATTGAGAACTTCAGAAATCTTATACGGACTAATGAAACGAGGCTTAAACTTAGGAGAGGAAACCTTCATAGGAACATGACGAGACGACAACCAAACCAAATCCCCAACACGAAGTCGGGGACCAACACAGCGCCGGCGGTTAGTGAAACGTTGAGCCTTCTCCTGGGACAATGTCAAATTGTCCACCACATGAGTCCAAATCTGCTGCAACCTGTCCACCACAGTATCCACACCAGGACAGTCCGAAGACTCAACCTGCCCTGAAGAGAAACGAGGATAGAAACCAGAATTACAGAAAAAGGGCGAAACCAAAGTAGCCGAGCTGGCCCGATTATTAAGGGCGAACTCAGCCAAAGGCAAGAAGGACACCCAATCATCCTGATCAGCAGAAACAAAGCATCTCAGATATGTTTCCAAAGTTTGATTAGTTCGTTCGGTTTGGCCATTTGTCTGAGGATGGAAAGCCGAAGAAAAAGACAAATCAATGCCCATCTTAGCACAAAAGGACTGCCAAAACCTCGAAACAAACTGGGAACCTCTGTCCGAGACGATGTTCTCCGGGATGCCATGCAAACGAACCACATGCTGGAAAAACAATGGCACCAAATCAGAGGAGGAAGGCAATTTAGACAAGGGTACCAAATGGACCATCTTAGAGAAGCGATCACAAACCACCCAAATGACCGACATCCTTTGAGAGACAGGGAGATCTGAAATAAAATCCATGGAAACATGCGTCCAGGGCCTCTTCGGGACCGGCAAGGGCAAAAGCAACCCACTGGCACGAGAACAGCAGGTCTTAGCCCGAGCACAAGTCCCACAGGACTGCACAAAAGAACGCACATCCCGTGACAAAGAAGGCCACCAAAAAGATCTAGCCACCAAATCTCTGGTACCAAAGATTCCCGGATGACCCGCTAACACCGAACAATGAACCTCAGAGATAACTCTACTAGTCCATCTATCAGGGACAAACAGTTTCTCCGCTGGACAACGGTCAGGTCTATCAGCCTGAAACTTCTGCAGCACACGCCGCAAATCAGGGGAGATGGCAGACAAAATTACCCCCTCTTTGAGAATACCCGCCGGCTCAGGAACTCCTTGACAGGGCATCAGCCTTCACATTCTTAGAGCCCGGAAGGTACGAAACCACAAAATCGAAACGGGAGAAAAACAGCGACCATCGAGCCTGTCTAGGATTCAACCGTTTGGCAGACTTGAGATAAGTCAAATTCTTGTGATCCGTCAAGACCACCACGCGATGCTTGGCTCCTTCAAGCCAATGTCGCCACTCCTCGAATGCCCACTTCATGGCCAACAACTCTCGATTGCCAACATCATAATTGCGCTCAGCAGGCGAAAATTTTCTAGAAAAGAAGGCACATGGTTTCATCACCGAGCAATCAGAACTTCTTTGCGACAAAACAGCCCCTGCTCCAATCTCAGAAGCATCAACCTCGACCTGAAACGGAAGTGAAACATCTGGCTGGCACAACACAGGGGCAGAAGAAAAACGACGCTTCAACTCCTGAAAAGCCTCTTCAGCCGCAAAGGACCAATTGACCACATCAGCACCTTTCTTGGTCAAATCAGTCAACGGTTTAGCAACACTAGAAAAATTAGCAATGAAGCGACGGTAAAAATTAGCAAAGCCCAGGAACTTCTGCAGGCTCTTCACAGATGTCGGCTGAGTCCAATCATAAATGGCCTGAACTTTAACAGGGTCCATCTCGATAGTAGAAGGGGAAAAAATGAAACCCAAAAATGAAACCTTCTGAACTCCAAAGAGACATTTCGACCTCTTCACAAACAAGGAATTCGCACGAACGACCTGGAACACCATTCTGACCTGCTTCACATGAGACTCCCAATCATCCGAAAAGACCAAAATATCATCCAAATATACAATCATGAATCTATCCAGGTACTCTCGGAAGATGTCATGCATAAAGGACTGAAACACAGATGGAGCATTAGAAAGTCCGAATGCCATAACCAGGTACTCAAAATGGCCCTCGGGCATATTAAATGCTGTTTTCCATTCATCGCCCTGTTTAATTCGCTCAAGATTATACGCCCCTCGAAGATCTATCTTGGTGAACCAACTAGCCCCCTTAATCCGAGCAAACAAATCAGACAGCAGCGGCAAAGGGTACTGAAATTTGACTGTGATCTTATTAAGAAGGCGGTAATCAATACAAGGTCTCAAGGAGCCATCCTTCTTGGCCACAAAAAAGAACCCTGCTCCCAACGGTGATGACGACAGGCGAATATGACCTTTCTCCAAGGATTCCTTTATATAACTCCGCATAGCGGCGTGCTCTGGCACAGATAAATTAAACAGTCGATCCTTAGGAAACTTACTACCAGGAATCAAATTAATAGCACAATCGCAATCCCTATGAGGAGGTAGGGCACCGGAATTGGGCTCTTCAAATACATCCCGGTAATCTGACAAAAACTCAGGGACTTCAGAAGGAGTGGAAGACGAAATTGACAGCAATGGAACATCACCATGTACCCCCTGACAACCCCAGCCGGACACAGACATAGATTTCCAATCCAAAACTGGATTATGGACCTGTAGCCATGGCAACCCCAAAACGACCACATCATGCAGATTATGCAACACCAAAAAGCGAATATCCTCCTGATGTGCAGGAGCCATGCACATGGTCAATTGAGTCCAGTACTGAGGCTTATTCTTGGCCAAAGGCGTAGCATCAATTCCTCTCAATGGAATAGGATACTGCAAGGGCTCCAAGAAAAAACCACAGCGCCTGGCAAACTCCAAGTCCATCAAATTCAGGGCAGCGCCTGAATCCAAATGCCATAACAGAATAGCACGACAGAGAGCAAATCAGAGTAACGGACAAAAGAAATTTAGACTGTACCGTACCAATGGTGGCAGACCTAGCGAACCACTTAGTGCGCTTAGGACAATCGGAGATAGCATGAGTGGAATCACCACAGTAAAAACACAGCCCATTCCGACGTCTGTGTTCTTGCCGTTCAACTCTGGTCAAAGTCCTATCACACTGCATAGGCTCAGGCCTATGCTCAGAGAATACCGCCAAATGGTGCACAGCTTTGCGCTCACGCAAGCGCCGATCGATCTGAATGGCCAAGGACATAGACTCATTCAGACCAGCAGGCGTGGGAAATCCCACCATGAAATCCTTAAGGGCTTCAGGAAGACCTTTTCTGAAAATTGCCGCCAGGGCACACTCATTCCACTGAGTAAGCACAGACCACTTTCTAAACTTCTGACAGTACACCTCCGCTTCATCCTGACGCTGACACAAAGCCAGCAAGATTTTCTCTGCCTGATCCACTGAATTAGGTTCATCATAAAGCAATCCAAGCGCCAGAAAAAACGCATCTACATCACGCAATGCAGGATCTCCTGGCGCAAGGGAAAATGCCCAGTCTTGAGGGTCACCACGCAACAAAGAAATAATGATTTTTACTTGTTGAACGGGGTCACCAGAGGAGCGGGGTTTCAAAGCTAGAAACAATTTACAATTATTTTTGAAATTCAGGAACTTAGATCTATCCCCAGAAAACAAATCAGGAATTGGAATTCAAGGCTCTAACATCGGATTCTGAACCACAAAATCTTGAATGTTTTGTACCCTTGCAGTGAGATGATCTACACAAGAGGACAGACCTTGAATGTCCATATCTACACCTGTGTCCTGAACCACCCAAAAGTTAAGGGGAAAAGAAAGACAAAACACACTGCAGAGAAAAAAAAATGGTCTCAGAACTTCTCTTATCCCTCTATTGAGATGCATTAATACTTTGGGCCAGCTGTACTGTTATGGACCTGGTGGTTAGAAGCACCAGGAACGACCTGATGGTTAAACTCACACAAGACAAGCTCTGGGAAGTGGGAACTCTGCTGACCACAACCCCTAATCCTATCACACAACTAGAAATAGCCGTGGAGCGTACCTAACACGGCCTAGACGCCTATTCACAGCCTAAGAGCTAACTAGCCCTAGAAATAGAAAATAAAGCCTACCTTGCCTCAGAGAAATTCCCCAAAGGAAAAGGCAGCCCCCCACATATATTGACTGTGAGTAAAGATGAAGTCACAAACACAGAAATGAAACAGGTTTCAGCAAAGGGAGGCCAGACTTACTAAACAGACTGAGGATAGGAAAGGTATCTTTGCGGTCAGCACAAAAAACTACAAAAAGACCACGCAGAGTGTGCAAAAAGACTTCCGCACCGACTCACGGTGCGGAGGTGCCACTCTGCATCCCAGAGCTTCCAGCTAGCAAAACAAAATCATGATAGCAAGCTGGACCAGAAAACAATGAACAAATAATAACTAGCAGGGACTTAGCTTCTGCTGGAGTAGACAGGTCACCAGAAAGATCCAAGAGCGAACTGAACCAGTACAAGAACATTGACAGCTGGCATGGAGTAACGATCTGAGTGCAGTTAAATAGAGCAGCCAGCCAACGAATAAACTCCGTCACCTGTGGAAGGAACCTCAGAAGCAGCACGATTTGAAGAGATTTGATAACGGCCTCGAATAATTTCTTGTGTCTCCACAGCAGTCACGTCGCCGATAGCGTCTTCACCGGTGGGTCCTTTCTGCTACGTGATGGACGGAGATGTAACTTGGAAGTTTCCCAATTTTTTTACAGGAGCTCATCTACCTTGTGCCATTTATAATATGGTTGTCTCATGGGATTCTTAAATACGTGGGTGCTAAAGGAAAGACAAAGAAATCAGCGCCTCCTGAAGACTGTGAGGCTATGCCGTCTCCCTCTGTGCTCTATCCTCCCCTTCATCCATCCCTAACAATTTACCGGAAGAGAATAGCTTCCACCTATCATATTCTACGAGGCCGAACACGTGTCCAATTTTTCCCTTGGACTGAGTAGTCCACGGGAAAATATCAGAGACGTCTTATTTTGATCCGTTGGATCAAAATCGGAGATCAGAGTCTATCGGTCCGTGAAAAAAATTGGACCGCCCTTGCATGACATTCGATTTTCATGGACAATCAGAAAGAGAAAGGCGGAGAAACTTTAAAATGATTTCTACATGTAGGATAAACACTGATGATCAAACTCTGATCAGGATAGTCATTCCGTTTTTATCGTACGTGAAAAATGCTGAAGTCTGAATGAGCCTTTAAAAAGTGAATTTTTCATTAATACCATTATAAAATCCAAAATGTGATTTCAAGTTTATCCTTTGTATTAAATTTTACAACTTAAAAAAAAAGATCCTGTGTAAAAAAAAAATATTCCGAGATCGGTAACTTTTTTACCATTTGGTTGATGGGGGAATTGCTATTTTTGGGGTGTTCTGTGATTTTTATTGGTACGTCCAACTTTTTTTTATCACTTTTTCATATACTTTTTTGGGTGGCTAGGTGACTGTGAAATCACAATTCTGCTATGTTTTTACATTATTTATTCACCCTCAACTAGGAGTTGCGCCTAAATTTTGCAACTTTTGCCGTTTTAACACCAGTTTTTCCCAACTCCGACAAATTGGTTGGACCTGGTGTGGGATGGGGGTGTAGCGGGGGCATGATGTCTAATTCATGACCAGCTGAGGCATTTCCTAAAAACCTTAGTCCGGTATCTGACTGGAGTGAGATTTCTGGCATAGCGCATGGAGGAGCATGCTCCAGATGCATGAAAAAGCATGCTCCCTCATCAATGCCAATCTTGATGGACCAGGCCCAATGAATTATTTTAATATTCTGGATCTTTATAAGGGAAAAGGTTTTTAATTTTCCTTCAACTTTTACTTTTTGTTATATTAAACTTTTAATTTTTAATAATTACGTTATATTATTGAACATGTGATTGATCGCTTGTACAATACTCTACAATGCTTCTGTACGGCAGAGTATGAAAAAAAGTGAATGTAAAAAAAGACTGCAGTACCATTCATGATCACTATACACTGTATGGCGCTGTCCCATTTCCATGACCCCATCAATCAATTGATCAGTGGAATTGTGTTTTGATATTAATGCCACAGAAACATCTTTACAGTGGGGGGGGGGGGGGGGTATTTAATCAGCCACCAATTGTGCAAGTTATCCCACTTAATATGATGAGAGAGGCCTGTAATTGACATCATAGGTAGACCACAACTCTGAGAGTCAAAATGAGAAAACAAATCCAGAAAATCACCTTGTCTGATTTGGTAAGTTTTATTTTGCAAATTATGGTGGAAAATAAGTATTTTGTCATTAACCATAGTTCATCTCAATATTATGTCATATATCCTTTGTTAGCAATGACAGAGGTCAGACGTTTTCTGTAAGTCTTCACAAGGTTGGCACACACTGTTGGTGGTATGTTTTCCCATTCCTCCCTGGAGATCTCCTCTAGAGCAGTGACGTTTTGGGCTTGTCCCTGGGCAACACAGACTTTCAACTCCCTCCAAAGGTTTTCTATGGGGTTGAGATCTGGAGACTGGCAAGGCCACTCCAGGACCTTCATATGCTTCTTATGAAGTCATGCCTTCATTGCCCCGGTGGTGTGCTTGAGATCATTATCATGCTGAAAGACCCATCCATGTTTCATCTTCAATGCCCTTGCTGATGGAAGGAAGTTTGCACTCAAAATCTCAAGATACATGGCCCCATTTATTCTTTCATGTTCACGGATCAGAGAAACAGCCCCAAAGCATGATGTTTACCACTCCCATGCTTCACAGTAGGTATGGTGTTCTTTGGATGCAACTCAGCAATCTGTCTCCTCCAAACACAACGAGTTTTGGTTCTACCAAATAGTTCTATTTTGGTTTCATCAGACCATATGACATTCTCCCAATGCTCTCCTGGATAATCCAAATGCTCTCTCGCAAACTTCAGACAGGCCCGGACATGTACTGGCTTAAGCAGGAGGACACGTCTGGCACTGCAGGATCTGAATCATTGGCGGCGTAATATGTTACTGATGGTAGCCTTTGTTACAGTGGTCCCAGCTCTCTGCAGGTCATTCACTAGGTCCCCCCGCGTGGTTCTGGGATTTGTGCTCACCGTTCTTGTGATCAATTTGGCCCCACGGGGTGAGATCTTGTGTTGAGCCCCAGATCGAGGGAGATTATCTGTCGTCTTGTATGTCTTCCATTTTCTTATTATTGCTCCCATAGTTGATTTCATCACACCAAGTTACTTGCCTATTGCAGATTCAGTCTTCCCAGCCTGGTGCAGGGCTACAATTTTGTTTCTGGTGTCCTCCGACAGCTCTTTGGTCTTCACCATAGTGGAGTTTGGAGTGTGACTGTTTGAGGTTGTGGACAGGTGTCTTTTATACTGATAACAAGTTCAAACAGGTGCCATTACTACAGGTAATGAGTGGAGGACAGAGGAGCCTCTTAAAGAGGAAGTTACAGGGCTGTGAGAGCCAGAAATCTTGCATGTTTTTAGGTGACCAAATAATTATTTTCCACCATAATTTGCCAAATAAATCCTGCCAAATCAGACAAGGTGATTTCTGGATTTGTTTTCTCATTTTGACTCTCATAGTTGTGTTCTACCTATGATGTCAGTTACAGGCCTCTCATCTTTTTAAGTGGGATAACTTGCACAATTGGTGGCTGACTAAATACTTTTTTCCTCACTGTATATTTCTACTTACGCAGTGGATTTGAAGCTTTGTGTCAGGAAAACAAATCTCTATTGTAGTGAATTATGAACCAAAAGCTCCTACAGAAGCTCTTTTTATAGCGGGCATTGAATCACATCACTCGCACTGCACAGACGCCTATTGAGGATAGCAGAGGTAGAGAAGTCTGGTGTCTTCATTCTCCGCGGAATGATGGGATCTAATCATCTACAGATGTGTGCGGAGTATAAATACCGCGCGGCTCTGCACGGTGCCATCACATTGATGGGTATTTCCAGAGAAATCTGACATGATCCTGCTATTTTCCATTTACGATGCCAATGACCCAATCATGGGAATGTTTCTATAGATTGAGTTCTCTGGGAATAAACTGCTCTGTGCAATCTACAGGTTACAAGGGGTTGATCATCCGGACTGGAACCGATGGGAAAATGCGGCTGCGGAATCATATTTCGATTTAGTAATGAAATAAAAAGGAATCTCCCGTCCGGTCTGTAATTTTTATTCTTTTTAATTTTTGATGACTTTGTTTTTTTTTTTCTGCTTTATGTTTTCTTGTTGCAAAGAAGGCATTTAGCATGTCCAACAGTCTCATCAACTTTACTTGTTACTTTTCGGAACTTTTTACCTTTCTGACCTCTACATTTGCTTTATCTGCACATTCGGCCATAATTAACCATTTTACTTTCCATTTCTTGTCGCCTTGTGGTGCTGAATCATATCAGCGTTGTCCTATACCGCCTATATATGACCTGTAAAGGAGTAAGACAAAAAACAATTCTGCCATTGTTTTCCGTGTTTTGTATCAACTGGAGTTCATTGAGCGGTAAAAACTACCTAACGACATGATTTTCCAAGTCAGTCCGGTTACAGCGTATACAACTTTTATAGTTATTTTTTTATATTTTCACAGTTAAAAAAACTTTAGAACTTGGCAAAAGCAATTTCTTAGTGTTACTATTTTCTTCGACCTGTAAAAATTTTATTTTTCCGTCGATGGAGCTGTGCGTTTACCCTTTGGAGTAAACACAATGTTTTTCAAAAAATGTTATGCATTTTTATGGAGTTAGGTCTTTTGCTATTTTTTTTCTTCATTTTATCTTATGAGTTATTTCATTTTATATTTTTATAGATGGGACTTTTTTGATACAATATATATCTTTTTTTTAATTATTTTCTTTATTTTCGAATTTGGAAAAGGAGGGTGAGTCAATCTTTTATCTTTTCTAATATATTTTAAAACATTTTTTAAGTAATCTTCAATTTATATTTTAGTGCCCCTATGGAGCTTGGACCGATTGTCCGATCACTTGCAGTTTGTAGAGAAATGAAAAATCTTCTATGAAGCTCAGGCACAGGCTTGGCTTCATGGAAGTACCAAGATAACAGTCACAATCAGCAGTAACTCATTGGCATCCATTGCGCAAACTTCGACAGAACTCTTTGAGCTCATTCGCAAACTTCGTTTTTGATGAGCGTTTTTGCAGTGGAAAAAAACCGCAGCGTTTTACAGTTCCGAAATCTTGTGCACATGTTGTTTATTTTTTTTCTTTGTAGGTTATAACCTTCAAAGAATTTTTTTTTCACATTTGTCGAATGTGAATTCTCTTAGAACTTTTGCATTTTTCATTCATTAAAAGGAAAACTCAAGTAAAAATGCATAAAAAAATTAATGCAAAAATATGTATTTTTCACAGCATTTTTGCTGCCATATCTCTGGGTTTTGCCGCAGAAATATTGCTGCAGATACTAAATGGGTGCACATTCTCTTTGTCACGTGGACCTAATTGGTTAAACAGCAATGATAGGAGCTAATGATGATCGCTGCTGCTAGAGGCAGGTGCCGTCTGTATAGCACGGCCTGCCCTCACTGTATATGGTGCAGGCTCAGCTTGCTGGACATACCGTAGGACGTGTTGATATGTCCTGTCAATCCTGCCAATAGGGGGCACTCAACCTAATGACGCAGAGGTTGGTATCTCCAATAGGTTCTACTGGAGAACATTCTTCCTTTGCCAGTAGAAGAGCTGAATCGGAAAAATGACATCGATGCTGACACAGGGAGACTCACAAGAACCGTAGTTGTTAGCTTCAGAGCAGCACTCTATTTGAGGTTGTGGCAGGGGCACCTTGAAGGAACCGCAAAGATCATGAATCTGATGAAGTCATATTACAGATATAAGAAAAAAAAAGTGGTGGTGTCTACGAAAACAAAGCAAGGACATTTCACTGGCACAGTAGAGGTCACACTTCATAAATTACAGGAGTCCTCTAATGCTCTTGTCCTTTGTCAATTTCCATATCTATTACTTTCAATCATAAAGCTTCCGAGTGACACAAACAGAATAAACCTCTTCATTATTCGCACTGGATATTCCAAGGCTAATGGATGGTGGACGGTGGCTAATAGCTTTCAAGCATAGTACTCATTCATACTAATCTCCACAAATGAGGTTTTAGTGATTGGAGAGCTGAACGAGGACTATATGGCAATTATGGTGAAATTAATACTGCTTATATCTGCATTGCATAATGTAGAGAGACAAGGAAGCAGTACTAACAGTGCCTATATCATTTACAGGGAGAGACAAGGGGGAAGTACTATAGGCAGCTATAATATCAGGGAGAGACAGAAAGGCAGTATTATCAGTGACTGTAATTTATAGGGAGAGAAAGGAATGCAGTACTGTTGTGAATTCTGTGGCAGAGCTCCCTCCTGTGGTCACAAGTGGTACTTCGGCTGATTCTCTCTGTGAGCTTCCGTTGGTGGAGGAGAGTGGTACTGCGGCTTCTGAGTTTCCTTCCTCAGGTGATGTGGTGAAGTCGTTAGGTGCTGCTCTATTTAACTCCACCTAGTGCTTTGATCCTGGCCTCCAGTCAATGTTCTAGTATTGGACCTGTTTCCTCCTGGATCGTTCCTGTGGCCTGCTGCTCTGCATAGCTAAGTTCCGCTTTTGCTTTTTGTTTGCTGTTATTTTCTGTCCAGCTTGCTTATTTGTTTTTTTCTTGCTTGCTGGAAGCTCTGGGACGCAGAGGGTGTACCTCCGTGCCGTTAGTTCGGTGCGGAGGGTCTTTTTGCCCCCTTTGCGTGGTTGTTTGTAGGGTTTTGTGTTGACCGCAAAGTTACCTTTCCTATCCTCGCTCTGTTCAGAAAGTCGGGCCTCACTTTGCTAAATCTATTTCATCTCTACGTTTGTCTTTTCATCTTAACTCACAGTCATTATATGTGGGGGCTGCCTTTTCCTTTGGGGTATTTCTCTGAGGCAAGGTAGGCTTATTTTCTATCTTCAGGCTAGCTAGTTTCTCAGGCTGTGCCGAGTTGCATAGGGAGCGTTAGGCGCAATCCACGGCTGTCTCTAGTGTGGTTGGAGAGGATTAGGGATTGCGGTCAGCAGAGTTCCCACGTCTCAGAGCTCGTTCTATGTTTTTGGGTTATTGTCAGGTCACTGTATGTGCTCTGACTTCTATGTCCATTTTGGTACTGAATTACCAGATCATAACAGTACTGGAGGAGGCCCAAAGTACTAATGATTCTCAATAGAGGGAAAAAAGAAGTTCTGAGACCTTTTTTTTTTCTCTGCACTGTGTTTTGCCTTTTTTTCCCTAGACATTTGGGTGGTTCAGGACACAGGTGTAGCGATGGACATTAAAGGTCTGTCTTCATGTGTGGATCAGCTCACGGCAAGAGTACAAAATATTCAAGACTTTATGGTTCAGAATTCTATGTTAGAACCGAGAATTCCTATTCCTGATTTGTTTTCTGGAGATAGAGCAAAATTTCTGAGTTTCAAAAATAATTGTAAACTATTTCTGGCTTTGAAACCTCGCTCCTCTGGTGACCCAGTTCAACAAGTTAGGATCATTATTTCTTTTTTACATGGCGACCCTCAGGACTGGGCATTTTCTCTTGCGTCAGGAGATCCTGCATTAAGTAATATCGATGCGTTTTTCCTGGTGCTCGGATTGCTGTGCGATGAACCTAATTCAGTGGATCAGGCAGAGAAAAATTTGCTGGCTCTGTGTCAGGGTCAGGATGAGATAGAGGTATATTGTCAGAAATTTAGAAAGTGGTCAGTGCTCACTCAATGGAATGAATCTGCGCTCGCAGCCATTTTCAGAAAGGGTCTCTCTGAAGCCCTTAAAGATTTCATGGTGGGATTTCCTATGCCTGCTGGTCTAAATGAGTCTATGTCTTTGGCCATTCAGATCGGTCGACGCTTGCGTGAGCGTAAATCTGTGCACCATTTGGCGGTATTATCTGAGCATAAACCTGAGCCTATGCAGTGCGATAGGACTTTGACCAGAGTTGAACGGCAAGAACACAGACGTCAGAATGGGCTGTGTTTCTACTGTGGTGATTCCACTCATGCTATCTCTGAATGTCCTAAGCGCACTAAGCGGTTCGCTAGGTCTGCCACCATTGGTACGGTACAGTCAAAATTTCTTCTGTCCGTTACCTTGATCTGCTCTTTGTCATCTTATTCTGTCATGGTATTTGTGGATTCAGGTGCTGCCCTGAATTTGATGGACTTGGAGTATGCTAGGCGTTGTGGGTTTTTCTTGGAGCCCTTGCAGTGTCCTATTCCATTGAGAGGAATTGATGCTACGCCTTTGGCCAAGAATAAGCCTCAGTATTGGACCCAGCTGACCATGTGCATGGCTCCTGCACATCAGGAGGTTATTCGCTTTCTGGTGTTGCATAATCTGCATGATGTGGTCGTGTTGGGGTTGCCATGGCTACAAGTCCATAATCCATTATTAGATTGGAAATCCATGTCTGTGTCCAGCTGGGGTTGTCAGGGGGTACATGGTGATGTCCCATTTCTGTCTATTTCGTCATCCACCCCTTCTGAGGTTCCAGAGTTCTTGTCTGATTACCGGGATGTATTTGATGAGCCCAAGTCCGATACCCTACCTCCGCATAGGGATTGTGATTGTGCTATCGATTTGATTCCTGATAGTAAATTCCCAAAGGGTCGACTGTTTAACCCCTTCCCGACCCATGACGCCACGTAGGCGTCATGAAAGTCGGTGCCATTCCGACCCATGACGCCTATGCGGCGTCATGGAAAGATCGCGTCCCTGCAGATCGGGTGAAAGGGTTAACTCCCATTTCACCCGATCTGCAGGGACAGGGGGAGTGGTAGTTTAGCCCAGGGGGGGTGGCTTCACCCCCTCGTGGCTACGATCGCTCTGATTGGCTGTTGAAAGTGAAACTGCCAATCAGAGCGATTTGTAATATTTCACCCATTATAACGGGTGAAATATTACAATCCAGCCATGGCCGATGCTGAAATATCATCGGCCATGGCTGGAAATACTAGTGTGCCCCCACCCCACCCCTCCGATCGCCCCCCCACCCCCCCGATCTGGCCGGTACACTGCTCCGGCTCCCCCCCGTGCTCGTGTCCGCTCCCCCCGTGCTCCAATCACCCCCCCGTGCTCCAATCACCCCCCCTGCACTCCGATCCACCCCCCCCCCGTGCTCCGTTCCACCCCCCGTGCTCCATTCCAGCCCCCCCGTGCTCCGTTCCACGCCCCCCGCGCTCCGTTCCACCCCTCCCGCGCTCCGATTCCCCCCCCCCGTGCTCCGATCCCCCCCCCCCCCGTGGTCCCCCCCCACGCTATCATACTTACCGATCCAGCCGTGGTCCCGTCCGTCTTCTCCCGGGCGCCGCCATCTTCCAAAATGGCGGGCGCATGCGTAGTGCGCCCGCCGAATCTGCCGGCCGGCAGATTCGTTCCAAAGTTTCCCATAGGTTTACATTGAACTGTACACTCATGGGAAACTGCTGCGGATCCGCAGCGTGTGCACATACCTTTAGAATTAGGCTATGTGCACACGGTGCGGATTTGGCTGCGGATTTGCAGCAGTGTTCCATCAGGTTTACAGTACCATGTAAACATATGAAAAACCAAATCCGCTGTGCCCATGGTGCGGAAAATACCGCGCGGGAACGCTGCGTTGTATTTTCCGCAGCATGTCAATTCTTTGTGCGGATTCCGCAGCGTTTTACACCTGTTCCTCAATAGGAATCCGCAGGTGAAATCCGCACAAAAAACACTGGAAATCCGCGGAAAATCCGCAGGTAAAACACAGTGCCTTTTACCCGCAGATTTTTCAAAAATGGTGCGGAAATATCTCACACGAATCCGCAACGTGGGCACATAGCCTTAGGGTTAGGGTTGGAATTAGGGTTGTGATTAGGGTTAGGGGTGTGTTGGGGTTAGTGTTGTGGTTAGGGGTGTGTTGGGGTTAGGGTTGTGATTAGGATTATGGCTACAGTTGGGATTAGGGTTAGGGGTGTGTTGGGGTTAGTGTTGGAGTTAGAATTGAGGGGTTACCACTGTTTAGGCACATCAGGGGTCTCCAAACGCAACATGGCGCCACCATTGATTCCAGCCAATCTCGTATTCAAAAAGTCAAATGGTGCTCCCTCACTTCCGAGCCCTGACGTGTGCCCAAACAGTGGTTTACCCCCACATATGGGGTACCAGCATACTCAGGACAAACTGCGCAACAATTACTGGGGTCCAATTTCTCCTGTTACCCTTGTGAATCTAAAAAAATGCTTGCTAAAACATAATTTTTGAGGAAAGAAAAATGATTTTTTATTTTCACGGCTCTGCGTTGTAAACGTCTGTGAAGCACTTGGGGGTTCAAAGTGCTCACCACATATCTAGATAAGTTCCTTGGGGGGTCTAGTTTCTAAAATGGGGTCACTTGTGGGGGGTCTCTACTGTTTAGGCACACCAGGGGCTCTGCAAACGCAACGTGACACCCGCAGACCATTCCATCAAAGTCTGCATTTCAAAAGTCACTACTTCCCTTCTGAGCCCCGACGTGTGCCCAAACAGTGGTTTACCCCCACATATGGGGTATCAGCGTACTCAGGAGAAACTGGACAACAACTTTTGGGGTCCAATTTCTCCTGTAACCCTTGGGAAAATAAAAAATTCTGGGCTAAATAATTATTTTTGAGGAAAGAAAACGTATTTATTATTTTCACGGCTCTGCATTATAAACTTCTATGAAGCACTTGGGGGTTCAAAGTGCTCACCACACATCTAGATAAGTTCCTTTCAGGGTCTAGTTTCCAAAATGGGGTCACTTGTGGGGGGTTTCTACTGTTTAGGCACATCAGGGGCTCTGCAAACGCAACGTGACGCCCGCAGAGCATTCCATCAAAGTCTGCATTTCAAAACGTCACTACTTCAATTCCAAGCCCCGGCATGTGCCCAAACAGTAGTTTACCCCCACATATGGGGTATCACCGTACTCAGGAGAAACTGGACAACAAATATTGGGGTCAAATTTCTCCTGTTACCCTTGGGAAAATTAAAAAATTCTGGGCTAAATAATTATTTTTGAGGAAAGAAAACGTATTTATTATTTTCACGGCTCTGCATTATAAACTTCTATGAAGCACTTGGGGGTTCAAAGTGCTCACCACACATCTAGATAAGTTCCTTTGGGGGTCTAGTTTCCAAAATGGGGTCACTTGTGGGGGGTTTCTACTGTTAAGCCACATCAGGGGCTCTGCAAACGCAACGTGACGCCCACAGAGCATTCCATCAAAGTCTGCATTTCAAAACGTCACTACTTCACTTCCGAGCCCCGGCATGTGCCCAAACAGTGATTTACCCCCACATATGGGGTATCAGCGTACTCAGGAGAAACTGGACAACAACTTTTGGGGTCAAATTTCTCCTGTTACCCTTGGGAAAATAAAAAATTGCAGGCTAAAAGATCATTTTTGAGAAAATAATTTTTTTTTTTTTTTTCATGGCTCTGCGTTATAAACTTCTGTGAAGCACTTGGGGGTTCAAAGTCCTCACCACACATCTAGATTAGTTCCTTTGGGGGTCTAGTTTCCAAAATGGTGTCATTTCTGGGGGATCTCCAATGTTTAAGCACACAGGGGCTCTCCAAACGTGACATGGTGTCCGCTAATGATTGGAGCTAATTTTCCATTTAAAAAGCCAAATGGCGTGCCATCCCTTCCGAGCCCTGCCGTGCGCCCAAACAGTGGTTTACCCCCACATATGGGGTATCAGCGTACTCAGGACAAACTGGACAACAATATTTGGGGTCCAATTTCTCCTATTATCCTTGGCAATATAGGAAATTCCAGGCTAAAAAATCATTTTTGAGGAAAGAAAAATTATTTTTTATTTTCATGGCTCTGCGTTATAAACTTCTGTGAAGCACCTGGGGGTTTAAAGTGCTCAATATGCATCTAGATAAGTTCCTTGGGGGGTCTAGTTTCCAAAATGGGGTCACTTGTGGGGGAGCTCCAATGTTTAGGCACACAGGGGGCTCTCCAAACGCGACATGGTGTCCGCTAACAATTGGAGCTAATTTTCCATTCAAAAAGTCAAATGGCGCGCCTTCCCTTCCGAGCCCTGCCGTGTGCCCAAACAGTGGTTTACCCCCACATATGAGGTATCGGCGTACTCGGGAGAAATTGCCCAACAAATTTTATGATCCATTTTATCCTACTGCCCATGTGAAAATGAAAAAATTGAGGCGAAAATAATTTTTTTGTGAAAAAAAAGTACTTTTTCATTTTTACAGATCAATTTGTGAAGCACCTGAGGGTTTAAAGTGCTCACTAGGCATCTAAATAAGTTCCTTGGGGGGTCTAGTTTCCAAAATGGGGTCACTTGTGGGGGAGCGCCAATGTTTAGGCACACAGGAGCTATCCAAACGCGACATGGTGTCCGCTAACGATGGAAATAATTTTTCATTCAAAAAGTCAAATGGCGCTCCTTCCCTTCCGAGCCTTACCATGTGCCCAAACAGTGGTTTACCCCCACATGTGAGGTATTGGTGTACTCAGGAGAAATTGCCCAACACATTTTAGGATCCATTTTATCCTGTTGCCCATGTGAAAATGAAAAAATTGAGGCTAAAAGAATTTTTTTGTGAAAAAAAAGTACTTTTTCATTTTTACGGATCAATTTGTGAAGCACCTGGGGGTTCAAAGTGCTCACTATGCATCTAGATAAGTTCCTTGGGGCGTCTAGTTTCCAAAATGGGGTCACTTGTGGGGGAGCTCCAATTTTTAGGCACACGGGGGCTCTCCAAACGTGACATGGTGTCCGCTAAAGAGTGGAGCCAATTTTTGATTCAAGAAGTCAAATGGCGCTCCTTCCCTTCCAAGCCCTGCCGTGCGCCCAAACAGTGGTTTACCCCCACATATGAGGTATCAGCGTACTCAGGACAAATTGGACAACAACTTTCGTGGTTCAGTTTCTCCTTTTACCATTGGGAAAATAAAA
This sequence comes from Ranitomeya imitator, assembly GCF_032444005.1. NCBI lineage: Eukaryota > Metazoa > Chordata > Amphibia > Anura > Dendrobatidae > Ranitomeya > Ranitomeya imitator. The sequence goes on along the minus strand of NC_091282.1, from coordinate 1,237,378,770 downwards.
AAATTGTTGCTAAAAGATAATTTTTGTGACTAAAAAGTTAAATGTTCATTTTTTCCTTCCATGTTGCTTCTGCTGCTGTGAAGCACCTGAAGGGTTAATAAACTTCTTGAATGTGGTTTTGAGTACCTTGAGGGGTGCAGTTTTTAGAATGGTGTCACTTTTGGGTATTTTCAGCCATATAGACCCCTCAAACTGACTTCAAATGTGAGGTGGTCCCTAAAAAAAATGGTTTTGTAAATTTCGTTGTAAAAATGACAAATCGCTGGTCAAATTTTAACCCTTATAACTTCCTAACAAAAAAAAATTTTGTTTCCAAAATTGTGCTGATGTAAAGTAAACATGTGGGAAATGTTATTTATTAACTATTTTGTGTCACATATCTCTCTGGTTTAACAGAATAAAAATTCAAAATGTGAAAATTGCGAAATTTTCAAAATTTTCGCCAAATTTCCGTGTTTATCACAAATAAATGCAGAATTTATTGACCTAAATTTACCACTAACATGAAGCCCAATATGTCCCGAAAAAACAATCTCAGAACCGCTAGGATCCGTTGAAGCGTTCCTGAGTTATTACCTCATAAAGGGACACTGGTCAGAATTGCAAAAAACGGCAAGGTCTTTAAGGTCAAAATAGGCTGGGTCTTGAAGGGGTTAATTTATCTGTGCCTGAGCACGCCGCTATGCGGAGTTACGTGAAGGAGTCCTTGGAGAAGGGGCATCGTCGCCATTAGGAGCAGGGTTCTTTTTTGTGGCCAAGAAGGATGGTTCGCTGAGACCTTGTATAGATTACCGCCTTCTAAATAAGATCACGGTTAAATTTCAGTATCCCTTGCCGTTGTTATCTGATTTGTTTGCTCGGATTAAGGGGGCTAGTTGGTTCACCAAGATAGATCTTCGTGGTGCGTATAATCTTGTGCGTATTAAGCAAGGCGATGAATGGAAAACTGCATTTAATACGCCCGAGGGCCATTTTGAGTATCTAGTAATGCCATTCGGACTTGCCAATGCTCCATCAGTGTTTCAGTCCTTTATGCATGACATCTTCCGAGAGTACCTTGATAAATTCCTGATTGTGTACTTGGATGACATTTTGATCTTCTCGGATGATTGGGAGTCTCATGTGAAGCAGGTCAGAACGGTGTTTCAGGTCCTGCGTGCTAATTCTTTGTTTGTGAAGGGATCAAAGTGTCTCTTTGGTGTTCAGAAGGTTTCATTTTTGGGGTTCATCTTTTCCCCTTCTACTATCGAGATGGACCCTGTTAAGGTCCAAGCCATCCATGATTGGACTCAGCCGACATCTCTGAAAAGTCTGCAAAAGTTCCTGGGCTTTGCTAATTTTTATCGTCGCTTCATCTGCAATTTTTCTAGTATTGCTAAACCATTGACCGATTTGACCAAGAAGGGTGCTGATGTGGTCAATTGGTCTTCTGCTGCTGTGGAAGCATTTCAAGAGTTGAAGCGTCGTTTTTCTTCTGCCCCTGTGTTGTGTCAACCAGATGTTTCGCTTCCATTCCAGGTCGAGGTTGATGCTTCTGAGATTGGAGCAGGGGCTGTTTTGTCGCAGAGAAGTTCTGATTGCTCGGTGATGAAACCAGGCGCCTTCTTTTCCAGGAAGTTTTCGCCTGCTAAGCGTAATTATGATGTTGGCAATCGAGAGTTGCTGGCCATGAAATGGGCATTCGAGGAGTGGCATCATTGGCTTGAAGGAGCTAAGCATCGCGTGGTGGTCTTGACTGATCATAAGAACTTGACTTATCTCGAGTCTGCCAAGCGGTTGAATCCTAGACAGGCTCGTTGGTCGCTGTTTTTTGCCCGTTTTGACTTTGTGATTTCGTACCTTCCGGGCTCTAAAAATGTGAAGGCGGATGCTCTGTCTAGGAGTTTTGTGCCCGACTCTCCGGGTTTATCTGAGCCGGCAGGTATTCTCAAAGAGGGAGTAATTGTGTCTGCCATCTCCCCTGATTTGCGGCGGGTGCTGCAAAAATTTCAGGCTAATAAACCTGATCGTTGCCCAGCGGAGAAACTGTTTGTCCCTGATAGGTGGACGAATAAAGTTATCTCTGAGGTTCATTGTTCGGTGTTGGCTGGTCATCCTGGAATCTTTGGTACCAGAGAGTTAGTGGCTAGATCCTTTTGGTGGCCATCTCTGTCGCGGGATGTGCGTTCTTTTGTGCAGTCCTGTGGGATTTGTGCTCGGGCTAAGCCCTGCTGTTCTCGTGCCAGTGGGTTGCTTTTGCCCTTGCCGGTCCCGAAGAGGCCTTGGACACATATCTCTATGGATTTTATTTCAGATCTTCCCGTCTCTCAAAAAATGTCAGTCATTTGGGTGGTTTGTGATCGCTTCTCTAAGATGGTCCATTTGGTACCGTTGTCTAAATTACCTTCCTCCTCTGATTTGGTGCCATTGTTCTTCCAGCATGTGGTTCGTTTACATGGCATTCCAGAGAATATAGTTTCTGACAGAGGTTCCCAGTTTGTTTCGAGGTTTTGGCGTGCCTTTTGTGCTAGGATGGGCATTGACTTGTCTTTTTCCTCGGCTTTCCATCCTCAGACTAATGGCCAGACCAAACGAACCAATCAGACCTTGGAAACATATCTGAGATGCTTTGTTTCTGCTGATCAGGATGACTGGGTGTCCTTTTTGCCTTTGGCTGAGTTCGCCCTTAATAATCGGGCCAGCTCGGCTACCTTGGTTTCGCCGTTTTTCTGCAACTCTGGGTTCCATCCTCGTTTCTCTTCAGGGCAGGTTGAGTCTTCGGACTGTCCTGGTGTGGATACTGTGGTGGACAGGTTGCAGCAGATTTGGACTCATGTAGTGGACAATTTGACCTTGTCCCAGGAGAAAGCTCAACGTTTCGCTAATCGCAGACGCTGTGTGGGTCCCCGACTTCGTGTTGGGGATTTGGTTTGGTTATCTTCTCGTCATATTCCTATGAAGGTTTCCTCTCCTAAGTTTAAACCTCGTTTCATTGGTCCGTATAGGATTTCTGAGGTTCTTAATCCTGTGTCTTCGTCTGACCCTTCCAGATTCTGTTTCCATTCATAACATATTCCATAGGTCATTGTTGCGGAAATACGTGGCACCTGTGGTTCCATCTGTTGATCCTCCTGCCCCCGGTTTTGGTGGAGGGGGAGTTGGAGTATATTGTGGAGAAGATTTTGGATTCTCGTGTTTCAAGACGGAAACTCCAGTATCTGGTTAAGTGGAAGGGTTATGCTCAGGAAGATAATTCCTGGGTCTTTGCCTCTGATGTCCATGCTCCCGATCTTGTTCGTGCCTTTCATGTGGCTCATCCTGGTCGTCCTGGGGGCTCTGGTGAGGGTTCGGTGACCCCTCCTCAAGGGGGGGTACTGTTGTGAATTCTGTGGCAGAGCTCCCTCCTGTGGTCACAAGTGGTACTTCGGCTGATTCTCTCTGTGAGCTTCCGTTGGTGGAGGAGAGTGGTACTGCGGCTTCTGAGTTTCCTTCCTCAGGTGATGTGGTGAAGTCGTTAGGTGCTGCTCTATTTAACTCCACCTAGTGCTTTGATCCTGGCCTCCAGTAAATGTTCTAGTATTGGACCTGTTTCATAGTAACATAGTAACATAGTAACATAGTTAGTAAGGCCGAAAAAAGACATTTGTCCATCCAGTTCAGCCTATATTCCATCATAATAAATACCCAGATCTACGTCCTTCTACAGAACCTAATAATTGTATGATACAATATTGTTCTGCTCCAGGAAGACATCCAGGCCTCTCTTGAACCCCTCAACTGAGTTCGCCATCACCACCTCCTCAGGCAAGCAATTCCAGATTCTCACTGCCCTAACAGTAAAGAATCCTCTTCTATGTTGGTGGAAAAACCTTCTCTCCTCCAGTTTCCTCCTGGATCGTTCCTGTGGCCTGCTGCTCTGCATAGCTAAGTTCCGCTTTTGCTTTTTGTTTGCTGTTTTTTTCTGTCCAGCTTGCTTATTTGTTTTTTTCTTGCTTGCTGGAAGCTCTGGGACGCAGAGGGTGTACCTCCGTGCCGTTAGTTCGGTGCGGAGGGTCTTTTTGCCCCCTTTGCGTGGTTGTTTGTAGGGTTTTGTGTTGACCGCAAAGTTACCTTTCCTATCCTCGCTCTGTTCAGAAAGTCGGGCCTCACTTTGCTAAATCTATTTCATCTCTATGTTTGTCTTTTCATCTTAACTCACAGTCATTATATGTGGGGGCTGCCTTTTCCTTTGGGGCATTTCTCTGAGGCAAGGTAGGCTTATTTTCTATCTTCAGGCTAGCTAGTTTCTCAGGCTGTGCCGAGTTGCATAGGGAGCGTTAGGCGCAATCCACGGCTGTCTCTAGTGTGGTTGGAGAGGATTAGGGATTGCGGTCAGCAGAGTTCCCACGTCTCAGAGCTCGTTCTATGTTTTTGGGTTATTGTCAGGTCACTGTATGTGCTCTGACTTCTATGTCCATTTTGGTACTGAATTACCAGATCATAACACAGTACTATTTGTACCTACATAATTTGTAGGAAGAGACAGGGAGGCAGTACTAACAGGGACAATATCATATATAGGGAGAGACCGGGAGGCAGTACTAACAGTGTCTATATCATTTACAGGGAGAGACAGGGAGGCAGTATTATCAGTAACTATGGCGTTTATAGGGAGAGAAAGGAATAATTTGCACCTTCATGATTTATAGAAAGAGACAAGGAAGCATTACTAACAGGGACAATATCATATACAGGGAGAGACAGGGAGGCAGTACTATGTGTGAATGTGTTATTTACAATGGGAAACAGGTATGCAGCACTATGTGTATCAACATAATTTACTGGAAGAAACAGGGAGGCAATATTAACAGTGGATGTATCACTTTTAGGAGGAAGCAGTACTTTATGTACCTAAATAATTTAAAGTGCAAGGCAGCAGCTTTCTTGTTAGTGTGGTACTGAGGCCGTGACTGAAGATAGTTCAACTTAAATGTCTTTATTTTGCCAACTTACAAAAATAAACTCAAGACGTTATCTTCCGGTTCGCAACCGGATTGTCGTATCAGTCAGTGGCTCGTGAGTGCATTAATGGCTTTGCTCTTTCTGGCTCTGGTCTGGGTTCACTGGCACACAGACAGCCATAAACATACTTGTAAACCAACACTGACACACCCAACCCTTACCTGAAAGTTTAAATGGGAATCGTGGCTATGGGCCACTTGTAATACCCTGACTGGAGAGAGAAATCCGTCCCACTACCTTCCCATAGATCTCTCCAAAAATAAAAGCTCACACCAGGCTTTCCTAAATTTGAATTAATCAAAGGGCTTGACCCAGTCCACACTCACTTTTATTCTGTGTTTTAACCACTGCTGTGGCTGTAATTGCAATTACGGTATCTCCAGCGGGTTCAGCATGTTTCTATACACATCCTGGAGGACACGTACCTAGACTCATATATGATTCCCCTCACAACAGGTAGAGACTGGGAGGCTCTACTATCTGTGCCCATATTATTCACAGTAATGAGCAGGAAGGCAAAAGTATCTGTTCTTACCTAATTTATTGCACCTACAAATTTGTAGGAACAGACAGGGAAGCAGTACTAATAGTGGCTATTTCATTTACCTACCTCTTCCGACAAATCTACAACCTGCAGTAACCATCGATCGACCAAACCACTGCACGACCAGCTCTATCCTCACCTACTGAATCCTCACCCATCCATTGTAGATTGTGAGCCCTCGCGGGCAGGGTCCTCTCTCCTCCTGTACCAGTTGTGACTTGTATTGTTTAAGATTACTGTACTCATTTTTATTATGTATACCCCTCCTCACATGTAAAGTGCCATGGAATAAATGGCGCTATAATAATAAATATTAATACAAGGAGACACAAGGAGGCATTACTTTATTATTTGCAATGATAAACAGGAAGGCAGTATTATTTGTATTTACATCACTTAACATTAGAAGAGCCAGTACTAAAAGTGGTTTTATCACTTATAAGGGAAAGCCGTGCTTTTGGTCCCAATATCATTTACAGGTAGAGAGTGTAGAGACCAACGCAACCCCGCACTCCCTCCTCCTTCTCCTGATGCTGCCCAGGGACTGCACATGTCTTGCAGATCCTCGGGCACTGTGCTTAGGATGCACACAAGCGGTCCTGCACTCTTAAAGAGACAGTGTGCACCATGCCAAAGTGTCACCAGCCAATGAGCCAATGGCTGGGAGACACTTACTATTTAAGGCACCTCCACCTGATGGGAGGTGCCGGTGCAACGTTGTTAGGCTGGGGTCACATTGCGTTATGGCAGTCTATTAGACGGACTGCGTTACACCGCAGCATAACTCAGTGTAATGCAGTCCGTTAACACTGCCATTAACCCCTATTATTGGGCGCATCGCCAATTCATGCCATAATGGGCATGCGCTAGCGATGTGCCGTCATTCTGTGATGGACCCTCGGACGTGGGCTGCAGTGTTTCCGGGTCCGTCACCGCTAGCACAAATAGAGCATCTGCGCTAGCGCGATCGCATAACGCAATCTTTTTCGGCACTTGCGTTAACACTGTCAGTTTAACGCATGCATTGAACGGACTGCAGTAACGCAACGTGAACCCAGGCTCAGTCTGTTTCTAAAAGATGCTTGCTAGTTCTCAGGTCCCAGTGCTCACATCGCAGTATACCTACCTGTCTATCAGCCAGACATGCATGCCTGTCATCAGCCTTGCCCGCCTGCCTATCAATCATGCCCACCTGCCTGTCTACCAGCCATGCCCTCATTTCTGTCTATCAGCCCTACCCGCCTGCACATGTTTGCCAAGATATCAGTTTTGCCTGCCTGTGTGTCTTTCGTGCCAGTCACTATACCAGCCATGCCAGCCAGTACTTGCCTAAATCTTTCTTTCCTGGCCATTCCTGCCTCCTGTCCCCTGAGGGTCTCAGTTGCCATCCACCCGAGGTTAGCCCTGGAGTAGCACCTGCCTTCCTTGTCTTTCCTCGGATGGCGATATTGTCAGCCACCATGTACCCGAGGTCGAACTTGGTGAGCCACCTAGTCATGCCCCTCCAGGCTCTCCTCGGATCTCGGCACAGTGGTTCCATCACCCGGTCCGTTACACAAAATATACACACCAAGCAACAGAGTGGCACACGGGGGAGTTAAAGGAAGGAGAAAACAAATAGGAAAGCATGATGATGTGGACACAGACAAAACTCCAAGCAACAATCTCCTGAAATATCTCCAGACACCAACTCTAACAACGACTAACACCTCCAACTATGAACCAGGCAGAACTAACACTGGCCAGAGACGAGCATACATAGCAGAGAGGAGTGGCCAATACTGAACAGCTGCGACAATCCAAGTAGGAAAGCTCCAAGGAAAAAAACCGCACTGTTTAATATGATGGTTGAGTACTTCTAACCAGGGCAGGAGTGCGTGAAACCAGACCATGCGCATTCTTCTGGCCACTCTCTGTCATGGTATCCCCATGATAGGCATGAGGAGATCCAGGAGAGGGCAACTTCTTTGAAGCCAAGGGAAGAGAGGATTTATGAATGCTAGTCATTACTCAACGTGACGCTAGTCACTCCTCACAGACTTACCGTGGGACAGGATAGTCAAGATGTCCGGGGTCAGTACCAAGAGGGCTCATAATAGAAACAGGGAAAAGACAAAAGCGTTGTCAAGTAACAGTCCGAGGTCAGAAAATCAAGAAGGTAGCGGACCAACAAAGTCAAACAAATGGTCAAAGGTAAATCCAAGGTCAGCAACGGAGATCAGGCTAGAACTCAGAGCACAGAGCAAACACACACCACTTTAGAAAAGCTACAATGTGCAATGGTCTGACAATTATCAGAGTGAAACAAGCCCTGTAATCACTCAGAATGGATGACAGGAGGTCGCACAGACTCAGCCAAATAGGACGGCGGAACTGTCACTCACAATGCTCACACCTCTGCCTCAGATTGGGCAGTAGAGCTGTCACTCACAATCCTGATAGTTCAGCCAGCCCTCGATCCCTTAGGGCAGCAGAGCTGTCACTCACCGCATCCATGGGATGAGTAGTGGAATCGTGACAATTTGTAGTTAGGAGGGAGTGGATGACTGCGTCGAAGGCAGAGGTGAGATGAGGTTTCCACTCACTGACAGCAAGCAAGGATTATATGACTGTCATAAAAATACAGGGTATATGAGAAATGTGCACCATCTTCCAATCCTCTTATATCAGGTCGCCATTGACGGAAGAAAATCAATGGCGTCTCTCATCCAGCTATCGATCATACAAGGCGTAGTGCCGAATAATCCAGAGTGACATTGATAAATGTCTCCACCTCATTTCCAGCGCTGCCAGTGACTTGTCTTGTGAGGTCACGTCCTCTTCTGATGAGCAGAAAGTGTCCCAGGTCTGATCTACAGGAATGAGATTGGTTTTCCGCCTCTAAATATAACCAATGTTTGTGAGCACGGGACTACACACAGGTTTTGTTTGTAGTCTGTCACTGTGGAGACACATAGTTCTGCACCGGAGCTGCATACACAAAAAGGAAGGACTTTGTTTTAATCAATATTGGTTGCAAATGTTCCTGTTTCGCTTCAGCTTTTGAACACTAATTAAACTGTTCGCATACCCGTTTATTTCTTGCTATAATATTTCCCTTGACTAATGACAAATTGACTTCCTTTCTCCTATGTATGTGTTTGTGTGAAGCCGCAGGAGAACATTCTGGAGTTTGTTCTGTTAAATATCTAACAGATGGAAGCATTTGTGACATAATAATTAGATTACGCAAATAATATCTGATCATCGGCTTTGATGTCTCTTTTGCTTCTAACCAGCATTTACGGGGTTACTCTATGGCTGCCCCAGTCCGGATCTGCTCCGGCTAATTAACCTGTCTGTCAAGCCATGATTGATTCATAGGACGCTGTCACTCTGATGGCCGGGGGCCTGACACAGGGCTGCTGCGTAAATAGCTGCAAGCCTAGCGGATCGACAGCGACTGATAATGACAGCAAACATGTCACTGGAATTTTAAAAAAAATGGGAAATATGGCTATTTTCATCCAGATCCTCCTGGTACATGAATAAAATTCAAGCCCCACCCAAAAAAAAAACATTCATATACCTTCTTATATAACTAAATTGGATGAATAACAATATTTCTGAATGATTCTGTAATTGTTGCTCTCTCTCAAATTTACAGTTGTCTCTGAGCTAGTGGATGTTAAACAGCTGTTATGATGTCTTCCATACACAGCACACACAGACAAAAAGGAATAATGTTCCCCCATCTCTACTTAGCACATATTTAACAGCAGCAGCAGCAGCAGCATCATGGAGGCCATTATCCATCAGAATGAGCAGTGTAGCTGTGAATCCAGATCTGAGATGAAACACTAGAAAGTATGAGCACTGTGTCTCTCTATTTCTTTCACTCTGCTTCCCATCCTCCTTTTAGTTGGCAGTTGTACCCTGATACTTCAGTGACCTGGCAGGACGGATTTTAGCAGCTTTTGAGAGTAGCGAGTTCTGGAAGGATGGAGGGGGGAGGAGAAGTGGTTCGTAAGGGGAGAAAGAAGCTTATTTTTATGATATATTGCAAAGTATGTTGACTATTTAAAGCATTAAACCCATCTCTGCACGTGTGGCGTGATAATGAGCTGCTTGTTATACACATTACTAAACCTAAACAATCTGAGCTGCAGTGTAAAGTATAGATGAGGGAAAGCAACAGCCTGTGATGAAACAGGACGGGAATTACAGATTAACGTTAACTCTACAAGACAGTACGCGAAGTCAAGGTAGCTGATCTCAGCTTTGCGGTAATGGCACAGGGTTAAAAAGCAGCCGATCCTGAAGAAAATAAATAACTAACACTTGGAAGATATTTAATGTACTTGTAGAGATCCAACTAGTGGACTAGTGAATTTGCAAGTAAGCAAAATTGATTTGGGACCCAAAATCCATCACAAAGTCATAAATGATAAGATTCTAGCTGGAAGCAGCCATCACTAGAGGGAACTCACAACATACAAATGCATAAAGCCACCACTGCAGTGAGCTCACAATATGGAAATGTATACAGCTATCACTAGGGGGCGCTCACTACATACAGACATACAGATTTATACAGCAACCACTAGAGGGCACTCACAATATCTATAATATAACGCTGGGAGCGTCACTCTGTCCGAAGCCTTTATAGACTGCGCAGGCGCAAGCGCCGGCGCAGTCTGGCCCCCACAGAGTGACGCTCCCAGGAGATCGCGGTATGCGTAAGCACTGAACGCACACCACGATCTCCACCGGAGAGTCAGGGACCGTGGACGCGCCAGGAGGGAGGATAAGTATATTCACCTGTCCTCCGTTCCAGCGCTGCGTGCGGCTCCGTCTCCCGGCTCCTCTGCTGTAACAGAGTCCAGTCACAGGCAGAGGAGCCGGAGTGTGTGTTCAAGAAAATGGCGCCGGAAAGCGCGGACTGCGCAGGAGCCGATTCCTGCTGCCGGAATCGGCGCCTGCGCAGTCCGCGCTTTCCGGCGCCATTTTCTTGAACACACACTCCGGCTCCACTGCAGGTGTGTCTCCAAGAAAATGGCGCCGGAGAGCGCGGACTGCGCAGGCGCCGATTCCTGCTGCCGGAATCGGCGCCTGCGCAGTCCGCGCTTTCCGGCGCTATTTTCTTGAAGACACACCTGCAGTGGAGCCGGACGGTAGGTGAGTATGGTATTTTTTTTTTTTTACATGGCAGCAGCATACGGGGGCATATAATACAATAGTGGCGCAGGATGGGAGCAGCACATGACAGAACGGGCGCAGGATGGCAGCAGCACATGACAGAACGGGCGCAGGATGGCAGCAGCGCATGACAGAACGGGCTCAGGATGGCAGCAGCGCATGACAGAACGGGCGCAGGATGGCAGCAGCACATGACAGAACGGGCGCAGGATGGCAGCAGCACATGACAGAACGGGCGCAGGATGGCAGCAGCGCATGACATAACGGGCGCAGGATGGCAGCAGGATGGGAGCAGCACATGACAGAACGGGGGCGCAGGATGGGAGCAGCACATGACAGAACGGGCACAGGATGGCAGCAGCACATGACAGAACGGGCGCAGGATGGCAGCAGCACATGACAGAACGGGCGCAGGATGGCAGCAGCACATGACAGAACGAGCGCAGGATGGCAGCAGCACATGACAGAATGGGCGCAGGATGGCAGCAGCACATGACAGAACGGGCGCAGGATGGCAGCAGCGCATGACAGAACGGGCGCAGGATGGCAGCAGGATGGGAGCAGCACATGACAGAATGGGCGCAGGATGGCAGCAGCGCATGACAGAACGGGGGCGCAGGATGGGAGCAGCACATGACAGAACGGGCGCAGGATGGGAGCAGCACATGACAGAACGGGCGCAGGATGGCAGCAGCGCATGACAGAACGGGTGCAGGATGGCAGCAGGATGGGAGCAGCACATGACAGAACGGGCGCAGGATGGCAGCAGCGCATGACAGAACGGGGGCGCAGGATGGGAGCAGCACATGACAGAACGGGCGCAGGATGGGAGCAGCACATGACAGAACGGGCGCAGGATGGCAGCAGCGCATGACAGAACAGGCGCAGGATGGCAGCAGCACATGACAGAACGGGCGCAGGATGGGAGCAGCGCATGACAGAACGGGGGCGCAGGATGGCAGCAGCACATGACAGAACGGGGGCGCAGGATGGCAGCAGCACATGACAGAACGGGCGCAGGATGGGAACAGCGCATGACAGAACGGGGGCGCAGGATGGCAGCAGCACATGACAGAACCGGGCGCAGGATGGGAGCAGCGCATGACAGAACGGGCGCAGGATGGCAGCAGCGCATGACAGAACGGGGGCGCAGGATGGGAGCAGCACATGACAGAACGGGCGCAGGATGGGAGCAGCACATGACAGAACGGGCGCAGGATGGCAGCAGCGCATGACAAAACGGGCGCAGGATGGCAGCAGCGCATGACAGAACGGGCGCAGGATGGCAGCAGCACATGACAGAACGGGCGCAGGATGGCAGCAGCACATGACAGAATGGGCGCAGGATGGCAGCAGCACATGACAGAACGGGCGCAGGATGGGAGCAGCACATGACAGAACGGGCGCAGGATGGGAGCAGCACATGACAGAACGGGGGCAGGATGGCAGCAGCACATGACAGAACGGGCGCAGGATGGCGGCAGCACATGATGGAGACCATATAGCAATATAAATGCTCGCCACCCGGGTTCAATAGCTAGTTCAAATATATACAGCAACCTCTAGAGGAAGCTCCCTATATTAAAATGTAAATGTATATAGTCACCATGAGAGGGAGCTCACTACATACAGATATATACAGCCACCACTAGTGGGAACTCACTACATACAGATATATACAGCCACCACTAGGAGCTTGTAGTCTGTGGAGGAAGGTGCTGGTTTGTTGCTCCAGGAGAGTAACCAGTTTTTCACCCAGTAATTCCCCCCCTCTCTGACCCAGGAAAGAGAGGGGTGTAGTGGATGGACTGTGGGGCTGAGTCCCCGTCTCCCACCCCTCGGTCTAGGCCGGCGAGGGGTGGGAGCTCATTGCTACCGGCAAAGAGGGTCACCAGATCCGGCAAGGCCCAAAACATGGTGGAGCCCAAGAAGACCCAGGAGGGCTGCAAAGCCCCTAAGGCTGAGGTGAGGGCCACTGCGGTGTCTCCTCCTGGAGGTGAGCGGAGTACTCGCAGAGGTGCAGCGGCGGCAGTGCCGAAGGATTGGGGCACTAGGGCCGCACGGGAGCCGGTTGACAGCTATGGCTCCCGCGTCCATACGTACCTCAGAGAATATGAGGAGACTGGGAAGACCCTCAGGAGACTCCAGGAGGAGATGAAGGAGGTGAGGCAGGCTGCAGACAGAGCCTCCCGCACAGAGAAGTCTGCCCTAACAGCCAGGATATCCAGACTGGGGATCTGTATTGAGGGCATGGAAGCCCGGAGAGCGGCGATATTAAAGTCTTGTCTCTATGTAAAGTCTTGTCTAAAGTCCACTTTAAGGGAGGATATTAGCGAAGGGAATGAGGATGTCGAGTCCATATGGGTTGAAATTCATGGAGGGAAAAATGGTAACAAAATTCTCATTGGGGTCTGTTACAAACCCCCAAATATAACAGAAAGCATGGAAAGTCTACTTCTAAAGCAGATAGATGAAGCTGCAACCCATAATGAGGTCCTGGTTATGGGGGACTTTAACTACCCGGATATTAACTGGGAAACAGAAACCTGTGAAACCCATAAAGGCAACAGGTTTCTGCTAATAACCAAGAAAAATTATCTTTCACAATTGGTGCAGAATCCAACCAGAGGAGCAGCACTTTTAGACCTAATACTATCTAATAGACCTGACAGAATAACAAATCTGCAGGTGGTTGGGCATTTAGGAAATAGCGACCACAATATTGTGCAGTTTCACCTGTCTTTCACTAGGGGGACTTGTCAGGGAGTCACAAAAACACTGAACTTTAGGAAGGCAAAGTTTGAACAGCTTAGAGATGCCCTTAATCTGGTAGACTGGGACAATATCCTCAGAAATGAGAATACAGATAATAAATGGGAAATGTTTAAGAACATCCTAAATAGGCAGTGTAAGCGGTTTATACCTTGTGGGAATAAAAGGACTAGAAATAGGAAAAACCCAATGTGGCTAAACAAAGAAGTAAGACAGGCAATTAACAGTAAAAAGAAAGCATTTGCACTACTAAAGCAGGATGGCACCATTGAAGCTCTAAAAAACTATAGGGAGAAAAATACTTTATCTAAAAAACTAATTAAAGCTGCCAAAAAGGAAACAGAGAAGCACATTGCTAAGGAGAGTAAAACTAATCCCAAACTGTTCTTCAACTATATCAATAGTAAAAGAATAAAAACTGAAAATGTAGGCCCCTTAAAAAATAGTGAGGAAAGAATGGTTGTAGATGACGAGGAAAAAGCTAACATATTAAACACCTTCTTCTCCACGGTATTCACGGTGGAAAATGAAATGCTAGGTGAAATCCCAAGAAACAATGAAAACCCTATATTAAGGGTCACCAATCTAACCCAAGAAGAGGTGCGAAACCGGCTAAATAAGATTAAAATAGATAAATCTCCGGGTCCGGATGGCATACACCCACGAGTACTAAGAGAACTAAGTAATGTAATAGATAAACCATTATTTCTTATTTTTAGTGACTCTATAGCGACAGGGTCTGTTCCGCAGGACTGGCGCATAGCAAATGTGGTGCCAATATTCAAAAAGGGCTCTAAAAGTGAACCTGGAAATTATAGGCCAGTAAGTCTAACCTCTATTGTTGGTAAAATATTTGAAGGGTTTCTGAGGGATGTTATTCTGGATTATCTCAATGAGAATAACTGTTTAACTCCATATCAGCATGGGTTTATGAGAAATCGCTCCTGTCAAACCAATCTAATCAGTTTTTATGAAGAGGTAAGCTATAGGCTGGACCACGGTGAGTCATTGGACGTGGTATATCTCGATTTTTCCAAAGCGTTTGATACCGTGCCGCACAAGAGGTTGGTACACAAAATGAGAATGCTTGGTCTGGGGGAAAATGTGTGTAAATGGATTAGTAACTGGCTTAGTGATAGAAAGCAGAGGGTGGTTATAAATGGTATAGTCTCTAACTGGGTCGCTGTGACCAGTGGGGTACCGCAGGGGTCAGTATTGGGACCTGTTCTCTTCAACATATTCATTAATGATCTGGTAGAAGGTTTACACAGTAAAATATCGATATTTGCAGATGATACAAAACTATGTAAAGCAGTTAATACAAGAGAAGATAGTATTCTGCTACAGATGGATCTGGATAAGTTGGAAACTTGGGCTGAAAGGTGGCAGATGAGGTTTAACAATGATAAATGTAAGGTTATACACATGGGAAGAGGGAATCAATATCACCATTACACACTGAATGGGAAACCACTGGGTAAATCTGACAGGGAGAAGGACTTGGGGATCCTAGTTAATGATAAACTTACCTGGAGCAGCCAGTGCCAGGCAGCAGCTGCCAAGGCAAATAGGATCATGGGGTGCATTAAAAGAGGTCTGGATACACATGATGAGAGCATTATACTGCCTCTGTACAAATCCCTAGTTAGACCGCACATGGAGTACTGTGTCCAGTTTTGGGCACCGGTGCTCAGGAAGGATATAATGGAACTAGAGAGAGTACAAAGGAGGGCAACAAAATTAATAAAGGGGATGGGAGAACTACAATACCCAGATAGATTAGCGAAATTAGGATTATTTAGTCTAGAAAAAAGACGACTGAGGGGCGATCTAATAACCATGTATAAGTATATAAGGGGACAATACAAATATCTCGCTGAGGATCTGTTTATACCAAGGAAGGTGACGGGCACAAGGGGGCATTCTTTGCGTCTGGAGGAGAGAAGGTTTTTCCACCAACATAGAAGAGGATTCTTTACTGTTAGGGCAGTGAGAATCTGGAATTGCTTGCCTGAGGAGGTGGTGATGGCGAACTCAGTCGAGGGGTTCAAGAGAGGCCTGGATGTCTTCCTGGAGCAGAACAATATTGTATCATACAATTATTAGGTTCTGTAGAAGGACGTAGATCTGGGTATTTATTATGATGGAATATAGGCTGAACTGGATGGACAAATGTCTTTTTTCGGCCTTACTAACTATGTTACTATGTTACTATGTTAAACAACAGCTGGCCCTTCCGGGAAAAGCTAGAAAATGAGGACCGATTCCACAACATGGCTGCTGCAAAGGAGCCAGAGGGGTCTTGGTGACCCAGGTGGAGGAGGTGGACCATGAGGAGATGGAGGAGGCACCGTACCCACCTGGGGGCTTGATAAGTGATCTCCAGGCCACACACAGCGGGATAGATCCAGTGCAGGTCCCACTCCCATCAGACAATAGTATTTCAGAGGATGATGGGGGTGATGCGGATGATAGCAGCAGCGATAACAGCAGTAGTGGGGGTTGCCTCGTCTTGCAGCAGATCCGTCAGCTAGAGTCCCCAGTAAATTATGCCCACCTGAAGTTTGGGGATGAGGTCTGTGGGGACGAGGCAACCAGGAGGAGAAAAAGAAAAGCAAAAAAAGGAAGAAAACATAGGAGGAGAGGTTGGAGTTTGTCCCCCTTCCTGGGACCCCCCGATCCCACTGTGTGAAGCCCGCTACCCACCCCGGCCCGGGACCTGCAGTGGGTCCGGTGCGAGGGAGCGGGGAGAGTACAAGTCATATGGCGCAGGTCGCCGTCTCTGCTGGCGGTAGCAGAGGGGGCGAGAGTGGGCATGCGGCTGCAGAGCCGGACAGTGTGCATGGTCTGGAGAGTGGCCCTGTGGCGGCCAGTAATAAAATCTGTGGTGTCCAGGCCTGATCCTCTGTGGAAACGGGGGACGGCCTGGTGCCTGCTGCACCCGCTGACGCTCGGGGGTAGGGGCTGTGGGTACCTTGCCGGTGGTCACCGCTCCCCGCAGTGTTGGCAGTGCGCTGTCAGCCGGGGCCGCATCATCGGCGGCGTGTGCTGTGGGGTCAAAGTCCGGGACCCCGGCACCGGTTATCATGTCAGGTGCAGCTGTAATGGCTGCGGTAATGCCTGCCCGGATCGCACCCTCACCGGAGGGGGTCGCGCCACCGGGGTCCTCTGCATGTGTGTCACCTGTATCTGTGGGGAACCCAGCGGTGAAGTGCACACAGAAGCGTGGAGATGGTCTGCAGGAGAGGCTGGAGCAACAGTCTGCAGCTGCCAGCACATGCTCTGCTGAAAAGCAGGGTGTGGTAATCAAACCCTGCAGTATCGATCTTAAAGGGGCAGCTACACTGAAAATAGCAACAACCCCAGCAGAAAGGAGTAAAAAAAATGCAAACAAAAATGTAAATAGGAATGGAAGTGGTGCAAGTGGTGTCAATAGTGTCTGTGATAATGGTGACGGGTCAGGGGTGGTTTCTGCTGGAGGTATGGTTGGTGTGAATGGTGCCAGTGTGGGGATTTCTACTAGTGAAAATGGTGAGGCTGAGGTAAGTGAGGTGGAGATGGTTGACTGTGAGGTTGAGGTTTCAGGGAATATAGGGGATGGTCCATCGTCCCCCTTACCTGCAGCCACCATTAGTTATGCGGCTGCTGCCGCTGAGGTTCCACAGGGGTCTTCCTCATCTCCGGACCCAGGGAATGAAGCTTTTTGCCGCCGTTTCCTGGAGGCCCTCAAAAAAGGGGAGCGGACGATCAATGTAGAGGAAAGAGAGGTGGCGTTGTCCTACTGGCCAAATAAGTTTGGTCTAGCTGCCTTCCAAGAGAATAGGGGGGGGGGGACGGCTGGCGAGGGTTCGCTGTGGAAGCAATTTCTCGCCAAAGTGGGATGAAGAAAGTGACCGTTTTAACATGTAATGAGTCTCTTTCTGGCGTTGACATAATGACCTGGTTGAGTCGGTACGGCGAGGTTGTGGAGGTCCCTAAGAAGAACCGGGACGATTTTGGTATCTGGTCAGGAGGCTGGACCTTCATGGTAAAGTTGAAGCGTTCAGGTGGCACTGTCACCCACATCCTTTCCTCAGTTTTCCTGGGAAGGGATCGGATTCTGGTCTTCTACCAGGGGCAGCCGAAGGTATGCCACAGGTGTGGTGATCCTCGCCACTTCAGCGCGGGCTGCAAGGTGCAGAAATGTGCCTTGTGTGGCGAGATGGGTCACCTCGCCGCTTCCTGTGGTGTCATTCGATGTCACCTGTGTGGTGATCTAGGTCACCCGTTCAGCCGCTGCCCTCGTTCGTTCTCTAATGCCATGGCCGGCCGGGCGGAGGGGAACCGCGAGGAAGTTGCTGGTGGTGCAACTTCTGCAGGGGTTGGAGGTGGCAGCGGGGGAGGAGCTGAGGGGCCAATAAGGAATGGCAGGGCTAGGGGCCCCTCTTACCAGCGGAGGCAGGCAAGGCGTCAAGAGGGCAGGGGGCAGGAGGAGCCTTGGGAAACTGGGGTAATGGCTGCCCCCTCCTCCGAGGCGACGGCCCATGACATTGAGGCCCCAGGGGAGGAAGCGGTGAATGAGGAGATCAGACGGATGGAGAATGAGGAAGCGGCTGATCTCTCAGATGCCTCTCAATATGAAAGTTTTGATGAGGATGGAGGGGAACAGCCAAAAGAAATGGGTGACAAGGGTACCAAGAGTTCCAAGAGTGCCAAAAGTAAAAAAAAAGAAGAAAAAAGGTGGAAAATCTTCTTCCCTGACCAAGGTGCCTAAGGAAGGTACCACCGACTCCCCTCTGATCCCCCTCTCCAACCGGTTCCAAGCCCTAGACGATCCTGCTGAGACGGGAGTCAGGGGTGAGGTTCCGGAGGTAACATCGGGAGGACCTTTGGGTGGCGGGGAAGTCCCTTCTCCGGGGGGGTGTCTTCCTCGGGAGGTGGGGACGACCCTGGGTCCGGAGATGAGAAAGAGGTGGGAGGGATGGATACCTCTGTCTCTCTGAAAAGAAGAGGGGGGCTTCATCGTCCGGAGATGAACGGGCTAAAAAAAAGGGTGGGGGGAAGAAAAAGGCCATCTAACTCGATCACTCATGATGGCGGCACCCACCCCGTTGACTCTAGCGACCATTAATGTCGCTAGTGTAAAGTCTGATGCGGCTAGATATGCGGCCTTTGATTTTCTCACCCGATTTGAGGCTGAAATTTTGTTTTTGCAGGAGACCAGGCTTACGGATATGGGGGCCATACACAAGGCGAAGAGCGAGTGGAGGTGCGGGTCTTCGTACTGGTCTCTTGCGGCCGAGCCGTGTAGCGGGGTGGCAGTCCTTTTTAAGACTGCATCGGTTGAATGCCGGTGAGTTATTTAGGTAGAAATGGGGAGGTGCCTGGTCTTAGACGTCTTCATGAGGGGACAGGAGCTTTGGCTCATTAACATCTATGGTCCGCAGTCAAAGTGGGACCGTAAATGTCTCTTCCTGAAGATTAAGCCCTATCTTTTTTCGAGTCGGCAGGTGGTCTTTGGAGGTGACTTTAACACTGTCACAAGGCTTCATGATAGGGGAGGCTCCATTGACCGGCTGGCTTCTGATAGTAATACTCTTAATAGCATAGCTAGTGACGCTCGCCTGGTGGATGTCCACATCCGGCACACCTCAGGTCACTGTGGTTTCACCTTTCATAGAGGTAATTGTAGGTCTAGGATAGACAGGTTTTTTTTAAAGGAAGAAGCCATCTCTTCAGCAGTGTCCGTTGTTGAGGTGGAGTTCTCCGATCACTATCTGATTTCTTTTTCTCTGAATGTTTCAGAAACCCCTCGGATGGGAAGGGGACTATGGAAGCTGAATTCGTCACTCTTGGAAGAAGCAGAGATAAGACAATCCTTTGAGGACTTTCTTCAGAGCCAGGTACCGCTTTTGGATCTCTGTAGCGATAAGTCAGAGTGGTGGGAGATGTTCAAGGATCAGGTTGCGAGTTTCTTCCGCCAGCTCTCGAGCCTCAGGAGCCTGAGCAGGTACCGCCTGTGTCAGGAACTGAGGAGGAAACTCGAACATCTCGTCTCGGCTGGAGGTGACCGTGAGGAGATCTCCAGAGTAAAGTCTTTACTCAAGAGGTGTCAGTACGATAGGCACACATCTTTGGTTTTTGAGAGGGATTTTGGGAGGTACCGCTCGCCTGACCCCTACAGAAACTGTAAGATGTCAGTGAGTTGTAAGGTGGTGACAGGTTTGGTCGACGATACGGGTTCCCTGAAAAGATCCAAATCAGGGATCCTGGAGATGATCAGATCTTTCTACTCACACCTCTTGGGGAAGAGGGATCTGGATCGGAACGTGATGTCGGCTTTCCTGGCCGAGGCCATCCCTGAGCCAGGGGATGACCCCTCGCTTCACGTTTTGACGGAACCAATCAGGAAAGAGGAAGTGCGACTGGCCAATGATGGGCTTCGGCCTAAGAAATCACCAGGTCCGGATGGCTTAACATCCGAGTTTTATAAGACCTTTAGGGACTCCTTGGTTCCTCTCTTGACTGAGGTGTTTAACAAGTGTCTCTCCTCAGGCACTCTTTCCCGGTCAATGAGGCAGTCTGCCCTCATTATCCTGTCAAAAGGGTAAGGACTCATCCTGTATTGAGAATTGGCATCCCATAGCGCTTCTCAATATGGACCGGAAGGTTCTGGCAAAGGTGCTGTTCAAACGGCTGGTGAAGTTTGCACCCCGGCTCCTTTCGGGGGCCCAGCACTGCTCTGTTCCAGGCCGCAGTACGTTTAGTGCTGTGCTCGGTGTCCGAGAGGCAGTGGAGCAGGGCAGGGCAGGTCACTGGAAGGGGTACTTGCTGTCTTTAGACCAGGCGAAGGCTTTTGATCGGGTTAACCATGATTACCTCTGGTCCGTCCTTCTGAGGTACGGTCTGCCTGGGGGATTTGTAAATTGGCTAAAGATCTTGTATGCAGGGGCAGAGACTTTCCCGCTCATGAATGGTTGGTCTGGCTGCCCTTTTGAGGTTGGGTCTGGGGTCTGCCAGGGCTGTCCATTGAGCCCACTGTTATACGTGTTCGCGATAGATCCCCTTTTAAGGAGGATTGAGTGTGGGCCGTTGGTGGGAGTCAGGATGGACCGGGTGGCCCCGGAAGCCACTCTGAGGGTGGTAGCATATGCCGATGACGTCTCCCTTTTCGTGTCCTCGGGTGAGGAGGCGGAGTGGGTCATGTCTGAGGTTGATCGCTATTCGGAGGCTTCTGGGTCCAGAATTAATCAGGAAAAGTGTGAGAGTCTCTGGCTGGGAGGGGGAAACCCTTGTTTTGGTCTCCCGGACACTCTTCCAGAGCCCCAGGCATCGGCAAAAATCCTAGGCATCAAATTTGGCCCTGGGGACTACCCCCAGCAAAATTGGGAGGGCAGACTTAAGATTGCCGCCCAGAAGGTGGACCAATGGAAGGGTTGGTCTTTGACCCTGAGGGAAAGGGTTAGCCTGGTTAAGGCTTTTTTGCTACCCTTGTTAATATACCTTGGCAGTGTCTGCATGTTGCCAGAGCCGCTCTGGACATGGGTCTACAGCCTGTTTTTCCAGATGTTATGGGGAAATAGGCTGAACCTAGCAAGCGGGAAGTCACATATCGCACAAGGAGACTAGGACGGTTGGGTATGGTCAACTCAGTGGTGTTTCTAATAAACACTTTTGTCAAGACTAACATCACCAACCTCTGGTAAGAGAGGGCTCCTCCGTGGGTATTCTCCTGCAGGGGGTGGCTTCGGCCCTTCTTCCAGGAATGGGAGACAGGAGGGCAAGTGAAGGACCTGCGCACACCGCACTGGCATCTCCCGGCTTACGCTACGACGGTTCTAAAGGTGATCCGCCGGTGGGGTCTGGGAATGTGGGAGATCAGGACCATGTCAAGGAAATTCCTTGACAGGAGGGTCCTGTTGACCCATTTCCAGAAGCCTCTGGTGCTCAAAGATTGCCCAAGTCGGGATCTGGAGGGTGGGCTGAGGTTATTGAATTTTACACGGGTCCCCTTGAAGTTTTGGGACTTGGCTTGGCGCTGCTTCCATGGGAAACTGTATGTAAGGGACAACCTGAAGTGTAGGAACTCCAATGATCGGGGTTGTCCCCGTGAGGGGTGTTGCGACACACTGGAAAGCATGGAGCACTTCCTCCTTCGGTGTCCTTTTAATACAGGGGTCTACAACAGGGTGGGTGCTTCCATAGGCTGGCCTCGGCTGGCACACCTTTCCTATGCGGAGTGGGCGTATGGGGCATTCGGATCCCTGGGTGGCCGAGATCGGGGCACTTTATTTCTAGTCAGTTTAGTCGTCAGGTTTTACACGTGGAACGCACGGTGCTTAGTGTCAACTCAGCAGAAAATCCTCCCCCAGGACGAGGATGTTAGGAACATTCTGGGTGGCCTGGTGAAGGTGCGCTCTCTGGAGTATGACAGGCTAGGTGCAGCGAGGGCCTCTCTTCTCTGGAGAGGGCTCTCATTTAATGTACCTAGGGCTTAGATAAGCTGGTAAATTATAGGGACAGGTAGATAGCTTCCGTAGGGACAGGTAGATAGTTAGGGACAGGATAGGGACAGCCTAGGGACAGTTAGGAAGGCACGCGGTGAGTTAGGTAGGGTAGTAGGGTCAGGCAGGGTGAGACAGGGAAAGGTAGGTAGATAAATAGGGGCAGATGTCTAGACAGGTAGGGACGGCTGGTAGAGTAAGGATTGCTAGGGTAGAAGCCTGTCATCTCCGGCTTCCTGGTGGTGGGCTGGGGCTTTTCACTATCAGATTTTTGTTTTGCAGAAGTGAATTACTGATATAGGGCTTACAGGCACCAATCCTGGCTCTGTGTAAGTGTTGTATATAGAGAGTTATGTAGTATTGTAATGTAAGGTGATGATCCTGTGGCTTTCAGGGTTAAAGCACCTGTCTTGTAAGCAAGAGGTTATGAGTTCCTCGGCAAGCTTATTATTTTTGTGTGTGATTTAGATAGATGTGCTTAAGCCAGGTGGCTATAATGTTTCTTTTTGGGCGATGGACCAGAGTTTTCTTTGTCAGGTTTGGTATGAAGTGTGTATGTGTATTAATAAAATGTTTCTTCTCTCCTAGGGTGAGGTAACCTGGGGAGGAGGAGATCTTGAGGAATCAAAAAGTGAAAAGACAGGTAAAGGACAGAAAACAACATAAAAAGGAAAGATGGAGAAAGCTTCTCTGAGAAAGAAGGCAGTTTGTTTTCTTTTGCGGGGTTGCTTTGACTGGGGGCAGTTATGCTGGACTCGGACTTTGCTTTGGACTGGGGGGTAATGTTGGACTCGGACAGTTGCTTTTGCTGGGGTTTTGATTTTTGCTATTTATTGATTGTAAGTTTTGTATTTTTATAATAAAAGAGTTCACTACATACAGATTATACAGTCACAACTAGGGGGAGCTCACTACATACAGATTTATACAGCCACCACTAGTGGGAACTCAACACATAGAAATACATGCAGCCCACCCTCCAGTCCCGAGTGCTGGAGCTTGATGCGAGAGACTCGCATTGAACTCGCAAGTGTGACCCCGGCCGTACACATTTCTACAGGCACCATTAAAGGGAGCTCAAAACATGCAAATGTATACAACCACCACTAGAGGGAGTTCACAAACATACAAATTTGTAAAGTTTCCATTTGCCATCTTTTCTGTGATCTCTACTCCCCCTAGTGGTGACTGCTGAGCAATGGGACAGGAAAATTCAACTTGGACCGCTATAAACTTTATGACACTGTTAACAGTCCATTGTTGTTTTAGCAGTTTCTGAACAGTTTTAACAACTCTTTTTACTACCAGACTATAAAGTATATAGAACAGGGATGATGGGTGTTGCAATTCCTCTGTCTGACAAGACACAACTTCTAGGGTTAAGACTTTTATTCTGCCTGCAAATGATTTCTCGGTTCCGTTTGCTTACAGTATGAGCATTTCTTTTTATCCCTTCATAGGATTAGTGCGGGAAGTAAAGAAAGGGGACCAAATGTCCCCCGAGGACGGCGCAGCAAAGCGACGAGGCTCATCCTTTATTTTATTAGCAGCTAATAGATTTCAGCTTTGATAGAGATAATGGAGCTAAATCATTGGTGGCAGGAGGCTTAATCTCCGTTTATCCTCTGATACGCGGTTATTAGCCTCAAACTCATTGGAGATCAGATGTTTCATTCTGATCCGATTATCTGCAACATAATGTGTGAACCCCGAGAAATATTCATACACATTATGGTCCCTTTAATTAGGACTGGCATTTTGTACATGAGTCTTAATGAAATCAGAGCTGGAGTAAGATTTGGCGCACGTTACAACCGACGTGCGCCTCCACTAGAAACGTTACTCTGGCCGGGGGCTGTCATACATTTTTGGCTTTATGGACACCACTTTTGGATCTCTACAAAAAAAATTTAACATTTCAAGGGGTTTTACGCCAAAATTCGGGCAAAAACTTTTTGATGAATCGGGGACAATATTTATTACAAAATTATAGTAATAAAATCCTAATCTACGTGTGTTTTGTTGTACACGTTTTTATTTCCTTTGTTTGCATTGGAACAACACAAAAAATAACACAGAGAAAAAAAAAGGCAAATTGGACATATTTTCAGACAAAATCACAAAAATGAACAGGACAAAATAGTTGGCACCTTTCCAAAATTGTGAGTAAATAACTTTGTTCCGAGCATGTGAAGATCATTCAAACTCACCTGTGGCAAGTAACAGGTGTGGGTAATATGAAAATAACATCTGAAACCACATAAAAAGGGGAGAAGTTGACTCAATCTTTGCATGGTGTGTCTGTGTGTGCCACACTAAGCATGGAGAACAGAAAGAGGAGAAGAGAACTGTCTTTGGTCTTGAGAACCAAAATTGTTAAACAATATCAACAATCTCAAGGTTACAAGTCCATCTCTAGAGATCTTAAGAGAAAATTTTTTTAAAAAAAACTAGACTGCAGTTTGCCAAAATGTACGCGAGAATGCCAAAATCCTTCTGGGAAAGCTTTCTTGTGGACAGATGAGACAAAGATAGGGCTTTTTGAAAGCACATCATTCTACTGTTTACCAAAAGTGGAATGAGGCCTACAAAGAAAAGATCACAATACCTACAGTCAAATATGGTGGAGGTTTAAATATGTTTTGTGGTTGTTTCACTGCTTTTGGCAATGGGTGCCTTGACTGTGTTGCAAGGCATCATGGGTCTTCCAGAAGGACAATGACCCCAAACATACTTCAAGAATCACTCAGAGATGGATGGAAACAAAGAGCTGGAGAGTTCTGAAGTGGCAGCAATGAGTCCAGATTTTAATCCCATTGATCACCTGTGGAGTAATCTTGAAATTGCTAGGAGAAGGTGCCTTCACATATGAGAGACCCGGAGCACTTTGCAAAAAAAGAGTCGTCCAATATTCCACTGTCACAGCCAGTTTGGCCTCTGTCCAACTGCTGGTTCTTTTGTCTTTTCTTTCCTTTCTTTGGTTTGTGGCTATTCAGGTGTCTCTCTCTTCCCAATTTGGTTCTGTTCTGTCCTATCACATCTTGGGATCGAGTATTTATACTCACCTTTCACCTGCATCTTTGCTGACTATATTTTAAGACAGATGGTGTTTGGAGATCCAGCTCCTCAGGTAGGCATTATCTTAGCTGGTTAATCTTGGTTGCTTTTCCTACGGTTTGTTTATGGGTATTCCTCCCCAGTATCCTTTCTTTTCTTTTACTTTTGGGGTCTGGGAGGTTTTCCATGTATTCCATTGGTTATGTTGTTCTTCCTGAGTTGAGCGGAGGCGCCATTGGGTAGACGTAGGGTGCCAACCTCCTTGGTCGGGCAGGGACAAATCGGGGGTAGATTAGGGACTTTGCTAGTCTGAAAAGGGACCTGTTGGGTTCAGGTGTTTGCCTCTCCTGGTTTGTACATAACCCTTGTGACTGTGCTTATACAGTCATAGCAATATGTAGGTGCTACAGAAATCAGTGAACCATGAGCTCAATCTAGTGGTGGCATCAGGTCGATGATCTAACAGTTTCCCAAAACGAATATTACCCAGTCCTTCACTAGCTCTAAATTCCCCATAGAGCACAGAGTTTACCCTACAGTCCTCAAAGATATAAAATACTTAGTTGCAATGAATGAGGTTATATAATACTCCCCGAAGCCTTCCCACCTCTAAACGCTCATTGTGGTTAAAGCTCCTGCCAACCACCAATTAATTTGTACATGCCGTGTAATTATTAAGTGTTGTGTAACAGATCGTTGCTGAATCCGTCACTATGTTCAGTCTCGCGCAGAACAATGCAACGAGGTGAGTTACCGGCATCACCAGGAGGATAGTGTTACCAAATGACATTTATACAGAAGAGGCGAAACGCGTTGTTAATTGGGTTTGAACACACGACATTCACTTTCATAAGACCCCAACAGAGACTACAAGTCTATACAAGCCGAAAGGCCTATTGTGACAGACGTAGGCACGAAAAGACTGCAAAGCTGGCTCGTGTACAAGATAATACTTATATCCCACATTACAGTCAAGTGGAGGAAACCGAGACATGTTCCGGCTGACGAACAATGAGCTCTAGCGATAAATAATGGTAAAGACAGATCCCATTGTGTAGCAAAAGCCAGGATTTTACTAGGATAATACCAAAAAACATCCTGCTGGACCTTCGGGGGGATCGGCAAATATTCGCTATGTCTACAGATGGGTGAATCTTTGAAAATGGAATTTACCAGGTTCGCCGAATCTTCCCGGAATATGTTGTCTCCAATAACGCCGAAAATATGTGCAGGACACTATTCTCTTTTCTTTGCACACTTATCTTCTGTCACACACTATCTATACATTTTATTCTTTGCTTTATGGCTTACTTTTCCCATCTCTATGGCTAAGCTGTGACGTCCTCTCACTATCCAGATTCTCCCTAGAGTGGCTGCTGCATTTCTTGCTTATGCTTTTATACAGGCTATGATATAAACTTTTAAGTTGAATTATTGGTAAGCCCACCTGGCCATTACCAACGTCATGCGATTCTTCTCAATTTTCTGCAATGTGTAAAATAGCAGAGACCAATTTAGATGATCAAAGTGGATCGAAAAATGTCCAGATTCACCAAGTTTAGCGAATTTCTTAAACTTCAGCACAAATTAGATTTTCATCCAATTAATTTGCTCATCTCTAGTTAAGTTGTATTTTCAGCTGGAGTGGCACAGTTGGGGTGGAAGGGTAGATGGCAACCCTTGTCCTTTTAACCAGGTTTAATGTTACATGGGCACTTATCAGAAGTCTCAAGAGCCAAGTTCTGGGTGATCCGCTGGGTTGACTTTCTACAATGAAGGGATTTTCTTGATGAGACGAGCCTGTCAATCCACCGTGTGATAAAACTTTCGGGTACTATTCCAACCCAAACTAACTTTCTGCACTTCCTGCGTTTGTGATATCTGTGTGAAAGGTCCAAGAAAGGCACTAGAGAAGCTTCTTTTGTCACATTCTGCAGAAACAGCATAAGAGAGTGCAGAGTTCAGGCCGGAGGCTCAGCCATGATGGAGTCCTGAGCTGTCAATCATTAAGCCCTTGGCCAAGTGTCAGAGAAGATTGAAAGTGAGATGGCCCCTTTAACCTTTTCCTACACCCCCAGCTATAAATACCATCTCATATCCCACCACTGCTTTTTCCTTCCCACTATGAACCTGTTATGTCCCTATCATTAACCCATTGTGCTCTCACTGTACCTATCTCTTTTGCCCATTACTCCAAAACTAGGCATTTTCCTGCCCCTCAGATAAAGTTTCAGTTTACCAGTCTCTGCCCCTCTCCCATAATACGACCATACTCTTCTGAAATACTCTGTGCTGCTGTCATCTTTGCATTCCTTGCCCTTTCCTAACTGGCAATCCATAACTGGACAGGTCATTGCCCCAAATGTAATCGGCACAATCCTATAATCTATTTGGACACAATGACAGATTAAAAATATATTACGGCATAACCAAAAATAAAGTGTGTGCACTAGGGATTATGTTTGAGTGCCCTCTAGTGGACAGCTAAAAGTTTAGATCAAGCTCAGAAACTCCTGTACATGGTGAATAAATCTGACAGCGATGGTGAACCTTTTAGAGACCGAGAAGCCAAACTGCAACCCACATATTTATCTCAAAGTGGCAATTTAATCTGACTATTGAGGTTTCAGCTTAGAAAAAAACAACCCATGCAGAGAGCAGGCAGGGACAACAGAGAGCAGGCAGGGGCAGCAGAGAGCAGGCAGGGACAATAGAGAGCAGGCATGGGCGGCAGAGAGCAGGCAGGGACAATAGAGAGCAGGCAGGGGCAGCAGAGAGCAGGCAGGGACAATAGAGAGCAGGCATGGGCGGCAGAGAGCAGGCAAGGGCAAAGGAGAACAGGCAGGGACAATAGAGCAGAGAGGGGCAGCACAGAGCAGGCAGGGACAATAGAGAGCAGGCAGGGACAACAGAGCAGACAGGGACAATAGAGAGCAGGCAGGGGCAGCAGAGAGCAGGCAGGGGCAAAAAAGCAGGCAGGGGCAAAAGAGAGCAGGCAAGGGCAAAGGAGGGCAAAGGAGAACAGGCAGGGACAATAGAGCAGAGAGGGGCAGCACAGAGCAGGCAGGCAGCAGAGAGCAGGCAGGGACAATAGAGAGCAGGCAGGGGCAGCACAGAGCAGGCAGGGGTAACAGAGAGCTTAATATTATACTCCTCTCTGGCCGTCTTCAGCTTTTCCTGGCACCGAACCACCATCTTGTTACCGCAACTTCTGACTGACTGGAAATATACTAGGTCTAAGGCCGGAGTCACACTAGACCGTAATACGGACGAGTGCAATGCGATAAAAAATCGCAATGTTAA
The DNA here is from genome assembly GCF_032444005.1 of Ranitomeya imitator. Classification (NCBI taxonomy): domain Eukaryota; kingdom Metazoa; phylum Chordata; class Amphibia; order Anura; family Dendrobatidae; genus Ranitomeya; species Ranitomeya imitator. The sequence goes on along the minus strand of NC_091282.1, from coordinate 1,237,350,453 downwards.
TCTATGGGGCAGCTCCTATTATCCGTTGTTTTCTCGGCCGTATTCAGGATCCGAGTGAAATCACAGCATGCTGCGTTTGTCAGCGCATCTCGGCCGAGAATCGCCAATGAAAGTCTATGGAAGCCCCAAAAATACGGATCACACACGGACCAGCAGTGTGACTTGCGAGGAATACGCAGCGATGTTCTATAGAAAAGCCGGCAATTCAGTGCGGTGTAGAGTGAAATCACACTGACAGAATAGAATAAAATAGAGAAAATATATGTCTACACATAGTATAGGGGTATATGTATATATATATATATATATATATATATATATATACAGTGGGGCAAAAAAGTATTTAGTCAGTCAGCAATAGTGCAAGTTCCACCACTTAAAAAGATGAGAGGCGTCTGTAATTTACATCATAGGTAGACCTCAACTATGGGAGACAAACTGAGAAAAAAAATCCAGAAAATCACATTGTCTGTTTTTTTAACAATTTATTTGCATATTATGGTGGAAAATAAGTATTTGGTCAGAAACAAACAATCAAGATTTCTGGCTCTCACAGACCTGTAACTTCTTCTTTAAGAGTCTCCTCTTTCCTCCACTCATTACCTGTAGTAATGGCACCTGTTTAAACTTGTTATCAGTATAAAAAGACACCTGTGCACACCCTCAAACAGTCTGACTCCAAACTCCACTATGGTGAAGACCAAAGAGCTGTCAAAGGAAACCAGAAACAAAATTGTAGCCCTGCACCAGGCTGGGAAGACTGAATCTGCAATAGCCAACCAGCTTGGAGTGAAGAAATCAACAGTGGGAGCAAAAATTAGAAAATGGAAGACATACAAGACCCCTGATAATCTCCCTCGATCTGGGGTTCCACGCAAAATCCCACCCCGTGGGGTCAGAATGATCACAAGAACGGTGAGCAAAAATCCCAGAACCACGCGGGGGGACCTAGTGAATGAACTGCAGAGAGCTGGGACCAATGTAACAAGGCCTACCATAAGTAACACACTACGCCACCATGGACTCAGATCCTGCAGTGCCAGACGTGTCCCACTGCTTAAGCCAGTACATGTCCGGGCCCGTCTGAAGTTTGCTAGAGAGCATTTGGATGATCCAGAGGAGTTTTGGGAGAATGTCCTATGGTCTGATGAAACCAAACTGGAACTGTTTGGTAGAAACACAACTTGTCGTGTTTGGAGGAAAAAGAATACTGAGCTGCATCCATCAAACACCATACCTACTGTAAAGCATGGTGGTGGAAACATCATGCTTTGGGGCTGTTTCTCTGCAAAGGGGCCAGGACGACTGATCCGGGTATATGAATGAATGAATGGGGCCATGTATCGTGACATTTTGAGTGCAAACCTCCTTCCATCAGCAAGGGCATTGAAGATGAAACGTGGCTGGGTCTTTCAACATGACAATGATCCAAAGCACACCGCCAGGGCAACGAAGAAGTGGCTTTGTAAGAAGCATTTCAAGGTCCTGGAGTGGCCTAGCCAGTCTGCAGATCTCAACCCTATAGAAAACCTTTGGAGGGAGTTGAAAGTCCGTGTTGCCAAGCGAAAAGCCAAAAACATCACTGCTCTAGAGGAGATCTGCATGGAGGAATGGGCCAACATACCAACAACAGTGTGTGACAACCTTGTGAAGACTTACAGAAAACGTTTGACCTCTGTCATTGCCAACAAAGGATATATTACAAAGTATTGAGATGAAATTTTGTTTCTGACCAAATACTTATTTTCCACCATAATATGCAAATAAAATGATAAAAAAACAGACAATGTGATTTTCTGGATTTTTTTTTCTCAGTTTGTCTCCCATAGTTGAGGTCTACCTATGATGTAAATTACAGACGCCTCTCATCTTTTTAAGTGGTGGAACTTGCACTATTGCTGACTGACTAAATACTTTTTTGCCCCACTGTATATATAGTCAGTGAGACACATATATACATAGATTTATATTTCATACAGCGCGATATAGCATAGAATCTGGTAATTCAATTGCCGGCTTTTCCTATCTCCTTCCCAAACCCGACATGATATGAGACATGGTTACATACAGTAAACCATCTCATATCCCTTATTTTATTACATATTCCTCTTTAGTAATGTCAGTAGTGTGTATGTGCGAAATTTGGGGTCTCTAGCTGTTAAAATAAAGGGTTAACTCGCGGAAAAAAATGGCGTGGGCTCCCACACAATTTTCTCCGCCAGAGTAGTAAAGCCAGTGACTGAGGGCAGATATTAATAACCTGGAGAGGGTCCATGGTTATTGCCCCCCCCCTGGCTAAAAATATCTGCCCCCAGCCACCCCAGAACAGGCACATCTGGAAGATGCGCCTATTCTGGCACTTGGCCACTCTCTTCCCATTCCCGTGTAGCGGTGGAATATGGGGTAATGAAGGGTTAATGCCACCTTGCTATTGTAAGGTGACATTAAAAGGAGTCATGCTCACCACATAGAAGAAAACCATAGGGCAATCACAACAGAGAATGTAATCATATAATATTTTATTTGTTATTAATAATAGACCATACAAAAATGACAACAATAATGAAAAAATAATAATATATATATATATGTGTATAAAATTGTATATTAAAATATATGAATATAGCAGTGCCTGTGGCTATCTGATGGCCCAATAATATAAGTTAAGTGTCCATATAGTATTCCAAACGGCCCTTTAAAATCAAATCAACTGTGCTGGTAAAAATAGAAAAAAGCAAAAAAAGAGAAGGGGAGGAGTTTGTGTAAAAAATTACAATATGCTTATATGTAGTATAAATATAGTGTATAATGAGGTAGTGCACAAACCTAGGTGATATAAAATCAAGTGAGATAGGAAGGGGGCCGATATACGGACCATATAGGAGGACACTTACTTTGTATAAATGATATATATAATTCCAGGGACCACCAGCCGCTCTCCAGGGCACCCCGACGCACGTTTCAGACGCTCTGTTCCTTCGTCAGGGGGTAGCATTCAACTAAACTAGGGTTTTTTTTATAGTGTGCTGGTAACTGTGTGGCGCCAATGGCTGCAGCCGCTGCGTAAGCGGCGCATGCGCCGCCGGAGGACCCGGAAACCAACGCCGGAGACGTCACGTGACCGGATGCACAGGGTGAGTTCCTGGCATTGCCAAGGCCACAATGACGCTCCCGACGCGATCGCCGGACTCTAACAACGCATGCGCACCACCGAAGATGTGCCATGGGCGTATACAGCAAGGGTAAATGTATCATGATTGGATAGTCATGCGGTGAACATAAGGGTAGATAAACTAACTTAAATAGTTTGGGGCGTACCGGAAAAAGAAGGTGAGAGGATATGTGTATGTAAACAGCTGTGTGAGACCAATAGTAATATATACGCTGAGGTGATGTGTATGCTAAAAGTTATAAGGGGTGAAAAATGAGGTAGACTATGCCAGACTGATAGGCACTCATCGTAAAAAGAGGGGAAAAGGAGGGAAGGTATATATATATATATATATATATATATATATATATATATATATATAGTGTGTGAACTAGCGCAAGCAGTGCCTGGGGACAATATATATGGGACAATATATAATAAGAATTGATATATAATTATAATTGAGATATTAAAAGAGAGAGAGATAGAAGAGGGAGGGACAATTTAGATGATAGAAGGATATATACCTACATATACATCATATATATATACTGTACATATATGCACATACTCCCATATACAACTACACATAATATATTAGATCATAACAATTCTAGAAAAAAATATAATAATAAAATAAATAAAAAAAGAAAATAATTGGATTGTAATTCACATAGAATAATAATAATTGTTCATTATATTCCACAGAAAAAAGAAAAAAGAAAAAGGGGACCACTCCTGGCGGTCCATAGCAGTCTCCAGAAAAGTGATGTAAGTCACACATGTGGTAAGGATCCAATCCACGACCACTGAATCTCAAGTGATCGAGGCAATAGCGGTCAATGAGATTATATCCATCCATCAAATTCCAGGTATCCATAAATTGAGGACAACGCTACCGACATCCAGATCATCAGACCGCATCATTCAATGGCAAGTGTAAGGTATGTAGCATACATAATAAAGGCCTACAGTAAATAAAATATTAAAATTAATATCACACTCACAATATATGTTAAAACCACCATAACGTTAAGATAGATAAAAATGTATAAAAATATATTATATATATACATATATATATACTAGATTGTGGCCCGATTCTAACGCATCGGGTATTCTAGAATATGCATGTCCCCGTAGTATATGGACAATGATGATTCCAGAATTCGTGGCACACTGTGCCCGTCGCTGATTGGTCGAGGCAACCTTTATGACATCATCGTCGCCATGGCAACCATTATGACATCTACGTCGATACTGTGCCCGTCGCTGAATCAGAAACGTGAGATGTCTACGACCTTTATGACATCATCGTCGCTGTGCCCGTTGCTGATTGGTCGAGGCCTGGCGGCCTCGACCAATCAGAGAGCCTGGATTTCCAGGACAGACAGACAGAAAGACAGACAGACAGACAGACGGAAAAACCCTTAGACAATTATATATATAGATATATATATCTACTATATAAAGCTGAATGTGTGTATGTGTGTATGTGTGTTTGTGTGTATGTGTGTATGTGTGTGTGTGTGTATGTATGTCCGGGATTGGCATCTGCACCGTCGCAGCTACAGCCACAAAATTTTGCACAGTCACACGTCTGGACCCCGAGAGCGTCATAGGCTATGTTGTGAGGTGAAATTTTAACCCCGCGCATTCCAATTCACCAAACAATTTTGCCCCTATCTACATAATGGGAAAAAATGAAAGGAAAAGTGTTGGAGGCAAATTGACAGCTGCCAGATGTGAACAAGGGGGACTTAAAGAATGAGAGCGATGGCGCCAAAGAGTATATACCGTACAGTTGCTAAGGTGGGGCCCCGACATGGGATACTCACCACACACGGGGATATGGACACACACAAAATGCGCCACACACTACCACGTGCTTGAACACATATACCACCCTCAGCACACATTTCACCACACATTCTCCAACCTCGCCACATAAAAGTCAAAACACAAAAGTCGCCGCTCAAAACTCGCCACGTGCAGAACTCGCCACATGCAAAAACTAGTCTCTTGCAAAACTCGCCACAAGTGCAAAACTCACCTCATGGAAAACTCGCCACACGCAAAACTTGCACACGCGGAAAAATTGCCACATGCACAAAAGTTGCAACACATGCAAAATTTCTTCACACAAAACTTGCACATACTCAAAAGGCACCACACAAAACTCGCCACGTGCAAAACTCGCCATGCGCAAAACTTGCTGCACACAAGTTGCTACACTAACCTGTCACATGCAACTCGACACACAAAAAGTTGCTACACGCATGTTGCCACACACAACTCATCTCACAAAAGTCGCTACATACATGTCGCCACACGCAACTCAACACACACAACTTGACAAACGAAACTCACCCTAAAACACACACAAGTCTGGTATTATCCTTCAAAAATAAAAATCTGATTAATAAGCAGACAAACTACAACAAATGTACCATAAAGGAAATACGGCAGCTGTCAGTCACATGACCTGTCTATTATGTGTATGTGTGAGCTAATATATACTACCAAGGGGAGGGCTTCCTGCTGGCTGGGGATTTATCAGGCTGCCAATTTAGCTTACAAATACTGAGGTAAAAATACTGAGCAAATAACGTGTGAACGAGGTCTAATACAGGAGGAGATGACACACAGGTATATACTATATACAGGAGAGATGACACACAGGTATATACTATATAGAGGAGGAGATGACATACAGGTACATATATATACAGGAGGAGATGACCTACAGGTATATACTATATACAGGAGGAGATGACATACAGGTATATGCTATATCTAGAAGATGACATGCAGGTATATACTATATACAGGAGGAGATGACACACAGATATATACTATATACAGGGGAGATGACACACAGGTATATACTATATACAGGAGGAGATGACATACAGGTATATACTATATATAGAAGGAGATGACATTCAGGTATATACTATATATAGGGGAGATGACACACAGCAGGTATATAATATATACAGGGGAGATGACATACAGGTATATACTATATACAGGAGATGACATACAGATGAATACTATATATAAGGGAGATTACAAACATGTATATACTGAGGTGATGAGGTGAAAATGAGAGGTGTGAGGTGAAAATGAAAAGGTGTGAGTGCAAAATGAGAGGAGTGAGGAAAAATAATGGAGTGATCAGAAAATGACAGATGTGAGGTTGAAATGACAAGTGTTAGGGGGGAATGAGAGGAGTGAGGGAGAAAATGAGAGATGTGAGGGGGAAAATGAGAGGCGGGATGGGAAAATAAGAGAAGTGAGGTGCTATAACTAACCACAGATATTTACTATGCCCAGGCAACGCCGGGCTCTTCAGCTAGTATATATATAAAAATCGCAAAAAAGAGAACAATTAAAAGAGAACACGACATGGATTTTCATAAAAACGGGGCAAAACTCAAGTTCTCATTTAAACCGTTGGGGGACACAGTATCTAATACCCAGATCCATTTAGTTTCAAGTTGTGACAATGGTTTACTAATCTTACCACCCCTTTCATTAGTTACAATTTTATCAATCCCAAATACATGCAGAAGGGATGCGTCACAGTTATGGTACAGTTTAAAATGTTTAAAGGTAGGTATTGTTTTCAGTAGATTAATATCAGCTATATCCTTGGCCGCCTGTATTCCCAAGATATGTTCGCGAATGCGAACTTTTAATTGGCGTGTCTTCATCCCAATATATATAAGGGAGCAGGGACATTGGGCAAAGATAAATTACTGCTTTAGTTGTGCACATAATAGCATGTTTTATTTGGTATGTAGTTGTACCTTTAGTGTTCATAAATGTCTGGGTCCTCTTAATATTAGGGCAGGCTACGCAATTCCCACGCGGTTTACATCCCGGTGTTGGTTTGATTTTTGTTAAAAAGGAAACAGAAGGTTTTGGTTCTCCAACATAATGGCTTTTGACCAGGGTATCTTTCAAATTCCGTGATCTCCTGAATGTTATATTAGGGCGCTCACCAATATACTGTGCCAATACTGGATCGCTTTGGAGAATCGGCCAAGATTTCGTAAGGAGCTGCCGCATCAGTTCAGATTGGCCATGGAATTGGGTAATAAATCTAACTGGTTGAATGGATGGTTTTATTTCAGTGTGCGTCCGGTCACGTGACGTCTCTGGCGTTGGTTTCCGAGTCCCCCGGCGGCGCATGCGCCGCTTGCGCAGCGGCTGCAGCCATTGGCGCCACACAGTTACCGGCACACTATAAAAAAAACCCTAGTTTAGTTGAATGCTACCCCCTGACGAAGGAACAGAGCGTCTGAAACGTGCGTCGGGGTGCCCTGGAGAGCGGCTGGTGGTCCCTGGAATTATATATATCATTTATACAAAGTAAGTGTCCTCCTATATGGTCCGTATATCGGCCCCCTTCCTATCTCACTTGATTTTATATCACCTAGGTTTGTGCACTACCTCATTATACACTATATTTATACTACACATAAGCATATTGTAATTTTTTACACAAACTCCTCCCCTTCTCTTTTTTTGCTTTTTTCTATTTTTACCAGCACAGTTAATTTGATTTTAAAGGGCCGTTTGGAATACTATATGGACACTTAACTTATATTATTGGGCCATCAGATAGCCACAGGCACTGCTATATTCATATATTTTAATATACAATTTTATACACATATATATATATATATATATATTGTATTATTTTTTTATTTTTTCATTATTGTTGTCATTTTTGTATGGTCTATTATTAATAACAAATAAAATATTATATGATTACCAAAAATGAAGAAGTATGAAGTGGCACTCACCCGATGTTGCTGTATGAAAATGTCCTTAATTGTGAAAAACCGCTTGACAGTGAACGAAAATCCCAATTGGTTGAGGGAACTGCAACCTATGGGTAACCACAAATGTGGAAATTGCAGTTATTGCCAATTTAGATTACTTGATAACCCTATCCGCATCGGTCATATTTGTCACACAGTCCGTCAATTAATAACTTGTAAATCACAATATGTGGTTTATGTAATTATGTGCCCATGCCATTTCTTCTATATCGGTAAAACCATCCGACCACTGTTCCATAGATTTAGAGAACATTACAATTCAGTCTCTTCTGGGAAGGGCTGCCCCCGCTTCGTGAAACACATGCGTGATACGCACAATGCAGACCCGAATGTCTTACGGTTTGCAGGTTTGGAAATTGTAAAAAGTCCCCATAATGGGGGAGATCGCGGAAATGTATTGTTACAACGCGAAGCGAGGTGGATTATTGAAACAAATGCGCAAGGTGCAATAGGATTGAGCGACAAATTGGATATGTCTATTTTTCTTTAAGAATTATAACTTCTGTATTAGTACAATGTATAGTACATATATAAAAAATGCCTTTGTTTTTGCTTATCAGCATAATTTGGTGCTTGTACCCAAATGTGTTTTTAATGTTATCACCTGTTCACATCAAGATGTTCAGTCTCCTATATAGGATGTGACGTTTTTAATTCACGCACCTGGACCCGTTGAAGTGCGCAGGCGCGAAACGGCCGTCGTCCTCTTGCCTCCTCCTGCACCTCTCTCCTCACCAAGCCGCCTCTCCACTATATGTCTGTGAGTGTATGCTCTGAATAAAGGACATTTTCATACAGCAACATCGGGTGAGTGCCACTTCATTCTTCTTCATTTTTGGATTTACATTGCTATTTATGTTGTGCACCACCCCAACGTTTTTGCTTATCGCATGCCGCAGTGGTTCTTATCTGAGTCTCTTTGATCCATATTCCAGCGCTGGTTGCTTGAGGTTTGGGCAAACTCCACGTTTTGTTTTACTTGTGGAGGAAAACACCTGGTGCCATTCCACTTCTTTTGATATTATATGATTACATTCTCTGTTGTGATTGCCCTATGGTTTTCTTCTATGTGGTGAGCATGACTCCTTCCAATTAACGTAGTGTTTCACTACACCATTGGCACACTGGGTGTTCTCAGGGTATACATCTATATGGGTCATTAACTAGTTTATTATATATTTTTTTATTTTATACATGTAAATTGTTTTTACCCTGCTGACATTAGTGTGTTTTACTAATAAGGTGACATTAAGCCAGGTTAATAATGGAGAGGTGTCAATAAGACAACTATCCATTATTAATCCAATAGTAGTAAATGGTTAATAAAACACACACACATATTAGGAAAAAAATATTTTAATGAAATAAAGACACAGGGTGTTGTAATAGTTTATTAAACGCTCAATCAAATTGAAGACATGGTCACCTGAAACAAAGTTAAAATAAAAAAACAACAATATCCCATGCCTCTCCGGCGTTACAGTCAAGTCCCACGATGTAAATCCATCAGAAGGGGCTAAATAATTTTACAAGCAGGAGCCTGCTAATGCAGCCGCCCTTGCCTGTAAAAAGTGGGGAATGAATGGGAAGCAGGGGAACGTAGCTACCTAGACTTGCGGTGCTGCGCCCCCTGCTGGCATAACCTCATATGAACTCGAGCGTGAGAAAAGATTCAGAAAAATTCCCACGCTGGAGTTCATATGAGTTTATGCTAGCAGGCCTATAAGAGCTTAAACTCTACTGGAGAGAAAGGACTCCACTGACCATAAGAGCATACACTGTACAGGAGAGAGAGGACCCCACAGATAATAAGAGCTTACACTCTACAGGAGAGAGAGAACCCCACTGACCATAAGAGCTTACACTATACAGGAGAGAGAGGATCCCACTGACCATAAGAGCTTACACTCTACAGGAGAGAGAGGACCCCACAGATAATAAGAGCTTACACTCTACAGGAGAGAGAGAACCCCACTGACCATAAGAGCTTACACTATACAGGAGAGAGAGGATCCCACTGACCATAAGAGCTTACACTCTACAGGAGAGAGAGGACCCCACAGATAATAAGAGCTTACACTCTACAGGAGAGAGAGAACCCCACTGACCATAAGAGCTTACACTATACAGGAGAGAGAGGACCCCACTGACCATAAGAGCTTACACTCTACACAAGAGAGAGAAAGAGAGGACCCCACTGACCATAAGATCTTACACTCTACAGGAGAGAGAGGACCCCACAGATAATAAGAGCTTACACTCTACAGGAGAGAGAGGGACCCACTGACCATAAGAACTTACACTCTACAGGAGAGAGAGAGGACCCCACTGACCATAAGAGCTTACTCTCTACAGAAAAGAGAGGACCCCACTGACCATAAGAACTTACACTCTACAGGAGAGAGAGAGGACCCCACTGACCATAAGAGCTTACACTCTACAGGAGAGAGAGGACCCCACTGACCATAAGAGCTTACACTCTACAGGAGAGAGAGGACCCCACAGATAATAAGAGCTTACACTCTACAGGAGAGAGAGGGACCCACTGACCATAAGAGCTTACACCCTACAGGAGAGAGAGAGGACCCCACTGACCATAAGAGCTTACACTCTACAGGAGAGAGAGGACCCCACTGACCATAAGAGCTTACACTCTACAGGAGAGAGAGAGGACCCCACTGACCATAAGAGCTTACTCTCTACAGGAAAGAGAGGACCCCACTGACCATAAGAGCTTACACTCTACAGGAGAGAGAGGACCCCACTGACCATAAGAACTTACACTCTACAGGAGAGAGAGAGGACCCCACTGACCATAAGAGCTTACTCTCTACAGGAAAGAGAGGACCCCACTGACCATAAGAGCTTACACTCTACAGGAGAGAGAGGACCCCACTGACCATAAGAACTTACACTCTACAGGAGAGAGAGAGGACCCCACTGACCATAAGAGCTTACTCTCTACAGAAAAGAGAGGACCCCACTGACCATAAGAACTTACACTCTACAGGAGAGAGAGAGGACCCCACTGACCATAAGAGCTTACACTCTACAGGAGAGAGAGGACCCCACTGACCATAAGAACTTACACTCTACAGGAGAGAGAGGACCCCACTGACCATAAGAACTTACACTCTACAGGAGAGAGAGGACCCCACTGACCATAAGAACTTACACTCTACAGGAGAGAGAGAGAACCCCACTGACCATAAGAACTTACACTCTACAGGAGAGAGAGAGGACCCCACTGACCATAAGAGCTTACTCTCTACAGGAAAGAGAGGACCCCACTGACCATAAGAGCTTATACTCTACAGGAGAGAGAGGACCTCACTGACCATAAGAGCTTACACTCTACAGGAGAGAGAGAGGACCCCACTGACCATAAGAACTTACACTCTACAGGAGAGAGAGAGGACCCCACTGACCATAAGAGCTTACTCTCTACAGGAAAGAGAGGACCCCACTGACCATAAGAGCTTATACTCTACAGGAGAGAGAGGACCCCACTGACCATAAGAGCTTATACTCTATAGGAGAGAGAGGACCCCACTGACCATAAGAGCTTACACTCTACAGGAGAGAGAGAGGATCCCACTGACCATAAGAGCTTACACTCTACAGGAAAGAGAGGACCCCACTGACCATAAGAGCTTACACTCTACAGGAGAGAGAGAGGACCCCACTGACCATAAGAGCTTACTCTCTACAGGAAAGAGAGGACCCCACTGACCATAAGAACTTACACTCTACAGGAGAGAGAGAGGACCCCACTGACCATAAGAGCTTACTCTCTACAGGAAAGAGAGGACCCCACTGACCATAAGAGCTTACTCTCTACAGGAAAGAGAGGACCCCACTGACCATAAGAGCTTACACTCTACAGGAGAGAGAGGACCCCACTGACCATAAGAGCTTACACTCTACAGGAGAGAAAGGACCCCGCTGACCATAAGAGCTTACACTCTACAGGAGAGAGAGGACCCCACTGACCATAAGAGCTTACACTCTACAGGAGAGAGAGGACCCCACTGACCATAAGAGCTTACACTCTACAGGAGAGAGAGGACCCCACAGATAATAAGAGCTTACACTCTACAGGAGAGAGAGGACCCCACTGACCATAAGAACTTACACTCTACAGGAGAGAGAGAGGACCCCACTGACCATAAGAGCTTACACTCTACAGGAGAGAGAGAGGACCCCACTGACCACAAGAGCTTACAATCTACAGGAAAGAGAGGACCCCACTGACCATAAGAGCTTACATGCTACAGGAGAGAGAGGACCCCACTGACCATAAGAGCTTACACTCTACAGGAGAGAGAGGACCCCACTGACCATAAGAGCTTACACTCTACAGGAAAGAGAGGACCCCACTGACCATAAGAGCTTACACTCTACAGGAGAGAGAGGACCCCACTGACCATAAGAGCTTACACTCTACAGGAGAGAGAGAGGACCCCACTGACCACAAGAGCTTACAATCTACAGGAGAGAGAGGACCCCACTGACCATAAGAGCTTACACTCTACAGGAGAGAGAGGACCCCACTGAACATAAGAGCTTACTCTCTACAGGAAAGAGAGGACCCCACTGACCATAAGAGCTTACACTCTACAGGAGAGAGAGAACCCCACTGACCATAAGAGCTTACACTCTACAGGAGAGAGAGGACCCCACTGACCACAAGAGCTTACAATCTACAGGAAAGAGAGGACCCCATTGACCATAAGAGCTTACACTCTACAGGAAAGAGAGGACCCCACTGACCATAAGAGCTTACACTCTACAGCAGAGAGAGGACCCCACTGACCATAAGAGCTTATACTCTACAGGAGAGAGAGGACCTCACTGACCATAAGAGCTTACACTCTACAGGAGAGAGAGAGGACCCCACTGACCATAAGAACTTACACTCTACAGGAGAGAGAGAGGACCCCACTGACCATAAGAGCTTACTCTCTACAGGAAAGAGAGGACCCCACTGACCATAAGAGCTTATACTCTACAGGAGAGAGAGGACCCCACTGACCATAAGAGCTTATACTCTATAGGAGAGAGAGGACCCCACTGACCATAAGAGCTTACACTCTACAGGAGAGAGAGAGGATCCCACTGACCATAAGAGCTTACACTCTACAGGAAAGAGAGGACCCCACTGACCATAAGAGCTTACACTCTACAGGAGAGAGAGAGGACCCCACTGACCATAAGAGCTTACTCTCTACAGGAAAGAGAGGACCCCACTGACCATAAGAACTTACACTCTACAGGAGAGAGAGAGGACCCCACTGACCATAAGAGCTTACTCTCTACAGGAAAGAGAGGACCCCACTGACCATAAGAGCTTACTCTCTACAGGAAAGAGAGGACCCCACTGACCATAAGAGCTTACACTCTACAGGAGAGAGAGGACCCCACTGACCATAAGAGCTTACACTCTACAGGAGAGAAAGGACCCCGCTGACCATAAGAGCTTACACTCTACAGGAGAGAGAGGACCCCACTGACCATAAGAGCTTACACTCTACAGGAGAGAGAGGACCCCACTGACCATAAGAGCTTACACTCTACAGGAGAGAGAGGACCCCACAGATAATAAGAGCTTACACTCTACAGGAGAGAGAGGACCCCACTGACCATAAGAACTTACACTCTACAGGAGAGAGAGAGGACCCCACTGACCACAAGAGCTTACAATCTACAGGAAAGAGAGGACCCCACTGACCATAAGAGCTTACATGCTACAGGAGAGAGAGGACCCCACTGACCATAAGAGCTTACACTCTACAGGAGAGAGAGGACCCCACTGACCATAAGAGCTTACACTCTACAGGAAAGAGAGGACCCCACTGACCATAAGAGCTTACACTCTACAGGAGAGAGAGGACCCCACTGACCATAAGAGCTTACACTCTACAGGAGAGAGAGAGGACCCCACTGACCACAAGAGCTTACAATCTACAGGAGAGAGAGGACCCCACTGACCATAAGAGCTTACACTCTACAGGAGAGAGAGGACCCCACTGAACATAAGAGCTTACTCTCTACAGGAAAGAGAGGACCCCACTGACCATAAGAGCTTACACTCTACAGGAGAGAGAGAACCCCACTGACCATAAGAGCTTACACTCTACAGGAGAGAGAGGACCCCACTGACCACAAGAGCTTACAATCTACAGGAAAGAGAGGACCCCATTGACCATAAGAGCTTACACTCTACAGGAAAGAGAGGACCCCACTGACCATAAGAGCTTACACTCTACAGCAGAGAGAGGACCCCACTGACCATAAGAGCTTACACTGTACTGGAGAGAGAGAGAGGACCCCACTAACCATAAGAGCTTACACTCTCCAGGAGAGAGAGGACCCCACTAACCATAAGAGCTTACACTCTACAGGAGAGAGAGGACCCCACTGACCATAAGAGCTTACACTGTACTGGAGAGAGGGAGGACCCTGAAAGACAATAAGAGCTTAAACTCTACAGTAGTCTGTGGATGGAAAATGACGGGTGATCTGTGATGTCCCTGGTACTGACCACCACTGTACAAGGTATGATATAGCTGTAGAGCACTATAGGGAGGCCGAGTGGTGATGCAAAAAGACATTAACCACTCATTGATACTTCAGCAGTGTCGGAAATGGTGTCATGCAAGTTTCATTTCTCTGTGTTTGAATTCTCGTGAAACTGTAAATTTCCGGAAATGTGACTTAAACTTGATAGATCTGTTCATCTCTAGTCTCTCTTAAGGATATTTGACAACTCCTATGAAATCCCATGCTTTTCCATGGTTACAGACAAAACACTGCCATCTTACTCCTTCCAGAGGATTCTTGCACTTACACTCTTGTGTTAACTAAGAAATTGTTGTTGTTTTTAGAGGAGAATGACTCCGGGATCTGACTACACTGCCTTCGTTTGTAGTCTGTTACCCAGGAGATACATAGGTTTGCATATGTGCTGAATAAAAAAACAACTGAAAATGTTTAATCAAGAACTGGGTCAAAGTTGGTTCGATTCTAAGCTTCTTCTTGTGAAGGATCGGAACTCTCCTGCATGATCACATTTCCTACCAAAGTCATTTATTGTTTTTGAGCTTTTGTTTTTCTTGTCCTTCCAAGAGCCATGGCCCATGACTTTTCCTATTTCACATTTTTACGTCACCAATGCCATATCAGGATTATTTTTTGTGGAAGCTCTGATTGACATCATTCATTTTATCATATAATGTATAAAAAAAATCCTAAAAGGTGAAATAATGAAAAAAGAGCAATTCTGCCCTTGTTTTTGAGGTTTGTTTATTGTGCTGCAAAAATGACTTGACATTATGACTCTCCCGGACGCGACGATTACAGCAAAACCAAAAGTACTGTAAATATTATTTTTTATATATCATTTAAAAAATTCTGACATTTCTAAAAAAAAATTAGTTTAGTGTCATCATTACCAATTTTAGTTTTTTATTGATAACCTTTAAGGGTTTTATGCATTTTCCCAAGTCCTACAATTCTGGCCTTTCAATTTTTTTTCTTTACAGTATTTACTGTATGGATCAATTCTTCAAATCGGAATTATTTTTTTTTTCTCATTCTTTATTTTCAAACTAGGAAAGCGGAGGGAGCTGTTACGAACGTCTATGTATTTTTTTAGATATTTTGATAGCCTTTTTTTGTTATTATTTCACTTCATTTTTTTTTTTACCCCCATTTAGGGGATTTAAACCTGAGATCATATAATTTGTTTTTTTCTATATAGTGCAATATTACAGTATTGCAGGCAGGCTTGGACTGGCCCTCCGGGGAACAGGAAAATCCTCTGGTAGGCCCCTGTGAAGAAGTATTAATGAGATATGCAGAAAAAAGTATCGTCTTATCTCTCATTAAGCAAGCTAGCCAAATTTATATTACATAGCAGCAATAATATATTTATGTACTAGAGTCTAGGTTATTTTTGCATGGAGCTGAACTGTGGACCCCAAGACTCACTGTTATAAGTGGGCCTTTGCCAATCCAGTCTGACACTGATCATGGGGTACAAAGAAAATAGCATTCTCCTATGCAGCTGATGCTGGTTGTGTATCACAGCTAGCATATGCCGAGTACGGTGCAGGTTCAGGTATTGAGCCTGCTCTATACTGGAAAACCTGATCTATAATGTATTATTACATCATTTGTCAGAAATGGGATAAAAAGACAACCTATGAATGTGAATGGGCAGTGTGTAATACTTCACTTCTCCTGCGGAGGTGCTGCAGAGAAACGGATCACTTACTATACCTTCAGATTTCCATAAAGATCACACAAAGATTAAAGATTATCGTTGGGGGTCCTGGCAGGGGGACACTTTGTGATCTGTTTCTTATTCTAATAATTAGGGATTGTCAACAGCAAAGTACCCCTTATAAGAGGTCTTCACTCTCATCGTCAATGAGGGCCTAAAATGATGGAATTTTGCCAATGAAAACTTCATTAATAGCTCTTGTATATACAGTTCCCCCTCATGCTGAATACATTAAAATATCTTCTTTTTTTTTTCTGTTTCTGTTTTTTGTCTAAAAATAACATTACGAAGATCTGTGAGTCCTCAAAAGTCACAGACTGAAGATCTAATACAGTTTACTGGATGAGAAAGGAGGACGTCACAGAAAGTCCTGCAGAGAAATGTGAGAGATATTTGTTATCCATATTTTATACAGCAGCATATTCCTGACCTCTGTTATTATTGATTCTGTGTCCTGGAGCCTTCAAAGCCGAGCGAAACGATCAATATCTGGTAATACCGGAGACTTCCCTTACAGAATATAGTGACTTAACAGGTATGTTCACCTTCACAACAAATCCTTCCAAAATGGCAAATTTGCAAATAGTTGATGACTGTGGGATCAGACCATAACGTCTTTGGTTACCTTCACCATATTAAAAAATATGTTCAACTTCAAAAATATTATTTTTTTTATCATCCAAAGTGTTTCCACAAATCCATGCCTCTCTGTCTCAGGGAATATCTCTTCTTTCATCCTACAGCTACCATCTATGTCCTATCTCCGTAGGGTTGTTCTCTCCCTAGCACCTTCTCCTCCACTTCCAGTATTTACAGAGAACCTACCACCAGGTCTACCTAAGTGACCATTTTTTTCTGTTTTATTACTTTTGCCCCTCTCTGTATCCTGTTATTTTCTGTTGTTGTTGTTGCGTTTTGTCACATGCTTCTAATGGGCTTGGACCATTGGGTAATAATGCAAAGAAGAGAAAACAGAGAATCCTGTGAGCCACATCCTCTTGGAAAAGACTATAAAAATCAGCACTAAATAAAAAGGCATTTATCTCTGGACCTGAATGGGATATTAAAAAAAAAAAAAAAAATGTTTAAAAAAATAAAATACTCGGGGGCAACAGGAATAGGTGCAAAAAACTGGGCACTTTTGACCTGATGACGGGGCCTCCAAGTGTCATTTTGCTTCCCTCTCCAGATATAATTTTACCTCTTTCCGACACCACATGTTTAATCTCCCTCCCCTGCACCAAATATTATTTCTCCCATTAGTTACCATCTCACAGGCTTCCCCAGGGATCATTCAAAACTTCCCCTTCCTCAACCAACCTCTTCCCTAATTTCATTTTTACCTCCTCTTTCCTCTCCCTTCAGGAATCATCTGCTCCTTTTTTCAGTGTCACCCTCCACCTTCCATGCTCCATTTCTATATCAGTCCTCTTCTCACATTCTGCCCCAGTATCGTTTTGCGTAGTATCATCCCCCTTTCTAATCTACCTTCCTCCAGTTTCTTCTATCCTTCACAGTATCATCTCCCGGATCCTCAACATCAACGTTTGCACAATGTGAGCATCTTCAAGTATCTTTTCCCCATATTATCTTTCCTCCTGCAGTATCACAACTACTTCCTCCACTCTACAATAACATCACTCCCTACAGTATCCTGCCCCCTGGGTATCATTACCCTCTATCATCTCTTCCCCTTCTGTCCGTCCCTCTCCCTTCAGTATAAACTCCTTCCAGCATCATTTCCTCTTAATATCACCTCTCCTTCCTGTAGTATCACTCCCGTACAGTGTCTTTTCAACTTGTTATCTATCATCTCTCCCTTCTGCAGTATCACTGCCCTCCAGTATTATTTCCTCTTGGAATCTTATCTCCCTTCTGCAGTATCTCTCCCCTCCAATATATTTTTCTCTTTGTATCATATATCCATTCTGCAGTGTCAGTCTCTCCAGTACCATTTGACCTCAGAATAATCTCTGCCTTCTGCAGTATCACTATTCTCCAGTGTCTTTTCCTCTTGGTATCATCTCACAGTCTGCAGTATCACTTCCCTCCAGTAAAAATTCCTCTTGGTATAATTTCTCCATTCTGCAGTATCCCTCTTCTCTAGTATAATTTCTCCTCAGTGTCATCTCTCCCTTCTGCAGTATCATTACCCTCTACTACCATTTCTCCTTGGTACCATAACTCCCATTGCAGTATCCCTCTTCACTAGTATCATTTCCTCTTGCTATCACCTCTCCCTTCTGCAGTATCCCTCTTCTTCAGTATCAATTTTCTTCACTATCATCTCTCCCTTCTGCAGTATCTCTCCCTTCCAATATCATCTCCTCTTGGAATCACCTCTCCCTTCTGCAGTATCCCTCTTCTCCAGTATCCATCTCCTCTTGGAATCACCTCTCCCTTCTGCAGTATCCCTCTTCTCCAGTATCCATCTCCTCTTGGTATCATCTCTCCCTTCTGCAGTATCCCTCTCCTCCAGTATCATCTCCTCTTGGTATCACCTCTCCCTTCTGCAGTATCCCTCTTCTTCAGTATCATCTCCTCTTGGTATCACCTCTCCCTTCTGCAGTATCTCTCTTCTCCAATATCATCTCCTCTTGGTATCACCTCTCCCCTCTGCAGTATCCCTCTTCTCCAGTATCATCTCCTCTTGGTATCACCTCTCCCTTCTGCAGTATCCCTCTTCTTCAGTATCATCTCCTCTTGGTATCACCTCTCCCTTCTGCAGTATCTCTCTTCTCCAATATCATCTCCTCTTGGTATCACCTCTCCCCTCTGCAGTATCCCTCTTCTCCAGTATCATCTCCTCTTGGTATCACCTCTCCTTTCTGCAGTATCCCTCTCCTCCAGTATCATCTCCTCTTGGTATCACCTCTCCCTTCTGCAGTATCCCTCTTCTTCAGTATCATCTCCTCTTGGTATCACCTCTCCCTTCTGCAGTATCTCTCTTCTCCAGTATCATCTCCTCTTGGTATCACCTCTCCCTTCTGCAGTATCCCTCTTCTCCAGTATCATCTCTTCTTGGTATCACCTCTCCCTTCTGCAGTATCCCTCTTCTCCAGTATTATCTCTTCTTGGTATCACCTCTCCCTTCTGCAGTATCCCTCTTCTCCAGTATCATCTCCTCTAGGTATCACATCTCCCTTCTGCAGTATCTCTCCCCTCCAATATATTTTTCTCTTTGTATCATATATCCATTCTGCAGTGTCAGTCTCTCCAGTACCATTTGACCTCAGAATAATCTCTGCCTTCTGCAGTATCACTCTTCTCCAGTGTCTTTTCCTCTTGGTATCATCTCACAGTCTGCAGTATCACTTCCCTCCAGTAAAAAATCCTCTTGGTATAATTTCTCCATTCTGCAGTATCCCTCTTCTCTAGTATAATTTCTCCTCAGTGTCATCTCTCCCTTCTGCAGTATCATTACCCTCTACTATCATTTCTCCTTGGTACCATAACTCCCATTGCAGTATCCCTCTTCTCTAGTATCATTTCCTCTTGCTATCACCTCTCCCTTCTGCAGTATCCCTCTTCTTCAGTATCAATTTTCTTCACTATCATCTCTCCCTTCTGCAGTATCTCTCCCTTCCAATATCATCTCTGTTGTGAATTCTGTGGCAGAGCTCCCTCCTGTGGTCACAAGTGGTACTTCGGCTGATTCTCTCTGTGAGCTTCCGTTGGTGGAGGAAAGTGGTACTGCGGCTTCTGAGTTTCCTCCCTCAGGTGATGTGGTGAGGTCGTTAGGTGCTGCTCTACTTAACTCCACCTAGTGCTTTGATCCTGGCTTCCTGTCAATGTTCCAGTATTGGACTTGTTTTCTCCTGGATCGTTCCTGTGGCCTGCTGCTCTGCATAGCTAAGTTTTCCTTTGCTATTTTGTTTGCTGTTTTTTCTGTCCAGCTTATCTATTTGTTTTGCTGGAAGCTCTGGGACGCAGAGGGTGTACCTCCGTGCCGTTAGTTCGGTACGGAGGGTCTTTTTGCCCCCTTTGTGTGTTTTTTTAGGGTTTTGTGTTGACCGCAAAGTTACCTTTTCTATCCTCGCTCTGTTCAGAAAGTCGGGCCTCACTTTGCTAAATCTATTTCATCTCTACGTTTGTCTTTTCATCTTAACTCACAGTCATTATATGTGGGGGGTCTGCCTTTTCCTTTGGGGTATTTCTCTGAGGCAAGGTAGGCTTAATTTCTATCTTCAGGCTAGCTAGTTTCTCAGGCTGTGCCGAGTTGCATAGGGAGCGTTAGGCGCAATCCACGGCTGCCTCTATTGTTGGAGAGGATCAGGGATTGCGGTCAACAGAGTTCCCACGTCTCAGAGCTCGTTCTATGTTTTGGGTTATTGTCAGATCACTGTATGTGCTCTGATCGCTATGTCCATTGTGGTACTGAATTGCCTAATCATAACAGTACAGGAAGCCAAAAGTACTAATGATTCTCAATAGAGGGAAAAAAGAAGTTCTGAGGCCATTTTTTTTTCTCACTGTGTTTTGCCTTTTTTTCCCCTAGACATTTGGGTGGTTCAGGACACAGGTGTAGCAATGAACATTAAAGGTCTGTCTTCATATGTGGATCAGCTCACGGCAAGAGTACAAAATATTCAAGACTTTGTGGTTGAGAATTCTTTGTTAGAACCGAGAATTCCTATTCCAGATTTGTTTTTTGGAGATAGAACTAAATTTCTGAGTTTCAAAAATAATTGTAAACTATTTCTGGCTTTGAAACCTCGCTCCTCTGGTGACCCAGTTCAACAAGTTAGGATCATCATTTCTTTTTTGCGTGGCGACCCTCAGGACTGGGCATTTTCTCTTGCGTCAGGAGATCCTGCATTAAGTAATAACGATGCGTTTTTCCTGGCGCTTGGATTGCTGTACGATGAACCTAATTCAGTGGATCAGGCAGAAAAAAATTTGCTGGCTCTTTGTCAGGGTCAGGATGAGATAGAGGTATATTGTCAGAAATTTAGAAAGTGGTCCGTACTCACGCAATGGAATGAAGGTGCGCTCGCAGCGATTTTCAGAAAGGGTCTTTCTGAAGCCCTTAAGGATGTCATGGTGGGATTTCCTATGCCTGCTGGTCTGAATGAGTCTATGTCTTTGGCCATTCAGATCGGTCGACGCTTGCGTGAGCGTAAATCTGTGCACCATTTGGCGGTATCACCTGAGCCTATGCAGTGCGATAGGACTTTGACCAGAGTTGAACGGCAAGAACACAGACGTCTGAATGGGCTGTGTTTCTACTGTGGTGATTCCACTCATGCTATCTCTGATTGTCCTAAGCGCACTAAGCGGTTCGCTAGGTCTGCCACCATTGGTACGGTACAGTCAAAATTTCTTCTGTCCGTTACCTTGATCTGCTCTTTGTCATCGTATTCTGTCATGGCATTTGTGGATTCAGGTGCTGCCCTGAATTTGATGGACTTGGAGTATGCTAAGCGTTGTGGGTTTTTCTTGGAGCCCTTGCAGTGTCCTATTCCATTGAGAGGAATTGATGCTACGCCTTTGGCCAAGAATAAGCCTCAATACTGGACCCAGCTGACCATGTGCATGGCTCCTGCACATCAGGAGGTTATTCGCTTTCTGGTGCTGCATAATCTGCATGATGTGGTCGTGTTGGGGTTGCCATGGCTACAAGCCCATAATCCAGTATTAGATTGGAAATCCATGTCGGTGTCCAGCTGGGGTTGTCAGGGGGTACATGGTGATGTTCCATTTCTGTCAATTTCGTCATCCACCCCTTCTGAGGTTCCAGAGTTCTTGTCTGATTACCGGGATGTATTTGATGAGCCCAAGTCCGATACCCTACCTCCGCATAGGGATTGTGATTGTGCTATCAATTTGATTCCTGGTAGTAAATTCCCAAAAGGTCGACTGTTTAATTTATCCGTGCCTGAGCACGCCGCTATGCGCAGTTATGTGAAGGAATCCCTGGAGAAGGGGCATATTCGCCCGTCATCGTCGCCATTAGGAGCAGGGTTCTTTTTTGTAGCCAAGAAGGATGGTTCGCTGAGACCTTGTATAGATTACCGCCTTCTAAATAAGATCACGGTTAAATTTCAGTACCCCTTGCCATTGTTATCTGATTTGTTTGCTCGGATTAAGGGGGCTAGTTGGTTCACCAAGATAGATCTTCGTGGTGCGTATAATCTGGTGCGAATTAAGCGAGGCGATGAATGGAAAACTGCATTTAATACGCCCGAGGGTCATTTTGAGTATCTAGTGATGCCATTCGGACTTGCCAATGCTCCATCAGTGTTTCAGTCCTTAATGCATGACATCTTCCGAGAGTACCTGGATAAATTCCTGATTGTGTACTTGGATGACATTTTGATCTTCTCGGATGATTGGGAGTCTCATGTGAAGCAGGTCAGAACAGTTTTTCAGGTCCTGCGTGCTAATTATTTGTTTGTGAAGGGATCAAAGTGTCTCTTTGGTGTGCAGAAGGTTTCATTTTTGGGGTTCATCTTTTCCCCTTCTACTATCGAGATGGATCCTGTTAAGGTCCAAGCCATCCATGATTGGACTCAGCCGACATCTCTGAAAAGTCTGCAAAAGTTCCTGGGCTTTGCTAATTTTTATCGTCGCTTCATCTGCAATTTTTCTAGTATTGCTAAACCATTGACCGATTTGACCAAGAAGGGTGCTGATGTGGTCAGTTGGTCTTCTGCTGCTGTGGAGGCTTTTCAGGAGTTGAAGCGTCGTTTTTCTTCTGCCCCTGTGTTGTGCCAGCCAGATGTTTCTCTTCCGTTCCAGGTCGAGGTTGATGCTTCTGAGATTGGAGCAGGGGCTGTTTTGTCGCAGAGAGGTTCTAATTACTCAGTGATGAAACCATGCGCTTTTTTTTCCAGGAAGTTTTCGCCTGCTGAGCGAAATTATGATGTGGGCAACCGAGAGTTGCTGGCCATGAAGTGGGCATTCGAGGAGTGGCGTCATTGGCTTGAAGGAGCTAAGCATCGCGTGGTGGTATTGACTGATCATAAGAACTTGACTTATCTCGAGTCTGCCAAGCGGTTGAATCCTAGACAGGCTCGTTGGTCGCTGTTTTTTGCCCGTTTTGACTTTGTGATTTCGTACCTTCAGGGCTCTAAAAATGTGAAGGCGGATGCTCTGTCTAGGAGCTTTGTGCCCGACTCTCCGGGTTTGTCTGAGCCGACGGGTATCCTCAAGGAAGGAGTCATTGTGTCTGCCATCTCCCCTGATTTGCGGCGGGTGCTGGTAAAATTTCAGGCTAATAAACCTGATCGTTGTCCAGCGGAGAAACTGTTTGTCCCTGATAGGTGGACGAATAAAGTTATCTCTGAGGTTCATTGTTCGGTGTTGGCTGGTCATCCTGGAATCTTTGGTACCAGAGAGTTAGTGGCTAGGGTTGAGCGAAACGGGTCGTTCATTTTCAAAAGTCGCCGACTTTTGGCAAAGTCGGGTTTCATGAAACCCGATCCGACCCCTGTGCGGGGTCGGCCATGCGGTACGCGACTTTCGCGCCAAAGTCGCGTTTCAATGACGCGAAAAGCGCCATTTCTCAGCCAATGAAGGTAAACGCAGAGTGTGGGCAGCGTGATGACATAGGTCCTGGTCCCCACCATCTTAGAGAAGGGCATTGCAGTGATTGGCTTGCTGTCTGCGGCGTCACAGGGGCTATAAAGGGGCGTTCCCGCCGACCGCCATCTTACTGCTGCTGATCTGAGCTTAGGGAGAGGTTGCTGCCGCTTCGTCAGAAGCAGGGATAGCGTTAGGCAGGGTCCATTAACCACCAAACCGCTTGTGCTGTAGCGATTTCCACTGCCCAACACCACCTTCGGTGTGCAGGGACAGTGGAAGCTACATTTTTTTTTCCTCAGCGCTGTAGCTCATTGGGCTGCCCTAGAAGGCTCCCTGATAGCTGCATTGCTGTGTGTACGCCGCTGTGCAAACCAACTGCTTTTTTCAAAGCACAAATCCTCTTGTTCCTTCCTTTCTGCACAGCTATCTTGTTTGTTTGTCCACACTTTTTATTTAATTTGTGCATCAGTCCACTCCTTATTGCTGCCTGCCATACCTGGCTGAGATTACTGCAGGGAGATAGTAATTGAAGGACAGTTCCTTCTTTTTTTTTTTTTTTTATTATTTTTTTTCTAAAGTCTCCCTGACAAAAAAAAAAAATAAGTGGGAGATTAATATTGCCCTTTCTGCTTGTGTGCCAGTCTTGACTCCTGGGTGTGCCATCTCTCTCTCTCTCTCCAATTGTGGGCCATAGAAAGCCTATTATTTTTTTTGCTTGATTTGGGTTCCAAAATCTACCTGAAAAAATCACTACATCAATCATTGGGAGAAAAATATTGGCCTCTGGGCTTGTGTGCCACTCCTGACTCCTGTGTGTGGCATCTCTCACTCAGTGGGGCATAGAAAGCCTTTTTTTTTTTTTTTTTTTTTTTATTTGGTTTCTAAATTGTCATTGGAAAAATCATTTTATGTTATTTGGTTTCTAAATTCTTCCAGAAAAAATCATTTTATTTTATTTTGTTTCTAAAGTCTCCCTGAAAAAAAAATAAAAAAATAAAAAAAAACAGTGGGAGATTAATATTTACATTTGTGCTTCAGTGACAGTCCTGCGTGTGTGGCATCTCTCTCATTTGTTGCCACCAACAACAGAGTGTGTAACATTGTGCCTGATTTTCGTTGTGGTCCCACCCACCTGTAAAGGGGTAGCTAAATTATACTGAAGTTATAGCTCACCGTGTAAGTTGTGTGACAGCAACAAATACCGTTAGTTTGGTTACGTTTTTAAAACAATGAGGAAGTCTGGTGGAAGAGGTCGTGGCTGGGGGCGTTCATTGTCAGCTGGTAATGAGGGTAGTGGTAGTGGTGGAGCATCAGGTGGTCGTGGGAAAAAAAATATTGCACCTAAGTCTGGAGCTGTGGAGCCAGGTTCGTCGTCTGGCTACACAAGGCCTCGAACGCTCCCTTTTCTGGGAGTAGGAAAACCGCTTTTAAAGCCGGAGCAGCAAGAGCAAGTTTTGGCTTATCTTGCTGACTCAGCCTCTAGCTCTTTTGCCTCCTCTCGTGAAACTGGTAAATGTAAAAGCAGCGCGTCGTTAGTGGATGTTCACGGTCAGGGACAAGTCGCTTCCTTGTCCTCTTCAGCAAAAACAACAACAGAGAAGAATGCAGCAGGCGACACAACGGGTTACTCCATGGAGCTCTTTACACATACCGTCCCTGGCTTAGAAAGTGAAGCAGTTAACAGTCCATGCCCATTACAAGTTGAATCTGACATGGAGTGCACTGATGCACAGCCACAGCCAGACTACTATGCTGGTCCTTTGACTCAGACCACAACATTGCCCTCACAGGGTAATGATCAAGAATCAGACCCTGATGAGACTATGTTGCCCCATCACGAACGCTATACCACCGACCGACACGGTGACACAGACGAAGTTGCACACGAGCTACAAGAAGAGGTAATAGATGACCCAGTTCTTGACCCCGATTGGCAGCCATTGGGGGAACAGGGTGCAGGCAGCAGCAGTTCTGAAGCGGAGGAGGAGGGGCCGCAGCAGGCATCAACATCGCAACAGGTTCCATCTGCCGGGCCCGTATCTTGCCCAAAACGCGTGGCAAAGCCAAAACCTGTTGGAGGACAGCGTGGCCATCCGGTTAAAGCTCAGTCTGCAATGCCTGAAAAGGTATCCGATGCTAGAAAGAGTGCAGTCTGGCATTTTTTTAAACAACATCCAATTGATCAGCGCAAAGTCATCTGTCAAAAATGTTCAACTACCTTAAGCAGAGGGCAGAATCTGAAAAGTCTCAATACAAGTTGCATGCATAGACATTTAACCACCATGCATTTGCAAGCTTGGACTAACTACCAAACGTCCCTTAAGGTTGTAGCACCCTCGGCCAATGAAGCTAGTCATCAACGCAACATCCCTTCCGGCAGTGTAAGGCCACCATTTTCCGCACCACCTGCAGTATCTGTGCAGGTTTCTTTGCCAGGCCAAAGCAGTCAGGGTCAGGGAATCACCAGTTTCGTAGTAGGAAACACTGCATCTAGGGCACCGGCGGCAACAATACCATCTCCCACCGTCTCTCAGTCTGCCATGTCCACCGGCACCCCTGCTAGTTCCACGATCTCCAGCTCTCCAGTCCAGCTCACCCTACATGAGACTATGGTTAGAAAAAGGAAGTACTTAGCCTCGCATCCGCGTACACAGGGTTTGAACGCCCACATAGCTAGACTAATCTCGTTAGAGATGATGCCCTACCGGTTAGTTGAAAGCGAAGCTTTCAAAGCCCTGATGGACTACGCTGTACCACGCTACGAGCTACCCAGTCGACACTTTTTTTCCAGAAAAGCCATCCCAGCCCTCCACCAGCATGATAAAGAGCGCATCGTCCATGCACTCAGGCAATCTGTGAGCACAAAGGTGCACCTGACAACAGATGCATGGACCAGTAGGCATGGCCAGGGACGTTACGTGTCCATCACTGCACACTGGGTGAATGTTGTGGATGCAGGGTCCACAGGGGACAGCAAGTTTGGGACAGTTCTGCCTAGCCCACGGTCTAGGAAACAGTTGGCTGTAGCTGTTCGCACCCCCTCCTCCTCGTCCTCCTGCAGAAGCGAGAGCTCGTCCACAGACCGCAGTCGCACAACCACTCCATCCGCAGCTGCCACTGTTGCACACCAGGTCTCCCATTATGGGGCAGCTACTGGCAAACGTCAGCAGGCTGTATTGGCTATGAAGTGTTTGGGCGACAACAGACACACCGCGGAAGTTCTGTCCGAGTTCTTGCAGAAAGAAACGCAGTCGTGGCTGGGCACTGTAGATCTTGAGGCAGGCAAGGTAGTGAGTGATAACGGAAGGAATTTCATGGCTGCCATCTCCCTTTCCCAACTGAAACACATTCCTTGCCTGGCTCACACCTTAAACCTGGTGGTGCAGTGCTTCCTGAAAAGTTATCCGGGGTTATCCGACCTGCTCCTCAAAGTGCGTGGACTTTGCTCACATATCCGCCGTTCGCCCGTACACTCCAGCCGTATGCAGACCTATCAGCGTTCTTTGAACCTTCCCCAGCATCGCCTAATCATAGACGTTGCAACAAGGTGGAACTCAACACTGCACATGCTTCAGAGACTGTGCGAACAGAGGCGGGCTGTTATGTTTTTGTGGGAGGATACACATACACGGGCAGGCAGTAGGATGGCAGACATGGAGTTGTCAGGTGTGCAGTGGTCGAAGATTCAAGACATGTGTCAAGTCCTTCAGTGTTTTGAGGAATGCACACGGCTGGTTAGTGCAGACAACGCCATAATAAGCATGAGCATCTCCCTAATGCGTCTGCTGATGCAAAGTTTGACGCACATAAAGGATCAGGCGTCTGCAGCTGAGGAAGAGGAAAGCCTTGATGACAGTCAGCCATTGTCTGGCCAGGGCAGTGTACAGGACGAGGTAGCGGGCGAAGAGGAGGAGGAGGACGAGGAGGATGATGGGGATGATTATATTTTTAATGAGGAAGCTTTTCCGGGGCCACTGGAAATTGTTGGCGCGGCAAGGCCGGGTTCTGGTTTTTGGAGGGACACAAGTGACGTGGATTTGCCTGAAACTGCCCCTCAACCAAGCACAACCGCAGATTTGAGAACTGGAACTTTGGCCCACATGGCGGATTATGCCTTACGTATCCTCAAAAGGGACACACGCATTACTAAAATGATGAACGATGACGATTACTGGTTGGCAAGGCAAATTGCAAAATATAATGCCACATGACAACTTGGAAATAATATTAGCAACCAAACAATCAACTCTTGTTGACCGTTTGCTTCTGGCATTCCCTGCACACAGCGCCCGTGATCGTTCTCACACGAGCTGCAGGGGCCAGCAGACCAGAGGTGTTAGAGGGGCAGAAATCAGAAGTGGCGTTGGCCAGAGGGGTTTTCTGACCAGGTTGTGGAGTGATTTTGCTATGACCGCAGACAGGACAGGTACTGCAGCATCAATTCAAAGTGACAGGAGACAACATTTGTCCAGTATGGTTACAAACTATTTTTCATCCCTTATCGACGTTCTCCCTCAACCGTCATTCCCATTTGATTACTGGGCATCCAAATTAGACACCTGGCCAGAATTGGCAGAATATGCATTGCAGGAGCTTGCTTGCCCGGCAGCTAGTGTCCTATCAGAAAGAGTATTCAGTGCTGCAGGTTCAATACTAACAGAAAAAAGGACTCGTCTGGCTACCCAAAATGTAGATGATCTAACCTTCATTAAAATGAACCACAACTGGATTTCGAAATCTTTTGCCCCACCTTTTCCGGCTGACACCTAGCTTTCCTATGAAAAGGTCTTGCCTGTGGACTATTCTGAATGACTTTACCAATCTCGTAATTTTCTGCACCTGATTGTCCAGCATACGACATGTTTACACCTCACTAAATGGCCAAACTCCCCACACGGGGCCGTGGTATCGCCACTTGGCGCCAGCACCCGTGAGAGTGCTGTTTGTCTGAAGAGGTGGGTGTGCCCGCTTTTGGTCGACGGCACTGCCACTGGGTCCCTCATAGTACAATAAAGTGTCTCTGGCAGTGGTGGTGCGCACCCAACGTCAGACACACCGTTGTAATATGAGGGGCCCTGGGCCTGTACCACCGGCCACAAGACAGTCCCCCCCCCCCCCCCAGCTCAAACAGTGCTCTACCACTTGCAAAATTATCTCTCACAGCTCCACCAATGTTTAGTCTATGCGCTGACATCCTTCAATGCCTGGCACTGACAATACCATTGTATTGACATTTTTGTTATGTTAGGCCTTCGAAGCCTGTCTGCGGTCCCTCCTTCCACTAGGCCTCCACTGACCATTGTACTGCTGCCCGTGTACCCCTGGAACCAGTTTAAAATTGCCTACAGCCAGCCCAATTTTATTATGTTATGCCTTCGAAGCCTGTCTGCGGTCCGTTCTTTCTACTACTACTACACTGACCAGGCCACTGCTGCCCGTGTTCCCCTGGAACCAATTTAAAATTGCCTACAGCCATGTGTTATTATGTTTTGGCCTTCGATGCCTGTCTGCAGTCACTCCTTCCACTAGGCCTCCACTGACCTTTGTACTGCTGCCCGTGTACCCCTGGAACCAATTTAAAATTGCCTACAGCCAGCCCAATTTTTTTATGTTAGGCCTTCGAAGCCTGTCTGCGGTCCGTTCTTTCTACTACTACTACTACACTGACCAGGCCACTGCTGCCCGTGTTCCCCTGGAACCAATTTAAAATTGCCTACAGCCATGTGTTATTATGTTAGGCCTTCGATGCCTGTCTGCGGTCACTCCTTCCACTAGGCCTCCACTGACCACACCACTGCTGCCCGTGTACCCCTGGAACCAATTTAAAATTGCCTACAGCCATCTGTTATTATGTTAGGCCTTCGATGCCTGTCTGCGGTCACTCCTTCCACTAGACCTCCACTGACCACACCACTGCTGCCCGTGTACCCCTGGAACCAATTTAAAATTGCCTACAGCCGTCTGTTATTATGTTATGCCTTCGATGCCTGTTTGCGGTCACTCCTCCCACTAGGCCTCCACTGACCACACCATTGCTGCCCGTGTACCCCTGGAACCAATTTAAAATTGCCTACAGCCATCTGTTATTATGTTAGGCCTTCGATGCCTGTTTGCGGTCACTCCTTCCACTAGGCCTCCACTGACCACACCACTGTTGCCCGTGTACCCCTGGAACCAATTTAAAATTGCCTACAGCCAGCCCAATTTTTTTATGTTAGGCCTTCGAAGCCTGTCTGCGGTCCGTTCTTTCTACTACTACTACACTGACCAGGCCACTGCTGCCCGTGTTCCCCTGGAACCAATTTAAAATTGCCTACAGCCATGTGTTATTATGATAGGCCTTCGAAGCCTGTCTGCGGTCCTTCCTTCCAATAGTTCTCCACTGACCAGACCAATGCTGGCCGTGTACCCCTGGAACCCAGCTGAAAGTGCATGTAGCCTCCTTTTTTTCTTTGTTTTAAAGCCCAGATGAACTACGCTGTGCAACGGTTCAAGCTACCCAGTCGACATTTCTTTTGCGAGAAAAGCCATCCCAGCCCTCCAGCGGCATGAAAAAGTCTGCATTGTCATAGCACTCAGGCAATCAAACAGTAAAAAGGTGCACCTGACAAGAGACGCATGGACCAGTAGGCATGTCCACAAAAAGTTACGTGTCCATTACGGCGCACTGGGTTAATGTGTTGGATGCATGGTCCACAGGGGACAGCCTACAAAGTCTGTCTGCAGTCCCTAATTCCAATTTTCCTCCGCTGACCACACCACTGCTGCCCGTGTACCCCTGGAACCAATTTTACAGTGTCTACAGCCTAATTTTGTTATGTTAGGCCTACTACGCCTGTCTGCGGTCCCTCCTTCCAATACTCGTCCACTGACCACACCACTGCTGCCCATGGACCCCTAGAACCAATTTTTAATTGCATAGAGCATCTTTTTTTAATAGTAGGCGTACAAAGTCTGTCTGCGGTCCACTATTGAAATTGTCCTCCACTGCCCAGAGCACTGCTGCTTGTGTACCCCTGTAACTTTTTTTAAGCTGCAGTGAGCCACATTTTTGGTTTAGGTCCTACTACCTGTGTCTGTCTGCGCCACTCAATTCAGCTGTGTTCCTTTGAAAAAAGCTGAGCGTCAATACTCTTGTTTTCAGCCTCTAGGAATTTTAAAACTGCATTGGGGGTACAACTTTGGTAGGGCCTACTAACGGTGTCTGCCTCCCCAAGGTGTGCCCCAGGTTTCCTCGCCATTGCTTCGATCTTAATGCTCTCGTTTAGTAGTTGTTGGAAACTACGCTGCATTAGGCCTACAAATTGGGTATGGGGTGTAGAGAGATGGTGTGTTCCACTCCAAGGTGTTCCCCAGGTTTCCTCTCCATTGCTTCGATCTTCAGGCTCTCGTTTAGTAGTTGTTGGAAACTACACTGCATTAGGCCTACAAATTGGGTATGGGGTGTAGAGAGATGGTGTGTTCCACTCCAAGGTGTTCCCCAGGTTTCCTCTCCATTGCTTCGATCTTCATGCTCTCGTTTAGTAGTTGTAGGAAACTACGCTGCATTAGGCCTACAAATTGGGTATGGGGTGTAGAGAGATGGTGTGTTCCACTCCAAGGTGTTCCCCAGGTTTCCTCGCCAATGCTTCGATCTTCATGCTCTCGTTTAGTAGTTGTTGGAAACTACGCTGCATTAGGCCTACAAATTGGGTATGGGGTGTAGAGAGATGGTGTGTTCCACTCCAAGGTGTTCCCCAGGTTTCCTCTCCATTGCTTCGATCTTCAGGCTCTCGTTTAGTAGTTGTTGGAAACTACACTGCATTAGGCCTACAAATTGGGTATGGGGTGTAGAGAGATGGTGTGTTCCACTCCAAGGTGTTCCCCAGGTTTCCTCTCCATTGCTTCGATCTTCATGCTCTCGTTTAGTAGTTGTTGGAAACTACGCTGCATTAGGCCTACAAATTGGGTATGGGGTGTAGAGAGATGGTGTGTTCCACTCCAAGGTGTTCCCCAGGTTTCCTCTCCATTGCTTCGATCTTCATGCTCTCGTTTAGTAGTTGTAGGAAACTACGCTGCATTAGGCCTACAAATTGGGTATGGGGTGTAGAGAGATGGTGTGTTCCACTCCAAGGTGTTCCCCAGGTTTCCTCTCCATTGCTTCGATCTTCATGCTCTCGTTTAGTAGTTGTTGGAAACTACGCTGCATTAGGCCTACAAATTGGGTATGGGGTGTAGAGAGATGGTGTGTTCCACTCCAAGGTGTTCCCCAGGTTTCCTCTCCATTGCTTCGATCTTCATGCTCTCGTTTAGTAGTTGTTGGAAACTACACTGCATTAGGCCTACAAATTGGGTATGGGGTGTAGAGAGATGGTGTGTTCCCCTCCAAGGTGTTCCCCAGGTTTCCTCTCCATTGCTTCGATCTTCATGCTCTCATTTAGTAGTTGTTGGAAACTACGCTGCATTAGGCCTACAAATTGGGTATGGGGTGTAGAGAGATGGTGTGTTCCACTCCAAGGTGTTCCCCAGGTTTCCTCTCCATTGCTTCGATCTTCATGCTCTCGTTTAGTAGTTGTTGGAAACTACGCTGCATTAGGCCTACAAATTGGGTATGGGGTGTAGAGAGATGGTGTGTTCCACTCCAAGGTGTTCCCCAGGTTTCCTCTCCATTGCTTCGATCTTCATGCTCTCGATTAGTAGTTGTTGGAAACTACACTGCATTAGGCCTACAAATTGGGTATGGGGTGTAGAGAGATGGTGTGTTCCACTCCAAGGTGTTCCCCAGGTTTCCTCTCCATTGCTTCGATCTTCATGCTCTCGTTTAGTAGTTGTTGGAAACTACACTGCATTAGGCCTACAAATTGGGTATGGGGTGTAGAGAGATGGTGTGTTCCACTCCAAGGTGTTCCCCAGGTTTCCTCTCCATTGCTTCGATCTTCATGCTCTCGTTTAGTAGTTGTTGGAAACTACGCTGCATTATGCCTACAAATTGGGTATGGGGTGTAGAGAGATGGTGTGTTCCCCTCCAAGGTGTTCCCCAGGTTTCCTCTCCATTGCTTCGATCTTCATGCTCTCGTTTAGTAGTTGTTGGAAACTACGCTGCATTAGGCCTACAAATTGGGTATGGGGTGTAGAGAGATGGTGTGTTCCACTCCAAGGTGTTCCCCAGGTTTCCTCTCCATTGCTTCGATCTTCATGCTCTCGTTTAGTAGTTGTTGGAAACTACACTGCATTAGGCCTACAAATTGGGTATGGGGTGTAGAGAGATGGTGTGTTCCCCTCCAAGGTGTTCCCCAGGTTTCCTCTCCATTGCTTCGATCTTCATGCTCTCATTTAGTAGTTGTTGGAAACTACGCTGCATTAGGCCTACAAATTGGGTATGGGGTGTAGAGAGATGGTGTGTTCCACTCCAAGGTGTTCCCCAGGTTTCCTCTCCATTGCTTCGATCTTCATGCTCTCGTTTAGTAGTTGTTGGAAACTACGCTGCATTAGGCCTACAAATTGGGTATGGGGTGTAGAGAGATGGTGTGTTCCACTCCAAGGTGTTCCCCAGGTTTCCTCTCCATTGCTTCGATCTTCATGCTCTCGATTAGTAGTTGTTGGAAACTACACTGCATTAGGCCTACAAATTGGGTATGGGGTGTAGAGAGATGGTGTGTTCCACTCCAAGGTGTTCCCCAGGTTTCCTCTCCATTGCTTCGATCTTCATGCTCTCGTTTAGTAGTTGTTGGAAACTACACTGCATTAGGCCTACAAATTGGGTATGGGGTGTAGAGAGATGGTGTGTTCCACTCCAAGGTGTTCCCCAGGTTTCCTCTCCATTGCTTCGATCTTCATGCTCTCGTTTAGTAGTTGTTGGAAACTACGCTGCATTATGCCTACAAATTGGGTATGGGGTGTAGAGAGATGGTGTGTTACACTCCAAGGTGTTCTCCAGGTTGCCTTTCCTGAGCTTCTATCTTCAGGCTCTCATTAAATTGTGGTTAAATGGAACAACTGCATTTGGCGTACTAGTTGGTTTGGGGCCTACTATCGGTGTCTGCCACTCCTTGCTGTTCTCCTGGTTTCCTGTCCTGAAATTCCATTTTCAGGCTCTCGTTAAGTAGTTGTTAATGTTAGACTGCATTTGGCCTACTAGTTGGGTTGGGGCCTACTATCGGTGTCTGCCACTCCTTGCTGTTCTCCTCCACTGAACAAAGCTGTGCCGCCTGTTTACTACGGTTGCCAATTTTGAACTGCATTTCGACTACTTACTGATTTGGGCCTACTCTCTGTGTCAGCCTCTCATTCCAGTTGTCCTCCACTGCAATGCCCCCTGGTTAGTCCTGTGTTACCAATTTTGAACTGCATTTAGCCAACTTTATTCTTTGGGCCTATATCTGTGTTTCCTCCTCATCCTGCCCATTGCCCAGCCAGTGATAGATGAGTCTGCTGGTACATTGACCCATAACGCAAAATTCCCCGTGCACGCTACACAGCAAGATTGTGACCCTGCTGAAAGTCAGGTTCCTCTTCCCGCATACCATACCACCTTACACGGGGACAAAGAGGAAGGTGCAGATGAAAGTGCAGGTTCCTTCATCAGGTGGGGGGAGGAATACTAGTTGGCGACGTCACTGGCACAGGGCCTCTCATAGTACGCAAAAGTGTTGCTGCCGGTGGGAGGCGCCCCCACCGTGCAAACACACCGCTGTACTTTGAGGGGCCCTGTGCCAGTGCCAATGCCAACGAGTGGGCCCCCCCTGCTTGCTCAGGATCACAGCACTTGCAAAGTTGAAATACTTACCTCTCCCTGCTCCACTGCCGTGACGTGGTCCAGATTTACTGGGCCCACTAATTACTTGAACCAGCCCTACCCCCCACAACTTTAGCCAAATGACCCCCAATTTCAAATGCCTTTCAATTATTATAAGGTAAATTACGATTGACAAGCTTCTGTAACAAGAATGGATGTTTTTGCCATTAAAATGGGCAGTGTAGGTGTTTTCCTGGCCTCCACTCACTGCCGACTATGCTCCCCCATTGACTTGCATTGGGTTTCGTGTTTCGACTTTTCGCCATAATCGGCGGATTCCACTCGACTCGACTTCTAAGATAGTCGGGTTTCGCGAAACACGACTCGACTCTAAAAAGGTCAAGGTCGCTCAACCCTATTAGTGGCTAGATCCTTTTGGTGGCCATCTCTGTCGCAGGATGTGCGTTCTTTTGTGCAGTCCTGTGGGATTTGTGCTCGGGCTAAGCCCTGCTGTTCTCGTGCCAGTGGGTTGCTTTTGCCCTTGCCGGTCCCGAAGAGGCCTTGGACACATATCTCTATGGATTTTATTTCAGATCTTCCCGTTTCTCAAAAGATGTCAGTCATTTGGGTGGTCTGTGATCGCTTTTCTAAGATGGTCCATCTGGTACCCTTGTCTAAATTGCCTTCCTCCTCTGATTTGGTGCCATTGTTCTTCCAGCAAGTGGTTCGTTTACATGGCATTCCAGAGAATATCGTTTCTGACAGAGGTTCCCAGTTTGTTTCGAGGTTTTGGCGAGCCTTTTGTGGTAGGATGGGCATTGACTTGTCTTTTTCCTCGGCTTTCCATCCTCAGACTAATGGCCAGACCGAACGAACCAATCAGACCTTGGAAACATATCTGAGATGCTTTGTTTCTGTGATCAGGATGACTGGGTGTCCTTTTTGCCTTTGGCTGAGTTCGCCCTTAACAATCGGGCCAGCTCGGCTACCTTGGTTTCGCCATTTTTCTGCAACTCTGGGTTCCATCCTCGTTTCTCTTCAGGACAGGTTGAGTCTTCGGACTGTCCTGGTGTGGATGCTGTGGTGGACAGGTTGCAGCAGATTTGGACTCATGTAGTGGACAATTTGACCTTGTCCCAGGAGAAGGCTCAACGTTTCGCTAATCGCAGACGCTGTGTGGGTCCCCGACTTCGTGTTGGGGATCTGGTTTGGTTATCTTCTCGTCATATTCCTATGAAGGTTTCCTCTCCTAAATTTAAACCTCGTTTCATTGGTCCGTATAGGATTTCTGAGGTTCTTAATCCTGTGTCTTTTCGTCTGACCCTTCCAGATTCTTTTTCCATACATAACGTATTCCATAGGTCATTGTTGCGGAGATACGTGGCACCTATGGTTCCATCTGTTGACCCTCCTGCCCTGGTTTTGGTGGAGGGGGAGTTGGAGTATATTGTGGAGAAGATTTTGGATTCTCGTGTTTCAAGACGGAAACTCCAGTATCTGGTTAAGTGGAAGGGTTATGCTCAGGAAGATAATTCCTGGGTCTTTGCCTCTGATGTCCATGCTCCCGATCTTGTTCATGCCTTTCATGTGGCTCATCCTGGTCGGCCTGGGGGCTCTGGTGAGGGTTCGGTGACCCCTCCTCAAGGGGGGGGTACTGTTGTGAATTCTGTGGCAGAGCTCCCTCCTGTGGTCACAAGTGGTACTTCGGCTGATTCTCTAGGTGAGCTTCCGTTGGTGGAGGAAAGTGGTACTGCGGCTTCTGAGTTTCCTCCCTCAGGTGATGTGGTGAGGTCGTTAGGTGCTGCTCTACTTAACTCCACCTAGTGCTTTGATCCTGGCTTCCTGTCAATGTTCCAGTATTGGACTTGTTTTCTCCTGGATCGTTCCTGTGGCCTGCTGCTCTGCATAGCTAAGTTTTCCTTTGCTATTTTGTTTGCTGTTTTTTCTGTCCAGCTTATCTATTTGTTTTGCTGGAAGCTCTGGTACGCAGAGGGTGTAGCTCCGTGCCGTTAGTTCGGTACGGAGGGTCTTTTTGCCCCCTTTGTGTGTTTTTTTTAAGGTTTTGTGTTGACCGCAAAGTTACCTTTCCTATCCTCGCTCTGTTCAGAAAGTCGGGCCTCACTTTGCTAAATCTATTTCATCTCTACGTTTGTCTTTTCATCTTAACTCACAGTCATTATATGTGGGGGTCTGCCTTTTCCTTTGGGGTATTTCTCTGAGGCAAGGTAGGCTTATTTTCTATCTTCAGGCTAGCTAGTTTCTCAGGCTGTGCCGAGTTGCATAGGGAGCGTTAGGCGCAATCCACGGCTGCCTCTAGTGTTGTTGGAGAGGATCAGGGATTGCGGTCAACAGAGTTCCCACGTCTCAGAGCTCGTTCTATGTTTTGGGTTATTGTCAGATCACTGTATGTGCTCTGATCGCTATGTCCATTGTGGTACTGAATTGCCTAATCATAACACATCTCCTCTTGGTATCACCTCTCCCTTCTGCAGTATCCCTCTTCTCCAGTATCCATCTCCTCTTGGTATCACCTCTCCCTTCTGCAGTATCCCTCTCCTCCAGTATCATCTCCTCTTGGTATCACCTCTCCCTTCTGCAGTATCCCTCTTCTTCAGTATCATCTCCTCTTGGTATCACCTCTCCCTTCTGCAGTATCCCTCTTCTCCAGTATCATCTTCTCTTGGTATCACCTCTCCCTTCTGCAGTATCTCTCTTCTCCAGTATCATCTCCTCTTGGTATCACCTCTCCCCTCTGCAGTATCCCTCTTCTCCAGTATCATCTCCTCTTGGTATCACCTCTCCCTTCTGCAGTATCCCTCTTCTCCAGTATCATCTCTTCTTGGTATCACCTCTCCCTTCTGCAGTATCCCTCTTCTCCAGTATCATCTCCTCTAGGTATCACATCTCCCTTCTGCAGTATCCCTCTTCTCCAATATCATCTCCTCTTGGTATCACCTCTCCCTTCTGCAGTATCCCTCTTTTCCAGTATCATCTCCTCTTTGTATCACCTCTCCCTTCTGCAGTATCCCTCTTCTCCAGTATCATCTCCTCTTGGTATCACCTCTCCCTTCTGCAGTATCCCTCTTCTTCAGTATCATCTCCTCTAGGTATCACATCTCCATTCTGCAGTATCCATCTTCTCCAGTATCATCTCCTCTTGGTATCACATCTCCCTTCTGCAGTATCCCTCTTCTCCAGTATCATCTCTTCTTGGTATCACCTCTCCCTTCTGCAGTATCCCTCTTCTTCAGTATCATCTCCTCTTGGTATCACCTCTCCCTTCTGCAGTATCCCTCTTCTCCAGTATCATCTTCTCTTGGTATCACCTCTCCCTTCTGCAGTATCTCTCTTCTCCAGTATCATCTCCTCTTGGTATCACCTCTCCCCTCTGCAGTATCCCTCTTCTCCAGTATCATCTCCTCTTGGTATCACCTCTCCCTTCTGCAGTATCCCTCTTCTCCAGTATCATCTCTTCTTGGTATCACCTCTCCCTTCTGCAGTATCCCTCTTCTCCAGTATCATCTCCTCTAGGTATCACATCTCCCTTCTGCAGTATCCCTCTTCTCCAATATCATCTCCTCTTGGTATCACCTCTCCCTTCTGCAGTATCCCTCTTCTCCAGTATCATCTCCTCTTGGTATCACCTCTCCCTTCTGCAGTATCCCTCTTCTCCAGTATCATCTCCTCTAGGTATCACATCTCCCTTCTGCAGTATCCATCTTCTCCAGTATCATCTCCTCTTGGTATCACCTCTCCCTTCTGCAGTATCCCTCTTCTCCAGTATCATCTCTTCTTGGTATCACCTCTCCCTTCTGCAGTATCCCTCTTCTCCAGTATCATCTCCTCTAGGTATCACATCTCCCTTCTGCAGTATCCCTCTTCTCGGCATCATTTCTCCTCTGAATCATATCTCCTTCTGCACTATGACCTCCTCTAGTATAATTTCTCCTTGGTGCCATATCTCCCTTTTGCTGTATCCCTCTTCTTCAGTATCATCTCCTCTAGGTATCACCTCTCCCTTCTGCAGTATCCCTCTTCTTCAGTATCATCTCCTCTAGGTATCACCTCTCTCTTCTGCAGTATCCCTCTCCTCCAGTATCATCTCCTCTTGGTATCACCTTTCTCTTCTGCAGTATCCCTCTTCTTCAGTATCATCTCCTCTAGGTATCACCTCTCCCTTCTGCAGTATCCCTCTTCTCCGGTATCATTTCTCCTCTGTATCATCTCTTCTTCTACAGTATGACCCTCTCTAGTATCAGTTCTCCTTGGTACCATATCTCCCTTTGGCAGTATCCCTCTTTTTTCAGTATCATTTACTCTTGGTATCATCTCTCCCTTCTGCAGTATCCCTTCCAGTATCATTTACCCTCGGTATTGTCTATCCCTTCTGTAACATTACTCCCCCCAGTAACATTTCCTTCAAATATCACCTCTCCCTCTCTTTCAATAGTATATTTTCTCCAAGTCCTCATATTATTCTCGACAGAAGCATCTTGTCTCATCATCCTCCCGAGTATCATTCAACGCCGAAATCAGGCAAGTGTCAGCCATCAACACCATATCATCTTTACACTGGTAGCATACTTTTTATCAGCAGTTGCTCTTACCCAGTGAGAGGGCACCTGACCACCCTCTGTTTTTATAGCAAAAGAGCAGTGAGATGCGGTGTGAGAGAGATACACATAGATGTCATGATGTTAAGGTACCATCACACTGAACGATATCGCTAGCGATCCGTGACGTTGCAGCGTCCTGGATAGCGATATCGTTCAGTTTGACAGGCAGCAGCGATCAGGATCCTGCTGTGCCATCGTTGGTCGGAGCAGAAAGTCCAGAACTTTATTTCGTCGCTGGACTCCCGCAGACATCGCTGAATCGGCGTGTGTGACGCCGATTCAGCGATGTCTTCACTGGTAACCAGGGTAAACATCGGCCCTGTGCTTAGTAACCCGATGTTTACCCTGGTTACAGTACATACTTACATTCCGGTGTCTGTCCCCCGGCGTTCTGCTTCCTACACTGGCTGTGAGCGCCGGCCAGCCGTAAAGCACAGCGGTGACGTCACCGCTCTGCTTTACGGCTGTCCGGCGCTGACAGTGCAGGAAGCAGAACGCCGGGGGACAGACACCGGAATGTAAGTATGTAGTGTTTGGTTTTTTTTACATTTACGCTGGTAACCAGGGTAAACATCGGGTTACTAAGCGCGGCCCTGCGCTTAGTAACCCGATGTTTACCCTGGTTACCAGGGGACCGGCATCGTTGGTTGCTGGAGAGCTGTCTGTGTGACAGCTCTCCAGCGACCACACAGCGACGCTGCAGCGATTGGGATCGTTGTCTAGATCACTGCAGCGTCGCTTAATGTGACGGTACCTTTACTTTCTAGTAAGTGTTTATCTCACCACAGTGCTAAATTTACAGCCACACTACTTGTCCTGCATTCTGCTACTACTTCTGAATATGTACTAGATAGAGACAGGAGAGCAAGAATCCCTCATGTCTGTGTGTGTTGTGT
The DNA here is from genome assembly GCF_032444005.1 of Ranitomeya imitator. Lineage (NCBI taxonomy): Eukaryota > Metazoa > Chordata > Amphibia > Anura > Dendrobatidae > Ranitomeya > Ranitomeya imitator. The sequence goes on along the minus strand of NC_091282.1, from coordinate 1,237,310,403 downwards.
ATGGGAGACACCATGGCAGTTAGTCACCACCCACTACCTCAGAGATAACTGAAAATGAAAGATTGAGCCTACAAAGGGGAAATGATTGAAAAATGCCGGAGTTAAAAACCTATAATGTCTAGGAATGATGATTTTCATCATGTATACACACACTGGTGACACATGCACTTTAAGGGTAAAAAGTCACGTTAGACTTCAGCAAATCAGAGCAGAATATGTGATATATATACATATATATATATATATATATATATATATATATTTATATACAGGAGTGATACAAAATTAGAATATCATAGGAGCTTCTCACAAAATTAGAATATCATTAAAAAGGTAATTTATTTCAGTTCTTCAATACAAAAAGTATTGACCTTAATCCCATAGAGAGTCCATGGGGTATTGTCAAGAAGAAGATAAAAGGAACCAGACCCAACAATGCAGAGACGAGCTGAAGACTTCTATCAAAGCAACCTGGGCTTCCATAACCCCTCAGCAGCGCCACAGGCTGATTGCCTCCATGCCACGCCGCATTGATGGAGTAATTGATGCAAAAGTAGCCCCGACCAAGTATTGAGCACATTTAGTGATACTGAACATACATTTCAGTAAGACAACGTTTTGGATTTTAAAATAATTTTTCAAGCCGGTGTTATAAAGTATTCTAATTTACTGAGATAATGACTTTAGGGTTCTCATTGGCTGTAACCATAATCATCAACATTAACAGAAATAAACACGTGAAATAGATCACTCTGTGTGTAATGACTCTATGTAATATACGAGTTTCACTTTTTGTATTGAAGAACTGAAATAAATAAACTTTTATGAGTAAATTCTAATTTTGTGAGAAACACCTGCATTTTATTTATTTTTTTTTTTCATTTCCATTTCAATTCCTTAATTTTCTATTAGCCCAAAAATGTATGTAGAAAATAATCCTAGTTATAATTATACGACACTTAGAAACCCTTCTAACACATCCGATGTGAACGAGAAATGTTCCCACATTCATCAACCCTAATTGCTGCTACAAAGGGCGGCTAACAATGCGAACGGGAATTATTACTGACGGTATAAAAGTATTTCTACCGCTCCACACAATTTGCAGACAACATGTCATTCGCAGATATCCTGTTTAGACGAAAGTTCTTTAGTGATATAATGCGCCCATCTGAATGTTCAGTCCTAGATTTGCTGTTTTCTAATGAACAACCAAATGTGCGAAAGTAGGCACTTTTTTTTTTAACTCTTTTGTCCCTGGAATAAAATTCTATACCCCAGTCTCCTACTGAGAAGATAAGCATCTACATTGTGGGCTTAATGGGATTTGCTCCAGGATGTAGGGTCCAGGAAAATCGCTGAAATGGATGGACACACCACTCAAATGAAAAGAATATCATGCGAAAGACTCCCAGGTCGCTGCTGGGAACAACGTTGTCAGAGTATTACTCCATTTTTACTGACAATAAAACATACAAAACCCAAGGAAAGCGGATTTTGCAGGGAAAAATATTAGGAAACTCTCTTGCCTGTATAATTACTTGCATATAAGGCAAAATTAAAAAGAGAAGAAAAAAAACATCTCCTCAACCTCTCAATTGCTGGAGCATCTCTCCCCATGTTACCCTGTCGCCTATGACGGGGGGAAATAAAACTACACCCACCATTAGTCACTGGTAACTGTAATTGTAATGATTTACTACCTTATCTGGGCATGTGGTGTGTGTGACATGGTCAGATACATCCTGTTTAATTTATGAAAATCCCAAAGCCTATGTGGACAAAGCAAGAACTGCCAAAAATTGGTAGGAAGAGGGAATCCGATACACCCTGTATGAGAAATAAAGAGCGACCTCATATACTTCTGATAAATTTGTTAGCTAGTGGGACGTCCAGGCTCATAAAGTCTATGCACTACGCAGTGTAAGGGAAGACACGCCCAGTTCTCTGACTAACCCTGTAAGCCTCCCTTTAAACTAAAAAAAATACTTGTGGAACTACAGGTCCAAGTGCAACATTACTGGATTACAGCGCAGAGGATCTCCTCTGCGACACATACTGGTCATTCACAATCATGCCAGTCACCGTATCATTATCACAGTTATGCCTGCGACTGCCATGCACTCCCATGGCCTCAATATGCATCCGTGCGTATTCTGAGAATATACAGTGCCCCCCATCTGTAACAGGGGTCACTGCATCACAATATGTACTGTATATATATATGAGAATTGTAGAGAAAGGCATCATTCACATCCTGTAAAATTTATGAAAGAGGACATCATGCACACCCTGGAAAAATTAAGAGGGAGGGTCACGTGATGACCATCTAAAAATTATGAGTAAGGGCCTCCTGATGACCCTCCAAAAATTATAAGCGAGAGCCGCCTGATGCCCTTCTAAAAACTATGAACAAGGGCCACATGATGACCCTGTAAAAACTCTGAGTAAGGGCCACCTGATGACACTTTAAAAATGATGAGTGACGGCCATCTGTTTACCCTGTAAAAATTATGAGAGAGGGCCGAATGATGACTGTTGTGAATTCTGTTGTCAAGCTCCCTCCTGTGGTCATGAATGGTACTTCGGCTGGTTCTGTCCATGGGCTTCCTCTGGTGGTTGTGAGTGGGGCTGCGGCTTCTGAGTTTCCTTCCACAGGTGACAAGGTTAATTCGTTAGCTGGCTGCTCTATTCAACTCCACTTAGATCTTTGCTCCATGCCACCTGACAATGTTTCAGTATTGGTCTAGTTCGCTCCTGGATCGTTCTTGTGACCTGTCTTCCCAGCAGAAGCTAAGTTCCTGCTAGTTTTTCTCTTGTTTGCTATTTTTCTGTCCAGCTTGCTATTTTGATTTTTGTCTTGCTTGCTGGAAGCTCTGGGACGCAGAGGGAGCGCCTCCTCACCGTGAGTCGGTGCGGAGGGTCTTTTTGCGCCCTCTGCGTGGTCTTTTTGTAGTTTTTGTGTTGACCGCAAAGTTACCTTTCCTATCCTCTGTCTGTTCAGTAAGTCGGGCCTCTCTTTGCTATATCTATTTCATCTCTGTGTTTGTAATTTTCATCTTAACTCACAGTCATTATATGTGGGGGGCTGCCTTTTCCTTTGGGGATTTTCTCTGAGGAAAGGTAGGCTTTATTTTTCTGTCTTTAGGGCTAGCTAGTTTCTTAGGCTGTGACGAGTTGCCTAGGGAGCGTTAGGAGCAATCCACGGCTATTTCTAGTGTGTGTGATAGGATTAGGGATTGCGGTCAGCAGAGTTCCCACGTCCCAGAGCTTGTCTTGTATTATTAGTAACTATCAGGTCATTCCGTGTGCTCTTAACCACCAGGTCCATTATTGTCCTAACCACCAGGTCATAACAGTACAGGTGGCCCAAAGTACTAATGCATCTCAAGAGAGGGATAAGAGAAGTTTTGAGACCATTTTTTTTTTCTTGCAGTGTGTTTTGTCTCTCTTTTCCCCTTTACCTCTGGGTGGTTCAGGATACCGGTGTAAATATGGACATTCAAGGTCTGTCCTCTTGGATGGATAATCTCACTGCAAGGGTACAAAACATTCAAGATTTTGTGGTTCAGAATCCGATGTCAGAGCCTAGGATTCCAATTCCTGATTTGTTTTTTGGGGATAGATCTAAGTTTCTGAATTTCAAAAATAATTGTAAATTGTTTCTTGCTTTGAAACCTCGCTCCTCAGGTGACCCTGTTCAACAAGTGAAAATCATTATTTCTTTGTTACGTGGCGACCCTCAAGACTGGGCATTTTCCCTTGCGCCAGGAGATCCGGCATTGTGTGATGTTGATGCGTTTTTTCTGGCGCTTGGATTGCTTTATGATGAACCAAATTCAGTGGATCAGGCATAGAAAATCTTGCTGGCTCTGTGTCAGGGTCAGGATGAAGTAGAGATATATTGTCAGAAGTTTAGGAAGTGGTCTGTACTCACTCAGTGGAATGAATGTGCCCTGGCAGCAATTTTCAGAAAGGGTCTCTCTGAAGCCCTTAAGGATGTCATGGTGGGATTTCCCATGCCTGCCAGTCTGAATGAGTCTATGTCTTTGGCCATTCAGATCGATCGACACTTGCGTGAGCGTAAAGCTGTGCACCATTTGGCGATATTATCTGAGCATAGACCTGAGCCTATGCAATGTGATAGGACTTTGACCAGAGCTGAACGGCAAGAACACAGACGTCGGAATGGGCTGTGTTTTTACTGTGGTGATTCCACTCATGCTATCTCCGATTGTCCTAAGTGCACTAAGCGTTTCGCTAGGTCTGCCACCATTGGTACGGTACAGTCGAAATTTCTTTTGTCCGTTACTCTGATTTGCTCTCTGTCGTCCTATTCTGTAATGGCATTTGTGGATTCAGGCGCTGCCCTGAATTTGATGGACTTGGAGTTTGCCAGGCGCTGTGGTTTTTTCTTGGAGCCCTTGCAGTATCCTATTCCATTGAGAGGAATTGATGCTACGCCTTTGGCCAAGAATAAGCCTCAGTACTGGACCCAATTGACCATGTGCATGGCTCCTGCACATCAGGAGGATATTCGCTTTTTGGTGTTGCATAATCTGCATGATGTGGTCGTTTTGGGGTTGCCATGGCTACAGGTCCATAATCCAGTGTTGGATTGGAAATCTATGTCTGTGTCCAGCTGGGGTTGTCAGGGGGTACATGGTGATGTTCCATTTTTGTCTATTTCGTCATCCACCCCTTCTGAAGTCCCAGAGTTTTTTTCGGATTGCCGGGATGTATTTGATGAGCCCAAGTCCAGTGCCCTACCTCTTCATAGGGATTGCGATTGTGCTATTGATTTGATTCCTGGTAGTAAGTTTCCTAAGGGCTGTCTGTTCAATTTATCTGTGCCAGAACACGCCGCTATGCGGAGTTATATAAAGGAATCCTTGGAGAAGGGTCATATTCGCCCGTCGTCGTCACCATTGGGAGCAGGGTTCTTTTTTGTGGCCAAGAAGGATGGTTCTTTGAGACCTTGTATTGATTACCGCCTTCTTAATAAGATCATGGTCAAATTTCAGTACCCTTTGCCGCTGCTGTCTTATTTATTTGCTCGGATTAAGGGGGCTAGTTGGTTCACCAAGATAGATCTTCGTGGTGCGTATAATCTTGTGTGTATTAAACAGGGCGATGAATGGAAAACAGCATTTAATACGCCCGAGGGTCATTTTGAGTACCTGGTTATGCCATTCGGGCTTTCCAATGCTCCATCAGTATTTCAGTCCTTTATGCATGACATCTTCCGAGAGTACCTGGATAAATTCCTGATTGTATATTTGGATGATATTTTGGTCTTCTCAGATGATTGGGAGTCTCACGTGAAGCAGGTCAGAATGGTGTTCCAGGTCCTTCGTGCGAATTCTTTGTTTGTGAAGGGGTCAAAGTGTCTCTTTGGTGTTCAGAAGGTTTCATTTTTTCCCCTTCTACTATCGAGATGGACCCTGTTAAAGTCCAGGCCATTTATGATTGGACTCAGCCGACATCTGTGAAGAGTCTGCAGAAGTTCCTGGGCTTTGCTAATTTTTATCGTCGCTTCATCAGTAATTTTTCTAGTGTTGCTAAACCGTTGACTGATTTGACCAAGAAGGGTGCTGATGTGGTCAATTGGTCTTCTGCGGCTGTGGAAGCTTTTTAGGAGTTGAAGCGTCGTTTTTCTTCTGCCCCTGTGTTGTGCCAGCCTGATGTTTCGCTCCCGTTTCAGGTCGAGGTTGATGCTTCTGAGATTGGAGCAGGGGCTGTTTTGTCGCAGAGAAGTTCTGATGGCTCGGTGATTAAACCATGTGCCTTCTTTTCTAGAAAGTTTTCGCCTGCTGAGCGCAATTATGATGTTGGCAATCGAGAGTTGTTGGCCATGAAGTGGGCATTCGAGGAGTGGCGTCATTGGCTTGAAGGAGCCAAGCATTGCGTGGTGGTCTTGACGGATCACAAGAATTTGACTTATCTCGAGTCTGCCAAACGGTTGAATCCTAGACAGGCTCGATGGTCGCTATTTTTCTCCTGTTTTGATTTTGTGGTTTCGTACCTTCCGGGCTCTAAGAATGTGAAGGCTGATGCCCTGTCAAGGAGTTTTGTGCCCGACTCTCTGGGTGTTCCTGAGCCGGCGGGTATTCTCAAAGAGGGGGTAATTTTGTCTGCCATCTCCCCTGATTTGCGGCGGGTGCTGCAAAAATTTCAGGCTGATAGACCTGACCGTTGCCCAGCGGAGAAACTGTTTGTCCCTGATAAATGGACTAGTAGAGTTATCTCTGAGGTTCATTGTTTGGTGTTGGCTGGTCATCCTGGAATCTTTGGTACCAGAGATTTGGTGGCTAGATCCTTTTGGTGGCCGTCTTTGTCACGGGATGTGCGTTCTTTTGTGCAGTCCTTTGGGCTAAGCCCTGCTGTTCTCGTGCCAGTGGGTTGCTTTTGCCCTTGCCGGTCCCGAAGAGGCCCTGGACGCATATTTCTATGGATTTTATTTCGGATCTCCCTGTCTCTCAAAAGATGTCGGTCATTTGGGTGGTTTGTGATCGCTTCTCTAAGATGGTCCATTTGGTACCCTTGTCTAAGTTGCCTTCCTCCTCTGATTTGGTGCCATTGTTTTTCCAGCATGTGGTTCGTTTACATGGCATTCCGGAGAACATCATTTCGGACAGAGGTTCTCAGTTTGTTTCGAGGTTTTGGCGATCCTTTTGTGCCAGGATGGGCATTGATTTGTCTTTTTCCTCGGCTTTCCATCCTCAGACAAATGGCCAAACCGAACGAACTAATCAGACTTTGGAAACATATCTGAGATGCTTTGTTTCTGCTGATCAGGATGATTGGGTGTCCTTTTTGCCTTTGTCTGAGTTCGCCCTTAATAATCGGGCCAGCTCGGCTACTTTGGTTTCGCCGTTTTTCTGCAATTCTGGTTTCCATCCTCGTTTCTCTTCAGGGCAGGTTGAGTCTTCGGACTGTCCTGGTGTAGATACTGTGGTGAATAGGTTGCAGCAAATTTGGACTCATGTGGTGGACAATTTGACATTGTCCCAGGAGAAGGCTCAACGTTTCGCTAACCGCCGGCGCTGTGTGGGTCCCCGACTTCGTGTTGGGGATTTGGTTTGGTTGTCGTCTCATTATGTTCCTATGAAGGTTTCCTCTCCTAAGTTTAAGCCTCGTTTCATTGGTCCGTATAGGATTTCTGAAGTTCTTAATCCTGTGTCATTTCGTTTGGACCTTCCAGCTTCTTTTGCCATCCATAATGTATTCCATAGGTCGTTGTTGCGGAGATACGTGGCGCCTATGGTTCCCTCCGTTGATCCTCCTGCCCCGGTGTTGGTCGAGGGGGAGTTGGAGTATGTGGAGGAGAAGATTTTGGATTCTCGTGTTTCGAGACGGAAGCTCCAGTACCTGGTCAAGTGGAAGGGTTATGGTCAGGAAGATAATTCCTGGGTTTTTGCCTCTGATGTTCATTCTGCCGATCTAGTTCGTGCCTTTCATTTGGCTCATCCTGATCGGCCTGGGGGCTCTGGTGAGGGTTCGGTGACCCCTCCTCAAGGGGGGGTACTGTTGTGAATTCGGTTGTCAAGCTTCCGCCTGTGGTCATGAATGGTACTTCGGCTGGTTCTGTCCATGGGCTTCCTCTGGTGGTTGTGAGTGGGGCTGCGGCTTCTGAGTTTCCTTCCACAGGTGACAAGGTTAATTCGTTAGCTGGCTGCTCTATTCAACTTCACTTAGATCTTTGCTCCATGCCACCTGACAATGTTCCATTATTGGTCTAGTTCGCTCCTGGATCGTTATTGTGACCTGTCTTCCCAGCAGATGCTAAGTTCCACCTGTTTCCCATCTAAAAAGTATGAGCAGGGGGCGCATAATGACCTCTAAAAATCTGCAAATAGGGCCGCCTGTTTATCCTCTAAAAATTATAAGCGGGTGCCACATGATGACCATATGAGAAAGGGCCGCATGATGACGCTCTAATATTTTGAAGCAAGGGACACCTGTTTACTCTCCAAAAATTATTAACGAGGGCCACCTGATAACCTGATTAAATTTGTCGCGAGGGCAGCATGATGACCCTCTAAGAATTGTGAGCAAAGGCTGCATGATGACCCTCTAAAAATTTGGAAGGCCACCAGTTTACCCTCTAAAAATAATGAGTGAGGGCCACCTGATGACCTTATGAGCAAAGGCCACATGATGTCCCTCTACAAATTTAAAGCAAGGGCCACCTATTTATCCTCTAAAATTTATGGGCAAGTACCATATGGAACCTCTAAAAATTATAAGTGAAGGCCGCATGATGACCCTCTAAAAATGTGGAGTGAGAGCCCCCTGTTTACCCTTTGAAAATTATGAGCAAGAGCCACGTGATGACCCTCCAAAAATTTGGAGCAACAGCCGCACGATGATCCTCTAAAAATTATGTGTGAGGGCCGTCTGATTACCCCCTAAAAATTATGAGTGAGGGCCACCTGATGACCTCATGATTGAGGGCTGCATTATGACCCACTAAAAATTGTGAGTGAAGGCCGCATGATGAGCCTCTAAAAGATTGCAGCGAAAGCCACCTGTTTACTCTCTCAAAATTTATGAAGAAGAACCCTATGATGACCCTCTAAAAATTTGGAGTGAGGGCCGCCTGTTTACCTTCTACAAAGTATGAAAGAGGGCCGCCGGATGACCTTATTAGCTAGAGCAGCATGATGACCCTCAAAAAATTTGGAGCAAAGGCCACCTGTTTAGCCTATAAAAATTATGAGAAAGGGCTGCATGATAACCCTCTAAAAATTATAAGCAATAGCTGTATGAAGACTCTCTAAAAATTTGGAGGGAGGGCCGCATGATGACCTTCTTAAAATTTGGAGTGAGGGCCACCTGATGACCTTATGAGCGAGGGTCGGATGATGACTGTCTAAAAATTTGGAGCGAGGGCCACCTGTTTAGCCCCTAAAATATATGAACAAGGTTCGCATAATGACTCTCTTAGAAATTATGAGCGCTCAGACTGAAGCACTTTACATCTTTACATGCTCCTCTGTGGCTCTACCTAAGCCCCGGAGTTCTGTCCAAGTAGTATAACCGCTGGCTAAAAGTCTAGTCATTTTTTGTGCCTCAGTTATTACCAACATGTATTTTCTGTGTATATTAATCCTTCCTATATTTTTATATTGTAAGGTAACAGCACCATCTGCTATATATTATTGTAAAATGAAATATTGAGGCCCAGTTAGTTTTTTTTCATTGGGAATTCCAAACAACATCGCATATCATTCCACAATTAATTTTCAAATGGATTCATTAGATGACTCACTTTTTGGGTCAGCACAGCAATAGCTAAAAATTTAGACACATGTTCAATAGTGTTGTCAGGAAATGGCCTCTTCTCTTCTTTGCTTTGAAGAGCCAAAATATGAAGGGGTCAAGAGGTACAGCTAGCGGCTTTAAGAGCATTGGTCTGACAGCTATCTAAGATGTACGGCCACAATAAGCTTGGTCAAGAGGCATTTCCGGACTGATAAAAGCACTTTGGTAAGAGGAGATTTGGTGCCATGCTTCTATTCCTTCATCCTTTAGCATCAAGTGGGCTTGCTAATACTCAAGTGCAATTTTGGACTACCCTACAGAAGAATCATCAATGGCTTTGAAATGTTGGGCTGGAGAAGATTGTTATCAATACCATGGATGGCAAGAAGAGCAAACAAATCAATTTTGGAAAAACTCAAGCCAGACATGTCACTTAAAGCAAGGATGACCAAGTTACGACTTGCCTATTTAGGACAAACCATACGAAGAGATCAATCACTGGAGAAGGACATCATGGTTGGAAGAATAGGAACAACAAAGCGAAGAGGAAGACCAACAACTTGATGGCTTGACACTATCAAGGTAATGACGAAGAAGACCCTGGTTGACCTATCTAGGCTTGCCCAAGATCGGTCTTCCTACAAAGCGATCATCCAATAAATCGCCACAACTCATGATCAAGCCAAAGGTAGTTAAAAAAATAAACAACTATTCAGTGTTCAAGGGGAATAATGAAACCACCTCATTCTGAAGCTGAACATCATCACAGTCCAGTTTATGTCTCGTACTAGAGTTCAGGAGTTGATGTGTAAACTTTCCTGCAGTGCGTGTTTCCAAGCTGCAGCATGTCAATCTCTCCTGCGGGAACGCTCAGTGTGGAATTTATTATTATTATTTATTATTATTATTATTAGAGCGCCATTTATTCCATGGCGCTCTACATGTGTGGAGAGGTATGCATAATAAAAACAAGTACAGTAATCTTGAACAATACAAGTCACAACTGGTACATGAGGAGTGAGGACCCTGCCCGCGGGGGCTCACAATCTACAAGGGATGGGTGAGGATACAGTAGGTGAGGATAGAGCTGGTCATGCAGTGGTTTGGTCGATCAGTGGTTACTGCAGGTTATAGGCTTGTCGGAAGAGGTGGGTCTTCAGGTTCTTTTTGAAGGTTTCGATGGTAGGCGAGAGTCTGATGTGTTGTGGTAGAGAGTTCCAGAGTAGGGGGGATGCGCGAGAGAAATCTTGTATGCGATTGTGGGAAGAGGAGATAAGAGGGGAGTAGAGAAGGAGATCTTGTGAGGATCGGAGGTTCCGTGTAGGTAAGTACCGGGAGACGAGGTCACAGATGTATGGAGGAGACTTTCCCCATAAACTTGCATTAGACGCGTAAAATCTGCAGTTAACAAAAACACATGCATTTTAAATTCATTTACACAGTTTTTTTAGCCTGGTTTAACCCCTTTCTGACATCAGACGTACTATCCCGTCGAGGTGGGGTGGGCCCCCATGACCAGCGACGGGATAGTACGTCATGCCCTTTAATGCGACACTGCGACTTAAGTCGCGGTGATCGCATTAAAATTCCGACGCCATCTTACCTCAGGGAAGATGGCCTCGGCATCCTGGGGTATGGCGTCCCCTCCCCCGCCTCAATTCTGAACAGCCAATCACAGCCTTTCTCATTGTTTCAGCCAATCAGCTTGGCTGAAACAGTGAGGTTCCAGGCTAGGATCGAGTACCGATGTACTCGATCCTGGGGCCGGTGCCTGGCAACCCAGGCACCGGCCAAAACCCCTCGGATTGGCGCGATCGACGATCACATCGATCGCGCCAATCGCAGGGCTTAGCGGCAGTGTTACCGCGCTGTGCCCTGCCTGAAAGTACCTGATCCGGAGCCTTCCTCAGCTGCCCTGCGGCTCCGGATCCTGCAGCTGTGATTGGCGCGATCGATGTGATCGTCGATCGCGCCAATCAGGAACAGACCCACCGGATCGGCGCGATCGACGATCGCGACGATCGCAGGGCACAGCGGCGGTGTTACCGCGCTGTGCCCTGCTTGGAAATCCATGTGCCGGGCCCTGCCTCATCTTCCTGCCACCTCCCCCACCACCTCCTGCAGCTCTGCCAATCAGCGCTGTGCCCTGATGGTGACCTGCCGGTGACCTGCCGGTCACTTGCCGGTCACTTGCTGGTGACCTGCCTATGATCAGAGCTGTGAGCTCCGATCATAAGCTGGTGCCCAGCGACACCGGCGTCACCAGGGCCACCTCTGATTGGTGGGATCGATGTGATCATTCGATCCCACCAATGACAGGTCACAGCAGCGGTGTGACCGCTCTGTGACCTGTCTCACCTGTCCCTGACCTGTCTGACTGCTCTTCAGGAATCCTCACACTTGGTGAGGATTCCTGAAGAGCGGTCACGCTGACAGATCCCCTCCTGTGCTGAGACTTGTGGTGCCACAGTAGCCTGTGACACCACAATTCTTGCTGAAGACAGAAGAAAGAAGACAGAAGACAGAAGAAAGAAGACAGAAGAAAGAAGACAGAAGAAAGAAGAGAGACTACAACCTTAAGTGTTCATCCCCGATCCCGGCCCGATCTTACTTCATCCCCCCTTACCCCTCCCCCCCCCCCTTCCCCTTCCACCCCCATTTTGCGCCGCGTCCGTCCGTGCCCAAATTTAGCAGCCGCCGAGCGTTGATTGGTGACGCAGTTCATCGATCAACACTCGTGCTCGCTTTTCTTTTTCACCCCCCCTTAGCGCCGCCGAGCGTTGATTGGTGACGCAGTTCACCGATCAACACTCGTGCTCGCTTTTCTTTCCCACATCCCCGTCCACGCACCCCGCCGCTGCGTCTGAACCCGTGCCTTTCATTTCTTTTTTTTTTTTCCCACATCCCCGTCCACGCACCCCGCCGCTGCGTCTGAACCCGTGCCTTTGATTTCTTTTTTTTTTCCCACATCCCCGTCCACGCACCCCGCCGCTGCGTCTGAACCCATGCCTTTCATTTCTTTTTTTTTTTTTCACATCCCCGTCCATGCACCCCGCCGCTGCGTCTGAACCTGTGCCTTTCATTTCTTTTTTTTTTCCACATCCCCGTCCACGCACCCCGCCGCTGCGTCTGAACCCGTGCCTTTCATTTCTTTTTTTTTTTTCCACATCCCCGTCCACGCACCCCGCCACTGCGTCTGAACCTGTGCCTTTCATTTCTTTCTTTTTTTTTACACATCCCCATTCACACACCCAGCAGCCGCCGAACTTTGATAAGTGACGCAGTTCACTTATCAGAGCTAGGGCCTGCTGTTTTAGACTTTTCCTTTTACAGGTATTTTTTTTCCCTTTAGCTTTTTCCTTTCAGAATAGTTTGCACCAAACACTATCCCCCCCCACACGTACACAGTTACCAATAAATATTACACCCAAGCACCATAATCACACAAAAAATGTCCCGTTCGTCCCAGCAGCGCTAGGTATGCTTTCCTTTCCTTGCCTCCGACACTGATAGCGAGGGAGAGGATCCCACATTCCTTTACTCTTCAGATTCTTCATCCTCTTCCTCCTCCTCATCTTCCTCCTCGGGTCCTGCGGAACCGCCACGCAGACGCCCCAGGAGAGAAGATCAGGCAGCGCCCACTCCTGAAAATGAACCAGCGTGACCCTCTTCGGACCCCATATGGACCTCGCTCCCCGAAAATTACGAGCCACTGATTCCTGATTTTGTGGCAGAATCAGGAATCAAGTTTGACACCACCGGCCTCACAGAAATAGACTTTTTCAAAGTCTTTTTCTCTGAGGCTTTCGTTAACCTCATGGTGGAGCAAACTAATTTGTATGCTCGGCAATTTTTGGAGCAAAATCCCTGTTCATCATTTTCTAACTGGTCTCCTGTGGACGCAGTTGAAATGATGCAGTTTTGGGGCCTGGTCCTCCATATGGGGATCGTGAAGAAGCCAGAAATTTGGCAATATTGGAGTGTAGATATTTTATATAACACTCCAGTGTTCCGAATGGTCATGGTTCGGACGCGTTTTGAGGCCATCCATAAGTTTTTGCATTACAACGATAATGCACGGTGTCCTGCACGAGATGACCCCAATTTTGACCGTCTGTTCAAAGTTCGGCCGGTCATCGAACACTTCAGCAAAAAGTTTGCTGAAGTGTACGTGCCCAAAAGGGACATCTGTGTGGATGAGTCTTTGGTTCATTTTAAGGGGCGGCTCAGATTCCGTCAGTACCTGCCCAGCAAAAGGGCCAGGTACGGAATCAAACTCTACAAGCTGTGTGAGAGTACCTCAGGGTACACCTACAGCTTTAGAGTGTACGAAGGGAAGGACAGCAGGATTGAACCGCCTGAGTGTCCTTCCATCCTGGGAGTGAGTGGGAATATTGTGTGGGATTTGGTGCACCCACTGCTGGATAAAGGTTATCACCTCTACACCGATAACTTTTATTCCAGCATCCCACTCTACAAATCCCTCTCTGCGCGAGGTACCGCAGCCTGCGGTACTGTCCGCAAAAATCAGAGAGGCCTCCCGAAGACGCTACTTGGGCAGATGCCCAGAAAAGGTGAGAGCAAAGCCCAATGTAGCGACCACCTGCTGGTGGTCAAGTACAAGGATAAGAGGGATGTCCTTCTCTTGACCACCATACACGGTGATGGCAGTGCCCTCAGCAGTGTACGGGGTACCTCAACACAGGTCTGCAAACCGGACTGTGTACTGGGGTACAACAAAAACATGGGGGGCGTTGATCTCTCCGATCAACTCCTCCAACCGTACAGTGCTTTGAGGAAGGCCAAGGTGTGGTACAAAAAGCTGTCCGTGTACATCGTACAAATGGCAATGCTCAACGCTTTCCTGCTGTCACGATGTGCACGACACACTGATACGTCGTACCTTCAGTTCCAGGAGGTAGTGGTTAAGGCCCTGATATTTGGCACGAGGGAAGGAGCGGGCCCCAGTACTTCCAGAACTGAGGGTGCTCGTATCATACCAGGTCAGCATTTTCCGGGGGTGGTCCCGCCAACTGATAGAAAAAGTAAGCCGCAAAAAAGGTGCCGAGTGTGCTACAAAAGAGGAGTACGCAAGGACACCATCTATTAATGCGACACCTGCCCCGACAAACCTGGCCTGTGTATGAAGGACTGCTTCAAATTGTACCACACCTCCATGCACTACTAATTTACTTAACAGGAACCAGTAGATTAGTTCCAAAGAGGGGGCACATCTAAGTAAGTTCCTTGGGGGTCTAGGTTCCAAAATGATGTCACTTGTGGGTTTTTTTCACTGTTTAGGCACATCAGGGGCTCTGCAAACGGAACATGACGCCCTCAGAACTAGTCCATCAAAGTCTGCATTCCAAATAGTCACTGCTTCCCTTCTGAGTCCCGAAGTGCCCAAACAGTTTTTTCCCACATATGGGGTACCAGCGTACTCAGAACAAATTGGACAACAACTTTTGGGGTCCAATTTCTCCTGTTACCCTTGGGAAAATAAAATATTGGGGGCTGAAAGATCATTTTTGTGCGGGAAAAAATAGGATTTTTTATTTTCACGCCCGGGCGATATAAACTTTCGTGAAGCACTTGGGGGATAAAAGTGCTCACCACACACCTAGATAAGTTCCTTAGGGGGTCTAGTTTCCAAAATGGGGTCACTTGTGGGGGGTTTCCACTGTTTAGGCACATCAGGGGCTGTCCAAATGCGACATGGCGTCCGATCTCAATTCCAGCCAATTTTAGCTTGAAAATGTCAAACGGCGCTCCTTTGCTTCTGAGCCCTGCCATGCGCCCAAACAGTGGTTCCCCCCCACATATGGGGTATCAGCGTACTCAGGACAAATTGGACAACAACTTTTGGGGTCCAATTTCTCCTTTTACCTTTGAGAAAATAAAAAATTGGGGACTAAACCATCATGTTTGTGGAAAAAATAGGATTTTTTATTTTCACGCCCGGGCGTTATAAACATTCGTGAAGCACTTGGGGGATAAAAGTGCTCACGACACAACTAGATAAGTTCCTTAGGGGTCTAGTTTCCAAAATGGGGTCACTTGTGGGGGGTTTCTACTGTTTAGGCACATCAGGGGCTGTCCAAACGCGACATGGCGTCCGATCTCAATTCCAGCCAATTTTAGCTTGAAAATGTCAAACGGCGCTCCTTTCCTTCTGAGCCCTGCCATGCGCCCAAACAGTGGTTCCCCCCCACATATGGGGTATCAGCGTACTCAGGACAAATTGGACAACAACTTTTGGGGTCCAATTTCTCCTTTTACCTTTGAGAAAATAAAAAATTGTGGACTAAACCATCAAGTTTGTGGAAAAAATAGGATTTTTTATTTTCACGCCCGGGCTTTATAAACTTTCGTGAAGCACTTGGGGGATAAAAGTGCTCACCACACACCTAGATAAGTTCCTTAGGGGGTCAAGTTTCCAAAATGGGGTCACTTGTGGGGAGTTTCTACTGTTTAGCCACATCAGGGGCTCACCAAATGGCACATGATGCCTGCAGACAATTCCATCAAAGTCTGCATTCCAAAACGTCACTACTTCCCTTCCGAGCCCCGAAGTGTGCCCAAACAGTAGTTTTCTCCCACATATGGGGTACCAGGGTACTCAGGACAAATTCAACAACAACTTTTGGGGTCCAATTTCTCCTGTTACCCTTGGGAAAATAAAAAATTGGGGGCTGAAAGATCATTTTTGTGGGGGAAAAAATAGAATTTTTTATTTTCACACCGGGCATCATAGACTTTAGTGAAGCACTTGGGGGATAAAAATGCTCACCACACACCTAGATAAGTTCCTTAGGGGGTCTAGTTTCCAAAATGGGGTCACTTGTGGGGGGTTTCCACTGTTTAGGCACATCAGGGGCTGTCCAAACGCGACATGGCGTCCGATCTAAATTCCAGCCAATTTTAGCTTGAAAATGTCAAACGGCGCTCCTTTCCTTCTGAGCCCTGCCATGCGCCCAAACAGTGGTTCCCCCCCACATATGGGGTATCAGCGTACTCAGGACAAATTGGACAACAACTTTTGGGGTCCAATTTCTCCTTTTACCTTTGAGAAAATAAAAAATTGGGGACTAAACCATCATGTTTGTGGAAAAAATAGGATTTTTTATTTTCACGCCCGGGCGTTATAAACATTCGTGAAGCACTTGGGGGATAAAAGTGCTCACGACACAACTAGATAAGTTCCTTAGGGGTCTAGTTTCCAAAATGGGGTCACTTGTGGGGGGTTTCTACTGTTTAGGCACATCAGGGGCTGTCCAAACGCGACATGGCGTCCGATCTCAATTCCAGCCAATTTTAGCTTGAAAATGTCAAACGGCGCTCCTTTCCTTCTGAGCCCTGCCATGCGCCCAAACAGTGGTTCCCCCCCACATATGGGGTATCAGCGTACTCAGGACAAATTGGACAACAACTTTTGGGGTCCAATTTCTCCTTTTACCTTTGAGAAAATAAAAAATTGTGGACTAAACCATCAAGTTTGTGGAAAAAATAGGATTTTTTATTTTCACGCCCGGGCTTTATAAACTTTCGTGAAGCACTTGGGGGATAAAAGTGCTCACCACACACCTAGATAAGTTCCTTAGGGGGTCAAGTTTCCAAAATGGGGTCACTTGTGGGGAGTTTCTACTGTTTAGCCACATCAGGGGCTCACCAAATGGCACATGATGCCTGCAGACAATTCCATCAAAGTCTGCATTCCAAAACGTCACTACTTCCCTTCCGAGCCCCGAAGTGTGCCCAAACAGTAGTTTTCTCCCACATATGGGGTACCAGGGTACTCAGGACAAATTCAACAACAACTTTTGGGGTCCAATTTCTCCTGTTACCCTTGGGAAAATAAAAAATTGGGGGCTGAAAGATCATTTTTGTGGGGGAAAAAATAGAATTTTTTATTTTCACACCGGGCATCATAGACTTTAGTGAAGCACTTGGGGGATAAAAATGCTCACCACACACCTAGATAAGTTCCTTAGGGGGTCTAGTTTCCAAAATGGGGTCACTTGTGGGGGGTTTCCACTGTTTAGGCACATCAGGGGCTGTCCAAACGCGACATGGCGTCCGATCTAAATTCCAGCCAATTTTAGCTTGAAAATGTCAAACGGCGCTCCTTTCCTTCTGAGCCCTGCCATGCGCCCAAACAGTGGTTCCCCCCCACATATGGGGTATCAGCGTACTCAGGACAAATTGGACAACAACTTTTGGGGTCCAATTTCTCCTTTTACCTTTGAGAAAATAAAAAATTGGGGACTAAACCATCATGTTTGTGGAAAAAATAGGATTTTTTATTTTCACGCCCGGGCGTTATAAACATTCGTGAAGCACTTGGGGGATAAAAGTGCTCACGACACAACTAGATAAGTTCCTTAGGGGGTCTAGTTTCCAAAATGGGGTCACTTGTGGGGGGTTTCCACTGTTTAGGCACATCAGGGGCTGTCCAAACGCGACATGGCGTTCGATCTCAATTCCAGCCAATTTTAGCTTGAAAATGTCAAACGGCGCTCCTTTCCTTCTAAGCCCTGCCATGCGCCCAAAAAGTGGTTCCCCCTCACATGTGGGGTATCAGCGTATTCAGGACAAATTGTACAACAACTCTTGAGGTCCATTTTCTCTTTTTACCCTTGGGAAATTAAAAAAATTATTGCTGAAAGAACATTTTTGTGACTAAAAAGTAAAATGTTAATTTTTTCCTTCCATGTTGCTTCTGCTGCTGTGAAACACCTGAAGGGTTAATAAACTTCTTGAATGTGGTTTTGAGCAGCTTGAGGAGTGCAGTTTTTAGAATGGTGTCACTTTTGGGTATTTTCCGCCATATAGACCCCTCAAAATGACTTCAAATGTGAGGTGGTCCCTAAAAAAAATGGTTTTGTAAATTTTGTTGTAAAAATGAGAAATTGCTGGTCAAATTTTAACCCTTGTAACTTCCTAGAAAAAAAAAATTTTGTTTCCAAAATTGTGCTGATGTAAAGTAGACATGTGGGTAATGTTATTTGTTAACTATATTGTGTCACTTAACTCTCTGGTTTAACAGAATAAAAATTCAAAGTTGGAAAATTGCGAAATTTTCAAAATTTTCGCCAAATTTCCGTTTTTTTCACAAATAAACGCAAGTTATATCGAAGAAATTTTACCACTATCATGAAGTACAATATGTTACAAGAAAACAATCTCAGAATCGCCAAGATCCGTTGAAGCGTTCCAGAGTTATAACCTCATAAAGGGACAGTGGTCAGAATTGTAAAAATTGGCCCGGTCATTAACGTGCAAACCACCCTTATAATAATTTAAAAAACGACAAGGGGTTCCCCCCTATTTTTGATAACCAGCAAAGGTAAAGCAGCTGTGAGCTGATATTATCAGGCTGGGAAGGTCCCTGGTTATTGGGCCCTTCTCAACCTAAAAATGCCTGCCCAAAGCTGCCCCAGAATTGGCATATCGCATGGGAGGCCCCCATTCTGGTGCTTTGCCCAGGATGCGACTTGGCGACCCTGATGAGCTGTACAGTAACTGATGACACCGCTTAACATAGTCTTGGGACCCGGCGTGGCTGCTGCTACAACCTATGGAGCACCAGTCTCTGAACGAGGCTCCATAGCATTTGGACATTGGATTTGGGGTTCATCGTGGGAATGTCATGGACTACATCAGACCTGTATGGGAACTTTTTGTTTTCTAATAAATTGATGAATGAGGGACGGTGTCTTGTCTTTTATCTCTCTTTTTATGTCTTTCAGGTTTCCATTTATGGTTTCCATTGGCGAGTCTCATCATCCGATATACGCGGCCACACTCAGCACTCTGCGATTTTATTTCCACTGCCCGATTCCAGCTGATGAGCACGGCCTCACTGAATGACATTGGTGCGAGGGCAATGTGATTTTTCTCTCTATTGCACTCGCCGATATCATATGCAGATGTGAGCGAAGCCTAAAAAAGGTAGGGCTCCAATGTAAAAAGTCTCAGTGGTCACTAAGGGGTTACACCAGCACATGATGCCAGCAGCGGAGCCTTTCATTTTCTATATATTATTACTAATGCTTTCCAATAAGCTCACAGCGTTCCTCCGGGGGCTGGGAGCAGCGCAGAATACGTCCTTTTATGTATGGAGGAGTCAATATTTACCTTCCGAATGGACACAGAATATTCCTTAATATCTGCTATGAGGGTCCAAATCAGAATAAATAGTCACCTAGATAAAGGCTGCTCTCTGTAATCGAGGGAAAAGCCTATCTAGCACTCAGTGATAATCCCAGTGATTGCATTACAGTAAATGCCCTCCTGGCCTTTTTATATATTACTCTAACGACACAGTGAATCATAGTGGATTTAATTTATTGTTTATTTCCTTCAATCAATAGAAAATGTCTTTTAAAGCTGAAAAAAAAAAACACTATTAGATTTTCAAGAGTTCAGAACCAGGGAGTGTTGTCACAGGGACATCGGTAACTACTAATAACAAGCGTAAAAATAAGTGGGTTACGGATTCAAGTCACAATATTGATTTTCTATTTTTGGAGAACGTTTTAAACCTACGGGCACCTTTGACATGTAAAATATGATTTTTACATATGTTAGTGGGAAACTTTAGTTAATACAATTCTACTTCATTTCAACCGGTAGTATTAATTATTTCCTTCATATTCAGATCCCCTGATAAGCAATTTGCATCCTGATCAAAGTTTCAGATTTTTCGCTTGTGAGAGCGTCTCTCCCAGTAATATAGGCTGGATGTGAAGTCTATGTCTCTCCTAGTAATATAGGCTGGATGTGAGCTCTGTGTATCTCCCAGTAATATAGGCTGGATGCGAAGTCTATGTCTCTCCCAGTAATATATGTTGGATATGAGCTCTGTGTATCTCCCAGTAATATAGGCTGGATGCAAAGTCTATGTCTCTCCTAGTAATATATGTTGGATATGAGCTCTGTGTGTCTCCTAGTAATATAGGCTGGATGTAAGCTTTGTGTGTCTCCCAGTAATATAGGCTGGATGTGAGCTTTGTGTATCTCCCAGTAATATAGGCTGGATGTGAGCTTTGTGTATCTCCCAGTAATATAGGCTGGATGTGAGCTTTGTGTATCTCCCAGTAACATAGTCTGGATGTGAGGTCTGTGTGACTCTCCCAGTAATATAGGCTGGATGTGAGCTTTGTGTATCTCCCAGTAATATAGGCTGGATGTGAGCTTTGTGTATCTCCCAGTAATATAGTCTGGATGTGAGGTCTGTGTGACTCTCCCAGTAATATAGGCTGGATGTGAGCTCTGTGTGACTCCCAGTAATATTGGCTGGATGTGAGCTCTGTGTGACTCTCCCAGTAATATAGGCTGGATGTGAGCTCTGTGTGACTCACCCAGTAATATAGGCTGGATGTGAGCTCTGTGTGTCTCTCTCAGTAATATAGGCTGGATGTGAGCTCTGTGTGTCTCTCACAGTAATATAGGCTGGATGTGAGCTCTGTGTGACTCTCCCAGTAATATAAGCTGGATGTGAGCTCTGTGTGACTCTCCCAGTAATATAGGCTGGATGTGAGCTCTGTGTGTCTCCCAGTAATATAGGCTGGATGTGAGCTCTGTGTGTCTCTCCCAGTAATACAGGCTGGATGTGAGCTCTGTGTGTCTCTCACAGTAATATAGGCTGGATGTGAGCTCTGTGTGTCTCCCAGTAATATAGGCTGGATGTGAGGTCTGTGTGTCTCTCACAGTAATATAGGGTGGATGTGAGCTCTGTGTGACTCTCCCAGTAATATAGGCTGGATGTGAGCTCTGTGTGTCTCCCAGTAATATAGGCTGGATGTGAGCTCTGTGTGTCTCTCCCAGTAATATAGGCTGGATGTGAGGTCTGTGTGTCTCCCAGTAATATAGGCTGGATGTGAGCTCTGTGTGACTCTCCCAGTAATATAGGCTGGATGTGAGCTCTGTGTGTCTCTCCCAGTAATATAGGCTGGAT
This sequence comes from Ranitomeya imitator, assembly GCF_032444005.1. Taxonomy (NCBI): domain Eukaryota; kingdom Metazoa; phylum Chordata; class Amphibia; order Anura; family Dendrobatidae; genus Ranitomeya; species Ranitomeya imitator. The sequence continues at coordinate 1,237,289,177 of NC_091282.1, read as the reverse complement.
GTGAGCTCTGTGTGTCTCCCAGTAATATAGGCTGGATGTGAGCTCTGTGTGTCTCTCACAGTAATATAGGCTGGATGTGAGCTCTGTGTGTCTCTCCCAGTAATATAGGCTGGATGTGAGCTCTGTGTGTCTCCCAGTAATATAGGCTGGATGTGAGCTCTGTGTGACTCTCCCAGTAATATAGGCTGGATGTGAGCTCTGTGTGTCTCCCAGTAATATAGGCTGGATGTGAGCTCTGTGTGTCTCTCCCAGTAATATAGGCTGGATGTGAGGTCTGTGTGACTCTCCCAGTAATATAGAAAGTCCACCACCAGCACTCGGATAGGGGATGCACGCTCAAGAGTCCGAGGATCCAATCGGACCCATAGTAACATAAAAAGGAAAAAGAGCAGCGTCCATACCAGGTGAAGTCGTATCCAAAAAGGTCTTTATTCAGCCATACAAAAAGATACAACGTTTCGGCCGGGTTGGCCTTTGTCAAGTATACAAAACATCCACAGTGGCCATCTTAAATAGTGTGGAACCAATAAAGGAACCAATCACTATCAAGGGGCGGCCTTTATTAAATCCCAATAAAATCGCATATTAAACATGCATATTACATATAACATTATAAAATCAAACAGTTAACAACCAGTCACCGCCTCATCATATAGAAATCTATAATAATATTAAAAGAAACACACAAGGAGCATAATAACAAATCAAACGTCCAATCCTGGCTATAGCTGTTCCGTTGTCATGACGATGGTTCACCCAATCACACGATCCTATATAAGTCCATATATCGATCATCAAATCACCATCTGTTAAACAAAAGGGGCACAGGTGCTGCTCACCAATAGTCAACACCTACCCATGTACAGGTATCCATCCACCGTAGAACGCCGGCGCCTGCGCAGAGCGCACCCAGAGAGCGGTCATGTGATCGCAACCTGGTGTGACACACAGCGCCCGCGCCCAGCGTCGCAGGAGGAACGTCATCACCCAGACCATCAGGCGGAGGGCGCAACCACATGATCGGCAGGGAGGAGCTCAGGCGCATCAGCGCCAACACCCCCCGCACGCCCATATGCCGCACCACATCAGCACTGATAGGGATGATATACACTTAGCCAAATCCATGGCAACCGCCTTATACTCACATAGGGTGCCCTGTTAGTAAGGTGATTTGGCAGACAAGGATCAAAAGGAGGAGAAACTGAAAGTCAGCCGGAAAAAAGACAAGGGGAAAAGGGGGAAAATCCCCAATATCCTCCGTATGTTCCTTGGGTATCAAATCCTAAATACACAGAAAAAAGACAAAGGAGAAAAAAAAGAAGAAAAAACAATTAAAAGCATGTACAGCACAAAATTAAAAATACACGGGGAATGCCACATGAGAATTAAGGCACAGGGTACACATATTGATAATATGGACAATCCAGTCCTCACATATAATAGCTATATTAAACCATGCATATTTGTAGATTATAATCTACATTTAACCCTCTCGGCTGTAACGTCTCTAGTATTGAGATCCACCTTAACTCCTTTTGTTTAAGTTTCAATGTCCTATCACCCCCTCTCCTCAAAGCAGGGACCCCATCAATGACCCTAAAACGCAGCTGGTTAATGGAATGTCTACACTCACTAAAGTGTTTGGGAATATGTAACTCATGTAAATTAGTCCTTATTGTGCTCTTGTGTTTACTTATTCGTGCTTTGACTTCCATCGTTGTCTCACCAACGTACATGAGTCCACATGGACATACTATTAAGTAGATCACAAATTTCGAAGAACATGTGTACCGATCTCTAATCATGAATTTTTTACCAGTTCGAGGGTGATAAAAACTATCACCCTTAAGCATATTGCCGCAGCAGGCACAATTGAGACAGGGAAAATTGCCCATCCGAGGAGGACATAAAGTCTTCTGGATGGCAACCTTGCCTGTCCCCACATCTGACTTGACCAATTGATCCTTGAGATTACGTCCCCGTCTATAGGAGAGGATAGGGCGAGAGCAAAAATCCTGAATGTGAGGCAAACCCTTCTGTAATAGCCCCCAATGTCTATTCAAAATATTAGAAATACCATTACTTGCTGGGCAATAGGTGCAAACAAATGGTATGCAGAGCTGGGCGCGGGCGCGGGCGCTGTGTGTCACACCAGGTTGCGATCACATGACCGCTCTCTGGTGTGCGCTCTGCGCAGGCGCCGGCGTCCAACGGTGGATGGATACCTGTACATGGGTAGGTGTTGACTATTGGTGAGCAGCACCTGTGCCCCTTTTGTTTAACAGATGGTGATTTGATGATCGATATATGGACTTATATAGGATCGTGTGATTGGGTGAACCATCGTCATGACAACGGAACAGCTATAGCCAGGATTGGACGTTTGATTTGTTATTATGCTCCTTGTGTGTTTCTTTTAATATTATTATAGATTTCTATATGATGAGGCGGTGACTGGTTGTTAACTGCTTGATTTTATAATGTTATATGTAATATGCATGTTTAATATGCGATTTTATTGGGATTTAATAAAGGCCGCCCCTTGATAGTGATTGGTTCCTTTATTGGTTCCACACTATTTAAGTTGGCCACTGTGGATGTTTTGTATACTTGACAAAGGCCAACCCGGCCGAAACGTTGTATCTTTTTGTATGGCTGAACAAAGACCTTTTTAGATACGACTTCACCTGGTATGGACGCTGCTCTTTTTTCCTTTTTATCTCCCAGTAATATAGGCTGGTTATGGACTGTGTGTGTCTCTCACAGTAATATAGGCTGAGTGTGAGCTCTGCATGTATATAGGGTGCTGTTGTCTTCATTAGCTCAAATATGAGAACAGCTTCTAATTTGCACTAATTTCCTTTCCATGTGCTTTTCTTCTTTATTATAAGCGGTTTGCTCTCTGAGACTGTAGATGCTTTCCCCCCTCTCTCCACATTGTAGAGATCTGTTTACAATCTCTTTCCTCTCCCTTTTTTCTTTCTCTAATGCTGAAAGAAGTAAGGGGTAGAGCAGAGAGGAGTTAGAAATGAGCAGGAACTCTAACTGATTTTTTATTTTTTTTAGAGTGCTCATATTGATTAGGAATAGTGATGAGTGAATATACTCGTTAATTGAGATTCCTCGAGCATGCTCGGGGGTCCTCCGAGTATTTTTTAGTGCTCGGAAATTTAGTTTTCATCGCCGCAGCTGAATGATTTACATCTGTTAGCCAGCATAAGTACATGTGGGGATTCCCTAGCAACCAGGCAACCCCCACATGTACTTATGCTGGCTAACAGATGTGAATCATTCAGATGCGGCGATGAAAACTAAATTTCCGAGCACTAAAAAATACTCGGAGGACCCCCGAGCGTGCTCAAGAAATCTCAATTAACGAGTATATTCACTCATCACTAATAAGGAACTTACAAACAACCTGCAGAAACAAAATGGTAGAAGATTTTAAATAAATACTCTTTAGAAAATTGTTTATTTCTGCATTTAGAAAGAAAATGAACAAATTAAAAATTGTCTGTAAAAAGGTGTATATAGATTTTAATACATATGCGTTAACAATAATTCCTTTTTACCGCCATATAACCACTCGGCGTTACGCATCTGGATATAGTGGTATTATTTGGAGCATTTTGTGTATAGAGGATATTATTTGGGCACTTATTTATAGTATTACATTGTGCGGTTGTATTACTTTAGCACTATTTGGTGGCACAGCATTATTTGTATACTATGTAGAGATATTACATAGACATCGAGTTCAGCATCTCAGCCTGGACACGAGCTGTGCGTCAAGAGGAGTCAAGCAATTGTTTGGATAGGGCCGGTATGGCTTCGATGGAAAGCACAAATAGAATTAATAACGAAATATCAAAAGACTCGTACTAGACGAACTCTGTCCTTTGTTGTATCTTCCCGGATCAAAAGCACAAAAAAAAGATAATTAGCATGCAATACCATGTCTAACCATTCGGAGTGCTGTTTAGAAAAAATATTACTGCAAGCAATGTGAAATACTTTTTGCATGCAATACCACATCTGACCATTTGGAGTGCTGTTTATAAAAAATATAATAATATTTATATATAAAATATTTATATATATATATATACAGTATATACATTTATATATATACCTTTTATATAACCATTTAGAGTGGGTTTTTTTTTTAGAAAACAATATAAGTAAACATAATTTTTTGCGTGCAGTAACGTGTCTGACTTTATGGAGTGCTGTTTAAGAAAAATGTTACTATAAGCAACGGAGAATATTTTTTGCAAGCAATACTGTTTGATCTTTCAGAATGCTATTTAGGAAAAAACATTACTAAAATCAATGGAGAAAAAATTTACATGCAATATCATGTCTGACCATTGGGAGTGCTGTTTACAAAATAAATATTACTACAAGCAATGGAGGACACTTTTTTGATACAGTACCATGTCTGGCCATGAGGAGTGCGGTTTAGAAAAAAAAATATTACAACAAGCAACAGAGAATACTTTTGAATGCAATACCACGTCTGACCATTTGGAGTGCTGCTTGTGAAAAATATTACTACAAGTAATAGAGAATACTTTTGAATGCAATACCACGTCTGACCATTTGGAGTGCTGCTTGTGAAAAATATTACTACAAGTAATAGAGAATACTTTTGAATGCAATACCACGTCTGACCATTTGGAGTGCTGCTTGTGAAAAATATTACTACAAGTAATAGAGAATACTTTTGAATGCAATACCACATGTGACCATTTGGAGTGCTGCTTATGAAAAATATTACTACAAGTAATAGAGAATACTTTTGCATGCAATACTCCGACTGAATATTTGGAGTCCTATTTAGCCAAAAATATTACTGCAGTCATTATAGAATACTTTTTGTATGACCATTTGGAATGTTATTTAAAATAAAATGTTACAAGTGAAGAATACTTTTTGCATGAAATATCACGTCTGACCATTTGGAGTGTTGCCTACAAAAAAATATTACTACAAGCAATCAAGGATACTTTTTACATGCAATACCATGTTTGACCATTTGGAGTGCTGTTTGGGACTATTACTACAAGCAATAGAGAATAGTTTTTTTTTCAGGTAAATGCAGTTCTCTAACCTACATAGTAGTACAGATATAATAGGGGAAAAACATTTTTTGAATGGAGAACTTTGTATTATAATATCTGAAAGTGATGGATGGTAATTTGGCATTTTATGATCAGGCCAAAACCACCAAAGTTGGAGTCACTCTTACTACTGGCTAAGCCTGGACCCACTAATATCCATTATGTACATTTTTCCTAATTGGGTATGGAAACAATTTTTGTCCAGAATGAAATGTCTAAGGCCTCCTTCACATGTCCTGGTGATTCCTGTACAGGAAAAACTAGTACTGGTGAGATCCGTGGTCCGCATCCACGTGACATCTTATTGATGCCTCTCTATTAATAACCACTGAGCTTGATGTCATCTGGCAATACAAAGGTGACATCAACCCTAACCCTATTACCCACCTTGCCACCACATCAGGGCAATTCAGAAGAGCCAGGCAAATGCACCAGATTTGGTGTATCTTATTGATGCACCATTTCTGGGGAGGCTGAGGGCTGATGTTGGTAGCCTGGGGGGGGGCAATATCTCTGACCCCTTCCTAGGCTATTAATATCAACCCACAGCTGTCTGTTTAGCCTTTGCTGGTTTGAATTTATAGGGGGACCCTACATCATTTTATTCTGGGATTCCCCTGTAAATTCAACAAGAGAGGCTAAACAAACAGCGGTTACCAATAGCCTGGGAACCTTATGGGGTATTGTCCCTTGTCCCAGGTTATTAACAGCATCCCCCAGCCATGGGCTTTCCCTCCGCTGGTTATGAAAATTGCACGGGAGACCACACCATTTTTTTTATTTAATTCTTTATCTTACACAGCGAGTGCTGAATACAACTCCTATCATTGTCTCCTTATCGTGCTGATCTCAGGGAGACCAAGTGAAAATGATGACAGCTGCCTTCTTCAGCTGGTGCCTGAGAATAGCACAAACTGTACCGCTTGTTCCCAGGCACCGGTACGTATCATGCTGAGGACACCACGGATGTCATCCATGAGTCATCAGTGCGCACGTATGCGGCATGCATTTTGTCCTCCTTTTTGAGCAAAAAAACTGACATGTTTGCAGGTTTTTCACATGGACATATGATCCGTGCGAAAAACTGACATGTATGCACCACCACTGAATACAATGGATGTGCGTGCTTGTGTCCATATTTGCGATCCTTAAAAAACAGACCGCATACGGACATAAAAAACGGACGATGGATGAAGGCCTAATGCTGAACTGGCTGTCAGTCAGTGCTGGGCGTGGTTATAGCCACTAGTCACTATGTACTCAGCAAAGACTGAAGCCGAGCCAGCCCACCTCTGTAACTAACAGCCACAGGCTGCTGGGAGGGATAAAGTTAATTTCCTCCTGGCAGCGCGGTTCTCAGTGCCGGCAGTGAGGCTCTCAATGCCGGAATCGGGTATCTTCAGAATGCTAATAACCTGAAGATTAACCCCATAGTGGGTTTTTTACATGACAGCTTCCCTTTAAGAATTGGCCATACAACCCTTAGAATTAGTTTACTTTCTGAAAACTAAAATTTGTTTTATATCATTACAAATCATCTTCAGTGACATTTTTTCTTATTCTTGCATTTTAATTTTTTTTCTCTTTTCTTTCTTTTAATTTAGTTTTCTTCTTATTTGTTTTTTTGTCATTTGTTACATTCTGCAAAAAAAAATTCTAACTGCTTCTGAAGAGAGTTGAGTGAATCGATTATAAACAAATCAGATTTAGACCTCTTTCACAGGTCAGTGTCATTAGTACGTGTGGTGACAGAATTCACACATACCGGAGACACCTACACACGTAGACCCATTCAAGTGAATGGGTCTGTGCACATGAACCAAATGTAGATGACCGACAGCACTCCCTTATTCGGGCGCTCGTTCCATATCCAGGGAACCCACCTGGGTAACACGTCACAGTCTGCACAAAGGGACAGCGCTCCACCGGGTGTATAAATCAAAATGAATCCTTTATTCAGCCATTAAGCACAAGCGACGTTTCGACCATATGCTGGTCTTTTTCAAGCATACAAATATGGCTGACAGGCGGTCTTAAATAGTGTGGACACCACGCAGGGAGCCAATCACTAATAAGTCCCGCCCATCTCACAATATAAACCAACATTATATAAACATAAACAAAATAAACATCGGGTACTGTAGTGTATACACAGACATTATCAGACAATCATCCTGATTTAAATACTGGTGAAAAAGTACCGAACACACTAAAACCAAGTGCTTGTTTACAATTCAGCCTTCCTCGATCTCACCATGTATACTCGTTGCCATAGTGATCAATTCCTTATCTGGCGTAGACCTTCCTGTGTGGGGCTAGTAGATGTTCCAGGCTTAATGTGGCCAATCCCGTCCAGCCTGACATATAGGACCTAAGATTTACCCAATCATATGACCCCTTATAGCAGCATCCCCGCATACCTACGTCGGACTCCACCACCGTCATGACCGCTAGACAAGCATGAAGGCAGAGGGGCGCAGGCACAGTCACGTCATACCGGAGCTGCGCCTCGTCACATGACCCGACAGAGGCCGCGCCCGGAAATGACCAAGACTGGTGCCGCACCTCCACATACCTCCAAGCCGAGCAGGTCACCAGGGGAACGCTGGTAAACATTACCGCGTCATCCCTAGGCCACGCCCCCCAGTCAGTCCAGGACTCGGAGCATCGGCACAGGCGCAGTGCGCCATGACCGGAGCACATAAGAACCGCTCAAACACAATGCACAACCGCGCTCATACTACTCCCATCCCGGCACTGTCTAGCAGGTTAGAGACTAAGGAAGTGCATACTTATAATGGAGCTCATCTATTAGGACATACTAGATAATCATCTCAAAGATCACTAATACATAGTGTACTCTATATAAACTTCAACAACGCAGGTCAAACCATGAATATAGATCAAGGAAAAACATAAATAAAATATATCTACCACCACTGTAGTGAACATACAATATAAAACACATAACAGCAACACTGTGGCAGTCGGGAACTTGGAGAAGCATCATCTTTAAAGATAAAAAAATTCTTTATCCACGTAAATTATCCAATTTTAATATATCGCAGCATCTTCATCCATATCCATCCACCGACTGTCACATGTGTGTCTGATCTAATAAAAACATAAAAAATACCGACAATGTTAAAAACATGACGAGCAACATATACAAAAGAAAGGGGGAAATTTTTTTAATTATTATATATATCTCCCAAAGGGGGGACTAGATTCAATAGACACATCCTTGAAGATTGAAATCAATATTGAGTCCCCCTGGTTGTAATGAACCTAAAGTGTAGATCCATTTCATCTCTTTAGTTTTAAGCATTTGTAGCCTATCCCCACCCCTTCTCAAGACAGGAACATGATCTATGACCCTGAATCTAAGCTGATTCACTGAATGCTTTCTATCAACAAAGTGTTTTGGTACTGGCAACTCAGTGAGTCCCGTTCTGATTGTACTTTTATGTTTGGTGATGCGGGCTTTCACCTCCATTGTTGTTTCGCCAATATAGGCGAGTCCACAAGGGCAGGTAATCATGTAGATGACATAGCTAGACATACATGTATACCTCTCCTTTAAGAAGAATTTCTTCCCAGTATGGGGATGACAAAAAAAGTCCCCCTTCAGCATATTGTTGCAACAAGCACATCCGAGGCATGGGAAATTCCCATGTCTCGGTGTACTCAATGTTTTCTGGATCACATTCCTGGAGGTACCGAAATCGGATCTAATTAGTCTATCCCCTAGGTTCTTTCCCCTCCTGTATGACATCATGGGGGGGCAGTTTAAAACCTGACACCTGTGGTAGGCCACGTTGTAGGAGGGCCCAATGCTTTTTTATTACACCACCAATACGATTACTTACAGAGTTGTAGGTGGAAACAAACGGAATGCGATCACATACGTTTTTGGAGGAGATTTTCTTACGGACACTTTCCCTTGTTGAGCTTCGAGCTTTAACCTTAAATGCCTCCACATTTTTTCTTGGATAGCCCCTAGCCACAAATTTCAAACACATGTCCTCCAAACGTTGGTCAACTAAATTTTCATCAGATACAATTCTTCGTACCCTTAATAATTGGCTCCATGGGAGCGAATCCACCATCCTTCTAGGATGGTTACTGTTGAATGACAATAAACTATTTTTGTCCGTGTCCTTAATAAATATGTCCGTGGGTCTGTGCACATGTCGGTGTGTTTCCACAGACCGTGTGTCCGTGTGACCCACACATAGACGTGTCCATTTTTTACTGGCAGCACAGGCCGCAAAATGGTGACCTCATCACTGACTTTTTCCCACGGTGGTGAGGCCACCGCAGTTCAGCCCAGTTGGGAACACAGCCTCACCGGCGGTAATCACGATAATGTCACCACTGGTCAATGATGCTGCACCACTTCACCAGTCGCATCTTTGCACCATCCGGGTTGAAAACTATTCATCCCCTAGACATGGATTACAGCGTGGTACAAAATGACCAACAGGTGAGGGATACTGTTGTTTTTTTATTTTAGTTTTATTACAGGAGACGAGGGATTCAGTGGAATGAGTGTTGGGTGAGTATAACTGTGCTTGTTATTTTTAAATAAAAATGGAAAAATGTGTTTTGTTTTATTTCTAATAAAGGACTTTTTTCTGGCTATGTCTTTATTTACCATATAACTATAGAACTAGTAATGGGTAGGTGTCTCCTAGATGCCTCTCCAATACTAATCAGTGGGCTTGATGTCACCAGACAATACAAAGGTGACATCAACCCCACAAATATAAACTGCACTTGCCACCACTACAGGGCAAGTGGGAAGAGCTCGGCAAAGCGCCAGAATTGGCTCATCTAATAGATGTTCCTTTTCTGGGCAGCTGTGGGTTGCTATTTTTAGGCTGGGGGAGGTCAATATCCAGGACCCCCTATCAGCCTGAGAATATAAGCCCCCAGCTGTCACCTTTAGCAAGGCTGGGTGTCAAAAATGGGGGGACCCCACATAGATTTTTCAAATGATTTATTTAAATAATTTAAAAAACAGCTTGCGGCCCCTCTATTCTTGATAACCAGCCTTGCTGAAGCTGACAGCTGAGGGTTGCAGCCCCCAGCTGTGAGGTTTGCCTGGCTGGTTTTAGAAAATACAGGGAACCCACGCCTAATTTTTTATTTATTTATAGCTCAGGTGGCGGGTGAAGAATACTCTCATTAGCCGCCGTCTGTACTCACTGTTATTAGCGGCAGCAGGCGTCGGCTGATGGGAGTAATAGTCCCATCAGCCTCCACCTGCTGCCATTGGTATCACTTGAATATAACTCTCATCATTCTCCTCTGCTCGTGCTGATCAGGGCAGGAGAGAATGATGAGAGCCGTCTTCAGCACCCGACACCGGGGAACAGCGCATATTGTAACGCTTCTTCCCTGGCAACCATCCGTATGAAACTGATGGCACACTGTTGCCACACATGTGCTGCAAGTATTATACACACGGACACAAGGACACTGACCTCTCCATTACTGGTTTTTACGGTACCAGAATAATCAGGACGTGTGAAACCGCCCTTAGCAGAATTTTCAAGGAAAATTTGGATTTTCCTGAGTCACAATTTTTAGTAGTTCAGTTCGAAGAAATTAAGCCAAATAGTGGCCCACTGAATGGAGAGCGGTGGTGGAAGGACAGGTATAATTGTTTATTAATTTTTAATCTCTTCCTGGCCCTCCATTCATTACTTTCTGGAGAGCATAATAAACATCTTTTTGGGGCACATTCGATTCACAATGAATCATGCTATCAAAATCAAATTTTCCTATTTGAATGTATCAAACCCAAATCAAAATCTTTACAAATTCACTTATCTCTAGATCCAGATTTTGTTTTAATTTTTTTTACTTTTTCACTCAAAACCTAAGCTCTTCCTATGAGTTCATAATTTCGTTTTTTAAACATTTAGTTTTGCGGGATGCTTTTGCATTTTTTCTGTAAATGCTACCCAGTGACGACAGACAATTTGTCTAATATTGATATTTTTATCTTTTTTTTATTTTGTTTTTTGTTGTTTTTGTTGTTCTGCCATTTATTTCGATGATTTCCTCAGTTACTTCCCAGCAAAGAGCCTCTTAAAATAAAATGCCTTTCTAATCAGGATGGTATTAGAGCAGCACAGAACCTCGATTCCACCTAGGAGGAAAGTGGATGAATTTAATGAAGAAGATGCTATACAAACAAGCCATTAGGTAGACTGCGGAGAAGCAGCGGCAAAGGAAATACGGGAGGCCAATAAAAGGAGGCTTTATAATAAACTCAGTGCTATTATAAATAACGTACAAAATGATAAGGATGGTCGGGAGCAATCAGATATAAAGTTTTCCATTATTACTTCATGTAAATGCGGCTCAGAATCCATAATGGACGGACTGGCCAATAACACATTGAGTGGCTCCCGAGAATCGTACATTACGTTGATCTCCAATATTGAACCTTATTTATATTTTTATATGGTTGCGGAATGTGCTGCCATATATGAGGGTTATTATACAGCAGTCCGAAAAAAATCTATGTACAGTAACTTAGGAGCAGATGGCAGCTCTGTGCCCACCCGCATTGTCACGTCCATCTTGACATCTTGATGGCGGCCATTTTCCACTGGACACCATTCTAGTTAAATCTTGGACTGTTCTTGGTGCCATTGCCTCCTTTTGCTTCCGTTTTTTGCTTTGTAAGTGGCAGACGACTATAAATCTGCAACAATAAGGAAAACTAAGCCAGGCAAAATGGAAGCCATCCAGCGCAGGTACGGTGTTGACGCCAATGCTAGACAGCTAACAGCACACAGGAGGAATGCCAACTCATTGAGAGGCAACTCTGGGCATAATTACCTGTTAAGTGGGCATTCTTATGTTTTACGTTGCACCCAAGGAGCATTATTAATTTTTTGGGGGGTGGGCAATAATAGTTTTGGGGGTATCAATGAAAAGTGTCAATGTAGGGATATCAGCAGGAAGGAGAGTTAGTGCAGGTTGGGGATAGATGGGCACGGGTGCTGGAAGTGTGAGAAGCCAAATGAGTCCTTGCTGTAAACTCGATGAGTTGTGGTTGGAGAAGTCGTCTTTGCGGTCTGGGCCAGATGGAAAACATGACAAAAGTGAACGACTCGAGCAACAAAGAACGTAAGCTGCAAATAACTATCTAGAACTGTACTGTAATCTCTTCCAGTATATGGTCTGGGGCACTGGTATTTATCACTGTAAAGTAACCACACAGTAGTCATTTTGCTCTTGGACTTTGTATATTGCTTTTATGCATCGTGGATTCCTGCTAAGATGTCCACGTATGATTACGGTGCAGTTCTGCTATTGTGTTGTGAATTCAGCTTTTGGGCTCCCTTCGGTGGTTGCAGAGGGTAATGCAGGATTACTGGACTGCAGGATGCCTGGACTGCAGGATTTGACAGGTGTATCTACTAATTGCAAAACTGACTGGGGTATATAGCTTTGCAGGACTCTTTAGTCCCTGCCAGTTGACCATTGTTTTTGGAGGATTCACTTCCCTTCTGGTCTCTCCTGTTTGCTGTGCTTTTCTTCAAAGATAAGTCCTGGCTTTGTTTTTGCTGTGGACCTTATAGTTCTGGGCATTTTCACGTTTATCTTGTCCAGCTTTGTCTGTGAAGGATTTTTTGCAGCCAAGCTGTGTCTCCAGAGATGCAGATATACCCTCCATGTCTTTAGTCAGATGTGGTGATTTGTATTTTCTGTGTTGGATATTTTCTAGTGTTTTTTACTGACCGCTTAGTACTCTGTTCTATTCTTTCTTTTTAGCTAGTATGGCCTCCTATGCTTAATTCTGATTTCATGTCTGCGTATGTTATTTCCCTCTCCTCTCACAGTCAATATTTGTGGGGAGCTATCTATCCTTTGGGGATTTTCTCTGAGGCAAGATAGGTTTCCTGTTTCTGTCTTTAGGGGTAGTTAGATCTTAGGCTATGTTGAGGGGTCTAGGGAGTGTTAGGTACCCCCCACGGCTACTTCTAGTTGCGCTGCTAGGTTCAGGGTTTGCAGTCAGTACAGGGACCACCTTCTCCAGAGTCCGTCTCATGCTGCTCCTAGGCCACCAGATCATAACACTATTGTAAAAATGCAGTACCTGAACCTCTAGCTTTGATTAGCTCTTTCCTCTCTTTTACTGTAGTAAAGGTAGTAAAGGCTGTCATTGTTAATAAAAGTGGGAGAAGTAAGCTACTTCCTCCATCACTAATGTAACCATTGAATTATTCTTCCAAAATCCAGAGTGGAGGCATCTTTGGAGTAATTACCCCCGTGGACCAGAAATACACCACATTTCGAGATAAGAGATGACAATAACCTCTCAGGGCTTGTTCACACTCGTTTTACAGTACTAGTAAAATTTCTGGAATCTCATGCACACGCTGCTAATTTTTTTCTTTGTCGATTTGAACCATCAAAGCATCTTTTCATATTTGCAGCATGTCAACTGATAAAGTGTTTCTGCAGCATTTCTTACCCGATTTATATGAATTGGAAAAAACACAAGTAAAATCATTAAAAAAATGTAAAAATGTGTGTATGTTAAATGTCGTTTTTTTTTCCTGCCCACACTCTGCTTTTTACTGTAGAGAATTCTGCTGCAAATACTCAAGGTGTGAACATACCCTTATAGGATGTCCTGGGTGGATGATTACAACCTGCCTAATAGAAGATACACATGGATCCGGACAATGTGGACCACATAGTGAGCGACCCAACTTCAAGTATCACTTATAGTCTAGTGTTTCAAGTTGAAGGGACCACCAGCTGGCATAGGAAGACTTATAGACCATGCATTTCTCCAAGTTCTCCTCCATAACGGTCAGACATTGATTTATGGGGTCGTTACCTCCTAAAGCTGACACCATGTTCACTGAACTGAACGTCAAAAGGTTCACCCATCTTTGGCGCTGCAGTGTGCTGCCCTATTTGTTTGATTATGTGCGAGTTGGCGACTCTGGGTTCAGCACCTGTTCACACTGTGTCTATGTTTGGATGTGCAGATCAGGTTTTTTTGAAATGTATTCTCTAGCCTTCTGATCGTGCACTCCCTGCCTCCTAGCTTCAGGTGTTTTAATTATAGTAGGTCCAATACCCCTCCACAGTGAGAGAGAATTTGAGTCCAAGGAGAGGTTTCACATGTACCCATTCAGATGGAGACGTTTATTCTCAGAGAGGTAGGTTTAGAGTAGGACCTCGTATAAGAGAGATGCCGTAACGTGGCTACGAGGTACACATAAAATTGGCCATTTTTGTGCGCTGGGAGCTCTCATTTTTCATATTTCTGGTGCAGTAGTGCAGTTTAAAAAATTTCGTGTTTTCAGGTTTGCATGTTTTGGCGCTGCAGTGTGCTGCCCTATTTGTTTGATTATGTGCGAGTTGGCGACTCTGGGTTCAGCACCTGTTCACACTGTGTCTATGTTTGGATGTGCAGATCAGGTTTTTTTGAAATGTATTCTCTAGCCTTCTGATCGTGCACTCCCTGCCTCCTAGCTTCAGGTGTTTTAATTATAGTAGGTCCAATACCCCTCCACAGTGAGAGAGAATTTGAGTCCAAGGAGAGGTTTCACATGTACCCATTCAGATGGAGACGTTTATTCTCAGAGAGGTAGGTTTAGAGTAGGACCTCGTATAAGAGAGATGCCGTAACGTGGCTACGAGGTACACATAAAATTGGCCATTTTTGTGCGCTGGGAGCTCTCATTTTTCATATTTCTGGTGCAGTAGTGCAGTTTAAAAAATTTCGTGTTTTCAGGTTTGCATGTTTTGGCGCTGCAGTGTGCTGCCCTATTTGTTTGACCTGTGGTCAGGGTGACCGACGCTGCTTAGGGGTCCGCTGGGGTGATGTTATGGCAGCTAGATGATATACCTTCCCACAGGTGAAGTATGTCCCCAGGGCTTCCCAGAGTGTAGATGGTGGATGATGTGAGGCGCAATGAATAACGAGGACACAACACAAGGGTGCAGTCTCTTTACCTTTACTGAAGGCTTCAACATCCATAGTCCAGGGCACCAGACCACAGGGTAGGCAGAGTCCGGCCGGTCCGAAGGCACATCCAGAGTCCCCTTATCCAGGTGGAATTCAGTAGCCTTCTTACTAGCGCCTGGGTGTTGTAGTAACTCCCTGCTGAGCAACTCGGTAAGGTCCTCACAACTGTTGTAGAT
Source organism: Ranitomeya imitator (assembly GCF_032444005.1). Lineage (NCBI taxonomy): Eukaryota > Metazoa > Chordata > Amphibia > Anura > Dendrobatidae > Ranitomeya > Ranitomeya imitator. Next base: position 1,237,273,866 of record NC_091282.1, on the reverse strand, counting down.
GTTCTAGATGTTATGTCTTCCTCTCTGTCCCCCAGATGGTGTGGATAGGACAAACCCCTATGACTGATGGCCTGAGGCTTGTTTATAGGGACCCTAGAGACGCCCCGACCCCCACAAGTTGCCACTGTGTCTTCTTAGGTATAAAGGTCGGACAGCCAACTTGGAATTGACTGTCCTGCCGGTCTCTGAAGTAAAGCGTAGAGTCTATTACTCCCTCGGTGTTCGAGCCACCGGCTACGCGCCTCAGAAGGATGCAGCCTCTCTCAGGGAAGAACTCCTTCTGGTTCTCCTTGTGCTATGACTTTGTGTCTCACTTTCTACAATACAATTCCTTTCTCGTCCTTCCTTAGGATGCTGCTGCATGGGTTACAGGCACAGCTCCGTGACTTTCTGTCTCGTGCTAGGCCTTCGACAGGATCCCACCCCTGTCTGGGGCCATCTGTCTGCAGCTTTGTGGTGTTCCTCCTTTCCCACTGTCTGCCTGACAGGTGTTGCCTGGGCAAAGCCCAGTCAGCTTCTCTCTAACTTTCTATCCAACCCACCAGTTTTGCCCTAATGTGAGGAGTGGCCTAGTAGATAGAACCTTTGCTCCCCCTGGTGGACTTGAGTGTGAAGTGTGGTGTATGGTTTGTGATACCTGGCAGGGTGAACTCCTCTAGTGCCATTAGACGTAATATCACTCCCCCTTGTGGAAGAACAACATTACTGCAATGAACCAGGACTCCGGGGCGCTGCATATATTCATATGGTCCATGCTTTGAAATCAGAGATGTGTATATAGCATATGCTCACTATGATTTCCCCAATAACCGGCCTAGCAGTGGAAGCAGCTGCAGCCTCCTCCATCACTCATCACTCAGTTGTGTAATTGTCCTGATTGGCAGCTGAGTTCTGTTACCTGTGTGACCCTCCTGGCTGAGTATCCTTGACCACTGATGGCAGTAGTGGGATCTGTATGACCCACCCGACTGTGTATCCTTAACCACTGGTGGCAGTGGTGGGATCTGTGTGACCCTCCTGGCTGTGTGTCCTTGACCACTGGTGGCAGTAGTGGGATCTGTGTGACCCTCCTGGCTGCGTATCCTTGACCACTGGTGGCAGTGGTACGATCTCTGTGACCCTCCCGGCTGTGTATCCTTGACCACTGGTGGCAGTGGTGGAATCTGTGTGACCCTCCCAGCTGTGTATCCTTGACCACTGGTAGCAGTAGTGGGATCTGTGTGACCCTCCCGGCTGTGTATCCTTGACCACTGGTGGCAGTGGTGCGATCTCTGTGACCCTCCCAGCTGTGTATCCTTGACCACTGGTAGCAGTGGTGGGATCTGTGTGACCCTCCCGGCTGTGTATCGTTGACCACTGGTGGCAGTGGTGCGATCTCTGTGACCCTCCCGGCTGTGTATCCTTGACCACTGGTGGCAGTAGTGCGTTCTGTGTGACCCTCCTGGCTGAGTATCCTTGACCACTGGTGGCAGTGGTGGGATCTGTGTGACCCTCCCGGCTGTGTATCCTTGACCACTGGTGGCAGTAGTGGGATCTGTATGACCAACCCAACTGCATATCCTTAACCACTGGTGGCAGTGGTGGGATCTGTGTGACCCTCCCGGCTGTGTATCCTTGACCACTGGTGGCAGGGGTGGGATCTGTGTGACCCTCCTGGCTGAGTATCCTTGACCACTGGTAGCAGTGGTGGGATCTGTGTGACCCTCCCGGCTGAGTGTCCTTGACCACTGGTCGCAGTGGTGGCATCTGTGTGACCCTCCCGGTTGTGTATCCTTGACCACTGGAGGCAGCAGTGGGATCTGCGTGACCCTCCCGGCTGTGTATCCTTGACCAACTGGTGGCAGTGGTGGGATCTGTGTGACCCTCCCGGCTGTGTATCCTTGACCACTGGTAGCAGCAGTGGGATCTGTGTGACCATCCCGGCTTTGTATCCTTGACCACTGGTGGCAGCAGAGGGATCTGCGTGACCCTCCCGCCTGTGTATCCTTGACCACTGGTGGCAGTGGTGCGATCTCTGTGACCCTCCCAGCTGTGTATCCTTGACCACTGGTGGCAGTGGTGGGATCTGTGTGACCCTCCCGGCTGTGTATCGTTGACCACTGGTGGCAGTGGTGGGATCTGTGTGACCCTCCTGGCTGAGTATCCTTTACCACTGGTGGCAGTGGTGGGATCTGTGTGACACTCCCGGCTGTGTGTCCTTGACCACTGGTAGCAGCAGTGGGATCTGCGTGACCCTCCCGGCTGTGTATCCTTGACCACTGGAGGCAGCGGTGGGATCTGTGTGACCCTCCTGGCTGAGTGTCCTTGACCACTGGTGGCAGTGGTAACATCTGTGTGACCCTCCCGGCTGTGTATCCTTGACTACTGGAAGCAGCGGTGGGATCTGTGTGACCCTCCTGGCTGTGTATCCATGACCACTGGTAGCAGCGGTGGGATCTGTGTGACCCTCCCGGATAAGTATCCTTGACAATTGATGGGAGTTGTGGGATTTGCATGACCTCCTATGTGCATGCACATTTCCTTAGGGTATATGTATACAGTGATGGACGCCGGTGTACCTTCTAAGTTTTCACTATAGGAAGATGTTTCAGGAAAACTATGGTGGTAGCATCTGTTTTGTCACTTTGCTGCCAGAGTCTTTTGTTAATTATACATATAAGGAGTAAGCGGCTTACAAACAGAAGCCAACACAAGGATGGACCGGTCACTTCTTTTAGCCTTTTCATGGCTGAACGTATCCACAGCAAGTTGTTTTTTACATGGCTGTGCATATGTTCACTCTTTTTGCTGTAGGAACTTTTTTAGCGTGAGAAGAAGTCTGTGACTGTTTTAGGAGCGAGAAAATTCCTAAAGTGTGACTTCCTTGGCATCTGTACCATCCGTGCCCGTCAGTGCCAGCCTCACAATATCACGAGGCCATCACAATCCCGTGCTGCAGACATTATGTTCTCACCAGGACGTCTTTTCCTTTGTGGGTCCAGGATCGTCTGTCCTGATCTTAATGTATTTCGGATGACAGCACGCGTCGGAGATGTTCACATGGCACCAATCACGCTGGCACCTTTGATGTAGGGCTCTGGATAGGATTGCCAGTCACTTTCATACAGACACTTTGTGGGCAGATTGGTTACGTGAGGGGCGACGTTCAGCCAGTCTGGCTCCACTCTCATTAAACATCAAGAGATGTTTTCCTCAAATTCTTTCTAATTTATCGATTTCTACGTTGCATTCAAAAGCCACAAACGTGAATTTACTGGAGTCTCAAAAACGGCGACATTTCTGCTCCCATTGTTCTAAAATTAATCACATGGTAAAAAAATGTATATTTTCCATCCAAAATCTGAAATGTGAGAGGAAAAAATGGAGAAGTTGGCGATCCCCTCACTTTAATGGTTAGTGGGGTACAGCGTCATTCTGAGGAATCTGCACAATGGATCTATCCAGATACAGAGGCGTTCACATTCATTATAGTCCAGATGTATTTATATAATCCTCTGCAATGGAGGGAATCTGTCAGTAGGTTTTTGCTATATAATCTGAGAGCAGCATGATGTAGGGGCAAAGATGTGTCACTTATTATGCTGTGTTTTACTGTTTCAGCAAAATCAGTGTTTTATCAGCAGTAGATTATCACTACAGGACTAGGTATCTCGTGCCTCCTAGTCCAACCACGCCCCCAGCACAAATCACAAAGAAAGTTGGCCAATCAGGGATGGGGGCGGGGTTATACACAGTTCAGCATTTTGGAGCAGTTGTAAAACCGCTGCGGAATCCGCAGAAAGAAGTGAAATGTGCGGAATGTAAACCGCTGCGTTCTCGCGCAGTTTTTTCTGCAGCATGTGCGCAGCGTTTTTTGTAAACTCATGGGAAACTGCGGATTGGCCGCTGCGGATTCGTAGCAGTCTTCCATCAGCTTTACAGTACCATGTAAACCTATGGAAAACCAAATCCGCTGTGCCCATGGTGCGGAAAATACCGCGCGGGAACGCTATGTTGTATTTTCCGCAGCATGTCAATTCTTTGTGCGGATTCCGCAGCGTTTTACACCTGTTCCTCAATAGGAATCCGCAGGTGAAATCTGCACAAAAAACACTGGAAATCTACGGTAAATCCGCAGGTAAAATGCAGTGCCTTTTACCCGCGGATTTTTCAAAAATTATGCTGAAAAATCTCACACGAATCCGCAACGTGGACACATAGCCTTATGGTTAGGGTTGGAATTAGAGTTAGGGTTGGAATTAGGGCTAGGGTTGGAAATAGGGTTAAGATTAGGCTTGTGGTTAGGGTTATGGTTATGGGTGTGTTGGGGTTAGGGTTTGGATTAGGGTTAGTAATTAGTATTATGTTTAGGGTTGGGATTAGGGTTAGGGGTGTGTTGGGTTTAGGGCTGTGGTTAGGGGTGTGTTGGGGTTAGGGTTGTGATTAGGATTATGGCTAGAGTTCAGATTAGGGTTAGGGGTGTGTTGGGTTTAGTGTTGGAGTTAGAATTCAGGGGTTTCCACTGTTTAGGCACATCAGGGGTCTCCAAACGCAACATGGCGCCACCATTGATTCCAGCCAATCTTGCATTCAAAAAGTCAAATGGTGCTCCCTCCCTTCCGAGCCCCGGCATGTGCCAAAACAGTGGTTTACCCCCACATATGGGGTACCAGCATACTCGAGACAAACTGGGCAACAACTATTGGGGTCCAATTTCTCCTGCTACCCTTGTGAAAATAAAAAACTGCTTGCTAAAACATCATTTTTGAGGAAAGAAAAATTATTTTTTTATTTTCACGGCTCTGCGTTGTAAACGTCTGTGAAGCACTTGGGGGTTCAAAGTTCTCACCACATATCAAGATAACTTCCTTGGGGGGTCTAGTTTTCAAAATGGGGTAACTTGTGGGGGGTTTCTACTGTTTAGACACATCAGTGGCTCTGCAAACGTAACATGATAACAGGAACACATGGGCTACTTGCACAGTGAACAAGTCTGTATGATCATGTTCACACACCACCAAGAAACCTGAAGACACAAAAGAGAATAGTAAAACCAAAAACATTCAGTTTGAAAAAATGTTGCAGTAATCCGCAAGTGCTAGTAAAAGATGTAAAAAACACCCTGTTTTTTACATCTTTTACTAGCACTTGCGGATTACTGCAACATTTTTTCAAACTGAGTGTTTTTGGTTTTACTATTCTCTTTTGTGTCTTCAGAAAACGTAACATGATGCCCACAGACCATTCCATCAAAGTCTGCATTCCAAAACATCACTACTTCCCTTCTGAGCCCCGACGTGTGCCCAAACAGTGGTTTCCCCCCACATATGGGGTGTCAGCGTACTCAGGACAAACTGGACAACAACTTTTGGGGTCCAATTTCTCCTGTTACTCTTGTGAAAATAAAAAATTGCGGGCTAAAAAATATTTTTGAGGAAAGAAAAATGATTTTTTTGTTTTCACGGCTCTGCGTTATAAACTTCTGTGAAGCACTTGGGGGTTTAAAGTGGTCACCACACAACTAGGTTAGTTCCATGGGAGGTCTAGTTTCCAAAATGGGGTCACTTGTGGGGGAGCTCCAATGTTTAGGCACAGAGGGGCTCTCCAAACGCGGCATGGTGTCAGCTAACGATTGGAGCTATTTTTTCATTCAAAAAGTTAAATGGCGCTCATTCTCTTCCAAGCCCGGCCGTGTGCCCAAACAGTGGTTTACCCCCACATGTGAGGTATCACTGTACTCAGGAGAAATTGCCCAATAAATTTTAGGATCCATTTTATCCTGTTGCCCATGTGGAAATGAACAAATTGAGGCCAAAATAATTTTTTTGTGAAAAAAAGTACTTTTTCATTGTTAAGGATCAATTTGTGAAGCACCTGGGGGTTCAATATGCTCACTATGCATCTAGATAAGTTCCTTGGGGGGTCTAGTTTCCAAAATAGGGTCACATGTGTGGGAGCTCCAATGTTTAGGCACACAGGGGCTCTCCAAACCCGACATGGTGACCGCTAACGATTGGAGCTAATTTTTCATTCAAAAAGTCAAATGGCATGCCTTCCCTTCCGAGCCCTGCCGTGTGCCCAAACAGTGGTTTACCCCCACATATGAGGTATCAGTGTACTCAGGAGAAATTGCCCAATACATTTTAGGATCCATCTTATCCTGTTGCCCATGTGGAAATGAACAAATTGAGGCTAAAAGAAATTTTTTGTGAAAAAAAAGTATTTTTTCATTTTTACGGATCAATTTATGAAGCACCTGGGGGTTCAAAGTGCTCACTATGCATCTAGATAAGTTCCTTGGGGGGTCTAGTTTCCAAAATGGGGTCACATGTGGGGGAGCTCCAATGTTTAGGCATACAGGGGCTCTCCTAACGCGACATGGGGTCCGCTAACGATTGGAGCTAATTTTTCATTCAAAAGTCAAATGGCGCTCCTTCCCTTCCGAGCCCTGCCGTGTGCACAAACAGTGGTTTACTCCCACATGTGAGGTATCGGTGTACTCAGGATAAATTGCCCAACACATTTTAAGATCCATCTTATCCTGTTGCCCAAGTGGAAATGAACAAATTGAGGCCAAAAGAATTTTTTGTGAAAGAAAAAAAGTACTTTTTCATTTTTACGGATCAATTTGTGAAGCACCTGGGGGTTCAAAGTGCTCACTATGCATCTAGATAAGTTCCTTGGGGGGTCTAGTTTCCAAAATGGGGTCACTTGTGGGGGAGCTCCAATGTTTAGGCACACAGGGGCTCTCCAAGCGCGACATGGTGTCCGCTAAAGATTGGAGCCAATTTTTCATTGAAAAAGTCAAATGGGGGCGCTCCTTCCCTTCCTAGCCCTGCCGTGCGCCCAAACAGTAGTCCCCCCCCCCCCACACATATGGGGTATCGGCGTACTCAGAACAAATTGTACAATAACGTTTGGGGTCCAGTTTCTCTTTTTACCCTTGGGAAAATAAAAAAATTGTTGCTAAAAGATCATTTTTGTGACTAAAAAGTTAAATGTTCATTTTTTCCTTCCATGTTGCTTCTGCTGCTGTGAAGCACCTGAAGGATTAACCCCTTAATGACCGCCGATACGTCTTTTAAATGACCTGCGATATAAGAGAATAGTCTCACCATACAGGTGACAATCTCCCAGCTGTCGGCTGTACACTATAGCTGACAACTTGCTGTATCAGCCACGATCAGTGTTGGCACCGTACAAATCTGTTTAACCCCTTAGATGCTGCTGTCAATAGTGACTACATCATTATAAATGGTTAACAGACTGTGGGGGCTTCCTCTTTATCCCAATTGGTGCCCTCAGATCATGATTTTGTGGTCCTGATGTTTGCCATGGCAATTCACGGCCAAATAGCGGCCTCAGAGTCTGACGGCTGTTGTAACCTGTTCAGAAGTTACCGACATTTAGGTGGTAAAAATGCACATTTTCATTCCTATCATGCCACTTTGCATTAATTCCTGTAAAGCACCTGAAGAGTTAATAAACTACCTGACAGCAGTTTTCAATATGTCAGGGGGTGCTGTTTTTAAAATGGTATCATGTTTGGGGGTTTCCCAATATATGAGACCCCTAAAGTCAATTCAAACATGGATAAGTCCCAAAAAAAATAAATGTTGTTAATTTCCTTGAAAAAATGAAAAATTGCTGCTACAGTTTTAAACCTCCTAAAATGCTAACAAAATAAAAGAACATTTTACAAATGGTGCTGATGTAAAGCAGAATGTGGGAAATGTTATTTATTAATGGTTTGCTGTGGTATGACCATCTGGATTAAAGGGATAATCATTCAAATTTTTGAAAATTTCTAATTTTTTAACATTTTTCTCAAATTTTTGATATTTTTTATAAACAAACACAAAACATATTGACCTAAGTTTACCATTGTCATAAAGTATAATGCGTCACAAAAAAACAATCTCAAAATCACTGGAATTTGTTGAAGTGTTGCAGAGTTATTACCACATAAAGTGACAATGGTCAGATTTAAAAAATTTGGCTCCGTCACTAAGGGGTTAATAAACCCTTGAAGGGTGCAGTTTTTAGAATGGTGTCACTTTTGGGTATTTTCAGCCATATAGACCCCTCAAACTGACTTCAAATGTGAGGTGGTCTCTAAAAAAAATGGTTTTGTAAATTTCGTTGTAAAAATGAGAAATCGCTGGTCAAATTTTAACCCTTATAACTTCCTAGCAAAAAAAAAATATTGTTTCCAAAATTGTGCTGATGTAAAGTACACATGTGGGAAATGTTATTTATTAACTATTTTGTGTCACATAACTCTCTGATTTAACAGAATAAAAATTCAAAATTTGAAAATTGCAAAATTTTCCAAATTTTAGCCAAATTTCCATTTTTTTTCACAAATAAACGCAAAAATTATTGACCTAAATTTACCACTAACATGAAGCCCAATATGTCCCGAAAAAACAATCTCAGAACCGCTAGGATCCGTTGAAGCGTTCCTGAGTTATTACCTCATAAAGGGACACTGGTCAGAATTGCAAAAAACGGCAAGGTCTTTAAGGTCAAAATAGGCTGGGTCATGAAGGAGTTAAAAATACATATGCTATAGCCGCATTGCTTAATATTACCATTTAGTTCTCAAATAATATCAGTATGTATTATAAAATGGGTGGAGATGAAATGTGGTCACAGAGGCGAAGTGGTCAGAGGAAAAGGGGGCTGCCAGGTTAGCAGAATTTTGCACAATACTTCTATACATGTGTTTTATTCTTGTTCCGCTCCGTTCTCTGACACCGATCTGGTAAATTAACATCTGCTGGAAATTAACGTTCTTATTTTTTACGACAACCGTAAATTCATTAAGCGTATATTTTTTGAAGATAAATATTAGTTTGGCAGACGCCCGGAAACATTACACACGTTTATAAAAATGTTCTCCGCTAAGGAATAGGACGTAATAAATAATTGTGTCACATTCTCTGGATAGATGTGGTTTCCTTTCGGGAAATCTTAATATTTGGATTTTTTTTTTCTTTGTCATAGCCTGGGGGGGGCTATAAAAGCTCCTTGGGGGACAGAGTTTCTCTAGCAAATCACTTCTGGGAATTTTTTTTTTTTGGGGGGGGGCAATTGCGTCTTTTTTTTTTAATTTTTTATTCTGCTTTTGTACAGGCATAGATGTATATGGCTTTTTTTGCAGGGAAAGATGTATTATTTATTTTCGCTGTCATTTCTTGGTCCATTTGAATCTATCACTTGAAATATAGCAAATGCTGAAAAAATATCACTATTGTCAAAATTGCTAACTTTTTCCCACGCATAAATTTTGGGCATATTTTCAGCCTGTGTTGCCTTAGGCACCCTGACTAAATATGCATGTCGACTTCCAGTTACTCCATGTTTTTCCTGGTACCAGAAGTTCAAATATTCCTCCAAAACAGGCAACAAGATAATGGGATAAATCGCCGCTGTAATATCAAGAACAAAAAAAAGAAGGAAAACTCGATCCAACATCCCAGGTATTACTGTAATATACAACAACCAGATTAGATACAAGGAAAGAAGGGAAGGAAAAAAAACATGCACACATGCAAAAATTGGCACAAATACAGTGATCACCCATTAATGTTACCCATGTTAATGCAGACACGATATATGGGGTGTATTAATAAAGTTTTCAGTGGAAACGCGCGTCGGGGTAGGCGTGCAGACATCCAGCGATCCCTCTGTCCCATCTGGCTATATTGACTACGGTAATTTAGGGATTCATTATATCACCGTTATTTGGGTGTTTTTGCTCACATTATATAGATATCTATCTAGGTCACATGGGATTTTGCAATAACTATACAATGGCATTGTCTCTATAGTCACATAGATCGTGTTTGCGTTAACATGGGTAGCATTAATGTGTGATCACTGCAATTTTTTGCATGGGTGCATGTTTTTATTCCTTCCCTTCTCTCCTTGTATCTGATCTTGTGTTGTATATTACAGTAATACCTGGGATGTTGGATCGTGTTTTCCTTTTTTTTTGTTCTTAAAGGTATAATCTGTGTAAAGTTCTTCATTAACTTGTTTTCTTTCTTTGCTCCCTAACTAATTGCTGAAAGTGCTGATTCAGCTGCCTTGTTCATGCACGTAGTGTAGCTGTTTTGAGCAGCAGGTTTAGTAACTCTTGAGAACTCACCGAGCTTCTCTGCTCTCCTCTTCCAACGGTCAGACAGTATTTCCAAACTTTCTTCTCTGTGTTCGACCACGGAGGAGGGGAGATATTTCCAAGATCTGAAGTTCAAAACAGCTAATTTACGTGCATGAACAAGGCTTTAAAAACAGCATGTAGTGTGGGAGAAAAGTAAGATAGAAATGTTCAATTAGTCTCTAACACAACTTTATTATTTTGCCACCCAGCGGTTGTGATGTGTGTTGCGGTCTCAACTGACTACATATTCGAGGGCTTGGCCACCAATGTGAGATGGTGGGTTACGTTAACTTAATGCAGAAGGGGATTGTGGCTTCGTGGCAGCATACTGCTCAATGGATCATGAAGAAGGATAGCTGTACACAACTTTATTGGATTAATGGAAGCAAGTGCATGTACAAAGGACCTCTTTCATGATGCTGATTGGTCCCATATCATCCCGTTTACTTTTACAGGAGTGCCTAATGGATGGCTAAGCCCATTCGGCCAATGTGAGTTTTGAGCCAGTTCCTCCACTGATGTAACCTGGTCCTCACCTCCACATGAGGCCCCATAGAATCCTCAGTGTGGCCTTTATGGTAATATATCATCTTACCAAAAATATTTGCATCTAAAGATCCCATCATTTAGGTAAGTAGGATGGTGAGGCCAATTCTTTGACAACATAATTAGTCGTATAGGTTTCCTGAAGCTTAAGGTACCTTCACACTCAGCGACGCTGCAGCGATACCGACAACGATGCCGATCGCTGCAGCGTCACTGTTTGGTCGCTGGAGAGCTGTCACACAGACAGCTCTCCAGCGACCAACTATCCCGAGGTCCCCGGTAACCAGGGTAAACATCGGATTACTAAGCGCAGGGCCGCGCTTAGTAACCCGATGTTTACCCTGGTTACCAGCGTAAACGTTAAAAAAACAAACACTACATACTTACCTTCAGCTGTCTGTCCCCGGCGCTCTGCTTTCCTCTGCACTGTCAGCGCCGGTCAGCCGGAAAGCAGAGCGGTGACGTCACCACTGTGCTTTCCGGCTGGCCGGCGCTGACACAGGATGCAGGAGGAGTGCAGAGAAGCAGAGCGCCGGGGACAGACAGTTGAAGGTAAGTATGTAGTGTTTGTTTTTTTAACGTTTACGCTGGTAACCAGGGTAAACATCGGGTTACTAAGGCTACTTTCACACTAGCGTGGGAATCTCCCCGTCGCAATGCGTCGGGCAGAGATTCCGATGCTAGCGTTTAACGCACTGCACAACGGAGGCAGCGGATGCATTTCTCCGGTGCATCCGCTGCCCCATTGTGAGGTGCAAGGAGGTGGGGGCGGAGTTCCGGCCGCGCATGCGCAGTCGGAAAAAGCGGTCTGTCAGGAGCAAAAAACGTTACATGTAGCGTTTTTTGCTCCCGACGGTCCGCCAAAGCACGACGCATCCGTCGCATGACGGATGCGACGTGTGGCAATCCGTCGCAATGCGTCGTCAATACAAGTCTATGGGGAAAAAACGCATCCTGCAAGCACTTTTGCAGGATGCGTTTTTTCTGAAAAACGACGCATTTTGACGGATTGCAGTTAACGCTAGTGTGAAAGTCGCCTAAGCGCGGCCCTGCGCTTAGTAACCCGATGTTTACCCTGGTTACCAGTGAAGACATCGCTGGATCGGCGTCACACACGCCGATCCAGCGATGTCAGCGGGAGATCCAGCGACGAAATAAAGTTCTGGACTTTCCTCAGCGACCAACGATCTCCCAGCAGGGGCCTGATCGTTGGTCGCTGTCACACATAACGAGTTCCTTAACGATATCGTTGCTACATCACAAAAAGCAACGATATCGTTAATGATATCGTTATGTGTGAAGGTACCTTTAGTCCAACCTGGTTAGATGAACCAGTCTTACATTGCCACTTGTGGACCCAGGAGAGCCAAAGTTCTTGAGCAAGACCGACAGAGGAACCAAGCACCACTAACACGGAGGATCAATGGGTGAATATGTTGTATTTTTTATTTCTACAGTATGCTTGGCCAATTTACAACTTAAAAAAGAGCGAAAAACACATTTTGGCTTTTCAGCCCATAAAAAAACTTGGTACTTACATGGATGGTGACTCAAAAATTCATTTAGGAGGCCAATTTCTTCCCATCTGTATATACGATTGAGATGCTGTAGGATGAACTTAAAAAGGCGGCTCATGCTCTGAAACCCCCCAATGTGGCTCAATTACAATAATTCTGCAAAGATGAGTGGGTCAAAATTCCTCCAGAGCGTTGTAAGCGACTCATTGCCAGTTATCACAAATGCTTGATTGCAGCTGTTGTTGCTAAGGGTGGCCCAACCAGTTATTAGGTTTAGGGGGCAATCACTTTTTCACACAGGACCCTATAGGTTTGGATTTCTTTTTTTTTTCCTTAATAATAAAAACCTTCATTTAAAAACTGCATTTTGTGACTAGTTGTGTTATCTTTGTATAATATTTACATTTGTTTGGTGATCGGAAACATTTAACTCTGACAAACGAGCAAAAAAAATAGGAAATCGGGGAGGGCCAAACAATTTTTCACACAGGGCCCTGTAGGTTTGGATTTTTTTTTCCCCTAATAATAAAGACCTTCATTTAAAAACTGCATCTTGTTTTTACTTGTGTTTTTTTACCTAATATTTAAATTTGTTTGGTGATCTGAAACATTTAAGTGTGACAACCGTGCAAAAGAATAGGAAAATGGGAAGAGGGAAAAAACACTTTTTCAGACCACTGTATATATGTTCACTGGCGCTTGCTATTTGCCCCATTTGCATCGGTCAACAAAACTGTATGGGGACAGAATGCTGCTTAGTACAATTGTTCTGTCATCATACAGCGTGCATATTATCAGTTTACATGGATCCGTGGGCTGCCGGTAAAATAATAATTTAATGACCTGGATGAATGCTCTGATTGGGAGGTGAACAAAGGTTTTCCTCATTCCATCGCTGATCGGCGGTATATTTACATGGCCAATGATCGGGAACATGCGTTCATAAAAATTATAGTCTGGTGTAAATTGGCCTTTAGTCACTGGGCATACCCATCAGCCCCATGTACATAGGAGGGTGATGAAAATAGGAGAATTCCTTTTTTACTACAGGAAAAAATGAGTATTTGTAGTTTTCTCCTGTTTGAGACCATACACCTTTGCTAACTGCAATTGCCATCTTCCCCTTCTCTAATCTTCGAAATCAAATTATAACTCCGGCAGTAAAGAATCCCAAGATTCTTGGAGATTTCTTACATTTTAATTTAGATTGTTTTCTCCCATTGTTAGTTATGGCTGAATGGTTATGTTAATTAGCTGTTTATTATTGCTTTCTATCGCATTCGCCTGGTGGGTTCAGTTCTATAAAATGTTGAACATCTATTCCGAAAACAAAGTAAATGAGCTGACTCACAATTTACAGAATTTTAAACCCAGTGTTATAGGCAGTGACTTTTTTTTACCTCTAAAAAGACATTAGAAGTCGAAACTGGGAAATGGTAACCTGAAAATGTAATTTCTCCCCTGAGGAATACTCATTTTTTTTAAACAAATCCCTGCCTTCTGCTTAGTTTCAAGATTTTTCTTAAAGCCACATTTCCCCAAAAAAGTTTTTGCTTAAAGGGACGCTGTCACCTGAATTTGGAGGGAACAATCTTCAGCCATGGAGGCGGGGTTTTGGGGTTTTTGATTCACCCTTTCCTTACCTGCTGGCTGCATGCTGGCTGCAATATTGGATTGAAGTTCATTCTCTGTCCTCCGTAGTACATGCCTGCACAAGGCAAGATTGCAGGCATGTGCAGGCGTGTACTATGGAGGACAGAGAATGAACTTCTATCCAATATTACAGCCAGCATGCAGCCAGCGGGTAAGGAAAGGGTGAATCAAAAACCCTAAAACCCCGCTTCCATGGCTGAAGATTGTTCCCTCCAAATTCAGGTGACAGTGTCCCTTTAAATAGCGTGGCACACTCTGTGTTGATGTTTTGGTGTATGCCTTTTTTATACATGTTTTAGTTGCTTGCCACTTTTATTCTTACTTACCCTCTGATATAAAGTCCCTAACACAAACTACAGTACCCATAAGTCCTCTAGCTTTTTACTGTGTATGGAGTTTCATCACATTGTTTTTGTTTATATAATGTAATCTGTGATAGCTTCAACTTTTCTCCCCTGCCTCCTGCTGGTGATAAGTTTCTCCATGTCCGTTCTTAGCTGTGTGAAGCTGTATCTCACAGAATTACACTGGACATTTTGCACACAACAATTATAAATATAACAAGTAAATGTGAGGCATTGCTTTACCGCTTTTGTAAAGGCAGCCTGTGGCAGTTTTAGCCCATCTCCTCAGCTTCGTCCAAGTGATATGTGTATACTGTCCTGACAGTTCTTAGCTTTGTGAAATGCACTGTACATTCTGTACACAGCAGTTATAAATATAAGCAGGTAATATGTGCCATTGCTCTTGCTTGTATCCAGTGGCGGCTTATATCAGGTTTAGCCTGTCTCCCTTACTAATTGCAGGTGATACTTTTCTCCCTGTTAGTTTTTTTTGGTTGAACCTGAATCACATTTTGGAGACAGCATGTATAGATATAGGTGTGAGTCATTGCACCTGCTTCCATCCAATGGCAGTCAGTGACAGCTTCAGTCTGTCTTATCTGCCTCATGATGGTGATACGTTTCTCCCTGTCAGTTCTTAGCTATGTGAAGCTGCATCTCATAGAAATACACTGCAGATTGTGCACATAGAACTTACAGATGTAGGTAGGTATTGTGAGCTACTGCTCCTGCTTCTACATAAAGGCAGGCAGACAGTGATAGCTTCAGCCTTTCTCCCTGCCTCCTGCTGGTGATAAGTTTCTCCCAGTCGGCCTGTTTATGTTGCCCATCTCAACCAGTTTTCATTTTTAAGTTTAAAAATACTCTTTGATTGATTGCCATTGTCAACAGAGACAGTCATTTTCTTTAGTACCATTATATAAATCTCTAGTCATGTAGGGACACAAAGGGACAAGAAGAGGGTTTTGAAAGACCACAGGATGGATTTCATAGGTGATAATGTCAGCCTACAGTTCATACTAAGTCAGACACTGACTTCCTGTCTACAATGGAGAGCATGACCATAACGGGTTGTCAGACAGGAGATCACATGACACTACTGCCCATAATGAAGGGGAGGAAATGTATGAATGCATACCAAACAGTTAAAAAAAAGTTCAAAATATCTTTAAAAAAGAATCCAAATAAAAAGAAAACTGGATATGCCATTAATGTCTGATTTGGATTAGACCCTTTTAATGCAAGATCCAAAAAAGTACAAGAAGAATGGAACTAAAGCTCCACTTGGAGATCTACCATTACCATGCCATCTGTGAGGAGCAGATGAACGACCCCTTTGTTTGCTGCATTTTTGGATCAATCTAAAAGTTTAGCTTTGGGCTCTGTTCACATCTTGATTTTAAGGTTTATTGGAGCCTTTGTTTGTTGCTTGGTCTGCGGATCTCTCCAACCAAGTGTTTAATCTAGGGCTTTGTTCACATCTTATACTTGGGGTAATTTAGAGGAATACATCATTATGTTTCCTGACGTATACTTCCACTGGATGTCCACTGGCTGACGTATGCTTCTACATGCTTATACAGTAGCATACGTCGGCCAGTGTAAAATTGAAGCATGTGATCACTTACCAACCTAGTGAGGTTGATATGCCTCAGTCTGGAGACCAGATCACCAGATCCATTGCTCAAAGCTATACTAGTGGCCGGACAGAAGGTCCACCCAGGTCAAGTTGTTCAATGGGACCCAGTTATGTCTCTGCCACATGAGACTAGTAGGGGAAATGGCGCATGGTAGGATCCTGCTACAAATTGTTTTGCATTGAACACAAAAGTTGCACAGATCCAGACATATCATCCTAGAAAGACGGCTTGATAGCAATCATCACAATGGGATCAATATGAAACCCGCTATTACATCCTGAGGTCAGAGGTCGCATCGCGAGTCCTGTCAGCAAACCGGAGAGAGCACTTTTCCACTTGGAACAATATTCAGTGTCTGCTCAGCATCTTCCAAGTCATTACTGGAGCTCGGGAGAGATGGAAGTCGCTCTGTGATCTTATCGTCTAATGACTGCAAATCAGAAACCACAAAAACCACAAACCGAGGAACAAAGGAGCAGGGATACTGGAAGTCTAAGTGCGAGGTCAGGCTCCAGATCAAGAACGCACTCTCTGCTATTTATTTCTTCTGCTTTGTTTGTTTAAGTCGATGTTTGTTTTTGGCTTTGCGAGCAAACTGAATTATTATTCTATATTTATATGGATTTAAAGGGGCACTATATCTAGTGGAAACAGAAAAATAATTTATGAATCGTAATATTCCTAGTTGTTTTGCGATAGTGCAGGATCTAAAATCTTTTTATAGAGGACAGAGGTCTGTTACAATGCTCCGAATTGTCTGCATCCCGCCAAACTGTCATAGAGAAACGTAATAAAATCTTTTTTCAGACACCACTAGAGGGAGCTCACCTCCTAGGGATTTATACTTCTGTGTAGACAATCACTAAATGCATGGACAAGCTGCTCAGCCAATCACTAGTTGCTGTCGGAACCCACCTTAGCGACTGATTGGCTGAGGAGCATCTCCTTTGAGTCAAGATGGGACCATGAATTGTCGTTACCGAAGCGTCAGGGAATCAGTAAGTTGAGTATTGCAAAACTATAGGACCAAGAATATAGTTTTGACTGAAAATGGGAGTGTATTGTTGGGGTAATATTACATTTCCTATGGTAGATTTTAATTTGTATGTATTTATAATAAAAGTAAAAATGCAGAAAAAAATACTGGGCAATGCTCCCTTTCCCTATTGAAATGCAAGATTCTACATCTGGGGAAGAAAAATGAAAATTACATCTACAGAATGGGAGGAATAGAACTAAGCAACAGCACGTGTGAAAAAGACTTGGGTACAGCGTCGGACTGGAGTACCTTGGGCCCACCAGAAAAAAATCATTCTTGGGGCCCACCATGCCATTTTAAAAATACCACACAGGACAGATCCTCTATATACTACACCACACAGGAGAGCTGACAGATCCTCTATATACTACACCACACAGGAGAGCTGACAGATCCTCTATATACTACAACACACAGGAGAGCTGACAGATCCTCTATATACTACACCACACAGGAGAGCTGACAGATCCTCTATATACTACAACACACAGGAGAGCTGACAGATCCTCTATATACTACAACACACAGGAGAGCTGACAGATCCTCTATATACTACACCACACAGGAGAGCTGACAGATCCTCTATATACTACACCACACAGGAGAGCTGACAGATCCTCTATATACTACACCACACAGGAGAGCTGACAGATCCTCTATATACTACACCACACAGGAGAGCTGACAGATCCTCTATACACTACACCACACAGGAGAGCTGACAGATCCTCTATATACTACACCACACAGGAGAGCTGACAGATCCTCTATATACTACACCACACAGGAGAGCTGACAGATCCTCTATATACTACAACACACAGGAGAGCTGACAGATCCTCTATACACTACACCACACAGGAGAGCTGACAGATCCTCTATACACTACAACACACAGGAGAGCTGACAGATCCTCTATATACTACACCACACAGGAGAGCTGACAGATCCTCTATATACTACAACACACAGGAGAGCTGACAGATCCTCTATATACTACACCACACAGGAGAGCAGACAGATCCTCTATATACTACACTACACAGGAGAGCTGACAGATCCTCTATATACTACAACACACAGGAGAGCTGACAGATCCTCTATACACTACACCACACAGGAGAGCTGACAGATCCTCTATATACTACAACACACAGGAGAGCTGACAGATCCTCTATATACTACACCACACAGGAGAGCTGACAGATCCTCTATATACTACACCACACAGGAGAGCTGACAGATCCTCTATACACTACACCACACAGGAGAGCTGACAGATCCTCTATATACTACAACACACAGGAGAGCTGACAGATCCTCTATATACTACACCACACAGGAGAGCTGACAGATCCTCTATATACTACACCACACAGGAGAGCTGACAGATCCTCTATATACTACAACACACAGGAGAGCTGACAGATCCTCTATATACTACACCACACAGGAGAGCTGACAGATCCTCTATATACTACACCACACGGGAGAGCTGACAGATCCTCTATATACTACACCACACAGGAGAGCCGACAGATCCTCTATATAATACACCACGCAGGAGAGCTGACAGATCCTCTATATACCACACCACACAGGAGAGCTGACAGATCCTCTATATACTACACCACACGGGAGAGCTGACAGATTCTCTATATACTACACCACACGGGAGAACTGACAGATCCTCTATATACTACACCACACGGGAGAGCTGACAGATCCTCTATATACTACACCACACGAGAGAGCTGACAGATCCTCTATATACTACACCACACAGGAGAGCTGACAGATCCTCTATATACTACACCACACGAGAGAGCTGACAGATCCTCTATATACTGCACCACACAGGAGAGCTGACAGATACTCTATATACTACACCACACGGGAGAGCTGACAGATCCTCTATATACTACACCACACGGGAGAACTGACAGATCCTCTATATACTACACCACACGGGAGAGCTGACAGATCCTCTATATACTACACCACACGAGAGAGCTGACAGATCCTCTATATACTGCACCACACAGGAGAGCCGACAGATCCTCTATATACTACACCACACAGGAGAGCTGACAGATACTCTATATACTACACCACCCAGGAGAGCTGACAGATCCTCTATATACTACACCACCCAGGAGAGCCGACAGATCCTCTATATACTATACCACACAGGAGAGCTGACAGATCCTCTATATACTGCACCACACAGGAGAGCCGACAGATCCTCTATATACTACACCACACAGGAGAGCTGACAGATACTCTATATACTACACCACCCAGGAGAGCTGACAGATCCTCTATATACTACACCACACAGGAGAGCCGACAGATCCTCTATATACTATACCACACAGGAGAGCTGACAGATCCTCTATATACTACACCACACAGGAGAGCTGACAGATCCTCTATATACTACACCACACAGGAGAGCTGACAGATCCTCTATATACTACACCACCCAGGAGAGCTGACAGATCCTCTATATACTACACCACACAGGAGAGCTGACAGATCCTCTATATACTACACCACACAGGAGAGCTGACAGATCCTCTATATACTACACCACACAGGAGAGCTGACAGATCCTCTATATACTACACCACACAGGAGAGCTGACAGATCCTCTATATACTACACCACCCAGGAGAGCTGACAGATCCTCTATATACTACACCACACAGGAGAGCTGACAGATCCTCTATATACTACACCACACAGGAGAGCTGACAGATCCTCTATATAATACACCACACAGGAGAGCTGACAGATCCTCTATATACTACACCACACAGGAGAGCTGACAGATCCTCTATATACTACACCACACAGGAGAGCTGACAGATCCTCTATATAATACACCACACAGGAGAGCTGACAGATCCTGTATATACTACACCACACAGGAGAGCTGACAGATCCTCTATATACTACACCACACAGGAGAGCTGACAGATCCTCTATATACTACACCACACAGGAGAGCTGACAGATACTCTATATACTACACCACCCAGGAGAGCTGACAGATCCTCTATATACTACACCACACAGGAGAGCCGACAGATCCTCTATATACTATACCACACAGGAGAGCTGACAGATCCTCTATATACTACACCACACAGGAGAGCTGACAGATCCTCTATATACTACACCACACAGGAGAGCTGACAGATCCTCTATATACTACACCACCCAGGAGAGCTGACAGATCCTCTATATACTACACCACACAGGAGAGCTGACAGATCCTCTATATACTACACCACACAGGAGAGCTGACAGATCCTCTATATACTACACCACACAGGAGAGCTGACAGATCCTCTATATACTACACCACACAGGAGAGCTGACAGATCCTCTATATACTACACCACCCAGGAGAGCTGACAGATCCTCTATATACTACACCACACAGGAGAGCTGACAGATCCTCTATATACTACACCACACAGGAGAGCTGACAGATCCTCTATATAATACACCACACAGGAGAGCTGACAGATCCTCTATATACTACACCACACAGGAGAGCTGACAGATCCTCTATATACTACACCACACAGGAGAGCTGACAGATCCTCTATATAATACACCACACAGGAGAGCTGACAGATCCTGTATATACTACACCACACAGGAGAGCTGACAGATCCTCTATATACTACACCACACAGGAGAGCTGACAGATCCTCTATATACTACACCACCCAGGAGAGCTGACAGACCCTCTATATACTACACTACACGGGAGAGCTGACAGATCCTCTATATACTACACCACACACGAGAGCTGACAGATCCTGTATATACTACACCACACACGAGAGCTGACAGATCCTGTATATACTACACCACCCAGGAGAGCTGACAGACCCTCTATATACTACACTACACGGGAGAGCTGACAGATCCTCTATATACTACACCACACACGAGAGCTGACAGATCCTCTATATACTACACCACACACGAGAGCTGACAGATCCTGTATATACTACACCACACAGGAGAGCTGACAGATCCTCTATATACTACACCACACAGGAGAGCTGACAGATCCTCTATATACTACAACACACAGGAGAGCTGACAGATCCTCTATATACTACACCACACAGGAGAGCTGACAGATCCTCTATATACTACACTACACGGGAGAGCTGACAGATCCTCTATATACTACACCACACGGGAGAGCAGTAATGTATGTCCAGTGTGTTTAGTAAAATACTTACCGGTGGCCATATTCCACTGCAGTGAAGAAGACAGAAGCAACGACACAGCGGCAGAAGACGGCGACTGCTGCGTATTTTATTACGCACAGGGAAGCTCTCTGTTGGGGGCGAGACATTGTTTTTATTAGTATGATTTTGGTATAGATGTGATTTTTTTCTTCACTTGTTATAGCTTTTTTTGTGGAATTGTGGCAACCGGAAAAAAGGACATTTGGAATTCTTGAGTTGTTTCTGTTTACGGTGTTTACTGATCGAGTTAATTGTTTTTATATTTTGATAGATCGGACGTTTCTGAACCCAGCAATGCCAAATATGTGTTGTTTTTTTATTTTTTAAATATATTTATTTTCAATTGACTAAAAAGGGGTGATTTGAACTTTTAGGAATTTTTTACATTTTGTTTTTACCTTTCACTGGTACAGATAGCCCCGGCTTAGAGGACATGAGGATGCGATCATTCGATCGCATGTGCCATTAAATACAGTGATGCCACAGCATCCCTGCATATAGCAGAAATCACAGTCTCCTTTAATGCCTGGCCACAGGAAGAAGACCCCTGGCTGTCATTACAACCCATCGGTGACCCACGATCACATCATGGGCACCAATGGGTGAGAGAATGATGCGCACGCATGTTGGCATGTGTTATATGCTGCTGTCAGAGATTGACACTGGCATTTAACACGCGCCATACATGTAAGGCTGATGTCGTAAAGGTGTTACCTGAGGACCCCCGTCACCACTGTGTCACCCAATATCCTGTGGGCCCCCTCCCCCCCTGTGCTACCTCTATTTTCCTGTGGGCCCCCTCCCCCACTGTGTCACCTCTATTTTCCTGTGGGCTCCCTCCCCCACTGTGTCACCTCTATTTTCCTGTGGGCCCCCTCCCCCACTGTGTCACCTCTATTTTCCTGTGGGCCCCCTCCCCCACTGTGTCACCTCTATTTTCCTGTGGGCTCCCTCCCCCACTGTGTCACCTCTATTTTCCTGTGGGCCCCCTCCCCCACTGTGTCACCTCTATTTTCCTGTGGGCCCCCTCCCCCACTGTGTCACCTCTATTTTCCTGTGGGCTCCCTCCCCCACTGTGCTACCTCTATTTTCCTGTGGGCCCCCTCCCCCACTGTGTCACCTCTATTTTCCTGTGGGCTCCCTCCCCCACTGTGTCACCTCTATTTTCCTGTGGGCCCCCTCCCCCACTGTGTCACCTCTATTTTCCTGTGGGCCCCCTCCCCCACTGTGTCACCTCTATTTTCCTGTGGGCCCCCTCCCCCACTGTGTCACCTCTATTTTCCTGTGGGCCCCCTCCCCCACTGTGTCACCTCTATTTTCCTGTGGGCCCCCTCCCCCACTGTGTCACCTCTATTTTCCTGTGGGCTCCCTCCCCCACTGTGTCACCTCTATTTTCCTGTGGGCCCCCTCCCCCACTGTGTCACCTCTATTTTCCTGTGGGCCCCCTCCCCCACTGTGTCACCTCTATTTTCCTGTGGGCCCCCTCCCCCACTGTGTCACCTCTATTTTCCTGTGGGCTCCCTCCCCCACTGTGTCACCTCTATTTTCCTGTGGGCTCCCTCCCCCACTGTGTCACCTCTATTTTCCTGTGGGCCCCCTACCCCACTGTGTCACCTCTATTTTCCTGTGGGCCCCCTCCCCCACTGTGTCACCTCTATTTTCCTGTGGGCCCCCTCCCCCACTGTGTCACCTCTATTTTCCTGTGGGCTCCCTCCCCCACTGTGTCACCTCTATTTTCCTGTGGGCCCCCTCCCCCACTGTGTCACCTCTATTTTCCTGTGGGCTCCCTCCCCCACTGTGTCACCTCTATTTTCCTGTGGGCCCCCTCCCCCACTGTGTCACCTCTATTTTCCTGTGGGCCCCCTCCCCCACTGTGTCACCTCTATTTTCCTGTGGGCTCCCTCCCCCACTGTGTCACCTCTATTTTCCTGTGGGCCCCCTCCCCCACTGTGTCACCTCTATTTTCCTGTGGGCTCCCTCCCCCACTGTGTCACCTCTATTTTCCTGTGGGCTCCCTCCCCCACTGTGTCACCTCTATTTTCCTGTGGGCTCCCTCCCCCACTGTGTCACCTCTATTTTCCTGTGGGCCCCCTCCCCCACTGTGTCACCTCTATTTTCCTGTGGGCCCCCTCCCCCACTGTGTCACCTCTATTTTCCTGTGGGCCCCCTCCCCCACTGTGTCACCTCTATTTTCCTGTGGGCCCCCTCCCCCACTGTGTCACCTCTATT
Organism: Ranitomeya imitator; assembly: GCF_032444005.1. NCBI lineage: Eukaryota > Metazoa > Chordata > Amphibia > Anura > Dendrobatidae > Ranitomeya > Ranitomeya imitator. The sequence goes on along the minus strand of NC_091282.1, from coordinate 1,237,250,471 downwards.
TTCCTGTGGGCCCCCTCCCCCACTGTGTCACCTCTATTTTCCTGTGGGCCCCCTCCCCCACTGTGTCACCTCTATTTTCCTGTGGGCCCCCTCCCCCACTGTGTCACCTCTATTTTCCTGTGGGCTCCCTCCCCCACTGTGTCACCTCTATTTTCCTGTGGGCCCCCTCCCCCACTGTGTCACCTCTATTTTCCTGTGGGCTCCCTCCCCCACTGTGTCACCTCTATTTTCCTGTGGGCTCCCTCCCCCACTGTGTCACCTCTATTTTCCTGTGGGCTCCCTCCCCCACTGTGTCACCTCTATTTTCCAGTGGGCCCCCTCCCCCACTGTGTCACCTCTATTTTCCTGTGGGCCCCCTCCCCCACTGTGTCACCTCTATTTTCCTGTGGGCTCCCTCCCCCACTGTGTCACCTCTATTTTCCTGTGGGCCCCCTCCCCCACTGTGTCACCTCTATTTTCCTGTGGGCCCCCTCCCCCACTGTGTCACCTCTATTTTCCTGTGGGCTCCCTCCCCCACTGTGTCACCTCTATTTTCCTGTGGGCCCCCTCCCCCACTGTGTCACCTCTATTTTCCTGTGGGCCCCCTCCCCCACTGTGTCACCTCTATTTTCCTGTGGGCCCCCTCCCCCACTGTGTCACCTCTATTTTCCTGTGGGCTCCCTCCCCCACTGTGTCACCTCTATTTTCCTGTGGGCCCCCTCCCCCACTGTGTCACCTCTATTTTCCTGTGGGCCCCCTCCCCCACTGTGTCACCTCTATTTTCCTGTGGGCTCCCTCCCCCACTGTGTCACCTCTATTTTCTGTGGGCCCCCTCCCCCACTGTGTCACCTCTATTTTCCTGTGGGCTCCCTCCCCCACTGTGTCACCTCTATTTTCCTGTGGGCTCCCTCCCCCACTGTGTCACCTCTATTTTCCTGTGGGCTCCCTCCCCCACTGTGTCACCTCTATTTTCCTGTGGGCCCCCTCCCCCACTGTGTCACCTCTATTTTCCTGTGGGCCCCCTCCCCCACTGTGTCACCTCTATTTTCCTGTGGGCTCCCTCCCCCACTGTGTCACCTCTATTTTCCTGTGGGCTCCCTCCCCCATTGTGTCACCTCTATTTTCCTGTGGGCTCCCTCCCCCACTGTGTCACCTCTATTTTCCTGTGGGCCCCCTCCCCCACTGTGTCACCTCTATTTTCCTGTGGGCCCCCTCCCCCACTGTGTCACCTCTATTTTCCTGTGGGCCCCCTCCCCCACTGTGTCACCTCTATTTTCCTGTGGGCTCCCTCCCCCACTGTGTCACCTCTATTTTCCTGTGGGCCCCCTCCCCCACTGTGTCACCTCTATTTTCCTGTGGGCTCCCTCCCCCACTGTGTCACCTCTATTTTCCTGTGGGCCCCCTCCCCCACTGTGTCACCTCTATTTTCCTGTGGGCCCCCTCCCCCACTGTGTCACCTCTATTTTCCTGTGGGCTCCCTCCCCCACTGTGTCACCTCTATTTTCCTGTGGGCCCCCTCCCCCACTGTGTCACCTCTATTTTCCTGTGGACTCCCTCCCCCACTGTGTCACCTCTATTTTCCTGTGGGCTCCCTCCCCCACTGTGTCACCTCTATTTTCCTGTGGGCCCCCTCCCCCACTGTGTCACCTCTATTTTCCTGTGGGCCCCCTCCCCCACTGTGTCACCTCTATTTTCCTGTGGGCCCCCTCCCCCACTGTGTCACCTCTATTTTCCTGTGGGCCCCCTCCCCCACTGTGTCACCTCTATTTTCCTGTGGGCCCCCTCCCCCACTGTGTCACCTCTATTTTCCTGTGGGCCCCCTCCCCCACTGTGTCACCTCTATTTTCCTGTGGGCTCCCTCCCCCACTGTGTCACCTCTATTTTCCTGTGGGCCCCCTCCCCCACTGTGTCACCTCTATTTTCCTGTGGGCCCCCTCCCCCACTGTGTCACCTCTATTTTCCTGTGGGCTCCCTCCCCCACTGTGTCACCTCTATTTTCCTGTGGGCCCCCTCCCCCACTGTGTCACCTCTATTTTCCTGTGGGCCCCCTCCCCCACTGTGTCACCTCTATTTTCCTGTGGGCTCCCTCCCCCACTGTGTCACCTCTATTTTCCTGTGGGCCCCCACCCCCACTGTGTCACCTCTATTTTCCTGTGGGCTCCCTCCCCCACTGTGTCACCTCTATTTTCCTGTGGGCCCCCTCCCCCACTGTGTCACCTCTCTTTTCCTGTGGGCCCCCTCCCCCACTGTGTCACCTCTATTTTCCTGTGAGCCCCCTCCCCCACTGTCACCTCTATTTTCCTGTGGGCCCCCTCCCCCACTGTGTCACCTCTATTTTCCTGTAGGCCCCCTCCCCCACTGTGTCACCTCTATTTTCCTGTGGGCCCCCTCCCCCACTGTGTCACCTCTATTTTCCTGTGGGCCCCCTCCCCCACTGTGTCACCTCTATTTTCCTGTGGGCCCCCTCCCCCACTGTGTCACCTCTATTTTCCTGTGGGCTCCCTCCCCCACTGTGTCACCTCTATTTTCCTGTAGGCCCCCTCCCCCACTGTGTCACCTCTATTTTCCTGTGGGCCCCCTCCCCCACTGTGTCACCTCTATTTTCCTGTGGGCCCCCTCCCCCACTGTGTCACCTCTATTTTCCTGTGGGCCCCCTCCCCCACTGTGTCACCTCTATTTTCCTGTGGGCCCCCTCCCCCACTGTGTCACCTCTATTTTCCTGTGGGCTCCCTCCCCCACTGTGTCACCTCTATTTTCCTGTGGGCCCCCTCCCCCACTGTGTCACCTCTATTTTCCTGTGGGCCCCCTCCCCCACTGTGTCACCTCTATTTTCCTGTGGGCTCCCTCCCCCACTGTGTCACCTCTATTTTCCTGTGGGCCCCCACCCCCACTGTGTCACCTCTATTTTCCTGTGGGCTCCCTCCCCCACTGTGTCACCTCTATTTTCCTGTGGGCCCCCTCCCCCACTGTGTCACCTCTATTTTCCTGTGGGCCCCCTCCCCCACTGTGTCACCTCTATTTTCCTGTGAGCCCCCTCCCCCACTGTCACCTCTATTTTCCTGTGGGCCCCCTCCCCCACTGTGTCACCTCTATTTTCCTGTAGGCCCCCTCCCCCACTGTGTCACCTCTATTTTCCTGTGGGCCCCCTCCCCCACTGTGTCACCTCTATTTTCCTGTGGGCCCCCTCCCCCACTGTGTCACCTCTATTTTCCTGTAGGCCCCCTCCCCCACTGTGTCACCTCTATTTTCCTGTGGGCCCCCTCCCCCACTATGTCACCTCTATTTTCCTGTGGGCCCCCTCCCCCACTGTGTCACCTCTATTTTCCTGTGGGCCCCCTCCCCCACTGTGTCACCCAATATTCTGTGGGCCCCTCCCCCACTATGTCACCTCTATTTTCCTGTGGGCCCCCTCCCCCACTGTGTCACCTCTATTTTCCTGTGGGCCCCCTCCCCCACTGTGTCACCCAATATTCTGTGGGCCCCTCCCCCACTATGTCACCTCTGATTTCCTATGGGCCTAGTCAGAGAGGGAAAGGGGAGCCACAGTAAAATAGAGGTGGATGACACAATAGGGGAGGGGACCCACAAGAAAATTAGAATATCACTGTGGGCCCCCTCCCCTATGTCACCTTTAGGATGAATGGGACCCCCTCCCCTAACTGCCTCTGTGGCCGGAGATCTACTCAGGGTGCCGGCATCATATAGTTATTTACTTACAGTCACACTGACTGCAGCCATCAGACTCCTTCTGCTCCACTGCTGCTTGGGTAGGACTGCTGACCAATCACAGCACAGCTCCTTGCCTGAGCTGTGCTGTGAGCTCACACAAAGAAAACTAACGCTGATTGGCTGAATTGCAGCCAATCAGCGTTTACACTGCTGTCCAGGGCTTTGTGGATTGTGGAAGAGGAGCAGAGATCATACCCAGCACTGGAAACAGGTGACTGCGGGGCTGCTGTGTGCTGTCTCCTCAGCCTCACAGTCAGAGTCAGCTGTTCCTCTGACTGTGCTGGCTGCAGTGAACGTCGGCACTCTGCACACACCTCTCTCTGCACACACGGCTCCCCTGGCAGAGTAACGGCAGCGGCAGCAGGTGATGTGAAGGAGCTGCTCCTGCACTTCCCATCACCTGTGCAGTCTGCCAGCTGTGCCGTCTATACAATAAAGTGCGCACTACTGTGCGCAAGCTATGAGCATGCAGGGCACGCACAAATGAAGGAGGCAGGAGCTGGGGGCGGGGCCCACCGAAGGATTCTCCGGTGTCCCGGTGCCCCAGTCCGACCCTGCTTGGGTATACTAATAGATCACAGACTGCACATGAGTCAACAATGTGATGCAGCAGCAAAAAAGGCAAATACAGTTCTAGGATGTATTCAGAGAAGCATACAGTCTAGATCACGTGAAGTCATTGTTGCCCTTTACTCCTCTTTGGTCAGGCCTCATCTTGAATACTGTGTCCAGTTCTGGGCGCCACATTTTAAAAAAGACATTGATAAACTGGAGCAAGTTCAGAGAATATCTACCAGAATAATGAGTGGACTTCAAAATATGTCCTACAAGGAACGGTTAACGGATCTGGGAATGTTTAGCTCACAAAAAAGAAGGATAAGAAGCGACTTAATAGCTGTCTACAAATATCTGAAGGGCTGTCACATTGTAGAGGGATCATCATTGTTCTCATTTACACATGGAAACATGAGAAGCAATGGGATGAAACTGAAAGGGAGAAGACACAGATTAGATATTAGAAAAAAACTTTTTGACAGTGAGGGTGATCAATGAGTGGAACAGGCTGCCACAAGAGGTGGTGAGTTCTCCTACAATGGAAGTCTTCAAACAGAGGCTGGATTGACACATGTCTCAGGTGGTTTAGTGAATCCTGCATTGAGCAGGGGGTTAAGCACGACGATCTTTGAGGTTCCTTCCAACTCTAACATTCTATTGGTGACTCCCTTTGTACAAGTCCACGCCGGGATTCTCAGATAGCCCTCCAAGCTATTATGACATGACCACCCTATGCCTATTAAGGCCAGCTAAGGCAGAGTTCCAGTTGTTGCATATTACATTGATCACTGCTGCCTGAAGGTTGTTAGATTACTTCTACTTCACTTGGCTGAGCTCCATCTCAACTTCTACTCCTGATTTCCAAGATTCAATTAGCTTTATTTCTAAGCTCAGTCCAGCTTACTGATGTTGTCCATATCTAACACTCAGCAAGCAAGTTACCAACTTCTCACAACTGCTCTCAGTGCTGATCACACCTAGCCTCTGCAATCAAGGTAATGGATCTCTTCAAGTGAATCACCAGTCTGCCTATACTTCACTGATATACTGCAGTTTACCGTTTCCTTGCTATAAGACCAAGTTTGCATGCATCGCTGATATTAACAATTGTCCTGCTGAAAGATCCCAAACTATATTTGCTCCTTTGTTATTCCTATTATTAACTGCATCCCTTCTGGAACATACCAGTTTTGTAAACAGTATTCTCGTGCCTATCTGCACATCTGGCTTAGTTTCACTTGGTTTAACCTGCTCGGTTAGTTTGTCTGCTGTCCTGCTTACCCTGCTATTCTGATTCCCACTGATCCACGTTTGTCTGCCAAGCGCTGCTTCGCTGCACCATCGCCTCTGGTCCATGCTGCTCAATAAAACCTGCTGATTAGAGAATGCATCTACAGTAACCAGTTGAGCCCATAACATAGTAACATAGTTAGTAAGGCCGAAAAAAGACATTTGTCCATCCAGTTCAGCCTATATTCCATCATAATAAATCCCCAGATCTACGTCCTTCTACAGAACCTAATAATTGTATGACAATAACAATTGTGTGTTCGTACAGTTGAACCAGAAGTTTACATACACTACATAAAAAGACACACCTGAATGTTTTTCTCAATGGCTGACAAGAAATCAGAATAAACCTTCCCCATTTAGGTCAGTTAGGATTACCATAATTATAACCCCTTTCTGACCTTAGACGTACTATCCCGTCGAGGTGCCCTGGGCCTATCTGACCCTCGACGGGATAGTACGTCATATGCGATCAGCAGCGCTCACGGGGGGAGCGCCGCCGATCGCGGCTGGGTGTCAGCTGCCTATCGCAGCTGACATCCGGCACTATATGCCAGGAGCGGTCACGGACCGCCCCCGGCACATTAACCCCCGGCACACCGCGATCAACCATGATTGCAATGTGCCGGCGGTATAGGGAAGCATCACGCAGGGAGGGGGCTCCCTGTGGGCTTCCCAGAGCCCCCCGCAGCAACGCGATGTGATCGCGTTGCTGCGAGGGTCTCCTACCTCCTTCCTCGCTGCAGGCCCCGGATCCAAGATGGCCGCGGATCCGGGTCCTGCAGGGAGGGAGGTGGCTTCACAGAGCCTGCTCAGAGCAGGCACTGTGAAGCCTGCAGTGATGTAAGTGAGATTGGTGATCTGACAGAGTGCTGTGCAAACTGTCAGATCAGCGATCTGTGATGTCCCCCCCGGAACAAAGTAAAAAAGTTTAAAAAAAAATTCCAAATGTGTAAAAAAAATTTAAAAAAAAATATTCCTAAATAATGAAAAAAAAAAAAATATTATTCCCATAAATACATTTCTTTATCTAAATAATAAAAAAACCAATAAAAGTACACATATTTAGTATCGCCGCGTCCGTAACGACCCCACCTATAAAACTGGCCCACTAGTTGACCCCTTCAGTAAACACCGTAAGAAAAAAAAAAAACGAGGCAAAAAACAACGCTTTATTATCATACCGCCGAACAAAAAGTGGAATAACACGCGATCAAAAAGACAGATAGAAATAACCATGATACTGCTGAAAACGTCATCTTGTCCCGCAAAAAACGAGCCACTAAACAGCATCATCAGCGAAAAAATAAAAAAGTTATAGTCCTGAGAATAAAGCGATGCAAAAATAATTATTTTTTCTATAAAATAGTTTATATCGTATAAAAGCACCAAAACATAAAAAAATGATATAAATGAGGTATCGCTGTAATCATATTGACCCGAAAAATAAAACGGATTTATCAATTTTACCAAACGCGGAACGGTATAAACGCCTCCCCCAAAAGAAATTCATGAATAGCTGGTTTTTGGTCATTCTGCCTCACAAAAATCGTAATAAAAAGCGATCAAAAAATGTCACGTGCCCGAAAATGTTACCAATAAAAAAGTCAACTTGTCCCGCAAAAAACAAGACCTCACATGACTATGTGGACCAAAATATGGAAAAATTATAGCTCTCAAAATGTGGTAACGTAAAAAATATTTTTTGCAATAAAAAGCGTCTTTCAGTGTGTGACGGCTGCCAATCATAAAAATCCGCTAAAAAAAACGCTATAAAAGTAAATCAAACCCCCCTTCATCACCCCCTTAGTTAGGGAAAAATTAAAAAAAAAAGTATTTATTTCCATTTTCCCATTAGGGCTAGGGTTAGGGCCAAGGTTAGGGCTAGGGTTAGGGCTAGGGCTAGGGTTAGGGCTAGGGCTAGGGTTAGGGTTAGGGTTAGGGTTAGGGCTAGGGTTAGGGCTAGGGTTAGGGCTAGGGCTAGGGTTAGGGCTAGGGTTAGGGCTAGGGTTAGGGCTAGGGTTAGGGCTAGGGTTAGCGTTAGGGTTGGGGCTACAGTTAGGGTTGGGGCTAAAGTTAGGGTTGGGGCTAAAGTTACGGTTAGGGTTTAGATTACATTTACAGTTGGGAATAGGGTTGGGATTAGGGTTAGGGGTGTGTCTGGGTTTGAGGTGTGGTTAGGGTTACCATTGGGATTAGGGTTAGGGGTGTGTTTGCATTAGGGTTTCAGTTATAATTGGGGGGTTTCCACTGTTTAGGCACATCTGGGGCTCTCCAAACGCGACATGGCATCCGATCTCAATTCCAGCCAATTCTGCGTTGAAAAAGTAAAACAGTGCTCCTTCCCTTCCGAGCTCTCCCGTGTGCCCAAACAGGGGTTTACCCCAACATATGGGGTATCAGCGTACTCAGGACAAATAGGAAAACAACTTTTGGGGTCCAATTTCTCCTGTTAACCTTGGGAAAATATAAAACTGGGGGCTAAAAAATAATTTTTGTGGGAAAAAAAGGATTTTTTATTTTCACGGCTCTGTGTTATAAACTGTAGTGAAACACTTGGGGGTTCAAAGCTCTGACAACACATCTAGATGAGTTCCCTAGGGGGTCTAGTTTCCAAAATGGTGTCACTTGTGGGGGGTTTCTACTGTTTAGGTACATTAGGGGCTCTGCAAACGCAATGTGACGCCTGCAGACCAATCCATCTAAGTCTGCATTCCAAATGGAGCTCCTTCCCTTCCGAGCCCTCCCATGTGCCCAAACAGTGGTTCCCCCCCACATATGGGGTATCAGCGCACTCAGGACAAATTGTACAACAAATTTTGGGATCCAATTTCTCCTGTTACCCTCGGGAAAATACAAAACTGGGGGCTAAAAAATAATTTTTGTGGGAAAAAATTTTTGTTTTATTTTTACGGCTCTGCATTATAAACTTCTGTAAAGCCCTTGGTGGGTCAAAGCGCTCAAAACACATCTAGATAAATTCCTTAGGGGGTCTACTTTCCAAAATGGTGTCACTTGTGGGGGGTTTCAATGTTTAGGCACATCAGTGGTTCTCCAAACGCAACATGGCGTCCCATCTCAATTCCTGTCAATTTTGCATTGAAAAGTCAAACGGCGCTCCTTCCCTTCCGAGCTCTCCCATGCGCCCAAACAGTGGTTTACCCCCACATATGGGGTATCAGCGTACTCAGGACAAATTTTACAACAACTTTTGGGGTCCAATTTCTTCTCTTACCCTTGGGAAAATAAAAAATTGGGAGCGAAAATATCATTTTTGTGAAAAAATATGATTTTTTATTTTTACGGTTCTGCATTATAAACTTCTGTGAAGCACTTGGTGGGTCAAAGTGCTCCCCACACCTCTAGATAAGTTCCTTAGGGGGTCTACTTTCCAAAATGGTGTCACTTGTGGGGGGTTTCAATGTTTAGGCACATCAGTGGCTCTCCAAACACAACATGGTGTCCCATCTCAATTCCTGTCAATTTTGCATTGAAAAGTCAAACGGCGCTCCTTCCCTTTCGAGCTCTCCCATTCGCCCAAACAGTGGTTTACTCCCACATATGGGGTATCGGTGTACTCAGGACAAATTGTACAACAACTTTTGGATCCATTTTCTCCTGTTACCCTTGGTAAAATAAAACAAATTGGAGCTGAATTAAATTTTTTGTGAAAAAAAGTTAAATGTTCATTATTATTTAAACATTCCAAAAATTCCTGTGAAGCACCAGAAGGGTTAATAAACTTCTTGAATATGGTTTTGAGCACCTTGAGGGGTGCAGTTTTTAGCATGGTGTCACACTTGGGTATTTTCTATCATATAGACCCCTCAAAATGACTTCAAGTGAGATGTGGTCCCTAAAAAAAAATGGTGTTGTAAAAATGAGAAATTGCTGGTCAACTTTTAACCCTTATAACTCCCTAACAAAAAAAAATTTTGGTTCCAAAATTGTGCTGATGTAAAGTAAACATGTGGGAAATGTTACTTATTAAGTATTTTGTGTGACATATCTCTGTAATTTAATTGCATAAAAATTAAAAGTTGGAAAATTGCGAAATTTTCATAATCTTTGCCAAATTTCCGTTTATTTCACAAACAAACGCAGGTACTATCAAATAATTTTTACCAATATCATGAAGTACAATATGTCCCGAGAAAACAATGTCAGAATCACTGGGATCCGTTGAAGCGTTCCAGAGTTATAACCTCATAAAGGGACAGTGGTCAGAATTGTAAAAATTGGCCTGGTCATTAACGTGCAAACCACCCTTGGGGGTAAAGGGGTTAATATTTGCCAAATGCCAGAATAATGAGAGAGAATGTTTTAAGACATTTTTATTATGTATTGCAAAGTCAAAAGTTTACATACACTAAGATTACTATGCCTTTAAATAATTCTGGACTGCCCTTATGATGATGTCATGTGTTTGGAAGCTTCTGATTCAGGTTTTTTGGCAACATCTTTGTTAATTAGAGACACACCTGTGGATGTATTTTAATGCACATCTGAAACCCACTGCTTCTTTGTGTGGCATCATGGGAAAGTCTAAAGATATCAGCCAAGATTTCAGGAAGAGAATTGTGGACTTGCACATGTCTGGCTCATCCTTGAGTACAATTTCAATAAACTTGAAGATGCCTCGTTCATCTGTACTAACAGTTATACGCAAGTACAAACAAGATGGGAATGTCCAGACATCATACTGCTCAGGAAGGAGACGGGTCCTGTGTCCAAGAGATTAATGTGCTTTGGTCTGACATGTGCATATCAACCAAAGGACAAAAGCAAAAGACCTTGTGAAGAAGGCTCAGTGGTTAACACTGCAGCCTTGCAGCGCTGGAGTCCTGTGTTCAAATCCCACCAAGGACAACATCTGCAAGGAGTTTGCATGTTCTCCCCGTGTTTGCTTGGGTTTCCTCCGGGTTCTCCGGTTTCCTCCCACATTCCAAAGACATACTGGAAGGGAATTTAGATTGTGAGCCCCATCGCGGACAGCGATGATAATGTGTGCAAACTGTAAAGCGCTGCGGAATATGTTAGCGCTACATAAAAAAAAGTAAATAAATAAGAAGATGACTGAAGCTGGTAAGATTGTGTCAATATCCACAGTGAAACAAGTACTGTATCAACATGGGCTGAAAGGCCAGTCTGCGAGGAAGAAGCCATTGCTCCAAAAGAAACATAACAAAAGCAAGATTAATGTTTGCAAGTGCACATATGAACAAAGACCTTGATTTTGGAGACATGTCCTGTGGTCTGTTGAAACTAAAATTTAACTTTTTGGGTATAATAACCACCGTTATGTTTGGAGGAAAAAGAGAGAAGCTTGGAAGCCTAAAAACACCATCCCAACTGTGAAACACGGTGTAGCGCCCGCATCTCTGCCTGCAGTCCCTCTCTCCCTGCAGAGACATCAGCGTACTCACCGCCAAGGCTCCCGTCCTGCTCCTTCCGGGTCTCCAGCTGCCCTGTGTGCTTGCGCTCCTAGCAGGTCTCCAGGAACTGTGCCTAGAGCGCACGCACACACACTTCCTCTTTCTTAAAGCGGCCGCACGCATTCCTCTAAGTGTCCCAAGCCAATAGCTAGAGATCTCTTACTATTTAAAGCACCTCCTCCAACATGGAGGTGCCTATGCAATGTTGTGAGTTTGTTCTTAATGCCCTTGTCAGTTCTCAGGTCCCAGTACTTGTATCTCAACATGCTGCACCCGCCAGTACTTCCTTCAATGGTAGCCGAGTCTGCTCTACCCGCCAGTGCTTCCTTCAATGGTAGCCGAGTCCGCTGCACCCGCCAGAGCTCAACTCAATGGCATCCAAGCCAGCTGCTCCAGCAAGTGCTCACCTCAACTGCAGCCAAGCCAGCTGCACCCACCAGTGCTCACCTCAACGGTAGCCAAGCCAGCTGCACACACCAGTGCTCACCTCAACGGTAGCCAAGCCATCTGCACCCACCAGTGCTCACCCCAATGGTAGCCAAGCCAGCTGAACCCGCCAGTGCTCACCCCAATGGCAGCCGAGCCAGCTGCACCTGCCAGTGCTCATCTCTCCGTCAAACTGTCCTGTATTCACCTGCAGTTCCTCTCATCTTCTCTGCCTGCCTGCATCTGTTGGACATTGCCCCCGGGCCATCCCAGCTACCCGTTCCTAGGGTCATCTGCCATCTACCCAATGGTCACATTGGGTGAGGCTCTTAGTCATTCCCCACCAGGTCTTCTTTGGGCTTTGGCACAGTGGTTCCACCATCCAGCCCGTTACAGTGTGCACAGGCCATGTAATCTGCTGGCTCCCAGGCATCTTGCATCTCAGACCTATACTAGGAGGTCTCCCTCCAGACGGATCAACAGGACAGGATTCTATACTATCTATGGTCTGTGAATACCCGTCTTGATACGCTGGCAGTACCGGCCGCTTTCACATCCTCTCAGGTGGCAGTTACTACCACGGTGACCCAACAGGCAGCCAGTTATGCACCAGGTTCCGGACCTCATCTGTCGGCTCCTCCACGGTTTGGCGAAGATCCCACCCTGTGTTGCGGGGTTCATTAACCAGTGCATGCTGCATTTCAAACTCCACGCTCATCAGTTCACCTCGGACCGAACCAAAGTAGCCTTCATCATGTCACATCTATCTGGTGAGGCCCTGGCATAACTCAATCCACTGTGGGAAAGAGGGGATCTGTTAGTGTCAAACCTACAGTCCTTCTTGGAAGCATTTCGTAAGGTCTTCGACGAGCCTGGCCACGTTTCTTCTGCAGCCTCTTCTCTGCTCCGGTTACGCCAAGAGAACCTCTCCGTGGGCCATTATGCGGTCTGTTTCCGTATCTTGTCTTCAGAACTTGCTTGGAACAATGAGGCTCTAGTGGTAACCTTCTGGGAAGGTCTCTCTAGGCGAATCAAGGACGAACTGGCAGGCCAGGAGATACCCACCTTTCTTGGATGACCTGGTATCTGTCTCAAATCGAACTGGCATTAGCTTACAGGAACGAACCAAAGAGGTGAACTGTGAGAGAAGATCGGTACGCCTGGCTCCCACCTTTTAACGACCAATCATTAAGCAAGTTCCTGCTGTGACTTCTTTGCTTAAACCTATGCAGATTGACCAGGTGAAGCTATCCAAGCGCCGCCAAGAGGTTCGTCAGGTCGAAGAAATATGCTTCTACTGCGGCATCTTGAACACCTTATTTGTTCCTGCCCCAAGAGACTGGGAAACACAAGAGCCTAGGGTCAGTAGGAGAGGTTACCCTGAGCAAGACTTCTACCTCTCCATCTTTGAACCTGACTGTATCTGTCTCCTGCGGCAAAGGGTATTTTGTTGAATTGGCCCACCTGGACTCCATCTCCGCTGGTAACTTTGTTCAACAGGCTGTGGTCGAGCAGAATAAGATTCTGGTCCTACATCTTCCGGATCCATTGGTGATTTCTTCAGTGGATGGAAAACCTCTTCCAAAGAACAACCAGTTCACCACGGAGCCCGTGGAGCTTCAGGTGGGGATGCTGCCTTCAGAGAAGATTTCCCTTCATGTGCTGTCTGGTCTCTCTTATCCTCTACTTCTAGGTCTCCCGAGGCTGCAAAAATACGAACCTGTTCTGGACTGGAGGTCTGGAGAAGTATTCCGTTGGGGCTCAGGATGTCACAAAATGTGCCTTGCTCCCATTCGTCCTGTCTGGTCTCCTACTTCTCCTATTTCTCCTGCTAATTTGCTGGGCCTGCCGCAGCATATTGGATGTATGTAGACTTCTTTGACAAGAAGGAGGCTGAGACCTTGCCACCTCCTACATCGTATAACTGCCCGATTGACCTCCTCCCGGGTACCTCATCTCCACTAGGCCAAATCTACCCCCTGTCCGAGTTTATAGAAAAGAACCTCTCTAAGGGATTTATCCGAAAATCCTCATCTCTGACCGGAGCTGGATTTTTTTTGAAGAAGAAGGATGGCTCTCTGCCCCTGAATTGACTACAGCGGCCTTAACCAAATCACGGTAAAAAATAAGTATCTGCTACCCCTGATCTCCGAGCTGTTTGATCGACTGAAGGGTTCCTGGGTCTTCACGAAGCTTGACCTATGAGGGGCAAACCTGGTTTGAATTTGACAGAGAGACGATTGGAAGATTGCTTTCCACACCTGCGATGGCCATTACGAGTATCGCGCTATGCCCTTTGGACTCTGTAATGGCCCAGCCGTCTTCCAAGAACTGGTGAATGACATCTTCCATAACCTGCTCTATACATGTGTTGTAGTTTACCTGGACGACATCTTGGTATTCTCTCCTGATCTGCCAACACACAGGAGGGATGTTCGCCAGGTTCTACTAAGGTTAAGAACTAACCGGCTCTACACCAAATATGAAAAGTGAACACCGTTTCTGGGGTGCATCATTTCTGAGACCAGTCTGAAGATGGATCCTTAGAAGGTATCCGCTGTCATGAAGTGGCCCTGTACAGACGGTCTTAAGGCTATCCATCCGTTTCTCGGGTTTGCGTATTATTATCGCCAATTCAGTTTGCTTTTTCTTCCTGGACTGATCCTATTTCTGACCTGACTTGCAAAGGAGCCAATCCTAAGAAATGGATTTCTGAAGCAGAAGATGCCTTTGTATCCCTCAAGCAGGCATTTTCCTCGGCTCCGGTGCTGCGTCACCCAAACCATAACAAGCAGTTCTTCCTGGAGGTGAATGCATCTCCCACAGGAGCCGTCCTTACTCAGAAATCTTCATCTGGTCACATGGTGTCCTTCTGCTTTTTCTCTAAACTCTTCTCAGTACCAGAACGTAATTACTCTATTGGTGATAGAGAACTGCTCGCAATCAAGATGGCTCTGGAGGAGTGGTGTTACTTGCTGGAAGGAGCGTTGTACCCTGTGGTAATTTACACTGACCACAAGAATCTGGCTTATCTGCAGTCTGCTCAGCGGCTTAACCCCCGTCAAGCCAGGTGGTCTTTGTTCTTCACTTGCTTCAACTTCACACTCCACTTTCAGCCCTCTGATAAAAACATTAAGGCGGACGCGCTTTCCAGGCTTCCAATCAGGAGGAAGAGCTTAAACATATCATCGAGCCCTCCAAAATAATCACAGTCGCTCCGCTAGACTTATCTCGTCTACCCTCTGGTAAGACTTACGTGGCTGAACCTGACAGGAAGCGGGTTGTTCTTTGCTGACATTCTTTTAAGGTGGCAGGCCATGCCGGACAGAAGAAGACTACTTTCCTTATCTCTCGACATGGTTGGTGGCCAACTCTGCGTAAAGATGTTGCGAATTTCATCTCTGCTTGTCCTTCGTGTGCCCAAAATAAGACTCCCAAATAGCTTCCGACCGGTTGCTTCTTTTGCCTGTGCACTCTGCGCCCTGGCAGAATATCTCCATGGATTTGATCACGGATCTGCCTGTGTCGGCTGGATGTTCCATCATCTGGGTGGTAGTGGATCGTTTTTCCAAGATGGCTCATTTCATCCCATTATCTGGTCTTCCATTTGCACCAGTACTGGCAAAATAATTCATTCTTCAGATTTTGCGTCTCCATGGTCTACCGCTTCACATAGTCTCCAATAGAGGTGTCCAGTTTACCTCTGGTTTCTGGAGCTCCACCTGTAAGCTATTGGATGTTACTTTGGATTTCTCATCTTCTTACCATCCTCAGTCTAATGGCCAAGTGGAATGAGTCAATCAGATCCTGACTAATTTTCTCCTGCATTTTGTGAATGCTTATCACAGTGACTGGGCTGAGCTTCTGCCTTCGGCCATATTCTCTTACAATAACCATGTGAGTGAGTCTTCAGCCAAGTCTCCGTTTTTTGTGGTCTATGGTCAACACCCCAAAGTGACGTTCCCTGTGGCTGCCACCTCCGATATTCCTGCTGCCGATTCCCTCTTCAGGAACTTTTCTGAGATCTGGGAGGACACAAAGCGTCTTTGGTAAAATCCTCCGAACAGATGAAAAGACACGCGGATAAGAGATGTCTGGATTCACCTCTGTTTCATCCTGGAGATAAGGTCTGGCTACATCTAAGTATATCCGCCTCAAAATACCATCCTATAAATTGGGTCTTGCTTCATTGGTCCCTTCGAGGTGCTGAAACGGATTAATCCAGTAGCCTACAAACTCAAACTCCTGGCCTCCTTGCGAATCCCCAATTCCTTCCATGTGTCTCTTCTCAAACCTGTTGTCCTCAGTTCTTTCTTCAAGGTTCCTGGTGCCACTCTGACTCCTGTCAGCACTGAGGACGTTTTCGAGATAGAGAACGTTTTGGCCACCAAGAAAGTAAGAGGAAAGACCTTCTTTCCTGTAAATTGGAAGGGGTTTGGTAATGCGGACAGGCCCAGGGAGAACATCCATGCCCCTCTCCTCCTGGAGAAATTTCTGACAGGCTTGAAAAATAGGGGGGCAAAATGGGGGGTACTGTAGCGCCTGCATCTCTGCTTACAGTCCCTCTCTCCCTGCAGACATCAGCGTACTCACCGCCGAGGCTCCCGTCCTCTTCCTTCCAGGTGTGCTGCTGCCCGGGGTACGTGCACTCCTAACTGGTCTCCAGGAACTATGCTTAGAGGGTGTGTGCGCGCACACACTTCCTCTTTCTTAACCTTCGTCAGGCTGCATAATTTTACAACGTTAACAGGCTGCAGAGGTACAATTGTACCTTCATATATATTTTATTGAAATTTGGCCAATATATTCTGGACCAAAACTGCAGAGATGTCACGAAATTTCAGCCCTCTATGGCTATTCGAAAAAAAAAATGATTGCAATTTTAAAACGGAGTAGTTACAATTGTACCTACTCAGCCGGACGAAGGTTAAAGGGGCCGTGCACGTTCCTCTAACATGTCCCTAGCCAATAGCTGGAGGTTTCCTACTATTTAAAAAGCCTCCTCCAACATGGAGGTGCCTGTGCAATGTTGTGATTTTATTCTGAACACGCTTGTCAGTTCTCAGGTCCTAGTACTTGCATCTCAGAATGCTACACACGCCAGTGCTTCGTTTAACGGTAGCCAAGTCTGCTGCACTCGCCAGTGCTTCCTTCAATGGTAGCCTTGTCCACTGCACCCGCCAATGCTTTCCTCAATGGCCGCCAAGCCAGCTGCACCTGCCAGTGCTTTCCTCAATGGCAGCCAAGCCAGCTGCACCTGCCAGTGCTTTCCTCAATGGCAGCCAAGCCAGCTGCACCTGCCAGTGCTTTCCTCAATAGCAGCTGAGCGAGCTGCACCTACCAGTGCTCACCTCAATGGTAGCTGAGCCAGCTGCATCTGCCAGTGCTCACTTCAATGGCAGCCAAGCCAGCTGCACCCGTCAGTGCTCATCTCTCCATCAGACTTTCCTGTCTGCACCTGCGGTTCCTGTCATCTTCTCTGCCTGCCTGCATTTGTTGGACATTCCCCCTGGGCCATCCCAGCTACCCGTTCCTAAGGGTCAACTGCCATCTACCCAAGGTCAGTCACGGAGTAGCACCTGGATCACCTTCCGAGTCTCTCCACAGATCGCGGTGTCATTAGCTGCTGCATGTCCGTGGTCAGATTGGGTGAGGCTCCTAGTCATGCCCCCCCAGGTCTTCCTTGGGCTATGACACAGTGGTTCCAGCACCCAGCCTGTCACACACGGGGGTGGCAGCATCATGTTGTGGGGTTGTTTTGCTGCAGGAAGGACTGCTGCACATCACAAAATAGATGGCATCATGAGAAAAGAAAATTGTGTGGCAATACTGAAGCAACATCTCAAGACATCAGCCAGGAAGTTAAAACTTGGGCAGAAATGGGTCTTCCAAATGGACAATGACCCAAAGTATACTGCCAAAATGGTAACAAAGTGGCTTCAGGATAACAAGGTGGTCAATGTTTTGTAGCGGCCATTACATAGCCCTCATCTCAATCCTATTGAAAATTTATGGGTAAACCTGAAAAGGCCGGTGCGGGCAAGGCGACCTACACACCTGGAGCAGTTACACCAGTTTTGTCAGGAGGAATGGACCCAAATTCCGACCAACTATTGTGAGAAGTTTGAGGAAGGAGATCCCAAATGTTTGACCCAAGTCAGTTTAAGGGCAATTGGTACCAAATTCTAACGAAATGTGTGGAAACGTTTGACTTTGCAGTAAGTAGTAAAAATGCCTTAAAACATTCTCTCTCATTATTCTGGCATTTGGCAAAAATGAATAATTATGGTAATCTTAATTGATCTAAAGCATGCAGATGTGTCTTTTCATAAAGTGGATGGAAACTTCTGGCTTCAACTTTATACATCAACAAATTACCCTGTTTGAGGGTTTCAAACCAATTTTTAAAAGTTTTCACCTATCCAAAAGATGTTTAATGACTCGCCTTTTCTAAAAGACAATATCCCTACTTGCTGTCAATGAATTTGCATCTTTACTGTTTAATTATAAGAGATGAAGTTCTGTGCTGCGCATTTATCAACAACTAATAAGTCCGTTACTGTAATCCGTTTTTTTTTTTATGACTCTTCTGCCACCTGCTGGATATAACTTAAAATTGCATTTGACCTTGCTCTGCGTGCGACTCAAGTCAAACTCTTAATTATTTTTTGCGGTTTTCGACTTGTTTTATTGTGTTTTCTTTCTAATATTGCAATTAGCAATGTCTTGGGGTGAACGACAAAGTCTCTTACGGCATAAAAGTGACCGCAGACAATCCCACGACGCTTACGCTGAATACGAAAGTGGGCGCATCGCAGCCACATAATAAAAAGAGGATTGTGGCCGTGACATTGATCCAGTGCTGGTGACAGATCTCAGTAGGGAGCAGATGTTAAAAGCCGAGGATGAAGGAATTGTACTTGGCAAGGAAATGTGGTATTTTTAATGGACCCGCGCCGCCTTCCCATAAATGTCCTCTAAGAAAAGACAAACCAATAAACAAGTAGAAAAATATCTGAGAGCGTCGTTAAAGCGATATTTCCATTTCAGACAATTATGGCCTCAAGATATCTAACAGGCGCGAGTCCTTCCTCAGGGACCACCACATATTTTGAGAACAGGCCGCTGTTATTGGAAAGGGCAGCCGCGCATGCTCAGCTCTCTTGCGCATGCGCAAATACCTATCTGTATACAACGGCACAAGATGAGACCCCATTCTTGAGAAGGGCGGCTGTCTCTTAGTTAGGACCTGCATCTATTACATATCTATGGTAACGTCTCTTTACAGAGGTAGAGGACTTGGTCTACAGAGTCTCCGATTGGAAGTGGCAACCTTTAAAGTCAACCCTTTAATGATCCCTACCACATGATTTAAGATAAAAGCCAAACTAGACACTCCAATTGCCAGCATGTATTGCTTGCATTTGCTCCTTCACTATGTAAATTAGGAGATCTGATTTGGCTGGGTGAGAAACCTTCGACAGGATACTAGGAGGAAATGGTTGTCCTTATGGAGCGCGCCAAGAAGGCGTAAAAAGATTTTTAGGCCACAAAATACTTCACTGAGAAATTAAATATGTAAAGGGTCTCTTCTGAAGAAAGCTAAAACTACTCATTTTGTCGGAGCTGGGCAAAACTCTCGCAAAAACTGTCAAGTTCGCAAACTCAACATGTTGGGCACAAATCTTTCGAATTTTTATACAGATTTACAGCAGGATTCTGGCGTAACTGGTTTGATGAATTGGGGCCAGATTGCATATTTCATGTCCCAAACAAGCATTGCATGGCTCCTTACTCCGGATCGGTGCTCTCCACAAGGAGAAACTTTCC
The DNA here is from genome assembly GCF_032444005.1 of Ranitomeya imitator. Taxonomy (NCBI): domain Eukaryota; kingdom Metazoa; phylum Chordata; class Amphibia; order Anura; family Dendrobatidae; genus Ranitomeya; species Ranitomeya imitator. Next base: position 1,237,231,227 of record NC_091282.1, on the reverse strand, counting down.
CCTTAAAGCCCCTAACAGAGGCCTCTCAGGGGGCCCCCTTTCTAGGTGGGGGCCCCAGGCGTCTGCCTGGTCTGCCTGTGCCAAACGCCGGCCCTGCCTCTCACCCAGCCAAATCAGACATCTTGCTTTAGACTTTCCAAAAACACATGTCTGCAGAGGAAGTTTTTGATTTGGCTTTGTTTCCATCCTAAATGATGTTACTACACCAACATTTCTCAATCCACTATCAGTACAGATGAGAAGAAGCAAGAAAGAACCAAAAACACTTAAAGGGAACCTGTCAGCAGGATTGTGCCCAGTAACCTACAGACAGTGTCAGGTCGGCGCCGTTATACTGATTACAATGATGCCTGGTGATGAAATCCGTCTTATGGTTCTGCTTTAATCTTTATTTTCAGGTTGTAGTTAATGAGATTCTCGTGCCCTAAGGCGGGGTTCATGTAGGCGGTGCTCTGATTAGATATTCATAATGCAGACTGCTGACAGGTCACTGCTCCCTCACTGCCCCGCCCCCTAGTTTACATAATTAATACCATCAAAATAAAAATGCTTCTGCAGGTGTCAGCCGTGGCACCGGCGCTGCAGCATAATCGAATGGTAAGAGTGACAATAATACATTTTCTTGATGTTATACCGCTAGCGAAAAAAAGAAAAATGTGAGTACCTGCTATCGGTGTCCATAGCTGTGATCCGATAGCTGCTAATGCGCACGCGCCAGTGACGCCATCTTACTGGAGAAGAAAAAAAATATTCCTCATCCAAGATGGTGCCACCCGCGCCTGCGCAATAGCAGCTATCAGTGTCCATAACTGGGATCCGGTAGCTGGCTGTATCTATACATATAATTGTGTAAGGGGTACTTCCGTCTTTCTGTCGGCAACTTCCATCACGGAAATCCTGCGTCGCTGATTGGTCTCGCCAGCTGCCTGTCATGGCTGCCGCGACCAATCTGCGATGGACACAGTCCAATTAGTCCCTCCCTACTCCCCTGCAGTCAGTGCCCGGCGCCTGCATGCTCCCCTCCACTCACCGCTCACACAGGGTTAATGCCAGCGGTAATGGACCGTGGGCACCGCACTCCGTAACCGCAGTTATTAACCCTGTGTGACCAAGTTTTTACTATTGATGCTGCGTGTGACGCCCAGGAGACCGGGATACCCAGCACCGGACCAATGGAGTCTGTCTCTTGAGGGGGATGTCACGGGTGGCTTGACCCGGTGCTGTGGCCTCAGGCAATGCACAGTGTAAGGGGTATCGTGAGGGGACAGGCACTTACTTGATCAGCAGCAGGTTCTCCCAGCGGTGACGATCTCGATCCTGGATAGATGGCTATTGTCCAAATGAAAGACTGAGGCACTGAAACGTTTAACCAGTTTACTTTAACATAAAAGGATTTACAACCAGTCCTGTCACCGGAGTCTGTATGGGAACTCTGAGTTACTTTGACCCTGCCGGGGTCTTCGCCTCTTATTGTGCGCAATTTCTGTGTGGCCCTGCTGCTGTATGTGAACTGGCTGCCGGCCCAATCTGTCCCCTCCGGGTCCTGGTTCGACGGGCAACCCGAGTCCTTTTATCGGTTTACCCCCTCTGGGAGTACCGCTGAACTCTGTGTCTGTTGCTGCATCCGACCCTAGTGAAGCTGATATCACCTCACGTTTTTCCGGTTGCTGTATTATATATAATGAATACAGCCATGGATCCGGTATCCGTCTTTGCGCCTGTTCTGGGTAGTGATTAATGCTACCCGGTTCTCACAATGTCCTTTTTCTCTATCCCTCTTCTCCTCAGGCCGGAGATTTAGGCCTGGTAACAGTCACAGGGCTGTTAGAGATTCAACTGTATGACCTCTCACTTTCAGCTCCTTAGCCCAACTGCCATTTCTTCTCTCAGACCAGAATGGATCAAGGGGAGTCTCTGGAGCTCCCCCTTCTGGCCGGAGGTGGTAGTGCAGTCTTGCTATTTTAGTATTTGTACTTACTGTCAGTAACTATTTTTGTGGCAAATACCCCTAGGGGTGCCACATTCCCCCTTAGTTAAGAACAGTACTCCGGGACTGTGGGACAATAACATTTTGAAATAACAATTAATATGTACAGAGTCTTAAAAATGAAAAGTTACAAAAACCACTCAAGGAAACAAAAATAGAGTTCTGTAAAAAGTCACTTCAAATAGCGTCCATTAATACAGTTCTATCCTTGAAGGTATTAGGAACGGCACTGTACTTAGTGTCCAGGAATTTAGTTCCATTTTTCCAACGGAGTTATCAATATAAAGTCTAAAGAAAGTTCAAAAAGAGCAAAAAGCAAAGTTCAAAAAGCAGTCTTTCCGGAGCTTTGATTTAGTGCCTCCGGGCTGATAAAAAGTTCAAGAATATGCAATAAGTTCATACAGACAAGTCTCTGTAGGCACTGGGCTTAAACGTTGCAGACTGATAGCAATGACTATACTACATTTTCTGTTTAACTATATACGGCATAACATATATACAATTCACATTATGAGCTTTATAGTTGGTAATCTGCATACCTGGCCGGTAATTGACCCTGGGTACGACGCTGTGATCTACGTAATAGCGGTGTCTCTTCATGTGGTGTACTACTGTCTACTGCGGATGTAGTATCTGCCCGCTCTGCTAAAGATAATTCCACGACTATGGAGTTGGCAAGTCCACCGTGAATGGGATTACTCTGACCAGGAATCTGTTCTTCCTGGCCTGGAACCTCCTGTAGTACGGGGTCAGCCTCTTCCTGTCTTGGGACTTCTGGTATTGGGTTCGGTGTTGGGTAAAAGGCCACCATGGGAACCACTACTGCACCATGGTATGTTAGTAGGGTTTTGGGAAAGTCTCCTATACAGGTGTGATACACTTCCTCTTCTTTTTCCTTTACTGGTTGAACCTGTATGGGTTGAATAACTTCTGGTTCTGGCTGGACAACGTCTGGCTCTTTCAATGCTTCCGGACATAATTTAAGATTGTCTCTTGACACTAGTACAGATGTTAAGCCTCCGTTTTTGCTAATGAGACACATTTTAGGATTATCCACTCTTGTTGGTAAAACTGTGTAGGGTACGGCTTCCCACTGATTGTCCAGTTTATTGGTTCGACGATTTCTCTTGAGCACTTGGTCACCCGGTCTTAATGGGGTCGCTAGAGCATTCTGGTTGAAAGTTCGCTCTTGTCTTTCTCTAGTTTGCTGAAGGCTTCTTTCCACACTCTCTTGCACTTGGCGATACTGCTTTTGCCGTATGATATCCCAATTGGAGTCTTGAACTTCTGCGTCTGGTTTCAGAATTCCCATTTCTAGATCGATTGGTAATTGGCCGGGTCTTTTGCACGCATAAGGTAAGCTGGGGTGCAGTTGGTGGAGCTCACCGGGACATGATTATACAGATCCACCAAGTCAGGCAATTTCTCTGGCCATTGATTCCTTTCTGTCTCAGGTAAAGTCTTTAGTAGGTCTATTACAATATGGTTCATCTTCTCGCATAAGCCGTTTGTTTGTGGATGATAGGCCGTCGTCCGGATCTTTTTGCAACCATACATATTACAGAATTCTCTGAAGATCTCTAATTCAAAGGCTGTACCTTGGTCGGTGAGAACCTGTTCCGGATATCCATGGGGTCTACAAAAGTACGTTTGGAACGCTTTGGCTGCTGTTTTTGCTGTCAGATCTTTTACGGGTACTACTACCAAGAAACGTGAATAATGGTCCACGATGGTCAAGGCATAGACATAGCCGGACCGGCTTGGTGTCAACTTCACGTGGTCCATGGCTACAAGTTCAAGTGGTTGTTTGGTGATTATGGGCTGCAGTGGTGCTCTTTGGTTCTTTTGATCGTTTCTTCTGAGGTTACACGGGCCACAATTTCTGCACCACTGTTCGATTGATTTTCTCATCCCGACCCAATAAAATCTTTCTCTTAGAAGTACTTCTAACTTTTTCCAACCGAAGTGACCAGCACCATTATGGTAAGCTTCGAGGACCATCTTCACATCTTGTTTAGGCACAATAATCTGCCAAACCAATTCATGTGTTTTCGGATTGGTGTATCTTCTACAGAGCTTCCCTTGATACAGGAACATTTTGCCTCTCTCTTTCCAGAGTTGATGCGTCTCTTCTGGGGCATCCTCATAGGGATATGCACTTTGCTCAGTCAACAGTTCCTTCACCAACTTCACAGCCGGATTGCTGTCTTGGGTGTCAGCCCATCTATGGTGTGCTAACGGATTAAAATTCACCTCTTGTTGTTTCTGATAGGTACTTGACTGATGATGTTTTGCCTTGGGACGATGGAAGGCTGGTAGTTCAATTTCTTCAAGCTCCCCCGTTTCCTCTTCTACATCTCTCAAGTGTGGCATCCGGGATAGGGCATCGGCATTTCCATTCTTGCGACCAGCTCGATACTTGATTATGAAGTTGTAATTAGATAACCGGGCTATCCATCGCTGTTCTAACGCACCTAATTTGGCTGTGTCCAGGTGGGTCAACGGATTGTTGTCAGTATAGACAATAAATTCTGCAGCGGCCAGATAGTGTTTGAAACGCTCCGTCACAGCCCAAACTACTGCCAGTAGTTCCAATTTGAAGGAGCTGTAATTTTCTGAATTTCTTTCAGTAGGCCGGAGCTTTCTACTTGCAAAGGCGATGACTTTCTCCCGACCTTCTTGCTTTTGTGACAGCACCGCTCCTAGTCCCACATTACTGGCATCGGTGTAGAGGATGAAAGGTTTATGGTAATCTGGGTATGCCAGAACCACTTCTCCGGTTAGTGCCTTCTTTAGTTGTTCAAAGGAGTCTTCCCTTTCGTCGTTCCACTGAAAAGGAGGGTTTCGGTTTGAAGGTTTCTTCGTCTGCCCTACCAAGGTGTCTTGCAAGGGTGCTGCCAACTTGGTAAATCCTTTTATAAATCTGCGATAGTAACCCACCAATCCCAGGAATTGTCTCACTTCTTTTGCGCTGGTAGGTCTTGGCCAATCCCTTATGGCGCTTATTTTCTCGGGATCTGGTGCTACTCCCTCCGAACTCACGATGTGTCCCAGGTACTGTACCTTCGGCTTGAGAAGGTGACATTTGGATGGCTTGACTTTCATGCCATACCTGGATAAGGCTTCGAACACTTCTGCCAGGTCTATTAAGTGTTGTTCGTAAGTCTTCGAGTAGACGATCACATCATCTAGGTACAGGAGGACGGTCTCGAAGTTCTTGTGTCCGAGGCAGCATTCCATCAGCCGCTGGAAGGTACCGGATGCGTTGCAGAGTCCGAACGGCATGCGATTAAATTCACATAGACCCATTGGTGTGGTGAATGCCGTCTTTTCCTTATCTCTCTCAGCCACAGGGACTTGCCAATACCCGCTTGTTAAGTCTAAGGTGGAAAAATAATTAGCAGATTTCAAAGCAGTTAAGGACTCTTCTATCCTAGGCAAGGGGTAGGCGTCTTTATGGGTGATGTTATTAATCTTCCGGTAGTCTACGCACATTCTCATGGTTCCGTCCTTTTTTTTGACAATCACTAGAGGGGCCGCCCAGGGGCTACAGCTGTCTCTTATTACCCCGGCCTGTTTCATTTCCCTCAGCATATCTTTTGCACATTGATAGTGAGCGGGCGGTATGGGTCTATATCTTTCTTTTATTGGGGGATGGTCACCTGTGGGGATTGTGTGTTCTACCCCTTCTATCCGTCCGAAGTCCAATGGGTGTTTACTGAAGACTTGTTCATATTCCGTCACTAGCCTATACACCCCTTGTTTTTGATGGGTAGGTGTTGAATTTATGCCCACGTGTAGCTGTTGGCACCAATCCTCCATTTCTCCATCTGAGCCATTGCCTTCCACCTGACAGGTTGGTTCTAAGGGCTCAATGGTTGTGATGGCATTGTTGTCAACAGTATATAGCTTTGCCATTGTAGCATACCTTGGCAAAGTGACCTCTTCCTCTCCACAGTTCAAAAGTTGTACCGGCACTCGTCCCCGGTGTACCTCGACTATCCCTCGTGCTCTGAGTATAGTGGGCCTGCTGTCGGTGTACACTGGTTCTATTAAGGCTTGATAATCTCGTCCCTTAGTACCAATGGCTGCTCTACACCATCCCAGCATTTCTGTTTTTGGTGGGATTACAATAGACGTTGGATCACTTACCCTCACACTGCCGATTTCTCCACCTGCAACTTCTACCTGTTGCCTTAACATCAATACTTTTATTTCCCTCCGGAGAACTCTCTGCTGGCAGGATTGGGCAGTTTCAGCAATTTGCTGTAAGACAGAAATAACTTCGGAAAAGCAGTTCTCTAACACATTCATTCCTATCAATACAGTTGGTTCACAGTTCCGCCGGTCAACATCAACAACAATTATACCCTGTTTCTTCAGTTCTACTTTACCAATCTTTATGGTCATCTCCCTGAATCCTAGTTTCGGTACCAACTTACCATTACTGGCCCATATATCTAGTTCAACATCAGAGGGCCCTTTATCAATATCTGCATCAGCCCAGTACCTCTTATAAAGGATATACGGTATAGATGAAATCTGGGAACCTGTGTCCAGCAAAGCGTTGAGGGGAATTCCGTCCAGCACGATAGGGATAATGGGTCGTCCTCCGATGTACCTGTCGTGCCAGGGTGTTGGGCCTTGAAAGTTCATTCCTGCGAAGCGGCCCGCATTCCCAGGGGATTCCCGTTTAAATCACAATCTCGTGCAAAGTGGCCCGGCTGCTGGCAACGGCGGCAAATAGGCTGTCCATCCGGTTGGTAGCGGTCGCGGGGTCGTCCTCTCCATGTCGGGTATCTCCGGGGTCTCATCCATGGAACATCCTCTCTACAGTTTGCCAACTCCATCTTGTGTCCTCTCATCTCCTGCATGGTTTTAGCCATTAAAGCAACAACATCAGCTAAAGAGTCAAGCTTTTGTTGAAGAGCCTCATTAGTACTGGGCCCCAGGGGCTTAGTAATGGCCCCAGACATAGCTGATGTCACTGGCACTCCCTGTTGTTGAGGTGCCTCTGCCATGGGTTGCGCAGGATCCTGATCCCGAGGTGCCTCTGCCAGCTGGAGACGTATAGCGCTCTCCTTTAATTGGGCAAATGTCAATTCAGGGTTCTTAAAAACAAGCATGCTCACATGCCCCCGGTGAGAAGGGGTGTAGAGTCCCTCAATAAATTGATCTCTTAGCAGTTTATCCGCTCCGGTGTTAAAAATGGGTTCAGCCAGTGTAAGTGATTTAAGGGCCTCCTGCAGGTTTAAGGCAAAGTCTCTCACGCCCTCATTAGCTTTTTGTTTGCAACTAAAGAATCGTATTTTAGCTTTGCTGCTGGCCGTGGTTTCAAATGTAGCTTTTAATCCAGCAAATATGCGTTCAACAGTGCCTTTTAGATCAGCTGCCCATGCTGTGACTTCTCGCTTAGCATGGCCACTTAACTGCATCATCAGGAGACTAACACGCTGAACTTCACCCACAGGGAACATGTCAAAATGGGCCAGCATCTTTTCTCTGAAATCGTCAAGGGTATTAGGCTCACCTTCATACATTGGAAGCCATGGGCCACCCGGGGTATATGGCATCAGCACCGGCATGATGGGCGCCACTCCTTGCACCGCTGCACTGCCGGACTCTCTATTGACACTCTGTCTTTCAGCTGCATTAGCGTTGCCGAGTGCTGCGGCGTCTCCGTGCTGCGACATACTGTGCCCCCTTAGTTAATCCGGACCCTTCCGGTCCTCCGCTTCCGTCGGGATAGTGTAGATTCGTTCCGCTGTGCAGCAGGATCGATTTTCCCCTTGCTCTGATGTCAGAGCGCTCAGCTTGGTGCCGCCCACAATGACACGCCCCCTGCTGCTCCCACCCACCGCGCTCTGTAATGGCGGATTCTGAAGTTTTTCAGTTAGACTGGGGCTCAGGTGATGGCGTAGCTCAATTAACAGTCTCGTGCCTAACGGTTATGAAGTGATTACCTCAGGGGATGGCGGCCATCTTTACTCCATTATAACCAATGGGGAAAAGTCACTTTCAATAGTTTTCAATGGGGAATGGATTTTTCTTTAATAAAGTCAATTTTCAAGATTTTTCATCCCAGTTTTCACAGTTTTGGGCTCCAATCACGGCACACAATACCCGGTATACGGGCTGGCTAGATCCTGTTCGTGACGCCAATTGTGACGCCCAGGAGACCGGGATACCCAGCACCGGACCAATGGAGTCTGTCTCTTGAGGGGGATGTCACGGGTGGCTTGACCCGGTGCTGTGGCCTCAGGCAATGCACAGTGTAAGGGGTATCATGAGGGGACAGGCACTTACTTGATCAGCAGCAGGTTCTCCCAGCGGTGACGATCTCGATCCTGGATAGATGGCTATTGTCCAAATGAAAGACTGAGGCACTGAAACGTTTAACCAGTTTACTTTAACATAAAAGGATTTACAACCAGTCCTGTCACCGGAGTCTGTATGGGAACTCTGAGTTACTTTGACCCTGCCGGGGTCTTCGCCTCTTATTGTGCGCAATTTCTGTGTGGCCCTGTTGCTGTATGTGAACTGGCTGCCGGCCCAATCTGTCCCCTCCGGGTCCTGGTTCGACGGGCAACCCGAGTCCTTTTATCGGTTTACCCCCTCTGGGAGTACCGCTGAACTCTGTGTCTGTTGCTGCATCCGACCCTAGTGAAGCTGATATCACCTCACGTTTTTCCGGTTGCTGTATTATATATAATGAATACAGCCACGGATCCGGTATCCGTCTTTGCGCCTGTTCTGGGTAGTGATTAATGCTACCCGGTTCTCACAATGTCCTTTTTCTCTATCCCTCTTCTCCTCAGGCCGGAGATTTAGGCCTGGTAACAGTCACAGGGCTGTTAGAGATTCAACTGTATGACCTCTCACTATCAGCTCCTTAGCCCAACTGCCATTTCTTCTCTCAGACCAGAATGGATCAAGGGGAGTCTCTGGAGCTCCCCCTTCTGGCCGGAGGTGGTAGTGCAGTCTTGCTATTTTAGTATTTGTACTTACTGTCAGTAACTATTTTTGTGGCAAATACCCCTAGGGGTGCCACACTGCGCATGCAGCATCAATAGTAAAAAGATGTAACATTACAACAAAAAAAAACGTTATTCTCACCCTCCGAAGTGGCGATGTCCTTGGCAGTGCAAGCGGCAGGTTCCAGTGCTAAGGATGCTATGCGAGAAGGACCTGCCATGATGTCATGGTCATGTGACCGCGACGTCATCACAGGTCCTGCGCTCATACCAACCCTGGGACCGGAAGCTGCTGCGTGCACCGCACGCAGGCGAGAGGACTACAAGGGGCCTTCGGAGGGTGAGTATGTTTATTTTTTACTTTAAGTCTTTTTTAACCTGTTACATACTGTACGTGGCTGGGCAATATACTACGTGGCTGGGCAATATACTACGTGACTGGGCAATATGCTACGTCACTGGGCAATATACTACGTGACTGGGCAATATACTATGTGACTGGGCAATATACTATGTGGCTGGGCAATATACTATGTCGCTGGGCAATATGCTACGTAGCTGGGCAATATACTACGTGGCTGGACAATATACTACGTGGCTGGGCAATATACTATGTGGGCTGTGCAATATACTAGGTGGACATGCATAATCTAGAATACCCGATGTGTTAGAATCGGGCCACCATCTAGTAAACCTATATGCAGTGAGCTCCCTCTAGTGGTGACTGTATAATCTGTATGTAGTGAGCTCCCTCTAGTGGTGGCTGTATAATCTGTATGTAGTGAGCTCCCTTTAGTGGTGACTGTATAATCTGTATGCAGTGAGCTCCCTCTAGTGGTGACTGTATAATCTGTATGCAGTGAGCTCCCTCTAGTGGTGGCTGTATAATCTGTATGTAGTGAGCTCCCTTTAGTGGTGACTGTATAATCTGTATGTAGTGAGCTACCTCTAGTGGTGACTGTATAATCTGTATGTAGTGAGCTCCCCTAGTGGTGGCTGTATAATCTGTATGTAGGAAGCTCCTCCTAGTGGTGGCTGTATAATCTGTATATAGTGAGTTCTCTCTTGTGGTGGCTGTATAATTTATATGTAGTGAGCTCCCTCTAGTGGTGGCTGTGTAATCTGTATGTAGTAAGCTCCCTCTAGTGGTGGCTGTATAATCTGTATGTAGTGAGCTCCCCCTAGTAGTGGCTGTATAATCTGTATGTAGTGAGCTCACCCTAGTGGTGACTGTATAATCTATATGTAGTGAGCTCCCCCTAGTGGTGGATGTATAATCTGTATGTAGTGCGCTCCCCCTAGTGGTGGCTGTATAATCTGTATGTAGTGAGTTCCCACTAGTAGTGGCTGTATAATCTGTATGTAGTGAGCTCCCTCTAGTGGTGGGTGTATAATCTGTATGTAGTGAGCTCCACCTAGTGGTGGCTGTATAATCTGTATATAGTGAGCTCCCTCTAGTGGTGGCTGTATAATCTGTATGTAGTGAGCTCCCCCTAGTGGTGGCTGTATAATCTGTATGTAGTGAGCTCCTTCTAGTGGTGGCTGTATAATCTGTATGTAGTGAGCTCCCCCTAGTGGTGGCTGTATAATCTGTATGTAGTGAGCTCACCCTAGTAGTGGCTGTATAATCTGTATGTAGTGAGCTCCCCCTAGTGGTGGCTGTATAATCTGTATGTAGTGAGCTCCCTCTAGTGGTGGCTGTATAATCTGTATGTAGTGAGCTCACCCTAGTAGTGGCTGTATAATCTGTATGTAGCGAGCTCCCTCTAGTGGTGGCTGTATAATCTGTATGTAGTGAGCTCCCTCTAGTGGTGACTGTATAATCTGTATGTAGTGAGCTCCCCCTAGTAGTGGCTGTATAATCTGTATGTAGTGAGCTCCCCCTAGTGGTGGCTGTATAATCTGTATGTAGTGAGCTCCTTCTAGTGGTGGCTGTATAATCTGTATGTAGTGAGCTCCCCCTAGTGGTGGCTGTATAATCTGTATGTAGTGAGCTCACCCTAGTAGTGGCTGTATAATCTGTATGTAGTGAGCTCCCCCTAGTGGTGGCTGTATAATCTGTATGTAGTGAGCTCCTTCTAGTGGTGGCTGTATAATCTGTATGTAGTGAGCTCCCCCTAGTGGTGGCTGTATAATCTGTATGTAGTGAGCTCACCCTAGTAGTGGCTGTATAATCTGTATGTAGTGAGCTCCCCCTAGTGGTGGCTGTATAATCTGTATGTAGTGAGCTCCCTCTAGTGGTGGCTGTATAATCTGTATGTAGTGAGCTCACCCTAGTAGTGGCTGTATAATCTGTATGTAGCGAGCTCCCTCTAGTGGTGGCTGTATAATCTGTATGTAGTGAGCTCCCTCTAGTGGTGACTGTATAATCTGTATGTAGTGAGCTCCCCCTAGTAGTGGCTGTATAATCTGTATGTAGTGAGCTCCCCCTAGTGGTGTCTGTATAATCTGTATGTAGTGAGCTCCCTCTAGTGGTGACTGTATAAATCTGTATGTAGTGAGCTCCCTCTAGTGGTGACTGTATAATCGGTATGTAGTGAGCTCCCTCTAGTGGTGGCTGTATAATCTGTATGTAGTGAGCTCCCCCTAGTAGTGGCTGTATAATCTGTATGTAGTGAGCTCCCCCTAGTGGTGTCTGTATAATCTGTATGTAGTGAGCTCCCCCTAGTGGTGGCTGTATAATCTTTATGTAGTGAGCTCCCCCTAGTGGTGTCTGTATAATCTGTATGTAGTGAGCTCCCTCTAGTGGTGACTGTATAATCTGTATGTAGTGAGCTCCCCCTAGTGGTGGCTGTATAATCTGTATGTAGTGAGCTCCCCCTAGTGGTGTCTGTATAATCTGTATGTAGTGAGCTCCCTCTAGTGGTGACTGTATAATCTGTATGTAGTGAGCTCCCCCTAGTGGTGTCTGTATAATCTGTATGTAGTGAGCTCCTTCTAGTGGTGGCTGTATACATTTGAATTTATACAGTTCTTTGCAACCTGTTTCTTCTGTGTTGTTTCTTGCTATAATTGTTTCTTATATAATTAATGCCTCCTATGCAATTGCATGGAGAAAGTGAAAGTAACATTGCAAGCATGGCGTAAAGAAATGGTTATAATTAGCTAACACTGCAAATGGAGGGAGTTTTGAGGAGTAAAAAGAAAGTTACTCCCTGGTTAGAGAAATCAGCAGATAACAGTGAAGAGAATCTGGTCACAGTGAGTGTGGCAGACTGGGCCGCACAGTGATGAGTGTGTGCAAGGAGACTTTTTTGAGGTAGCAAGCCCTGGATATGGTGGCTGTCTGGATCCTAAAGATAGCGAGTACATCCTAGATCCTGGGAATTGGGTCAGACAGAAATAAGCTTCAGCAGGTTCGGCTTGGAGCCCAGGGAAATAGAGCTGTGAGTTGTGGGTAACCCTGAGACAGCTCAGGCGAAGTGGGCTGTAGAGGAAATGTGTAGGCCGGAGCTGGGTGCCGTAGAAGAAAAATACTGGACTTGCCAGGCGAGGGCATAGGTGCCGCAAGGAAGTGGGGACAGATAGAAATAATGGAGTATTCGAGTCAGGCGGCATATCATATTTCTAGTATTGCCACTTACAAGTGATGTGCCGCCATGTGAACGTTATGCTTGTGCCTCTGTGTTGTACCTCTTGCCTATTGTATGTACAGTATGTTCACCAGTTCGACAAGTAAAGTTTACTTTATTTTTATAAAAATGGACTGAAATCTTTCTTGCTAATGCATCACATCTGGGGTTCCTGAGCCATCTTAGGATATGCAGCCAGAGTGGGAAACAGCAGAAGGACGTCACACGTGATCCCAGAGGAAGCCATGTCCCTGGCGCCAAGGTGCGCAACAGAGCACTTTAGTCCACCATGGCTTTGACCATAAATTGGCAAACTCGGCAGGATGAACTCCTGCAGAATGTGGAACCGTACAAATTGCGCCTGACAACTAACGCTCAGTTTGTTTGTTTTTTTTTACGCATGACTGAACTTCACTGGAAAGGTTTATTGAATGGGAACTACCATGTCCTTGACCAGTACTCAGCATGCCAACATGACGTATTGCCACTATGATCAGTCTGGCCACGTATAGACGTCTTATCTATGCAGAACGATGGTACGAGAAAAAAAATCAATAAAAAGAGAAAATAACCTTCCATCATTAAATACAGTACTTTCAAAGAGAATTCATACCTCACGAACTTTTCCATATTTTTAATGTTCCACCCACAAAATGAAATACAGTTAAGTCCATATATATTTGGACAGAGACAACATTTTTCTAATTTTGGTTATAGACATTACCACAATGAATTCTAGACAAAACAATTCAGATGCAGTTGAAGTTCAGACTTTCAGCTTTCATTTGAGGGTATCCACATTAAAATTGGATGAAGGGTTTAGGAGTTTTAGCTCCTTAACATGTGCCACCCTGTTTTTAAAGGGACCAAAAGTAATTGGACAATTGATTCCAAGGCTATTTCATGGACAGGTGTGAGCAATCCCTTCATTATGTCATTCTCAATTAAGCAGATAAAAGGCCTGGGGTTGATTTGAGGTGTGGTGCTTGCATTTGGAAGGTTTTGATGTGAAGTAAACATGCGGTCATAGGAGCTCTCCATGCAGGTGAAACAAGCCATCCTTAAGCTGCAAAAACAGAAAAAATCCATCCGAGAAATTGCTACAATATTAGGAGTGGCAAAATCTACAGTTTGGTACATCCTGAGAAAGAAAGAAAGCACTGGTGAACTCATCAATGCAAAAAGACCTGGGCGCTCACGGAAGACAACAGTGGTGGATGATCGCAGAATAATCTCCATGGTGAAGAGAAACCCCTTCACAACAGCCAACCAAGTGACCAACACTCTCCAGGAGGTCGGCGTATCAATATCCAAATCTACCATAAAGAGAAGACTGCATAAAAGTAAATACAGAGGGTTCACTGCACGGTGCAGCCACTCATAAGCATCAAGAATAAAAAGGCTAGACTGGACTTTGCTAAAAAACATCTAAAAAAGCCAGCACAGTTCTGGAAGAACATTCTTTGGACAGATGAAGCCAAGATCAACCTCTACCAGAATGATGGAAAGAGAAAAGTATGGTGAAGGCGTGGTACAGCTCATGATCCAAAGCATACCACATCATCTGTAAAACACGGCGGAGGCAGTGTGATGGCGCGGGCATGCATGGCTGCCAGTGGCCCTGGGTCACTAGTGATTATTGATGATGTGACACAGGACAGAAGCAGCCGAATGAATTCTGAGGTCTTCAGAGCCGCCATACTGTGTGCTCAGATCCAGCCAAGTGCAGCAAAACTGATTGGTCGTTGTTTCATACTACAGATGGACAATGACCCAAAACATAAAGCCAAAGCAACCCAGGAGTTTATTAAAGCAAAGAAGTGGAATATTCTTGAATGGCCAAGTCATTCACCTGATCTCAACCCAATTGAGCAGCATTTCACTTGTTAAAGACTAAACTTCAGACAGAAAGGCCCACAAACAAACAGCAACTGAAAACCACCGCAGTGAAGGCCTGGCAGAGCATCAAAAAGGAGGAAACACATCGTCTGGTGATGTCCATGAGTTCAAGACTTCAGGCAGTCATTGCCAGCAAAGGGTTTTCAACCAAGTACTAGAAAATGAACATTTTATTTAAAATTATTTAATCTGTCCAATTACTTATGGTCCCTTTAAAAACAGGGTGGCACATGTTAAGGAGCTGAAACTCCTAAACCCTTCATCCAATTTTAATGTGGATACCCTCAAATGAAAGCTGAAAGTCTGAACTTCAACTGCATCTGAATTGTTTTGTTTAAAATTCATTGTGGTAATGTGTATAACCAAAATTAGAAAAATGTTGTCTCTGTCCAAATATATATGGACCTAACTGTATATATTGTAGGGATTTCATATAATGTTCTAACATGCACATAAAGTAAGAACACAAAGACCCTGACATAAAACCTAGACATATAAATCTGAGGATAGAAGCACATCTGCAGTGACACAAGCCACATCAAGGGGATCATAATAACCCGATAAATCAGTGGATGATGTCGGCGCGGAGTACGGTGAGGTCACCGGCAGGTTACAATGTTCTGAGGCTGGAACACAATGAATTCATTGATGGATCCCTCAAAGGAAAACCTGAGAGTGGCACCATGTACGGAGGAGCAGTGGCTGCTACATGCATCAATGGCTTCCAGGGCTAATGCTTGGAACCTGGCAAGCAAAATATGGCGTCCGATCACATCTTCTTCTCCCCCGAACATACAGTATGGAGGAGCAGAGTGAGAGAAATGCAGAAAGACACACATGCTGTAGACAGTGTTTGGTTATGTTCACATTTCCTATGTTTTTCACTTTATAGCAGCGCTGATGAATAAGTGACAGCTGACACCCTGTGGTATCAGGCCTAGCCGGTTTTGTTACCGATTGGGGCCAACTAACCCCTTAGGTACTACTGTCAATTGTGACAGCGGTATCTAAGTGGTTAAAAGACCCCCTGTGGCAGGACCGACCCCTCCTCAATCTTAATCACGAGTGTCGATCGTTGCCATGGTACTATGAGGTCACATGATGACGCTAGGGTAAGGTGGCCTGTAAGATCCAGCTATAAGCCGGGTCTCACAGTCAGTGAGTCACTGACAGGTCTCAGGCACTGCAGAACACACATGTTCGGACTGGCATACAGGGAAACCGGTGAATTCACCGGAGGACCCCTTGGCAGGATTAACCCACTCAATCCTACCTACAGTCTATACCCTTTACATTTTTCACTCTTTGTTTCATTGCAGCCATTTGGTAAATTCCACCCCATCTTGACTGAAAAAAAACAGACATTTAGACATTTTTGCAAATTTATTAAAAAAGAAAAACTGAAATATCACATGGTCATAAGTATTCAGACCCTTTGCTCAGACACTCATATATAAGTCACATGCTGTCCATTTCCTTCTGATCCTCCTTGAGATGGTTCTACTCCTTCACTGGAGGCCAGCAGTGTGTAATGAAACTGATAGGACTTGATTTGGAAAGGCGCACACCTGTCTATATAAGACCTCACAGCTCACACTGCATGTCAGACCAAATGAGAATCATGAGGCCAAAGGAACTGGCCAAGGAGCTCAGAGACAGAATTGAGGCAAGGCACAGATCTGGCCAAGGTTACAACAGAATTTCTGCAGTACTCAAGGTTCCTAAGAGCACACTGGCCTCCATAATCCTTAAATGGAAGAAGTTTGGAACCACCAGAAGTCTTCCTAGAACTGTCCGTCCAGCCCAACTAAGCAATTGTGGAGAAGAGCCTTAGTGAGAGAGGTAAAGAACTCCAAGATCACTGTGGCGGAGCTCCAGAGATGCAGTAGGGAGATGGGAGAAAGTTCCATAAAGTCAACTATCACTGCAGCCTCCACCAGTCGGGCCTTTATGGCAGAGTGGCCCGACGGAAGCCTCTCCTCAGTGCAAGACATATGGAAGCCCGCATAGAGTTTGCTAAAAATCACATGAAGGACTCCCAGACTATGAGAAATAAGATTCTCTGGTCTGATGAGACAAAGATCGACCTTTTTGGTGATAATTCTAAGCGGTATGTGTGGAGAAAACCAGGCACTGCTCATCACCTGCTCAATACAATCCCAACAGTGAAACATAGTGGAGGCAGCATCATGCTATGGGGGTGTTTTTCAGCTGCGGGGGCAGGATGACTGGTTGTCATTGAAGACAACATAAATGTGGCCAAGTACAGAGAGATCCTGGATGAAAACCTCTTCCAGAGTGCTCTGGACCTCAGACTTGGCCAAAGGTTCACCTTCCAACAAGACTCTAAGCACACAGCTAAAATAACAAAGAAGTGGCTTCAGAACAACTCTGTGACTATTCCTGACCGGCCCAGCCAGAGCCCTGACCTAAACCCAACTGAGCATCTCTGGAGAGACCTGAAAATGGCTGTCCACCAACGTTCACCATCCAACCTGATGGAACTGGAGAGGATCTGCAAGGAAGAATGGCAGAAGATTCCCAAATCCAGGGGTGAAAAACTTGTTGCATCATTCCCCAGAAGACTCATGTCTGTACTAGCTCAAAAGGTGCTTCACCTTAATACTGAGCAAAGGGGCTGAATACTTATGACCATGGGATATTTCAGGTTTTCTTTTTTAATAAATTTGCAAAAATTACTACATTTCTATTTTTTTTCATTCAAGATGGGGTGCAGAGTGTACATTAATGAGAAAAAAAAATAACTTTTTTGAATTTACCAAATGGCTGCAATGAAACAAAGAGTGAAAAATTTAAAGGGGTCTGAATACTTTCCGTACCCACGGTATTTGGGCAGTAGTCGGCACATTTCACTATGTACAGGCAAAAGCAGCTTCTCATAACTCATTCAACAGACTACATAGTGTATTAATATATAGAAGCAGAGATGAATTTGTGATTGAGAGTTATGTACTGTTTGCCTATAGCTGAATAGTGGCCCCAGTGTCAATGCTACTGGTAGGCCCTTGGCACCACAGTCTGACTCTGAGAACACGAGTACTGCAGAGAATGAGGCCAGCGATCAAAGGAAAAAATATACGTGGGGCTAAGTGAAAAAGTTAAATAAAATACGTTAAAAAAAAAGTGCATAAAAGATTATGAAAAGTCATTTTTAAAAATGCAGCGTTTTTGATAAAAAAAAAAATTGACATAAAAACATACACATGATTGGTATCGCTGTGTCTGAAACAAATCATTCTATAAAACTATCACTTTATTTATTCCGTCCGGCAAACAACGTCAAAAAAATAATAAAAAAACACGCCAAAAATGTATTTTTCATCATACTGACACACAAAAAAAATTGAGTAAAAACACTTATTTTATTGTCCTGCACATTGGAGGCCACTTCCTTTTTGAGCTTTTTTTTTTCTATTTATTATACATATTGTTTCTGCCATGTATGTGGTATGTGGACTGTCTCTGTGAACATTCAATATTTTTTGTATGGTTTGCACATTTCTTACTCACCTGCCCTGCATTGTCTTGCGTGTCGCTCCATCACAATTTTGAATGTTTTTAATTGTATTTTGCTGTCTAACTTGGCATTGTTGTTTATAAAGCCGCTTTTTGATATATCATCGCCTTGTGTGCACTATACTTTGGGCTCGTTCTTCTCATCTTTTTATGTCTCAGAATATGGCGACAAAAAAAACTATTTCTTTGTTTAAAAAAAGCATTTTGTTCATGTGATAGCAGCAAAACATAAAAATCCCATATTAATTTGGTGTCTCTGTAATAGCAATGACCTGAAGAATAAAGCCGCCTTGTCACTAACACTGTGCAAAAATATAAATAAGAGCTTTTCTTGTACCGCTGTCTCTTTGTTAGTTCTGCCTCGCAAAAATCGGAGCAAGGTTCAGATCACAATTATCCTGTGCTCTCCGCTGAGCACTTACGTCACAGTATGTGTGTAAATCCCAAAAAGTGCGATTTAGACTAAATCCCCAATGGAACCACTCACTTCGTCCCATCATTTTAAGGGTCTTTTGTCGCACAAGTATGTTCGAGCACAGTTCTGTAAACACCTAAAAAGATGGACACCTGTTATGACCTGGTGGTCAGGACAATAATGGACCTGGTGGTTAAGAGCACACGGAATGACCTGATAGTTACTGATAATAAAGGACGAGCTCTGGGACGTGGGAACTCTGCTGACCGCAATCCCTAATCCTATCAAACACACTAGAAATAGCCGTGGATTGCGCCTAACGCTCCCTATGCAACTCGGCACAGCCTAAGAAACTAGCTAGCCCTGAAGATAGAAAAATAAAGCCTACCTTGCCTCAGAGAAATTCCCCAAAGGAAAAGGCAGCCCCCCACATATAATGACTGTGAGTAAAGATGAAAATACAAACACAGAGATGAAATAGATTAAGCAAAGTGAGGCCCGACTTACTGAACGGACCGAGGATAGGAAAGGTTACTTTGCGGTCAGCACAAAAACCTACAAAAAGACCACGCAGAGGGCGCAAAAAGACCCTCCGCACCGACTCACGGTGCGGAGGCGCTCCCTCTGCGTCCCAGAGCTTCCAGCAAGCAAGACAACAAATTAAATAGCAAGCTGGACAGAAAAATAGCAAACCAAAGAAATACAAGCTGGAACTTAGCTTCTGATGGGAAGACAGGTCACAAGAACGATCCAGGAGTGAACTAGACCAATACTGGAACATTGACAGGTGGCATGGAGCAAAGATCTAAATGGAGTTAAATAGAGCAGCAGCTAACGAATTAACCTCGTCACCTGTGGAAGGAAACTCAGAAACACGCACCAGAGGAAGTCATGGACAGAACCAGCCGAAGTACCATTCATGACCACAGGAGGGAGCCCGACAACAGAATTCACAACAGACACCACCAGAGCACACACCAAACGAACTCCAAAGGGTCTCCATCTGCCTCACTATAGAGACAGTGTCAGAACCTTGCTGCCAAGCGAAGGGCAAAGAAACTTACTACCCTACAGGTAGAAAAACCAGCAGGTCCAATGCCCCTCCTGCTCTTTAGAAGGCAAATCATCACATCATCTACGTGAACCTCCACTCAAGTGAGATTACCTACCCTCTTACCTGCATAGTTTACAGCCCGGGGTAGTGGGTGAGATTCCTAAAAGTGGATGGGCCCAGAGGATGATATGCTGTGGCTGTTTCCAGTGTGAATATGGGAAGAAGAAGAGGAGAAGACCTGTGACGTGAAGCCGAGGATAGCCATCGTTAAAGAAGGGGAAAATGTAAGGAAGTGGAGGTTTTGCCTACTGTGTATTGTTTTAAATGTGATTTTGTCGGCTTAGTAGTTTGCATGCACTTAGTTGGGGCATGGATAGCGTTAATAGTTGGGACTAGCCCATAATGGGAGGGGCTATGTGGGAAGACAGCAGATGGCTTACTGATAGTGTTCAACAGAGAAAGACCTAAGGTCTGACATTTGTCAGCCTGACATGTTATAATGTGTTGTGTGCGAAGAGGGAGACCACAGGACATCAGATAATACGTCCGAATGACCAAGGAAACACGACAAGACGTTTGACGGATTGGAACTAAGGCCAAGGAGGCCACCTAAATGGTACGGAACTTAACCCAGGGGAAGTAAAAGGCACAGTGAACAATGAAAGGGAAATCAATTGTATACTGCATATTGAAAGAAGCAATGGACACCATATTGGGACTTACCGTAAACTCTCCTATGGAGAACAGTGGACTTGGAAGGTTCTAGTGAGGAGTCCTACCAATGTACCTCAAGTCATGGGTCCTCATTAGTCAGTTGGGAACTGAAAGTCGCTGTGAGAGGTGTTACACCCTATACTGGTGCGGCCCTCACAGTGGAAGGTGAAGTGTCCCCTAATCGTTTGCTGCTTTGTCAGGAGATCTAAGAGTGTGGAGAGCAAGAGAAGGTGTCAATTAATGTAACAGAGGGGTGCCCATGTCTGCTAAATGCAAGAGAAACCTTTTATGAAGAAATGCGTCTATTATCTGATGTATAGAATTCTTACCAAGTTCATGTTCAGTAAAATAAGTTTACTTTGTACTTTGGTCTCCCTCACTTTGTCCTCTAACATCTGATTCTGGCCTGCCCGATTTTGCAGAACCATGTTGTCTGCAGAGGCGAATCACCAGGGTATCAAGAGCACACACACAGCCAGGACCCCAATTTTCATGTAGCGTGCTGGGTCGTGGAAGACAAGTACCTGGCCCATGGCTTCCGCTCGCACCACATTGCAGCTGTAAAAATTTGGGCACCCCTGGTCAAAATCACTGTTGTTGTGCGACAGTTGAGCAAGTTGAGAATTAAGTGATCTCTAAAAGGGCTAAAGTTAAAGATGACACATTTGCTTTGTTTTTTTACGTATATATAATATATATATATATATATATATATATATATATATATATATATATATATATACAGGGAAATGGGTCTATGCAAAGGTTTCGGCACCCTTGGAGATTTGTGTGCTCAGATAACTTTGACCAAGGTTTTAGACCTTAATTGGCCTGTTAGGGCTATGGCTTGTTCACTATCATCGTTAGGAAAGGCCAGGTGAAGCGAATTTCCCAGCTTTATAAAAACCCAGCATCCTCTAACATTGTGCCAAAAATCAGCAGCCATGGGTTCTTCTAAGCAGCTGCCTAGCACTCTAAAAATGAAAACGGTGGTGGCCCACAAAGCAGGAGAAGGCTATAAGAGGATAGCAAAGTGTTTTCAAGTTGTCCTTTCCTCAGTTTGAAATGTAATTAAGAAATAGTAGTTACCAGGAACAGTGGAGGTCAAGATAAGGTCTGGAAGACCAAGCAAAATTTCAGTGAGAGCTGTTAGAGAGGCAAACCAGAACTCCCGCTTAACTGCAAAAGACCTTCAGAAAGATTTAGCAGACTGTGGAGTTGCGGTACATTCTTCTTCTGTTCAGAGACAGCTGCATAAATATGGCCTTCATGGAAGAGTCATCAGAAGAAAAAATTTTCTGCGTCCTCACCATAAATTTCAGTGTCAGAAGTATGCAAAAAACAAACAAGTCTCATTCATTTTGTTAACAAGTCATGTGGACCAATTAGGTTAAGATAGAATTCTTTGACCACAATGATCAAAGGTATGTGTGGAGAAAAAAGGAAATTTCAGGAAAAGAACTTCTCACCAACTATTAAGCATCGGGGTGGATCAATCATACTTTGGGGTTGTGTTGCAGCTAATGGCACAGGGAACATTTCTCGGGTAGAGGGAAGAATGGATTAAATTTCGATTAAATTAAATTTCAACAAATTATTGATTCAAACATAACACCATCTGTAAAAAAAAGCTGAAGGTGAAATGAGGATGGCTTCTACAAATGGATAATGATCCTAAACACATGTCAATCCACAATAGACGACCTCAAAAGGTGCAAGCTGAAGGTTTTACCATGGCCCTCACAGTCCCCTGATCTGAACGTCATTGAAAATCTGTGGTTAGACCTCAAAATAGCAGAGTATGCAAGACGCCCCAAGAATCTCACAGAACTGGAAGAATTCTCCAAGGAAGAACGGATGGAAAAAAAAAAGAATTTTAAGACTCTTGACTGGCTACAAAAAGTGTTTACAAGCTGTGATACTTTCAAAAGAGGGTGTTACTAGGTACTAGCCATGCAGGGTGCCAAACGTATGCATCGGCCCTTTTTGTAATTTTTAAAATGAAAAAGATGAAAATGTTTGGGGTTTATTGCCTAAAATATAAAAGAAATGTGTCATCTATAACTTTAGGCAATTTAGAGATCATTTCATCTTCAACTTGCTTAACTGTTCACAATAGCAGTAATTTTGACCAGGGGTGCATAAACTTTTACATGCCACTGTAATCCTTCTGTGTCAGCGGTGACTCTCACAGATGGTAAGCACCGCTCTACTCACTGCGGTCCCTGCTCTGTTCTCCTTAGTCGCAGGCTGTCTCGCCGAGTTACCTCTTGTAGCATTTCCAACACTGCCGCCTCATCCTCCTGCTGCTGGTAAGTCTCCACCTGACTATAGGGAGGTGCACCCACTTTGTGAAGGTACATAACTGCATCGAGTCTTACAGAGGTGAGGTCCTCAAAAAAAGTAATCTTTCCTTTATCAGTAAACTTCAAAGGAGTATTATGTATTATGTCATCACAATTTATGCCAATAATTTGCCTTTTTATCCCCCTGTTTCCGCGAGTTGTATCAATTTTGAAAAAGTGGAGGAGGCTTCATGCCAGAGATAGGGGTAAACTATACAGTAAATCTACCCCAGTTATGATTTAATTTCCTAGTGCACAAACTTCCGAATTCTTATCTATAGATGTTCACATGTACGGAGATGAGCATACTGCCCACGTTTCCCCTTGAAGAAAAACTGTATTGTTGTATTGTGTAATGTGAACAGTGGCATGCTTTAATGGTGTTAATGTGGCGTGTTGCTCGACAGTAGAGAGAGTTATTGTTAATGTTTGGGACTAGCCCAGAGTGAGAAGGGCTAAGGAGAAGGGACAAAGATAGTTTCCTGCCCTCATAGCACAGTTCCACACACCCAGCCAGGACCCCCACCTTCATGTAATGTGGCGGGGGCATAAGAGATGAGTATCTCGCCCATGGCTACCGCCCCACACCATGTTGACGATAAATGCCAGTCTAAATACTTCTTATTCATTTCTATTGCATATCTTCTTTGCTGTTCACATGTTCAGTCTTTTGAGCATTTTTGTGTTTTTGCTTCAGGTACTGAAGCTGTCTGGCAAGAGTAGAGAAAGTGAGTGTGACTCCTGTGAAGAGTGTCCTGATGATAAAATAACTGTAATACCAGGATATGTCCTCTAGATGGCAGAAGAATCACATGTTTTAAGAAACTTTTGAACTTTTTCTGTTCTTGAACTTAGAACTCCAGTGGGTGCAGGGGGGGCCCAAAGATCCATGTGGCTCATGTGACAAGACCAAGTCTATTAAGGTCCCATGATAGTTGGTGACACGATGGAGAGTTTGCATTGGGGAACATGAGCTTCTGTCATATCGTAAAGGACATTGCGAACAAATAGTACAAATATTGCATTAATGTTCATGTGCATGTACGCTGTGGATAATACACAGACAGTACAGATGAGCGAATCTTTTCCCGGGATCCTGCGACTGCCAATTGAGGGTCCAGGAATCGCCTCCTAATCGCTGCCATTACCGACACCTCTTAGGATTTGTCGGCAGGGCGTTGTGCGAGCGTCACACCGGGGACAATGACGCAGAATAATCACCACCTGGATTCTGTCTGCCCCAGAACATTGGAGAAATGAGAGGTAAATGACTGGAGCTATGGTCCATCCGAGGAGGTCGCCTCGTCCTGGTCAACTGGTGAATGGATTGTGTCCACAGGCTTTACTGGAGTTCATGTATCTATTAATGGCGGGGACTGATCTATAGGGTTTTTATATAAAGAGGGACGTTATCTGTGAACACTCAGGTCTCAGGCTGGAGACCAACAACAAAAGCCCATAAAAAGCTCCACAGCTCCCATAGCTCCTCAGTCCCCATAGCTCCTCAGTCCCCATAGCTCCTCAGTCCCCATAGCTCCTCAGTCCCCATAGCTCCTCAGTCCCCATAGCTCCTCAGTCCCCATAGCTCCTCACTCCCCATAGCTCCTCAGTCCCCATAGCTCATCAGTCCTCATAGCTCATCAGTCCCCATAGCTCATCAGTCCTCATATCTCCTCAGTGTCCATAGCTCCTCAGTCCCCATAGCTCCTCAGTCCCCATAGCTCCTCAGTCCCCATAGCTCCTCAGTCCCCACAGCTCCTCAGTTCCCATAGCTCCTCAGTCCCCATAGCTCATCAGTCCCCATAGCTCCTCAGTCCCCATAGCTCATCAGTCCCCATAGCTCCTCAGTCCCCACAGCTCCTCAGTTCCCATAGCTCCTCAGTCCCCATAGCTCCTCAGTCCCCACAGCTCCTCAGTTCCCATAGCTCCTCAGTCCCCATAGCTCCTCAGTCCCCACAGCTCCTCAGTTCCCATAGCTCCTCAGTCCCCATAGCTCATCAGTCCCCATAGCTCCTCAGTCCCCATAGCTCATCAGTCCCCATAGCTCCTCAGTCCCCACAGCTCCTCAGTTCCCATAGCTCCTCAGTCCCCATAGCTCATCAGTCCCCATAGCTCCTCAGTCCCCATAGCTCATCAGTCCCCATAGCTCCTCAGTCCCCATAGCTCATCAGTCCTCATATCTCCTCAGTGTCCATAGCTCCTCACTCCCCATAGCCCCTCAGTCCCCACAGCTCCTCAGTCCTCATATCTCCTCAGTTCCCATAGCTCCTTAGTTCCCATAGCTCCTTAGTTCCCACAGCTCCTCAGTGCCCATAGCTCCTCAGTACCCATAGCTCCTCAGTGCCCATAACTCATTAGTCCCCATAGCTCCTCAGTCCTCATAACTCCTCAGTCCCCAAAGCTCCTCAGTCCCCATAGCTTCAGGGTTCCCATAGCTCCTCAGTGCCTATAGTTCATCTGTCTCCTCAGCTCCTGAATTACCATAGCTCCTCAATCTACTTCGCTCCTCGGTCCCAATAGTTCCACAGTCCCTATAACTCCTCAGTCTCCATAGCTCCTCAGTCCTCATAACTCCTCAGTCCCCATAGCTCCTCAGTCTCCATAGCTCCTCAGTCCTCATAACTCCTCAGTCCCCATAGCTCCTCAGTCTCCATAGCTCCTCAGTCCTCATAACTCCTCAGTCCCCATAGCTCCTCAGTCTCCATAGCTCCTCAGTCCTCATAACTCCTCAGTCCCCATAGCTCCTCAGTCTCCATAGCTCCTCAGTCCTCATAACTCCTCAGTCCCCATAGCTCCTCAGTCTCCATAGCTCCTCAGTCCTCATAACTCCTCAGTCCCCATAGCTCCTCAGTCTCCATAGCTCCTCAGTCCTCATAACTCCTCAGTCCCCATAGCTCCTCAGTCTCCATAGCTCCTCAGTCCTCATAACTCCTCAGTCCCCATAGCTCCTTAGTCTCCATAGCTCCTCAGTCCTCATAGCTCCTCAGTGCCCATAGCTTATCAGTGCCCATAATTCCTCAGTCCCCATAGCTCCTCAGTATCCATCATTTCTCAGACCCTATAGCTCCCCAGTCCCCATAACTCCTCAGTGCCCATAACTTATCAGTGCCCATAATTCCTCAGTACCTATAACTCCTTAGTACCTATAACTCCTCAGTCCTCATAGCGCTTCAGTCCCCATAGCACTTCAGTCCCACTAGTTCCACAGTCCCCATAGCTCCTCAGTGCCCAAAGCTCCTCACTCCCCATAGCTCCTTAGTTCCCATAGCTACTCAGTGCCCATAGCACCTCAGTCCCACTAGTTCCACAGTCCCCATAGCTCCTCAGTCCCCATAGCTCCTCAGTGCCCATAGCTCCTCAGTGCCCAAAGCTCCTGAGTGCCCTTAGCTCCTCAATCTCCTCAGTCCCCATAGCTCCTCAGTCCCCGTCAGTGCTCATTGCTCCTCAGTCCCCATAGATCCTCAGTCCCTATAGCTCCTCAATCCTCACAGCTCCTCAGACCCCATATCTCCTCAGTTCCCATAGCTCTTTAGTGCCCATAGCTCCTCAATCTCCTCAGCTCCTCAGTCCCCATAACTCCCCAGTTCCCATAGTTCCTCAGTGCTCAAAACTCCTCAGTCTCCATAGCTCCTCAGTGCCCATAGCTCCTCAATCCCCATAGCTCCTCAGCGATCATAGTTCCTCAGTCTCCTCAGCCTCTCAGACCCAATAGCTCATCAGTTCCTATAGCTCCTAAATTTCCTCAGCTCCTCAGTCAAAATAGCTGCTTAGTCCCCATAGCTCCTCAGTCCCCATAGCTCCTCAGTGTCCATAGCACCTCAGTCCCCATAGCTCCTCAGTCCCCATAGCTCCTTAGTTCCCATAGCTCCTCAGTCCCTACAGCTCCTTAGTTCCCATAGCTCCTCAGTCCCCATAGCTCCTTAGTTCCCATAGCTCCTCAGTCCCCATAGCTTCTTAGTTCCCATAGCTCCTCAGTCCCTACAGCTCCTTAGTTCCCATAGCTCCTCAGTCCCCATAGCTTCTTAGTTCCCATAGCTCCTCAGTCCCTACAGCTCCTTAGTTCCCATAGCTCCTCAGTCCCCATAGCTCCTTAGTTCCCATAGCTCCTCAGCCCCTACAGCTCCTTAGTTCCCATAGCTCCTCAGTCCCCATAGCTCCTTAGTTCCCATAGCTCCTCAGTCCCTACAGCTCCTTAGTACCCATAGCTCCTCAGTCCCTACAGCTCCTTAGTTCCCATAGCTCCTCAGTCCCTACAGCTCCTTAGTTCCCATAGCTCCTCAGTCCCTACAGCTCCTTAGTTCCCATAGCTCCTCAGTCCCTACAGCTCCTTAGTACCCATAGCTCCTCAGTCCCTACAGCTCCTTAGTTCCCATAGCTCCTCAGTCCCTACAGCTCCTTAGTTCCCATAGCACCTCAGTCCCCATAGCTCCTTAGTTCCCATAGCTCCTCAGTCCCTACAGCTCCTTAGTTCCCATAGCTCCTCAGTCCCTACAGCTCCTTAGTTCCCATAGCTCCTCAGTCCCTACAGCTCCTTAGTTCCCATAGCACCTCAGTCCCTACAGCTCCTTAGTTCCCATGGCTCCTCAGTCCCTACAGCTCCTTAGTTCCCATAGCTCCTCAGTCCCTACAGCTCCTTAGTTTCCATGGCTCCTCAGTCCCTACAGCTCCTTAGTTCCCATAGCTCCTCAGTCCCTACAGCTCCTTAGTTCCCATAGTACCTCAGTCCCTATAGCTCCTTAGTTCCCATAGCTCCTTAGTTCCCATAGCTCCTCAGTCCCTACAGCTCCTGAGTTCCCATAGCACCTCAGTCCCTACAGCTCCTTAGTTCCCATAGCTCCTTAGTTCCCATAACTCCTCAGTCCCTACAGCTCCTTAGTTCCCATAGCACCTCAGTCCCTAAAGCTCCTTAGTTCCCATAGCTCCTTAGTTCCCATAGCTCCTCAGTCCCTACAGCTCCTGAGTTCCCATAGCTCCTCAGTCCCTACAGCTCCTGAGTTCACATAGCTCCTCAGTCCCTACAGCTCCGTAGTTCCCATAGCTCCTCAGTCCCTACAGCTTCTTTGTCCCCATAGCTCCTTAGTCCCTACAGCTGCTTAGTTCCCATAGCTCCTCAGTCCCTACAGCTCCTGAGTTCCCATAGCACCTCAGTCCCTACAGCTCCTTAGTTCCCATAGTTCTTTAGTTCCCATAGCTCCTCAGTCCCCATAGCTCCTTAGTTCCCATAGCTCCTCAGTCCCCATAGCTTCTTAGTTCCCATAGCTCCTCAGTCCCTACAGCTCCTTAGTTCCCATAGCTCCTCAGTCCCCATAGCTCCTTAGTTCCCATAGCTCCTCAGTCCCTACAGCTCCTTAGTACCCATAGCTCCTCAGTCCCTACAGCTCCTTAGTACCCATAGCTCCTCAGTCCCTACAGCTCCTTAGTTCCCATAGCTCCTCAGTCCCTACAGCTCCTTAGTACCCATAGCTCCACAGTCCCTACAGCTCCTTAGTTCCCATAGCTCCTCGGTCCCTACAGCTCCTTAGTTCCCATAGCTCCTCAGTCCCTACAGCTCCTTAGTTCCCATAGCACCTCAGTCCCTACAGCTCCTTAGTTCCTATAGCTCCTCAGTCCCTAGAGCTCCTTAGTTCCCATAGCTCCTCAGTCCCTACAGCTCCTTAGTTCCCATAGCTCCTCAGTCCCTACAGCTCCTGAGTTCCCATAGCACCTCAGTCCCTACAGCTCCTTAGTTCCCATAGCTCCTTAGTGCCATAGCTCCTCAGTCCCTACAGCTCCTTAGTTCCCATAGCACCTCAGTCCCTACAGCTCCTTAGTTCCCATAGCTCCTCAGTCCCTACAGCTCCTGAGTTCCCATAGCTCCTCAGTCCCTACAGCTCCTGAGTTCACATAGCTCCTCAGTCCCTACAGCTCCTTAGTTCCCATAGCTCCTCAGTCCCTACAGCTCCTTAGTCCCCATAGCTCCTCAGTCCCTACAGCTCCTTAGTTCCCATAGCTCCTCAGTCCCTACAGCTCCTGAGTTCCCATAGCTCCTCAGTCCCTACAGCTCCTTAGTTCCCATAGCTCCTCAGTCCCTACAGCTCCTTAGTTCCCATAGCTCCTCAGTCCCTACAGCTCCTTAGTTCCCATAGCTCCTCAGTCCCTACAGCTCCTTAGTTCCCATAGCACCTCAGTCCCCATAGCTCCTTAGTTCCCATAGCTCCTCAGTCCCTACAGCTCCTTAGTTCCCATAGCTCCTCAGTCCCTACAGCTCCTTAGTTCCCATAGCTCCTCAGTCCCTACAGCTCCTTAGTTCCCATAGCACCTCAGTCCCTACAGCTCCTTTATTCCCATGGCTCCTCAGTCCCTACAGCTCCTTAGTTCCCATAGCTCCTCAGTCCCTACAGCTCCTTAGTTCCCATGGCTCCTCAGTCCCTACAGCTCCTTAGTTCCCATAGCTCCTCAGTCCCTACAGCTCCTGAGTTCCCATAGTACCTCAGTCCCTACAGCTCCTTAGTTCCCATAGCTCCTTAGTTCCCATAACTCCTCAGTCCCTACAGCTCCTGAGTTCCCATAGCACCTCAGTCCCTACAGCTCCTAAGTTCCCATAGCTTCTTAGTTCCCATAACTCCTCAGTCCTTACAGCTCCTTAGTTCCCATAGCACCTCAGTCCCTACAGCTCCTTAGTTCCCATAGCTCCTTAGTTCCCATAGCTCCTCAGTCCCTACAGCTCCTGAGTTCCCATAGTTCCTCAGTCCCTACAGCTCCTGAGTTCACATAGCTCCTCAGTCCCTACAGCTCCGTAGTTCCCATAGCTCCTCAGTCCCTACAACTTCTTAGTCCCCATAGCTCCTCAGTCCCTACAGCTGCTTAGTTCCCATAGCTCCTCAGTCCCTACAGCTCATGAGTTCCCATAGCACCTCAGTCCCTGCAGCTCCTTAGTTCCCATACTTCCTTAGTTCCCATAGCTCCTCAGTCCCTACAGCTCCTTAGTTCCCATAGCACCTCAGTCCCTACAGCTCCTTAGTTCCCATAGCTCCTTAGTTCCCATAGCTCCTCAGTCCCTACAGCTCCTGAGTTCCCATAGCTCCTCAGTCCCTACAGCTCCTGAGTTCCCATAGCTCCTCAGTCCCTACAGCTCCTTAGTCCCGATAGCTCCTCAGTCCCTACAGCTCCTTAGTTCCCATAGCTCCTTAGTTCCCATAGCTCCTCAGTCCCTACAGCTCCTGAGTTCCCATAGCTCCTCAGTCCCTACAGCTCCTGAGTTCCCACAGCTCCTCAGTCCCTACAGCTCCTTAGTTCCCATAGCTCCTCAGTCCCTACAGCTCCTTAGTACCCATAGCTCCTCAGTCCCTACAGCTCCTTAGTTCCCATAGCTCCTCAGTCCCTACAGCTCCTTAGTTCCCATAGCACCTCAGTCCCCATAGCTCCTTAGTTCCCATAGCTCCTCAGTCCCTACAGCTCCTTAGTTCCCATAGCTCCTCAGTCCCTACAGCTCCTTAGTTCCCATAGCTCCTCAGTCCCTACAGCTCCTTAGTTCCCATAGCACCTCAGTCCCTACAGCTCCTTAGTTCCCATGGCTCCTCAGTCCCTACAGCTCCTTAGTTCCCATAGCTCCTCAGTCCCTACAGCTCCTTAGTTCCCATGGCTCCTCAGTCCCTACAGCTCCTTAGTTCCCATAGCTCCTCAGTCCCTACAGCTCCTTAGTTCCCATAGTACCTCAGTCCCTATAGCTCCTTAGTTCCCATAGCTCCTTAGTTCCCATAGCTCCTCAGTCCCTACAGCTCCTGAGTTCCCATAGCACCTCAGTCCCTACAGCTCCTTAGTTCCCATAGCTCCTTAGTTCCCATAACTCCTCAGTCCCTACAGCTCCTTAGTTCCCATAGCACCTCAGTCCCTAAAGCTCCTTAGTTCCCATAGCTCCTTAGTTCCCATAGCTCCTCAGTCCCTACAGCTCCTGAGTTCCCATAGCTCCTCAGTCCCTACAGCTCCTGAGTTCACATAGCTCCTCAGTCCCTACAGCTCCGTAGTTCCCATAGCTCCTCAGTCCCTACAGCTTCTTTGTCCCCATAGCTCCTTAGTCCCTACAGCTGCTTAGTTCCCATAGCTCCTCAGTCCCTACAGCTCCTGAGTTCCCATAGCACCTCAGTCCCTACAGCTCCTTAGTTCCCATAGTTCTTTAGTTCCCATAGCTCCTCAGTCCCCATAGCTCCTTAGTTCCCATAGCTCCTCAGTCCCCATAGCTTCTTAGTTCCCATAGCTCCTCAGTCCCTACAGCTCCTTAGTTCCCATAGCTCCTCAGTCCCCATAGCTCCTTAGTTCCCATAGCTCCTCAGTCCCTACAGCTCCTTAGTACCGATAGCTCCTCAGTCCCTACAGCTCCTTAGTACCCATAGCTCCTCAGTCCCTACAGCTCCTTAGTTCCCATAGCTCCTCAGTCCCCATAGCTTCTTAGTTCCCATAGCTCCTCAGTCCCTACAGCTCCTTAGTTCCCATAGCTCCTCAGTCCCCATAGCTCCTTAGTTCCCATAGCTCCTCAGTCCCTACAGCTCCTTAGTACCCATAGCTCCTCAGTCCCTACAGCTCCTTAGTACCCATAGCTCCTCAGTCCCTACAGCTCCTTAGTTCCCATAGCTCCTCAGTCCCTATAGCTCCTTAGTACCCATAGCTCCTCAGTCCCTACAGCTCCTTAGTTCCCATAGCTCCTCGGTCCCTACAGCTCCTTAGTTCCCATAGCTCCTCAGTCCCTACAGCTCCTTAGTTCCCATAGCACCTCAGTCCCTACAGCTCCTTAGTTCCTATAGCTCCTCAGTCCCTACAGCTCCTTAGTTCCCATAGCTCCTCAGTCCCTACAGCTCCTTAGTTCCCATAGCTCCTCAGTCCCTACAGCTCCTGAGTTCCCATAGCACCTCAGTCCCTACAGCTCCTTAGTTCCCATAGCTCCTTAGTGCCATAGCTCCTCAGTCCCTACAGCTCCTTAGTTCCCATAGCACCTCAGTCCCTACAGCTCCTTAGTTCCCATAGCTCCTCAGTCCCTACAGCTACTGAGTTCCCATAGCTCCTCAGTCCCTACAGCTCCTGAGTTCACATAGCTCCTCAGTCCCTACAGCTCCTTAGTTCCCATAGCTCCTCAGTCCCTACAGCTCCTTAGTCCCCATAGCTCCTCAGTCCCTACAGCTCCTTAGTTCCCATAGCTCCTCAGTCCCTACAGCTCCTGAGTTCCCATAGCTCCTCAGTCCCTACAGCTCCTTAGTTCCCATAGCTCCTCAGTCCCTACAGCTCCTTAGTTCCCATAGCTCCTCAGTCCCTACAGCTCCTTAGTTCCCATAGCTTCTCAGTCCCTACAGCTCCTTAGTACCCATAGCTCCTCAGTCCCTACAGCTCCTTAGTTCCCATAGCTCCTCAGTCCCTACAGCTCCTTAGTTCCCATAGCACCTCAGTCCCCATAGCTCCTTAGTTCCCATAGCTCCTCAGTCCCTACAGCTCCTTAGTTCCCATAGCTCCTCAGTCCCTACAGCTCCTTAGTTCCCATAGCTCCTCAGTCCCTACAGCTCCTTAGTTCCCATAGCACCTCAGTCCCTACAGCTCCTTTATTCCCATGGCTCCTCAGTCCCTACAGCTCCTTAGTTCCCATAGCTCCTCAGTCCCTACAGCTCCTTAGTTCCCATGGCTCCTCAGTCCCTACAGCTCCTTAGTTCCCATAGCTCCTCAGTCCCTACAGCTCCTTAGTTCCCATAGTACCTCAGTCCCTACAGCTCCTTAGTTCCCATAGCTCCTTAGTTCCCATAGCTCCTCAGTCCCTACAGCTCCTTAGTTCCCATAGTACCTCAGTCCCTACAGCTCCTTAGTTCCCATAGCTCCTTAGTTCCCATAGCTCCTCAGTCCCTACAGCTCCTGAGTTCCCATAGCACCTCAGTCCCTACAGCTCCTTAGTTCCCATAGCTTCTTAGTTCCCATAACTCCTCAGTCCCTACAGCTCCTTAGTTCCCATAGCTCCTCAGTCCCTACAGCTCCTGAGTTCCCATAGCTCCTCAGTCCCTACAGCTCCTGAGTTCACATAGCTCCTCAGTCCCTACAGCTCCGTAGTTCCCATAGCTCCTCAGTCCCTACAACTTCTTAGTCCCCATAGCTCCTCAGTCCCTACAGCTGCTTAGTTCCCATAGCTCCTCAGTCCCTACAGCTCATGAGTTCCCATAGCACCTCAGTCCCTGCAGCTCCTTAGTTCCCATAGTTCCTTAGTTCCCATAGCTCCTCAGTTCCTACAGCTCCTTAGTTCCCATAGCACCTCAGTCCCTACAGCTCCTTAGTTCCCATAGCTCCTTAGTTCCCATAGCTCCTCAGTCCCTACAGCTCCTGAGTTCCCATAGCTCCTCAGTCCCTACAGCTCCTGAGTTCCTATAGCTCCTCAGTCCCTACAGCTCCTTAGTCCCGATAGCTCCTCAGTCCCTACAGCTCCTTAGTTCCCATAGCTCCTCAGTCCCCACAGCTCCTGAGTTCCCATACCTCCTCAGTCCCTACAGCTCCTGAGTTCCCATAGCTCCTCAGTCCCTACAGCTCCTGAGTTCTCATAGCTCCTCAGTCCCTACAGCTCCTGAGTTCCCATAGCTCCTCAGTCCACATTGATGATCATTCCTCACAGCTCCTGAGTCTGCATAAACAACTTCTGTCTTCTTTTGAGCAATGCTGCTGCCTTTATCAGATCCGGATTGCTCATGTTTTTATACATTAATAACACATGACGTGAATTTGAAACACGGTGAAACCTTCTTTTTTTTACAATACCCTTGGGGCATCACACTACCAGAATGGAGTAGAAATACCTGTAGAGGGGATGATATACACTGTGTGATCCACATCTGCCCCCATACGGCCGCTGCGCTGGACCAGCTGTCAATAGAGTGTAGGTCAGCGCAACCTTCTGTAAGTGCCGGGATTACCAGACACCAGAGGGGCCGCAGCCAAAAACAATGATAGAGAATAGATACATGATAGATAGATAGATAGATAGAGATAGATAGATAGATAGATAGATAGATAGATAACTGATTCCTACCCTCCAACTCTACAGTCCTGCTTCTGACCACCATCCTCAAGAAGACATCACTGACACCTTTATCCTTGGCTTCGCCTGAATCTGTAGTGCATCTTAACTTTTTATCATCGTGTCATTTTTAGGTCACCGCTCACTGGTTAATTCTGCCTGACAAACTTTCTCATGAGTGTCTGTAACACGAGTCATTATTCAAGGACAAGATGTGAGGCCGAGTAGTCAAGAGGTCTTCTGAAGCCATGTGACACCCCAGGGTCCTCGTTGTCACAGTGGCATTGCTTTCCTCACGGGAAGAGTGATGTCATGCTTGGAAGCGAGGGAAGATCTTCTTTATCAGGTAAACACAAGCATACACCATGTTCATACTCCGGGCCAGAAGGGGGAGTTCTGATCGAGATTGTCGGTGGCTTCCCTATATATACTGCTCTGGAGAGAAAGTTAGTTAGTCAGTGAGAGGAGTCAGTGAGTGCCAGATAGCAGACTGGAGCAGTCTGAGGCAGAGAGGAAAGCAGAGGGGCCGTGCAGCCAAGAGGGTGCTGCAGCTCCTGGACAGAGATAACACAGAAAGAAGAACAGTTTGTAGTGAGCTTGTAGGAGAGTGAAGCACAAGAGAGTAAGACCTGGGGAGAATAGCTACGACTGAGCTACCTCCTTGCAGAGCGCACACACCGGTAGCCGGAAGACCGAGGTTGTGAGTGACTCCATGACTGACCCCTGAGCTAGATGACACACTGGTGGGCCACCTACCGACCCCGCCGACTCCAAAGCCTGGAGAAGTATGTTATCAGCTACATCAGGAACGTGGGAGTCAGCGGCCTGGGTCAGATGGCAGCCCCACTTATCCCAACTTGTGAGCCCCAGGTTAGCTCTCCGGAACCTATGGTGTTCGCAGAGGGACCCGCGGAGGAGGCATGACTGCGCTTCAGGGGCAAATCCTCATGATAACCTGGAGGGAGCATTGTAGAGGGCGGGAGGAGCAGGAAAGACAACAGTACCTGGGCCAGCAGACAGACTGAGAAAGGGAATATGCAGGCCAAAGCCCAGACCCCAGATACTGGACTAAAACCATTTGAGTCACCTGGTGTGACATTTGCAGAAAGCTTTTCCCTGTCATGGAAAATCAGCTGTCCAGAGCTACTATGAATACTTAAAAGTTTAAAAAGTTTGATTAAGCTCCTCAGTCCCCATAGCTCCTCAGTGCCCATAACTCCTGAGTCCCCATAGCTCCTCAGTCTCCATAGCTCCCCAGTCCCCATAACTCCTCAGTGCCCATAGCTTATCAGTGCCCATAATTCCTCAGTCCCCATAACTCCTTACTCCTTATAGCTCTTCAGTCCCCACAGCTCCTCAGTGCCCATAATTCCTCAGTCCCCATAGTTCCTCAGTGCCCATAGCTCCTCAGTCCTCAGAGCGCCTCAGCCCCCATAGCACTTCAGTGCCCATAGCTCCTCAGTCCCCATAGTTCCTCAGTGCCCATAGCTCCTCAGTCCCCATAGCTCTTTAGTGCCCATAGCTCCTCAATTTCCTCAGCTCCTCAGTCCCACTAGTTCCACAGCCCCCATAGCTCCTCAGTGCCCATACCTCCTCAGTGCCCAAAGCTCCTCAGTGCCCATAGCTCCTCAATCTCCTCAGCTCCTCAGTCCCAATAGTTCTTCAGTCCCCATAGCTCCTCAGTCCCCATAGCTCCTCAGTCTTCATAGCTCTTCAGTCCTCTTAATGTCATCAGTGCTCATTGCTCCTCAGTCCCCATAGATCCTCAGTCCCTATAGCTCCTCAATCCTTAGCTCCTCAGAACCCATATCTCCTCAGTCCCCATAGCTCCTTAGTGCCCATAGCTCCTTAATCTCCTCAGCTCCTCAGTCCCCATAACTCCTCAGTCCCATAGCTCCTCAGTGCCCATAACTCTTCAGTCCCTATAGCCCCTCATGCCCATAGCTCCTCAGTCCCCATAGCTCCTCAGTCCCCATAGTTCCTCAGTCCCCATAGCTCCTCAGTGATCATAGTTCCTCAATCTCCTCAGCTCCTCAGACCCAATAGCTCATCAGGTCCTATAACTCCTAAATTTCCTCAGCTCCTCAGTCAAAATAGCTCCTCAGTTCCCATAGCAGGAAAAGACAACAGTACCTGGCCCAGCAGACAGAGTATAAGAAAAGGAATTGCACGTTTGAACATACCTGTGAATAGTTAAAAGTTTAAAAAGTTTGATTAACCTGACCAGGTTTCCGTTTCAAGAAAGTTCATTTGTTTAAAGACACTGAGTCCATGGATGGTGAATGGTCCACAAATTCTCCATTTGTATGTCCTTTGTTATAACCTTTTATTGTTGTTCTTTTCCCAGCCCGGGAGTCCTGGATTTAAAAGGGGGGGGGGAGGAGTGTGACACCCCAGGGTCCTGGTTGTCACAGTGGCATTGACCGTGAGAGTGATGTCACGCTTGGAAGTGAGGGAGGATCTTCTTTATCAGGTAAACACAAGCATGCAACATGTTCATACTCCAGGCCAGAAGGGGGAGCTCTGATCCAGATTGTGGGTGGCTCCCCTATATATATTCTGGTCTGGAGGAAAAATTAGTTAGTCAGTGAGAGGAGTCAGTGAGTGCCAGACAGCAGACTGGAGCAGTCTGAGGCAGAGAGGAAAGCAGAGGGGCCGTGCAGCCAAGAGGGTGCTGCAGCTCCTGGACAGAGATAACACAGAAAGAACAGTTTGTAGTGAGCGTGTAGGAGAGCGAAGCACAGGAGAGTGAGACCTAGGGAGAATAGTTACGACTGAGCTACCTCCTTGCACAGTGCAGACATCGGTAGCCAGAAGACCGAGGTTGTGAGGGACTCCAAGACTCACAGCAGAAACCGGCAGGACAGCTGGACTACACGTCACCTGTCCGTCCTAACACCTGGAAATACGGTGGTGCATAGAGCCCGGGTCGTGATAGAGACCGTGTAAAAAGGCTCGAGCCACCTGTCATACGGGTTAGTGTCCCACCTTTAGGGAGGACAAATAGAACAGTGAGGACCTTGACAGAAGCCACAGGCAGCAAGGGGCTATACCACAGCGCTGGTAGGAAGGCTTCTAACCCCACCTGGTAAAGGGGATTCTGATCTCACTTACAAGCCGGCCAGACCCTGCCTGTACCTGTGATCTAGTGCCCTGGGGACTGCGGTTGCCTGAAGTCTTCAGTAAAGAGGTAAAGAGACTGCAACCCTGTGTCCTCCGTTTCTTACCGCATCACCCACCATCTTCATCTATACACCGGGATCCCTGGGGACCCAACTTCACCTGTAGGAAGTTATACTATCCTAGCTGCCATAACATCACCCCAGCGGACCCCTTTAAGCAGCGTCGGTCCCCTCTGACCGAATACCACAAGTGGCATCACAAACAAACTTTATTTCACAATTCCCTTTAAATACTTTTTCCTTTAACATGGGCGCCCAGGTCCACCGACCGGGTTGCCGCCGCCGTGAGACATCCCTTTAAGTACCTGAACCGAGTACCCCACAGCCCTGGCGGGCGTTCCAGTCATATACCAGAAGGGCTCATCATAAATAAAGGGATAAGGCAAAGGCATAGTCAGTAGTGATGAGCGAATATACTCATTACTCGAAATTTCCCGAGCACGCTCGGGTGACCTCCGAGTATTTTTTAGTGCTCGGAGATTGTTTTCCTCACCTCAGCTGAATGATTTATATCTGTTAGCCAGCTTGATTACATGTGGGGATTCCCTAGCAATCAGGTAACCCCCACATGTACTTATGCTGGCTAACAGATGTAAATCATTCAGCTGCGGCGATGAAAACTAAATCTCCGAGCACTAAAAAATACTTGGAGGACACTTGAGCGTGCTCGGGAAATCTCGAGTAGTTGAGTATATTCGCTCATCACTAATAGTCAGGTCACAGTCCGAGGTCAGAATTTTGGGATGTAGGGGATCAAGACAAAAGGGCAAGGCAAACACATTTTCAAGGCAAGGTCCAAGGTCAGGCAGCAAAGATCAAATACAGGAATGCAGAGAACAGACCAAAGCTACAACTGGCAATAATTGGAGGCAGAGAGCCAGCTAAATAGCCTGGTAATCGCTAGAATAGCAGACACATGGAGGAAGACCCAGTACGTCCTGGCCCTGATAGGATGGCTGAACTGACTCAACATAATGACAGCTAAGCACTTCCCAGCCTCTGGATGGCCGAGCTGTCCATCACCATACTGACAGCTCAACATGCCCCTGTCCTAGATTGGACGGCTGAACTGTCACTCACTGCTTCCAGACACACCTATAGGTGGAATCGTGACAGTGTCTAGTCATCACTCATTGCATACCATTTTAACAATAAATAAATAGTGGAGGTGGTAGAGGTACAGACAGTAGATGTGATCCAAGTTACAGAGGTACAGACAGTAGATGTAGCCCAGATTACAGAGGTACAGATAGTAGATATGCTCCAAGTTACAGAGGTACAGACAGTAGATGTAGCCCAGATTACAGAGGTACAGACAGTAGATGTGATCCAAGTTACAGAGGTACAGACAGCAGGTGTGATCCAGGTTACAGAGGTACAGACAGTAGATATGCTCCAAGTTACAGATGTACAGGCAGTAGAGAGCTTACAGAGAAACAGATAGTAGATGTGCTCCAAGTTACAGAGTTACAGACAGTAGAGAGCTTACAGAGGTACAAACAGTATATATAGTTCAGGTTACAGCGATACAGACAGCAGATGTGATCCAGGTTACAGAGGTACAGATAGTAGATATGATCTAAGTTACAGAGGTACAGAAAGTAAAGAGGTTACAGAAATACAGGCAGTAGATGTGGTCCTGGTTACAGAGGTACGGACAGCAGATTTGTTTCAGGTTACAGAGGTACAGAGAGTAGATGTGGTCCAAGTTACAGAGGTATAGACAGTAGTAGATGTGGTCCAAGTTACAGAGGTACAGACAGTAGATGTGATCAAAGTTACAGAGGTACAGACAGTAGATTTTGTCCAAGTTACAGAGGTACAGACAGTAGATTTGGTCCAAGTTACAGAGATACAGTAGATGTGATCCAAGTTACAGAGGTACAGACAGTAGATGTGATCCAAGTTACAGAGGTACAGACAGTAGATTTGGTCCAAGTTACAGAGGTACAGACAGTAGATGTGGTCCAAGTTACAGAGGTACAGACAGTAGATTTGGTCCAAGTTACAGAGGTACAGACAGTAGATGTGATCCAAGTTACAGAGGTACAGACAGTAGATGTGGTCCAAGTTACAGAGATACAGTAGATGTGATCCAAGTTACAGAGGTACAGACAGTAGATGTGGTCCAAGTTACAGAGGTACAGACGGTAGATGTGGTCCAAGTTACAGAGGTACAGACGGTAGATGTGGTCCAAGTTACAGAGGTACAGACAGTAGATGTGATCCAAGTTACAGAGGTACAGACAGTAGATGTGATCCAAGTTACAGAGGTACAGACAGTAGATTTGGTCCAAGTTACAGAGGTACAGACAGTAGATGTGGTCCAAGTTACAGAGATACAGTAGATGTGATCCAAGTTACAGAGGTACAGACAGTAGATGTGGTCCAAGTTACAGAGGTACAGACAGTAGATGTTGTCCAAGTTACAGAGGTACAGACAGTAGATGTGGTCCAAGTTACAGAGGTACAGACAGTAGATGTGGTCCAAGTTACAGAGGTACAGACAGTAGATGTGGTCCAAGTTACAGAGGTACAGACAGTAGATGTGATCCAAGTTACAGAGGTACAGACAGTAGATGTGGTCCAAGTTACAGACAGTAGACAGTAGATGTGGTCCAAGTTACAGAGGTACAGACAGTAGATGTGGTCCAAGTTACAGAGGTACAGACAGTAGATGTGGTCCAAGTTACAGAGGTACAGACAGTAGATGTGATCCAAGTTACAGAGGTACAGACAGCAGGTGTGATCCAGGTTACAGAGGTACAGACAGTAGATATGCTCCAAGTTACAGATGTACAGGCAGTAGAGAGCTTACAGAGAAACAGATAGTAGATGTGCTCCAAGTTACAGAGTTACAGACAGTAGAGAGCTTACAGAGGTACAAACAGTATATATAGTTCAGGTTACAGCGATACAGACAGCAGATGTGATCCAGGTTACAGAGGTACAGATAGTAGATATGATCTAAGTTACAGAGGTACAGAAAGTAAAGAGGTTACAGAAATACAGGCAGTAGATGTGGTCCTGGTTACAGAGGTACGGACAGCAGATTTGTTTCAGGTTACAGAGGTACAGAGAGTAGATGTGGTCCAAGTTACAGAGGTATAGACAGTAGTAGATGTGGTCCAAGTTACAGAGGTACAGACAGTAGATGTGATCAAAGTTACAGAGGTACAGACAGTAGATTTTGTCCAAGTTACAGAGGTACAGACAGTAGATTTGGTCCAAGTTACAGAGATACAGTAGATGTGATCCAAGTTACAGAGGTACAGACAGTAGATGTGATCCAAGTTACAGAGGTACAGACAGTAGATTTGGTCCAAGTTACAGAGGTACAGACAGTAGATGTGGTCCAAGTTACAGAGGTACAGACAGTAGATTTGGTCCAAGTTACAGAGGTACAGACAGTAGATGTGATCCAAGTTACAGAGGTACAGACAGTAGATGTGGTCCAAGTTACAGAGATACAGTAGATGTGATCCAAGTTACAGAGGTACAGACGGTAGATGTGGTCCAAGTTACAGAGGTACAGACGGTAGATGTGGTCCAAGTTACAGAGGTACAGACAGTAGATGTGATCCAAGTTACAGAGGTACAGACAGTAGATGTGATCCAAGTTACAGAGGTACAGACAGTAGATTTGGTCCAAGTTACAGAGGTACAGACAGTAGATGTGGTCCAAGTTACAGAGATACAGTAGATGTGGTCCAAGTTACAGAGGTACAGACAGTAGATGTTGTCCAAGTTACAGAGGTACAGACAGTAGATGTGGTCCAAGTTACAGAGGTACAGACAGTAGATGTGGTCCAAGTTACAGAGGTACAGACAGTAGATGTGGTCCAAGTTACAGAGGTACAGACAGTAGATGTGATCCAAGTTACAGAGGTACAGACAGTAGATGTGGTCCAAGTTACAGACAGTAGACAGTAGATGTGGTCCAAGTTACAGAGGTACAGACAGTAGATGTGGTCCAAGTTACAGAGGTACAGACAGTAGATGTGGTCCAAGTTACAGAGGTACAGACAGTAGATGTGATCCAAGTTACAGAGGTACAGACAGTAGATGTGGTCCAAGTTACAGACAGTAGACAGTAGATGTGATCCAAGTTACAGAGGTACAGACAGTAGATGTGGTCCAAGTTACAGAGGTACAGACAGTAGATATGGCCCAGGTTACAGAGGTACAGACAGTAGATGTGGTCCAAGTTACAGAGGTACAGACAGTAGATGTGGTCCAAGTTACAGAGGTACAGACAGTAGATATGGCCCAAGTTACAGAGGTACAGACAGTAGATATGGCCCAAGTTACAGAGGTACAGACAGTAGATGTGGTCCAAGTTACAGAGGTACAGACAGTAGATGTGGTCCAAGTTACAGAGGTACAGACGGTAAATGTGGTCCGGGTAACAAAAGTACATACAGTGGAAGTGCTCCAGGTTACAAAGGAACAGACAGTAAATGTGGTCCAAGACACAGGGGTACAGACAGTAGATATTGTCCAGATTACAGAAGTACAGATAGTGAATGTGATCCAGATTACAGAAGTAGGTTGGTCCATCTACTAAGGGGTTAAATAACTAGTTTTTGGAAAAGTGAATGGATGTAGACTTATGTTCCAGATTACAGAGGTACAGATGGTAGATATGGTCCAGGTTAGAGAGGTACACACAATAGATGTGATCCAAGTTAGGGTATGTGCACACGTTCAGGTTTTTTCACGTTTTTTTTGCATTTTTTCACGATAAAAACGCAATAAAACTGCATTAGAAACTGCAGACATATGCATCCTATCATTTAGAATGCATTCTGCAATTTTTGTGCACATGATGTGTTTTTTTCTGCGAAAAAAACGCATTGCGGTAAAAAAAAGCAGCATGTTCATTAATTTTGCATTTTTTTTTCGCTTTTCCCGCTATTCTATGCATTTGGAAAAACGCAAGAAAAAACGCATCAAAAATGCATAAAAAACGCGCAAAAAATGCATCATGAACGCGGAAAAAAAACGCATGCGGATTTCTGGCAGAAATGTCAGGTTTTTGTCAGGAAAATTTCTGCCAGAAATCCTGACGTGTGCA
The DNA here is from genome assembly GCF_032444005.1 of Ranitomeya imitator. NCBI lineage: Eukaryota > Metazoa > Chordata > Amphibia > Anura > Dendrobatidae > Ranitomeya > Ranitomeya imitator. The sequence goes on along the minus strand of NC_091282.1, from coordinate 1,237,189,457 downwards.
CATAGCCTTATAGAGAGACACATAGTAGATGTGGTTAGATGTGATCATGATAAAGTTACAGACAGCAGAAGTGCTGCAGGTTACAGAGATACACACAGTAGATGTGGTCCAGGTTACAGAGACACAGACAGTAGATGTGATCATGATAACAAAGGTACAGACAGTAGAAGTCTGCAGGTTACAGAGATACACACAGTAGATTTGGTCCAGGTTACAGAGTTAAGGTACCTTCACACTGAACAACTTAACAATGATATCGCTAGCGATCCGTGACATTGCAGCATCCTGGATAGCAATATCGTTGTGTTTGACAGGCAGCAGCGATCAGGATCCTGCTGTGACATCGCTGGTCGTCGCTGAAAGTCCAGAACTTTATTTTGTCGCTGGATCACCCGCTGACATCGCTGGATCGGCGTGTGTGACGCCGATTCAGCGATGTCTTCACTGGTAACCAGGGTAAACATCGGGCTATTAAGCGCAGGGCCGCGCTTAGTAACCCGATATTTACCCTGGTTACCAGTGTAAATGTAAAAAAACCAAACACAACATACTTACATTCCGGTGTCTGTCGCGTCCCCCGGCATTCTGCTTCCCTGCACTGTGTCAGCGCCGGCCGGCCGTAAAGCAGAGCACAGCGGTGACGTCACCGCTGTGCTTTACGGCCGGCGCTTACACAGTGCAGGGAAGCAGAACGCCGGGGGACGCGACAGACACCGGAATGTAAGTATGTAGTGTTTTTTTTTTTTACATTTACACTGGTAACCAGGGTAAACATCGGGTTACTAAGCGCGGCCCTGCGCTTAGTAACCCAATGTTTACCCTGGTTACCCGGGGACTTCGGCATTGTTGGTCGCTGGAGAGCTGTCTGTGTGACAGCTCTCCAGCGACCACACAGCGACGCTGCAGCGGTCGGCATCGTTGTCTAGATCCCTGAAGCGTCGCTAAATGTGACGGTACCTTTACAGACAGTAGATGTGATCATGGTAACAATGGTACAGACAGCAGGTGGAAGTGCTACAGGTTACCGGGGTACAGACAGTAGATGTGGTCCAGGTTACAAAGGTACAGACAGTAGATGTGGTCCAGATTAGAGAGATCTAGACAGTAGATATGGCCCAGGTTACAGAGGTACAGACAGTAGATATGGTCCAGGTTACAGAGGTACAGACAGTAGATATGGTCCAGGTTACAGAGGTACAGACAGTAGATATGGCCCAGGTTACAGAGGTAGAGCTAGTAGATGTGGTCCAGATTAGAAAGGTACAGATAGTAGATATGGTCCAGGTTAAAGAGGTACAGACAGTAGATATGGTCCAAGATAGTTATGTGACCAGCTTTATACCACTCAGTGTCCGTTGTAGAGGGTATGAACAGCAATTGGAGCTTCAAATCCAAATCAACCTATGACTTTTAGGTTGGGGTTCTGTACCTCAAGCTCTCAGCGTACTGCCACGGGCTACATCATTTGGGGAGGAGATAGCAGAAGTGCCTACATGTAATCAGTTAACCTAGAAAGAAGCAAGTAAGTTGAGATCTGGGATCCGGGAGAGAAAAGAGGCCTTCTGTGGTGTCCAGTTAGCAAAAGAACAAAGCTGCCAAGGAGTGGTAAATACACGTTGACACCAAAGTGAGGTTTTGTCGCCAGTGAGGTGAGTGTTGACTGCGGTGAGTGAACCAAGAACTGAATGTCAAGCAGAAACTGACCGTTGATTAACTATAAGGAACCACAAAAGGAGCCAGACTCCATTCGACGGGTCTCCTGCATACCTAAATCAGATGCAAACATTATGTATGTCACATAATTACTACTATAGTTGTATTAGTTCAAGTGATCCAGTCCTTGGGTGGTCACTTCATCTCTGATTCTAGTCAATATGCTTCAGATCCTTTGCTCGATACAGGACAAACAATTAATAATATTCTGTAATTGTTTTATTAAAGGGGCCCTGATCCGCCACCTGTCTCTCCAGTGTTCTCAATATATAAAGAAGGGGGCTGACTTGGCTAATGAGCTGAGCAGTCTTCAAACACAGCCTTGGTCACGTGCCAACTCAGAAAAACACTGCCCAAAAGGAAAAAGAGACAGAGATCTGGGACCAGAGCAGTAAATGGTGGATCGGGGCACCTGGATTAACATAATTATATTACAAATTCTTCTAAATTTCAGAAAATAAGATAAAACTCCATCCATACCCGATGTCCATCTGTCTTACGGCACAGGATGGTATTTTTTTTTAAGGATCCCTTTGCTTCTGACGATCCCTTCGTCTGTTTCTTTTCATGGAAAATGCTTGAAAGAAATGTTAATAGCATTGGTCGGTGTCACAGTCTGTTCTCCTTCATAACTCAATCAAAAGACTCTTTTCAAGTCTTTGCATTTGATGCTGTGAGCCACTGGTTGAGAATTTAATGGCCACTGACAACATCAATGGTTCTGAAATCTTTGATAGAAAATTTCCAGCTTTTCTCTCAGCGTGCGAAGACCAGTGGAAATAGATTTTCTTATCATGAAATTTATAATAACGGAGAAAGAAAGAAGGATACTGGAGAAGCTGCAATTCATGGAGGAACTGGGGTTCTGGAAAAATTGGGGTCCTGGAGGAATTGCGAATCCTTGAGGAGATGGATCCTGGAGGAACAGGAATCCTGGAGGAGCAGAGATCCTGGAGGAGCATAAATCCTGAAGGGGCTGGGATCCTGGAAGAACTGGGAACCTGGTAGAGTTGGGATTCTGGAGAAGTTGGGATCTTTGTGGAGCTGAGATCCTGAATAGCTGGGATCTTGGCGGAGCTGGGATTCTGGAAGAACTAGGATAATGTAGAAGCACAGATCCTGCTGGGGCTGGGATCATGGTGGAACTGGGAACCTGGAGGAGCTAGAATCTTGGTGATGCTGAGATTCTGGAAAAGCTGAGATCCTGGATGAACTGGGACCTTGGAGATGCAGGGATCCTAGAGGAGCTGGGATCCTGGAGAAACTGTAATCATGTATGAACTGGGATCCCGAAGGAGCAGGAGTCCTAGAGAAACTGGGATCCTGGTGAAGCTAGATTTCGGAGGAGCTGGGATTTTGAGAAAGCTGTCTCTTACACTGGGCTGGAGGAAAAACTCAACATTGAGTTCTTCAGGACCTAAAGACTAAAGGTACCGTCACACATGATTTCTTTAATGATATCGTTGCTTTTTGTGACGTAGCAACGATGTCGTTAACGAAATCGTTATGTGTGACAGCGACCAACGATCAGGCCCCTGCTGGGAGATCGTTTGTCGCTGGGAATGATCATGACCTTTTTTTGGTCGCTGATCACCCGCTGTCATCGCTGAATCGGCGTGTGTGACGCCGATCCAGCGATGTGTTCACTGGTAACCAGGGTAAATATCGGGTTACTAAGCGCAGGGCCGCGCTTAGTAACCCGATATTTACCCTGGTGACCATTGTAAATGTAAAAAAAAAACACTACATACTCACATTCTGGTGTCTGTCACGTCCCCCGCCGTCAGCTTCCCGCACTGACTGTGAGCGCCGGCCGTAAAGCACAGCGGTGACGTCACCGCTGTGCTCTGCTTTATGGCTGGCCCTCACAGTCAGTGAGGGAAGCTGACGGCGGGGGACGTGACAGACACCGGAATGTGAGTATGTAGTGTTTTTTTTTTTTTTTACATTTACAATGGTAACCAAGGTAAATATCGGGTTACTAAGCGCGGCCCTGCGCTTAGTAACTCGATGTTTACCCTGGTTACCCGGGGACTTCGGCATCGTTGGTCGTTGGAGAGCTGTCTGTGTGACAGCTCTCCAGCGACCACACAACGACTTACCAACGATCACGGCCAGGTCGTATCGCTGGTCGTGATCGTTGGTAAATCGTTTAGTGTAACGGTACCTTAAGATGAACAAGCGAATACCGAACCATGTGACTCTATAGAGCGCCTGGTTTCACTGGTAAAGATAAGAGTCAGTTTTTTACACTTTAATCATGGAGATATCCAAAACCCCATGACCTCCTGAATAAATGAAGTATATCATGAGTGTCTATATAGCAAGAAAAAATTGTAAACTTGTGGAGACTGGCATTTAGTGGGAAATGAGACTTAAGTGATCTGATTGTCTAGTCTATCAGGAGATAAAGGCAAATGAAGACAAAGTTATTTGGGAACATGTAATATTTAAAATTGGCCATATGAGAATGGTAACATTTGGTCATATTGGGGCAGTATTATTTATGATTAATAAATTCAGGGCAGTAATATTTAGAATTAGTCATATAGGAGCGGAACAATTTATAATTAATCATTTTAGGACAGGAATAATAAATGGCAGTAAGATTCATAATTACACATATTAGGCCGGTATTCAAACTTGGTCATATTGGGGCAGTATTATTTATGATTAATCAATTCAGAGAAGTAAAATTTATAATTAGTCATATGAGAGCGGTATGATTTATAATGAATAATTTTAGGACAGTAATAATTGGTCATATGACGGCAGTAACATTTATAATTGGTCATATTAGGGCGGTATTTAAAATTGGCCATTTTATGGCAGTATTATGTATAATTGATCATATTCGGACAGAATATTTTAAAATTAAAAGGTATATTACGAGTTTTACTGACAGGGCAAATTATCTGAGAACGGAGTGATGGGGAAAGTGTTGCTAACGAGCCGGTGTCGTCCGCGCCACTGACAGTAACACAATGGTAACGTGGCATTTGAAGGAATACATCAATTCGCAGATTTTCGCATTTACTATAAAGGGCGAGGACCTCTCGGACCGTTTATTGCCTGGCATCAGCCAGTCTGTGTTTATCATCTGTAAATCACTATGATTATGAAAAGCAGCAATAACGTAATAACTGTATAATCTGATCCTTGTGGTTCGAAATACAGAGAAAAAAAATAAAATTCAGGCCAGGACTGGATCTCAAACTAGAAACTAAAGCTTACAATTACCGTAAATAGCAGGCAGCCTGCGGGATGCGGGAGGACGGGCGCGGCATTAGGACCCGCAGACGCTCGGCACTAGGACCCGCAGACGCTCGGCCCTTTCAAGGAAATTCATTTAAATTGCATTTTTTTTTTCTGCTTTAAAAAGCGCAATGCGCCATAGTGAGATCTGCTCTCTCACTACTGGACGTAAAGAAGTCTCATACGATCGGTAGTTATATCATGGCTTATCTGCCTACATAAAACCACTCAGATTCTCAACTTGTCGTGTCATATGAATGTGTGATTTTTTTTTTTCCTCGCCTAGCATCCGCATGGTATCCGGAATGTGGAATATGTTGGCGCTATATAAATAAGGATTATTATATTATTATTAACATCTACTTTTACATAGTGTAATACCCTAGGTAACGTAAAGCTAGCTTACAAACTAATAAAGCAATCTTATATACAGATATTAGATATATAATAGATAGATACAATAGATGTCCTGTGGGTATATAATTTCACAAGCCTCCTACATATAATAAACTTGTACCCTTTAGTGCTTTTCATATGGATGCTTAGCCTGGCTTAATCTAAAAAATGAATTGATTAAAAAAATAAATAAATAAATGACGTCCCTCCTATTTTTGATAGCCAGCAAAGGTAAAGCAGACAGCTGTGGGCCGATAGTCTCAGGCTGGGGTCGTCCCTGATCATTGTGCCCTTCCCAGCCTAAATATGACGTCGGATTCAGAGATCGTCGTGGAAACGCCAAACCTGCATGGGAAATTTTTGTTTTCTAAAAAAAAAAATTGGTGAACGAGGGACGGTGTCTTGTCTTTCTCTCTTTTTATGTTTTTCAGGTTTCCATTTGTGGACTACGATGGATTCGGTGAACTACGGCGGATTCCCAGGACTATGGGGGACCTCCATGGCTTTTTTTTTGTTTGTTTTTAAGGAATTGGTTAATCTTTGAAAGTGTGGGGGGAAAGTTTTTTTTCAAATAAACTTTTTTTCTGTGTGTTTTTATTTTTTTATTGCAGGGTTAGTAACAGGAGTGTCTGATAGTCGCCTCTCCATTATTAATCGCAGTGGTTGATGTCAGCTGTGATTTTTTGACAAATCACAGCTGACATCAACCCCAACTTCCACTACCCCGATTGCCACCGCACCACAGCAATCAGGAAGAGCCGGGCAAAGCATCAGAATTGGCACATCTCATTTGATGCTCCACTTCTGGGGCATCTTTGGGTTGGTATTCTTAGGCAGGGAGGGGGCCAATAACCATGGACCTTCCCAGCCTGATATCAGCTCACACCTGTCTGCTTTACCTTGGCTAGTCATCAAAAATCTTTTTTTTTTTTGTAATTATTTATTAGTTTAAACCAGGCGTAACACCCTTTATTGCCACATGAAAAACACTACAGGGTGCAAGTTTCTTATATGTAAGGGGCTTGTGAACTTATGATTGACTTACATCGGCTCGGCCGTACGCAGCATACTGAATTTTTTTCCACTGCGCGATTCCAGCGGAGGAAAAACTCCCAGATGAGCAGGGACTCACTGAATAACATTGGTGCGAGCACCATGTGTTTTTAGATGCGAACCCATATAAAAAGGAAAGTATTACCTTGGTGTTTTTTTTATATTTCATTGTACTGAAAAAAAAATGTTTTATCCATTTATTTACGACGGTACTGTTTTTTTTTGTACATCATCGTCATAGTTAGCGCAACATTCTGATTCTATAATTAGGGAAACTTACTGTACCCATAGGAGACTATTTCCCCCCCTAAACATTCTTGAGACAAGCCTATCACATCACTTAACTATTCGAGCTCTCCCCTTTTTCTATTTTGTCCTCAGAATCTGGTCCCTTCTACTCATCGGTCTCCACATCCCCCAACAGCACTTGGTCACTGTAATTCGACAGATGCTGACTGGTGACTGTATCATGCAGCTTTAGATCGTGACCCCGATTTATTATAATGATGGTTGGATCAGACATGTTGAGCACGTTCTCAGTATTGTGTAAAAAAAGACGTGACAATGAGGTATATAGCGCCGTATTTTCTGTGAAATACTCTAGGTCCAATACCTAGGGCGGCAAGCTGCATGGGGCGGCGCAATCTGCTGTGGATAACGAGACACATTTACTTTTTTTTTTGGCACAACAAGAATACTGCTCGTCACTGAGTTGGGAGGGGTGCAATGCAGGAACAATCAGACAGAGCAGGGGAAGGGGATTTCAATACTCGAGCCTGAGAATAAGCGTTCTATGGTATAAAACCTGGAAGGCTCCTTTAAAGCTAGCCTAGAAAGTGGCAACATTTCATATCAAAAAGGTAGCCAACAAAAAACCTTAATAAATCTACTGTATTCCACGACAGCCGGGACTTTTTTAGCCCCCCCCAAAAAAATAAGAAAAAAAAAATCATAGCGCATATACAAAAACTAGAACATTCATGCTTTATTTACCATGTAATTACACAATACAGAGAAGTTTGGCATCGTTGTGTCCACCTGCTCCCATCAGGCATTGTCCCTTTTATCGGTGACATTCAGGTGTGGATCAGATTTCCAGGAATTGTTAAAAAGGGTAGAAATACATTATGTAAGTTTACAATCTAATGAAATGAAAACTTGCTGAGATCGCTATGAAGTAGAAGTTTCTTACTGCGTTATAACAGGGTTTTTTTTAATTATTATTACAGTTTTTTTCCCCCCTCTACAATAATATTTCACTCAATTCTTGTTTCAGGAAATTCACATGCACATTAGCAGCAATGAACAGATTCATTTGTATTATTGCATCTAATGAGCGTGTGATAAGGTCATTGTACAGACGGTGAGATATGACACCACCTATTATGAATGGTGGATCCTGTGTTATCTACTGTATATAGAGGTGTTATCAGTCATTGTACAGGAGGAGGAGGTGAGCTGTGATATCACCTATTGTGAATGGTGGATCCTGTGTTATCTACTGTATATAGAGATGATATCAGTCATTGTACAGGAGGTGAGCTGTGATTTCACCTATTATGAATGGTGGATCCTGTGTTATCTACTGTATATAGAGGTGTTATCAGTCATTGTACAGGAGGAGGAGGTGAGCTGTAACATCACCTATTGTGAATGGTGGATCCTGTGTATTTACTACAAAAAAAGGAGTCAGTCATACAGGAAGAGGTGAGCTGTGACATCACCTATTGGTAGAGGTGCATCTTATTTGATCAGTCATTGTACAGGAGGAGGTGAGCTGTGACATCAGCTATTGTGAATGACGGCTCCTATAAATAGAGGTGCTACCTGTAATAATTTTGTCTGTCATCATAATGAGGCTGCTGAAAAGTCTTCTGTAAAGAACAGGAAGTGAGAGTCAAAAATACAAAAAAAAATCCTAGTGCAAAAAAAAAAAAAATTACTTGTTATAAAACAATAGGATCTTATTTTCCATTAATCTTGACATCACACCATCATCCAAAGTGTAGGAGTTGAGTTGTATGAATAAAAATCCCTGACAACTTTTTTTTTTTAATTGACCGATGTAAAAATAATTGAGCCTTAATACCCAAGCGGTAGGAAGCTCTAAACTGAGGCATAGAAGGGAGGGGTATGGATAGACTAAGAACAAAAAGTCAACCCCATTCTGTCATTTTACAGCAATCAGCTAATGTTGCTACATTTACAGTAAAAGACCAAGAAAAAAAAAAAAAAGGCAGAAGAACTTTCCCACCTGATGTTCTTTTATTGATTTTTTGTAGTATTTATTATTGATTTTTTTGTAGTATTTATTATTAAATCGAAGGCACTTACAATACAGAAAAAGAAAATCCCCCAAAAAGGCACCAGGTGTGCAAGATGTAAAGGACAAAAGTGGAGAAAAAAAAAATAAAATAAAAGGGAAAAGGCCAGAGGAGCACTCTTCCCCGTTACCAATACAGTACATGAATTTGCTACAGACTTGTCTTTTTTTTTTCTTAGTTTTTTCATTTTTAAATATTTAGTATTTTTTTATTTTTATTAAAAGGATAAAAACGTTTCTACTTTTAACATTTAAAAAAAAAAAAAAAAGAAAAAAAAAATTTATTATAATACGGACACACACTGGTAGTCACAGGCTGGGAGTCGGCGGCTGTAGAGCGGCGACTCTCAGTTGTTGCATTGTAAGAAGTCTTGGTACATATCGGCTAGGTGAATGGCCTCCCTCTGGCCGGACAGCAAAGCACCATGGGTTGTGGAATAATACTTTCTGTGAGTGGCCTCTCCGGAGAACATCACCTGCATGGGCTATAAAAAAAAAAAATAAAAAAAATCGTTAAGACAGCATCAGTTTGATAGACCTATAGGTGAAACCTCAAAAGTATGAGTCCAACTCTCCTGGTCCTCTGGTGTTGCCCGTCAGTGGGCATGGTGAAGAGTCACATCAATGTTCATCGGTGTGGATGCAGAGAAGTGGTCTCCAACCGGTGGAAAAAAATTTACAGTATTCAGCATGCCCCCATCAATACAGACCATAAGGGCATTTGTCCCTAGACGAAACTCCATGATGATATTTTAACCCACTAAAGTATCGCCTTTGACTGAATAGCTCAGAGACCACATACTCTTTACTCTGGTAGGCCCAAGAGGGCTCTTAAGAAGTACAGTAGACCCAACGGGAGGTCTTTTATATTTTGGTCCCTCACAAGGTTTCGGGACTCAAATGCCAACCTCAAAAATTTGACACATACCCCTAACATTTTTGGTTTCTGATTTTTATTAGAACTTAGAAGAGGTACAACCACCAACAAACATTCCCCTCTCTTGGTCTTGAAAACCATCATGAGGCACCTAAAAGGTTTGAGAAACTTTAGAGATGTTCTTGAAGAGTTGGATGTTGAGGACAATTTAGAATTCACCTCAAATGGAGGACAGAAAAAAATAAAATTGAGTGCTTCGATTTTGGGTAGAAGAGATCAACAAATGAAGGATCAAAAACAGAATTACCGTTCCTACTTACCGCGGTTTTTGAGCTCTCAGTATAAGGCAGTGGCTTCATGAGCTTCTCAACATCTGCTCCACTGGAGCCAACTTGAGTGTAAGAATAAGATCCGAGGACGTAAGGGTTACTGCCCCAGGAGGACCTCAGGATGCGCCGAGGCTTTGGAATGTTTGGATTGCCTAGTGGTAAGAAAAAAAAAAAAAGCTAAGATAAAATTATATAATGAGTTTGTGAAAAAAAAGCAGTTTTTTTTTTTCTAATGAAAAATATTCTGCAGTTAGTTCATTAATATCCCAGTTATTTTAATCAATGTCTTCCTGACCTTCATTTAGACAGTGAAGACAAGTAAACACTGAAAGCCCAGACATATCGTATTACGTGGGGGAAACTCATATGTCAGACAGGAGGCGCTACGCCAAGTCCTAAGTGTCCTCTAATCTTGTGCTCAAGTAGAATCACGTACAGTTAATTAGCTTTTGTTTTAATTTGTTATGAATATTTTACAGGGGCTTCTGTGCCTTGGAGAACATTTATTTAATTAGTGAACAGAGGAGAGAATTAACAATTGGATGTTTTGGTTTTTTTTTTTTTTAGTTTGTTTGTTTTGAAGAAACCTGGTAATTTCCCTGCAGCACTCCCGCAGGACAGATCAAGAATTACACTTCTCAAAAACCCACAATGGGCAGTCTATGTAACGGGCTGATAAGTTGTACTTGACTTCCCCAACTCACCACCTGATGGAAAAACTCAAGAGATGAGACCTACAGTAAAAAAAATATGAACCACAGCACGATAGAGTTCCACCTCGTTACATAACTGAACTATTACACCGCCTCTTCAGACAATGGTCTTCTATAAATGTTAGAGCCTCAATCAAACACTAGAAAGCTTCGCAGTAAGTACGGCCACTACATCCTCCCGCAGGAAAAGCGTAAAAAGTGATGAAAGTATTTGCCGGTTCCAGTCATTATGATTGAAGTGGCTACTCATAAATCTCAACAAAAACGTCCCATCGGATCGGCGTGAATGACAAGTATGTTGAGTGCCGACAGTTTGATATGAATGTGTGGTCACCGTGGTGGCGGTGAGATTGACATTACTGATTGTTAGTGCTGGAGTCAAGAGGATGTTCAAGCCAAAGAATCTGTCATATGTTCATAACGATCTGCTCCGGGCAATGGGCAAAATGTCAAAACAGTTTTTCAGAGGTTTCTACAAATTTTGCAATGCTGTGTCAAGCACAAGATCCGGTACAGAAGCACAAGTCCCTATGGGCCTTTACAACCAAAGCGAATGCAGAGATGGGACACGGTGTCGATAACAAGAAACACTTTTGCACGTCAATACCCTCACAGTGTGCAAAAATGGAGCAGAGGCCAAATTTTTTATCCTGCCATTTCCTAAAAGCAGTGGTCCCATTTTGGCAAGGTATAATTTATCCACAGGTTAGGTGGTCACTTGCTAAATGAACAGCCCTCACGGATTCTGAGAAGTGCTTGTTAAAAACGGAGCAGTGTCCATTTATGCACAAACCCCCCTTCCCCCCCCCCCCCCCCCACTATTCACCTTCTAGGAGACCAACTGAGATATCCAAGTACAGTATATGTATTCATGGTCTATAGGACTTCTGGAGGTGGCAGAGTAGAGCGCATGAGTATCTCTGCCCACTCGTTATCTGTGGGACCACAAGAGCATTGTCTCTGGGATTGCCAGAAATAGCTGAATGCAGCACTCCGATAACTCACAGGAGGTCGAACGGGCAGTGGTGCACATGCGCGGTCACCCAATCTATTCTGTGATATTTCAGAGCTCTCCGCTTGAGTTGGAAATCCCTAAATGCGGGCCTTTAAAGAGGCCTTTTCTAAAATAAGGACTATGTTTTGACCTAAAAAACATAAGCGTATAATACCAACCTGTAAATTTGCGCAGCAGCTCAGTGCAGGTTTCGGCAACGGTTTCGTCATCGTACTTTTCCATAATCAAGGCTTCCTCACCACAGATCCATCCGCTCAGCACATAACCGTAGCGCTCTGGAGGATAGAGCACATCGAAGCTGCAGATCTTCTTGTACCACATCTCCTCGGTATAGGTCAAACTTTCACATTCTGCATCATCTTCCCACACAAACTGGATGCTGTTACACTCAGGACTCCAGAAAGGTTCTTCGAATTCCAAAAATATCTTGTCGGTGGTGCTGATCCCTAATTTTTCAATAGCCATAACTTTGTCTTCGGGAAGGCAAGGATGAAATAAAGTCTCGTGACATTTCTTAAGGACACCCAGAGACACCGTGACGATCACATGATCTGCAGGGATGAACTCGTAGTCTTCGCACTCCACAAACACGGGATAACCTTTGTCCTCCATCTGGTCGTTGTTGTGGTCAGCCATTCCTTCGATCTGCTTGCGGATGGACCTGTTCCAGTGGATGCACTTCACCGGCTTACTCAGTTGGATGACAGATTTTGGGATGGAGGCTGACAGCAGCTCTACAATCTTAATGAAGCCACAAGGAATTACGTGATGGGCACCAGGGATTTCGGTCCATTCCCCAAATTCGCTGAGGGAAACTTCATCCATACTGTGTGAACTACTCTCGCAGCTTTCCACCTGGTAGAAAAAAAAAAAGAAAAAAAAAAAAAGAGACCATAAGAGAAAAATCAAAAGTCTTGCCTTCCAGGAAGAAACGCGGAGCTTTAGCAAGCACTTGAAATCTGCAATGGACATGAAATGATTTTTGTGCATGCGCCGTAATATTTTTAGTGTGTGGAGGTCTACATCTTTTTGGTAAGTAAAATTAAGAACTTGGACACGAAAGATTCAGAATCCACGTTGTCAAAAGGTCCAAAGTACGATCAACGTCTAGGATAAGATATGGATGCGGTTTGTGTCGGCAAAGTGTCAAGTTTTCAAACCTCTTCATCAGGACAAAAACACATTAAAGACAAGGATGTTTAATGTGGTTATGTCCTGATGACGAGATTTGTAAACCTTGAAACGCACTGATAAGATAAACCGCATCCATATTTTTGGACCTTTGGCAGCGTGGACCCTGAATGACTACATTCCTCTTTCGATTACATCTTTTTGGTGGCATTTTACTTAGTTTGACCTTGCATTACTTTAATTTACAAAGAGAGTTCCACTTTATTCACCTACTCAAGGTTAACCGAGCATGTACATTTATAGTGGAGCCATTTTAGCCTTCTCACGCTTGTGGATAGCCTAAGGGCAGGACTCTGGTAAGGAATCAAAATGGTACACTTTACCTAGCAATTAAAGTCTGGCTGATAATTTTAGTCCTTAGCTGATAGACCAAGTGGTTGTGTCAATGGCGGAGAACTGTACTACTTGGAAGTTGGTGGGGGTTACGTTATCAACAGAAAAAAAAAAACCAACACACCACAACCGTAGACATTTCCATTATGGAGGCATTAAAACGGACATTTTGGTAATTTACCTTTAGGTATTGCTGAATCATAGCCAGTTTCAGCCTCTTCGTGGTCTCCGAATCATCAGGATCATCCTTGATGCGTTTCCGTACCACGTCCCGGGTAAAAACGCCAACGCTGTTTTGACTTTCCGCATTAACTGGTTTTCCATTCTGAAAGAACTCCTGAGTCAGGTTATAGACCTGGAGCAGAAGAAAACAACATCGTCAACTGGGTCCAACCAGCTCAGACTGTGACCACATTATTTCAATAATGACCATTCAGTAGCAAAGCAATTTTATGCTCCATGATCCAATTTTATTCACAAACATCCTACAGATCAGTGTAAATCAGGGGTGAACTACCACACCTGTTCCCCATCCAGCGTATTTGTGGCACAAGAACAGGATAGGTGATAAATGCTTGATGGAAGGGGAGATCCCACTTATGAGAACGTGGGTGTCCCAGTCAGTACACCATAGATGAAGAACCCTGTTGCTATGATATAAAACTCTTGAAGGAAAAGATAAATAAAGATAAAAAGCAGATGTATCTAAAGACGATTAAGAAAATTCAAGAGGATGACTGTGTTAAGAAAAACCTTGGAAGGGTGGTGAAGAATACAATCTCCTCAGTACCCTAAGGGCCCTATCTGTTCAATCAGCAGGAAAGTACATTTGTTGAACATTTCATCAGAATCTACAATGCCAAGTGATCTTCGAGCCTGAAACAAGTTCACATTCGTAAGAACATCGTTACCCACAACTCCGGAAATGTTACATTTAATAGAACCGAACTGAAGGACTTAATTGGGTCAAGGATGATCAAAAGAAAATTCATTTTAGAAACAGGAAAAAGGCAAACATTCAGGGGAACCATTTCCAGAATACCAAGCGGACATGTTTTAGGAGAAAAGCAAGGTGAATAATAAAAGGTTATAGATTTCCAACATGGTTGGAAGGCTGTAGAACTCTAGGGTTGTGTATAGATCCAAAATCTGATAGTTGGGAAGACACTTTCCAGTCTTTAGCCACCCTAAAAATATATAGTCATGGAAATATTACATATTAATATTACCTGCTGATTCCTCACGCGACCCAACATTTGTGCTCTTCACATTTCTCCCAATGTATGCCTGAGGTAGCAAATCAAACCTCTTCAACGCATGGCAAAGGGAATCTTGGCATATGTTGGGTCAACATGTCTTAGAAGTACAGTTGTCATACTATATGGAACTGGTGCGTCCAGACAGCAGCCCCATCAGTAGTTTAATGTTCCATCACGTTCACATCCGGCCATTACCAGAGCACTTAAAGCTGACCGGTGAGGGCCTGGCATTGACCAATCTCTTATTGATGACCAAGGATATCTACCAAGATTAGGCCATCAATAACTCAGTCCCGGGCAACCCATTGCATCATTGCACAAAGAGGTTGCAAAAACCCCCAAAGTCTAGACCCACCATGGATTCAAGAGAAGATAGTATTCTGCTACAGATGGATCTGGATAGGTTGGAAACTTGGGCTGAAAGGTGGCAGATGAGGTTTAACAATGATAAATGTAAGGTTATACACATGGGAAGAAGGAATCAATATCACCATTACACACTGAACGGGAAACCACTGGGTAAATCTGACAGGGAGAAGGACTTGGGGATCCTAGTTAATGATAAACTTACCTGGAGCAGCCAGTGCCAGGCAGCAGCTGCCAAGGCAAACAGGATCATGGGGTGCATTAAAAGATGTCTGGATACACATGATGAGAGCATTATACTGCCTCTGTACAAATCCCTAGTTAGACCGCACATGGAGTACTGTGTCCAGTTTTGGGCACCAATACTCAGGAAGGATATAATGGAACTAGAGAGAGTACAAAGGAGGGCAACAAAATTAATAAAGGGGATGGGAGAACTACAATACCTAGATAGATTAGCGAAATTAGGATTATTTAGTCTAGAAAAAAGACGACTGAGGGGCGATCTAATAACCATGCATAAGTATATAAGGGGACAATACAAATATCTCGCTGAGGATTTGTTTATACCAAGGAAGGTGACGGGCACAAGGGGGCATTCTTTGCGTCTGGAGGAGAGAAGGTTTTTCCACCAACATAGAAGAGGATTCTTTACTGTTAGGGCAGTCATCGTGGTCACATAACGACAAGTCATAGCCACCCACCGGGCAGAAAACTACAACACAGCTCCACTTCCTAACATGCCCCAGTTCCTAACATGCCCTCTTGTCCAGAGCCTTAGCAGAAGAGAAGCTCAATGACCGACCGCACTTGGAGAAAACCCTGGTGTATTCTTTCATTTCTAGCAGATTGTGCCTTGAATACCAATATATGGCCTGTGCCCGTAGGGTGTGCCCACATACTAACTAAGTATCTTCTCGTCTGCCGTCACCGTTATTCTGTGATCGCCCATTAGTCACAGGAATTTCATTAATGAAAATTAGGCCATCCGCTGATCTTCATTTGTCATTACATTTTACTATTCCCTACAGACCTGACGAAGCAGCCAGAGGTCATTAGACATCAAGAATGACAGCCACCGAGTTCGAAAGCTACCAAGCACATGACATGCCCTGCCGGCGGCTAGAGGGATGCAATAGGTCAAACATATGCTTTAAAATCAAAGGAGCACATCGGTTATTCTACTAAGACTGCATCATACTGCTAAGTGATCCTGGCACTGAAATGGAGACGGTCTGTCATGTATAGTCGCTCTACCTGGCGCTTTCCATTTACCTCCTTCTGCCACTTTCACCGAGACGGTGGTTCAGCTCCTCCTGCATTCAAGATGGAAGATCTAAAACTATGCCTCCGCCTTTTCTGTGCCGAGGTTCAAATTTACTTCTGCTCCTGGAACATCCATATCGAAAAGAACGCCGGTCTCAATGGAGGTGGAATCACAAGGCAAGCTACGAGTGTCACGTACCCGCTTCTCAGCATGTGACTTGGGGTTGCGCTTGCAAGGGTTAATCTATCTCCCCTCACTCAGTCCAGCATTCAACCTCTGTCCTATGCTACAATGGGAGCATAAATCACACACCGACAGTCCACACACCCCACTCTTACACGGGCGATGAGTCCCGGAAATATTACTACTACTGTCTGCCAATCATAAGGATTACACACTTGGCTATGTATTCTTTAGAGCATGCAAGGTCAGACGTAAAGTTTTAAGCTTTAATAGAAAAAGGTACAGTGCTTACAATAAAAAAAAGGGTACAAAAATATGGGAATAAAGAGTGACATACAAATATGCAAAAACCAGTTACAAAATAAAATGGAGAAAACCTACAGAAATATCAAACTTTGCATTCTGATTCTCTGTCCCTAAGGGAGAGAGAAATATGGAATGGATCACATCAGCTTCCAGGATGCCCTCACATGTGAACATCTTTCTTTGTGTGTAGGTCTAATTTAGAGAGTCAACATGGAGGTCAGATTTCTAGACCAGCCTCTCAGGTTAATATTATAATTGCTGGTTTGTGACTGGACCATGGCCATTCCACCAATGAATACGGTAGGACGTTTTCCCCACGAGAACAATAAGCTAATACCAGAGTAGCCTACCCATAGAGAACAGACAATATTATGGTGGGGGTGGGGAGGAAAAGGGCGATTACCAGCAGGACAGATCAGGGTAGCAGTGATCTTAGATATGAGGCCATCTTAGGAAATGGCCAAACACCCTAGAGACGCTTTTCACATGCGAGTGCCTAAAGATTAGTGGGACCTTGTATTTACGGCATCTGGTGCCTATAGGAATGCCATAAACTGCTCTCCATGTATGTGGAAATAATTACCAAAAGCCAAGAGTTTGATAGCCTGATAAAGATCTGGGTGTACTGAATCTTTTTAGGGGAGTGCTTCCTAAATATCGAAAGAGGTTCTCTGTCATGTGACCCTTCTTACATTGGCCAAACAGATCAAAGTGTTCAATTTCCAAGCAGCGCCTCCGCAGGAGAATCCAAGTATTACCCGGCCTCCATTCATATCAATGAACATCAAGGCACCGAACAGGGGCAGTTCCTCCAGAGTATAAAAAAAATAAAAATGCTCTCTATACTCAAGAAATAAGATCCTAGTCAGAAGACTGCCACCTTAAATTTTCCTAAAAAGCAGGTGAACAGGACATCTCATTTAGTAGATGGGACGCTTCAGTTTTATCCAGAAGTAGGTTGTGTGCACAACCCAGCAAGATGCGATCACATTTGGGACACAGCCTTGGCCGCATCGCCATGAAAATTTGATTCTGCACAGACGATTAGGTCAGATTGGAAGTGCGGAAGCGTCCCAGCGGGATGGCATCAAACGCTGCGTGCGCTGAGCGGCTCGTGCGCAAAAGACAAGATCAGACGTCTTCATTGAGTTACCATCAGTCAACCAGTCTCTGGAGTAGAGCGGGGGGCACATGACCAACCTGCCGGCTTCTGGAGGAACCAGACCAGAATATGGGTGCCTTACAATAAACCGCTCCCAACTTGTGCACACAAAACCAAGAAACGGCTCATTAATACAGAGACGGGGATCAGCAATACAAGAAGTCTCACCTCTGGTCGGAAGACATTTGTAATCATGACTTTGGGCAGGAACAAAAAAGGCACAAAGCCCGCTCAGTGTTAAATTCCAGATCATTAGAATGTCGCATTTATCCCTTTTTAGACGAGGCAGGAAAAGCATTTCCTAACTAGCATGTAAAGGTCACAGAGATACCAGGGGGCTGAGCGGCCTGACGACGAGGAGACGTTCAGGCTCATTAATATGACAACGTTATGTGGAGGCATCAGTGATGACAAACACGTTCTGACATCTCAGAAAAGCAGGACGAGGCACGGCATTATTCAGCAGCCGAGGCGGAAACATGACGGGAGATATATTTCTATGAATGAGTGACTCTGCGTATTCAACACCCAACGGCCAGAATCACTGCTCCTCGCCTCCATCCTTAAGTCACGCCTATATATGAAGTAGTAAAATCTGCAATCTATTATGGGATAGAGATATATATATATATATATATATATATATATATATATATATATATATATATATATATATATATATATATATATATATATATATATATATATATATATATATATATTACATACATACACACACACGTTAATCAGTCATGTGTTTGGTGAATTTTTGATGTGAATATTGCCCAGGACATGGAGCCAACCACAAAAGGACCCGCTTTCCCCATCTGCAGCATATGGTGGGACAGACTTCCTAAGGCCGGTTGCACACGTCAGTGGCTCCGGTACGTGAGGTGACAGTTTCCTCACGTACCGGAGCCACTGACACACGTAGACACAGTGAAGTCAATGCATCTATGCAGAAGTCATTGATTTTTTGCGGACCGTGTCTCCGCACAGATTACACGGACCCATTAAAGTCAATGGGTCCATGTAAAACACGTACCGCACACGAACGTTGTCCGTGTGCAGTCCGTGTGCCGTGCAGGAGACAGCGCCACTGTAAGCGCTGTCCCCCCCACTGGTGCTGAAGCCGCCATTCATATCTTCCCTGCAGCAGCGTTTGCTGTAGAGAAGATATGAATAATCGTGTTTAAAATAAATATCCATGACCCCAAACCCCCCCCCCCCCCAACCCCTTTGCGCCCCCCCGCTGTTATTAAAATACTCACCCGGCTCCCTCGCTGGCTGGCGCTGCTTCCTGTCCTGGCCGCACCTTCTACTGTATGAGAAGTCACGTGGGGCCGCCCATTACAATCATGAATATGCGGCTCCACCTCCCATAGGGGTGGAGCCGCATATTCATTACTGTAAATGAGTGGCACCATGTGTCCGCTCATACAGTAGAAGGTGCGGCCAGGACAGGAAGCAGCGCCAGCCAGCGAGGGAGCCGGGTGAGTATTTTAATAACAGCGGGGGGGGCGCACAGGGGGTGGGAGGGGGGTGGGGTCATGGATCTTTATTTTAAACACGATTATTCATATCTTCTCTACAGCAAACGCTGCTGCAGGGAAGATATGAATCGCGGCTTCAGCACCAGATGCAGGGGACAGCGCTAAACTTTAGCGCTGTCTCCTGCACGGTGCGTGTGGTACCCAGTGGGCACACTGATGTGCCACAGAAACGCACCGGCACACGGATAATTCCGGTACCGATTTTTCCGGTACCAGAATTATCTGGATGTGCGAGACTGCCCTAAGGGTGTGTAATCTGGACTACTGCACAGTGAGCCCAAACAAGGTCCAGTTGTTTTTGATTTGGGTATTTGGGTATTTTTTGGCAAAAATTAACTGTTTGAACCGTCGTAAGATGTTGGGAAAACTCAGTTGAATCTTCTGGCGTTGTAACGCCCGTCCTGGCCTGCTCTGCCAACTTTTTCAAAAGTTAATGAAGTTCAGGCAGGACAGGGCATGAACATGTACGCTCAACAAATTCACCAAACATTTACAGAACAAAGAGGTGTAGAAGGCAGGGGATAGCACACTTTTCTGGCAGGGGTACACACACACCTCTTAATGCATTTGGTGCATCTTACTACACCAAGTCTAAAGGAATCAAAGTAAAGGACTCGAGCTAGCTGGTTCATCAGATCCAAGAAGATAAAAAGATAGTCACCGGTTGGCAAAATTTGGACACAGATCAGGGAGAGCCTCACCTCGTTATAAACATCACTGAATTCTTCAACCACATCTTTCGGGATCCGCTTTCCGTTGCTGGTGAGGTAGTGAGCCACTCCATTCTTGGAGTAAAGACTGATGCGACCAACACTTCTCTCTCCATCTGTGGTTTCCTCCAGTAGGCCATTGTCTTCTGCTAGATGATATATGGGATTGCCGTTTGAGCCATGGATCCAGGTAGCTCCCAGTTCAAAAGTAGCGCGTTCTTCAAAAAATAAAAATAAATAAAGGAACAAAGTCATGTGGACCACAGATCAGCCAAAAAAAACAGAACTGGAAAATACTTTGTACATGAGGAACTAGAATGAGCGGATCTTGCAAAATTCAAGATGTACTTTTTCACAATTTTTTTTCCCCCCTGAGAAATTCGATTTGAGGAGAAGTTAGTCTTCACAAATTTAAGGTCTCTACAGACCCCAAAGCATAGAAAACAACTTGTTAAAAAAAAATATAAAAAATAAATGATAAATATATATTTCCTTATAATCCCCTCCATGCTCATGTCTCCACTACTCCGCATCAACCACCTGGTCCTTGTTGCATCTTCTGGCCCCTTCCGCTAGTGCCAAGTTTCCAGTCCTCAAACATTAGAGCTGAACGCTCCAGCTCACCAAGGCCCAGGAGGGTTCTGCGCAAGTGGTCACAACGTGCGCCATGACCTTACATACACAAGCGCAAATTACCCCTGGACCTTACTGCGAGAACCCTGGGAATTCCAGCACAGGTGGTGGTGGGGAATAATCAAAAGATGCACCGTGGACCTGATTGATAATGGTGAGCATTTTTCCCCCCCTTCCAACCTTTTAATTGCCCTGTACGGTTCAGAAACATGGGAAATCACTATTTTTCTGGATCCACATTAAATGTGGATTTTTGACAAATTCGACTAGACTTCAACTCTAATTTGTTCACGCATCTCTAGGCATTATATGACCTGCATTTTTCCCCCCTCCACGGGTTTCCCCCCAATCAGTTGTCTCTGAGCTACTGGATGGAGACAACTGGTGTCTCCTACACAGTCATGAGGGATTCCTGTTCTAATGTCTCTATGTAGCACATGTTCAGAAGCAGCAGCAACATGGAGGACATTATACCTCTTACTCAGCAGTGTAGTTGCGATTCCAGCTCTAAAGGTGAAAACTACTTACAAGCACCCACATGTACCCCTTTCTCAATCTGTAGACTTTAGATAGGATATATGCTTGACCATGGTTCCCCACTGTAGCCATGCAATGAGAAGTAACAAAGAACTCTGCACTTCTGTTTTAGTAGGGACCCCATCATTTATCACGTAGAACAATTCACAATCACTGTGGTCATCAGCGGTGATAGGCAGAACTGTCCAAAAGGGACAATAAAATGTAAAGGGCACTTACCAAGTTTAAAACTTTGAACTCTGCCTCCAATGCGATCAGATGCCTCAAGGATCGTAACATCCGAGAATCCTTTCTCAAGGAGAAATTTTGCAGCCGAGAGACCCGCAAGACCCGCCCCAATAATCACTATTCGCGGCTTTCGGTTTCTCCGTGGGCCACTACTAAGAGGATCATCAGTGCTGTCTGAAGATATGTCACAACTTTGCATGCCGTCCAAGCTCTTCTTTTAGTTGACCTAACAAAGGGAGAAAAAAAGAAAAAAAATTTGAAAAAGCGTCCTACAGTTTGGAGGAATTTTTTTTTATTATTTTCAGCATTAGATGAAATATTCTAATGAACGAGTCAAGTGAATGACAATGGCAGAGCGTGCATCCTACAGATGGGAAAGGGAGAAGCGTAGAGAACCCTGTTAATTCCGCTGCCCCAGATAGCCCCATACACTGCGAGCTGATTCATCACGATATTTGCACCTTTCTTTCGGAGTAAAAATGGTCTTAAAAAAATAAAATTATTATTATTATTATCATCATTATTATTATTATTATTAATAATAATGCGCAAACAGGAGTCACTACTTTTGCACCTTTTAAAGTTTTTTTTTTTTTTTTTTACTTGTTTTTGGTTAGAGAGCGTGGAGCTTTTTTATACTATTTAAAAAAAAAAACATTCTTTGCACACATTTTGCACTATTTTAGCGGGTCATGTGACAATTTGGGCTAAGAAAAAAAAGTTGAAGAAACAAAATGTATTCTCGTGTAAAATTCATGAAACTCATTCGTGCTTTTGAAGAATTTGGAGAAAGGGGGGGGGGGGAAAAAAAAAAAAAATAAATAAAAAAAAAAACACACCACACACTCTATGAGGAATTACACAAAACAAAGAAAAGGGACTAAAAAAAATAAATGTCTCCCCCTCGCCAAGTGTTGCACAGAAAGGAAAAAAATTCATTTTGTTGTGAAGGATCCATCTGGCTTGTTCTTTGAGGTAGAGAAGAGCAGCCCAGACTTGTATTCATCCGTCCGGCCCACCCGCCTCCTCCGTCCCAAGACCGCCGCTGACTATTCACAATCCTGGCACCGTGCCCTCCGAGGAGGAAGCAAAACGAGACTCTGCTAGAAACCTTGGGATACGGACGCCTCGGAAAGCCATTATTGGGCCTCGAGAGCAGAACAACAAGATGAGGGAGAGAAGGAGAAAAAAAGCCTTTACCGTGTCCAAAAACAGTCTGTGCCACCATACACCGGCGCCAGGAGAGGTTTTATTAAGATGCCATCAATCACCCCGACAGGAACAAAATGGCTTATTTTCTTGTCTCGTAACTCAGCGTTCACAATACTTGGTCGTCAGGTAACGTAGACGGTCCGCAAACACTTAAGGAGAACTCTTAACTAGCAATCTTACAACCTGTGTCCCCCCCCCCCTCCCCCCCCCAAGGCCAGACTTTTGTTCCTGCGCTCAGCATTATCAGAGTGACGGGGGAGAACGATTGTAATCCATCTTGAAGCGACTTGCTGCCATGGTAACAATGAGAACGGGAAGTACCGACACACCGGCACATGGACAGTGATGGGCAGATGCCAATATGTTGTACTTTCCAACATTCGCGGAGGCGCCGTAGAGATAGGGGACATCTCCTAGACTCCAGGGTGCTGTGAAGGCCTACAGTAAAGCAGGTCTCCATCCCGAATATTTCAGTTACCATAGCGGCAACAAATATAGCCTCCCACGCCTTCCCCGTGTATGGACCCACTTTGGAAAGGTGGCACTATACTATATGGTGTTGCCAGGGCCCGCTCTGGTCTATGTGGGCCTATCTACTCCTTAGACGATTTCCACCCCTCCTTCCAAGAGCCATAGCTTTTTTTTATAGATGAGTAGCGGTACACGCTGCATATTTTAAGCTGGAGCTATAAGCCAACTTTTGGCCACAATGGGACATACGGCTAAATTGTTAGATGTCTCTGCTTCATTGGCTTCCATAAAAGCAAGTCACTAATAATCCAACCTGGTCATTTTTTTTTGCGACATGCCCGTTATGGTCAACTATGGGGGTCGCAATGAGACTTTTCTTCACTGCGGATGTAATTTTGGCTGCCCAACCTGTGTCTTGACCAAGGTCGCTGTGTGGTCCCCTCAGCCTTGTTACCCTTCTTATATCCGGACGACTTTGTGATCTCCTTTTAGTCCAATTCCTGGTATTTAGGGACTTGTATAAATACACTAACATAGCAGTCAAAAAATTTTGCATCCATCTTCATAAGTGCACGGAAGTGGCAGACACGGAAGACCTCTGGCTGTCACGAGAAGGATATTGGTACCCCATTTACAACCTTAGACGCTGCTGCTGTCTAAAGGGGTTAAAATGATGAAAGTCAGTAGCTTCTGAGACTGGTCCATACATACAGTGCACACAGGGCCCGGCGGGCCCCATGGGAACAGAGGATTTTGCCCAAGTTTATTAGAGGTTAGCCCTGAATGAAGTGATATGAAGCAGCAGCACGGTGGCTCAGTGGGTATCACTGCTGCGTGGAAGTCCTGGGTTCAAATCCAACATCTGTAAGAAGTTTGTATGTTCTCCCCAGCTTTGAGTGGGTTTCCTCCGGGTTCTCCAGTTTCCTCCCACTCTCCAAAGACATACTGATAGGGAATTTAGATTAAGAGCACCAATGGGGACAGCGATAATGTCTGCAAAGCGCAATGCAATTAATGGCACTTTTGGTTGCCCATGCAGTTGGAAGAATGTGTCAAGTGGGGTACGTACCACAGTCCTCTGTCCTGGGCCCTGTATTGTCCAACATCTTTAATCAATGATTTAGATGACGGAATTGAGGGTAAACTGATTGTATTTGCTGATGACACAAAGTTAGGAGGGATAACATACTAAAGAGAAGAGAGCGAAAGGATTCAAAAACTGGAGCAGTGGGCATCAACTAACAGAATGGAATTTAACAGTGAGAAATGCAGATTCCTACATCTGTGCAAGAAAAATGAAAAAAGCATATACAGAATGGGAGGAATAGAACTAAGCAACAGCACGTGTGAAAAAAAGACTTGGGTCAACAGTGTTATGCAGCAGCAAAAAAAGGCAAACAGTTCTAGGATGTATTAAGACAAGCCTATATCATGGGAAGTCATTATCTCCTCATACTTCTCCTTGGTCAGGCCTGATCTGGAATACTGTGCCCAGTTCTGGGAGCCACATTTTGAAAAAATGAACAAACTGGAGCAAGTTCAGAGAAGAGCTACCAGAATGGTGACCGGTGTGTAAATAATGTCCTATGAGGAACGGTTAGAGGATCTGGGAATGTTTAGCTTGCAAAAAAAAAAAAAAAACACCGAGAGGAGAAATAATACTGGTCTACAAATATCTGAAGGGCTGTCACATACCGGTGTACAAATATCTGAAGGACTGTCACGCTAGAGAGGGAACGGCTTTATTCTCCTTTACACAAAGAAAAGACTAGAAGCAATGGGATGAATCTGAAAGGGAGGAGACATTAGAAAGAAACTTTGAGGGGCATCAATGAGTGGAACAGGCGGCCATGAGAGGTGGAAGCCTTCAAGCAGAGGCTGGCATCTGTCTGCGATGGTTTAGTGAATCCTGCATTGAGCCGGGATATGGACACGATGACCCCGGAGGTTCCTTCCAACTCTAACGTTCTATGAAATAGGCGAGTAAAGTTCTTTTTGAATTATAACTGGTTTTTGGATGGGTTTGCTGGGGCCCGGGAGAAGTCCCCTTATTGTTGGATAGCTGTCTCATATGTGCCAACTATCCCAGAATAGGGGACTTCTACCAGAAGAGTCTCCCGAGCCTCAGTGAACCCATCCAAAAATCAGCGTTAATCAAAAGGAAAAAAAACGGAACTTTGAGATAAACTTTGGGAGAGATACCGAAGAGCCAACCAAGGCCACAGCAAAAAGCATTCAATAGCTGGCATGACATGACATTTTTTTAGTACCATAATCCCCCTTAAATGAGGCCGCTTACGAACAGCTCCTTTAAGCTAAAGCAGGACAGGAACAGTTAACAGAACAAACCTGAACCTGGAAATATTGCGACATCACAATGTGGAGCAATTAACTCCAAAGCAAACAATCTGGAATGACGCACTCTCTGAATCACTTCCAGGGATGAACGTCTCGCGTCACGCAGGAGGCCAAAGAGCAAAGATCCACCACGTAACCAGAGCTTTCATCCGGTAACCGGCTTCTCCTGCTCTCCGAGTGGCTTCACGGCATCTCTGCTTGTGAACCAGGAAGCCCAGGATGAGCACACATCCCAGAGAAGCACATGGTTTGTAGGAACATAGTAAAAGGACAAGAATACTAGCCCATAGTCACAGACACTGGGTTTTAGAATATGGACACTTCCAGGATTTAGTTCTGTAGGGTAATGGTGACAGGGAAGAGATCAACATTAATAAAAGGTTAAGTGCCACGTACTTCACACCTTGAGAAGGTTTCTCCAAGACAACCCCTGTCCGTCGAAAAGATGGCAGTTCTCTATTCGGGACCAAGTGTGAGAGCGAAGGGATGTCCTTTAAGGACTTGTTCACACTGGACAGGATTTTCCATCTGCAACTGTGGATACTCATTTTAAAAGGAAAAATTAAGCCGCAAACTCATGGGGCAGCTTTCCTGTTCCCAACCGCACTGGACTGTATATTCTTGACTACAGCCATCGGGTCATTCGTGATGGCTGGGGACGATTCAAGTATTATCACGGCAGCACCACTCGTAAAGAAGCCACTTTGACTAGAATGTAGCGGTGCTCCAGCTCTCTGACCAGTAAATAGGTCAGACAGGGGTTCCAGAATTCTAACTCTGCCCCAATCAGAACATTATCGGAGTTTTGGGTTGTTTTTTATCAAAATTAAATCAAAATTTGCCAATTTCTTTAAAAACCCTTTGAATTCACCATTTTACTGGATTTAGGTTAAGACTGGAAGACATTTTTAAAACACACCAAGTAGGGAGTCAAGTTAAGGTCTAGGAGAGGAGAGTTCAATATTTTTTATGTCGGGTACTGTAGATTTGGACCAAATCAAATCTGCCATCCAATTTGATCTCATCTGTACAAATTGAGTTTCGGTCATCTCAGGAGTTAACTACCGCTTTGGCCTAGTGACACTCTGGATGGAAATGAAGAACATACGTTGCTGGTCTTTTGACAGCCAGTGAAACTAGCATCTTTCTATCTCAGCATGAGTAAAATTTCACGAGACAGCTTATAACTGTAAAGTAGCCCTACCCAAAAACAGGACAGCCACTCCCGAGACATTTACAAGAGCATTACGTAAAAAGCTTAATGAAGGAGTGTTCAAAGGACGTGACGTGGGTATGTGACTCAACACCCAACGCAGAGCTGCAAATGGACAATATCTGCGTTCAACTGTACATCGTTACCAAACTTCGGGGACTTCATAGCTCTCCAAGAAAATAAATATCCACCAATAGCAGCATCTTGGTGCTCTCAAGGAGAATGATCTTTGGTGACCGAGTATAGACTTTGTACAGTCGTTACCATCCAGTCCCTGTAGGATTGTTTTCTAGCTCAGCTGTGAAGAAGTTCCAAATAGCAGAAGATCAAGGAGGTCCTGAGGTCAGATCGTTTCAGCATCTGAAACATAACTTTTCGATACCCATCTATTCAAACTACATGGGAGTCACCTAACAAACTACAATGAAGCCATGGTGGGTGGTACTGAAAAAAATAAATAAAATATGGATCAGGATGAAGAGGACCCATTTTTATAGTCTTCATAGACCAATTTTCCAGCACTCGTGTCCGACCTAGACAAAAAAAAACCACCAAAAATGAATGCTTACAGTTGGGCATGGCCTGAGGAAGTCCACCCAAGAATGTGCCCCAAAAGTCTACAAGTGGTGCTCAACATCTAAAAAAGAAAATCAGGGACCCTTAGACCTTAAGTCAATGTTTGGTCTCACCAACCCATGAAAACTAGAGCTAGATAAAAGGCACATGGGGCAATACTAGATCCTTGGACACAAGCAATATAGAAAGCGAGTCCAACAGGGGACCTTAGAATTAGGTGGAAACATGCCCCCCAAAAGATATTGAGAATTTGGTGTAGTGTAAATACCTCATCCTTCATATGCTGACAGTAACAGCGCTCCTGTGCACTGTGTAATGGCTACATGCTGCTACTTGTCCACATTGCACAGTAATGACATACAGTGCCCATGTAATCATCCTTCCTCCAACCTTTGGTCTACAGAAGTAAAGAGTCATACAAGGACAAAATGCCACGTATTGTACTTTGACTGGGGGATAAAAAAAAAAAACATCAGTCTCACCCAAGTAGTCTGAAGGCTTCAAGAAGTGGACCTGACCCACGATTATTGCCAACACTTCTATAGACCAGCTTCTCCAAACAGAACAAGAAAATCCAGCTACTTTAATATGACTGGCATCAACTAGACATGAGCCCCTGAACATGTTCTACATGGAGCAAGCTTACCACTACATGGAGCAAGCTTACCAACACATTCCTTGAGCCGCCCTAGTCATCATTCTTGTTTGACCTGCTTGTATATGGAGTAGAGACTGGAGGACTTCCAGATTGGAAGTTTCATTGGCTATCTGAAAGCCAAAAACGAGAAGATTTGCTACTGATCCAGCATCTCGACTATTGGTTAAGCTTAGTCCTCAACATTGCCATTACCACTGGTCTTAAAAATTAATCGCTAGGTCCACAGCCACCAAAACAAGCCCCCATATTAGGTCCACCTCAGTAGTAAACACCAGTCTTAACTTTTCTTCTGGTTGCTGGTAGAAGCAGAAGAAAACATCGGCACCCGTGGAGGACAGGGCACAGATTCAAGTACTGGGAGACTGATTGGGCCAGGAAAAAAAAAATGCCTTGTTGGAAACACTGGTTATGGTGCAACTCAACTCTTGTTCAACAGTGAATGGTGGTCATCATCATGATGGATCACCTAGAACTTTCAGACAAGCCTACTTCATTCTGTCCACCGCAATTGGAAGGGTTCGATGTTCTCCAACACACACGTACCGGTATCTGCCAACTATTAGGTTACGCTCACATTGCGATATTCACGTCGGCAAATTTACCGTTGCGAAAATTAAAAAAGGTGGCATGGATACGCCATGTTCACACAAACTTTAATTTTTGTCCAAAAGCTACAGAGAGTACTCAGACCAACGTTATTTAGTAGGGATGTGGGCTGATCAGATGACTTGTTTTAACATGGACCTCATGGTCACATGAAGGGAAAAAAATAAATTATAAAAAAAAAAAAAATCCATCAACTATATAGCGTCTAACTCTTGCACATACAGTGCAATTATTAATATGCTTTTCGGGGAGTCTTAATTTACCCACAGCTGATGTATAAAAAGTAATGAATCACAATAAGGGTGTGTGCACACATTAAGGAAAATTTTTGCATCTCTTGGCAGGAAAACACATGTTTTTCACAGATTTGAGTGAAGTCAATGGTGAAAAACGCACAGATGCAACATTTTCTGCATCAAACCTGCAAGTCAAAAATAAGCATTGTGCACGATGCTTCAGGTTTCTCGTTCACTTTGCTGATATCAGGTTTCTACAGAAAAAAAAAAAATGCACCAAAACTGCAATGTGTATACAAGCCCTTGAGGTGAAAAATTGGGAGTTTTTTGCATTAAAAAAAAAAAAATGGATTTTTTAAAAATTTTTTCTAAAATACGCTCATGTGTACGTAGCCCAAGACGCTGCAAATTTTTAAGAATTGAATAATGCAGAAAAAAATATAAATATAACGCTAAGTATTTAACACCAAGGGAAGTTAGAAACCCAACTATTCACCCCGGTAGATCCTCATTTTCTGGCCATACAGGATCGAGCGATTCCAATAATATTTTACTAACCCAAAAAATATAGCAAGTTATTACAAACTACAAAGTGATGTAATAAAATGTGATAATTGGTGATCAGTACAAAAATCTGTTGTTTTGCTACCCAAATTGTTTAAAAAATATAAAATAAAAATTATATATATATTTTAATGAGAAAAAAAAATTTTCAATCCGCCACAAGAGCGATCTTCAGAGATTGTGTGCGGACTGCTGGGAACCAACACTAACCCCCGGCGCTGTCATCCGACCGCTCACACGTTACAACGCTGGATTTTAAGAGATTTAATGGCAGCGACAAGACTAGCGCCGGCCTGTCACAGCCTGGAGACGGCGAGCTTAGCGGATCAAGGGAGAAAAAAAAAAAATTATTATGAAGGGAGCAAAAATAGCAAGAAAGACAAATTATATGCAATAAAAAAAAAAATAAAAAAAAATGTTTCAATTAAATCTTAAAAATAATAGAAAATCTGCTGGCGCTACACATGGCTGACAAGAGACCGAGCGCTGCAGTTTTCACACAACTGAATTTGCAGAAAATGAGGTCACAGGAACCAGAAAGAATGAAAACCCGTCAGCCAGAAGAAGGGAGAGCGGAGGGAGGGGACAATAGCCCCCATTAATATACCCAGCCCTTGTCTGTCAGTAATGGGCCTGATCAGCTCCCATTAGGGTCTACACCTGGCGCAGCGACACCGGAGAAAGGGAGCAGACCCCAATAATTAGGAATAATATCGTTATAGCACCAACATATTCCACAGCGCTCTACAACCAGGGGGCCACACAGGCCAGGCAGGGGGATGTAACTATGGGGGATGGGCGCAGATCAGCAGAGGCTCAGGATTCCTGCCTAAGGACACCCAGGAGAGGAGCACATGGGGGGCACAGGAACAGAACACAGCCCCCCAGGAAACAGCCACACAATGAGAGCTGCAGATCGGGGGTCCTACTGAAGGCAGCTACTCCAGGGGTCGGGGCAGGAACACAGGGGGCAGCTATATACAGGGGAGAGCCATATACAGGGGGCAGCCATATGTATATATACAGGGGGCAGCCATATACAGGGGGAACACAGACTCAGGGGCAGCCATATGTATATATACAGGGGGCACACAGACACTCGGGGCAGCCATATGTATATATACAGGGGGCAGACAGACACTCAGGGGGCACCCACAGGGCAGGCAGACCCGGGCTCTGTACCTTCCTCCTCTGCTCCTGGCCGCCTCTCTCCTGGTTGCTGCAGAGTCTTTGTCCTGCTCGGTGCTCAGCAGTCCGGCACTATCACTGCATGGAGCAGCCAGGCTCTGTGTTTATCAGCCTGCAAAACCCTCCCCCTGACTCAGAAAATGTCCTCCTCCCCCTGCACAGTACCCTCCCCCTATATATAATACATGTTTCCTACTGCATGTACAGTACCCTCCCCCTATATATAATACATGTATCCTACTGCATGTACAGTACCCTCCCCATATATATAATACATGTATCCTACTGCATGTACAGTACCCTCCCCCTATATATAATACATGTATCCTACTGCATGTACAGTACCCTCCCCATATATATAATACATGTATCCTACTGCATGTACAGTACCCTCCCCCTATATATAATACATGTATCCTACTGCATGTACAGTACCCTCCCCCTATATATAATACATGTATCCTACTGCATGTACAGTACCCTCCCCCTATATATAATACATGTATCCTACTGCATGTACAGTACCCTCCCCCTATATATAATACATGTATCCTACTGCATGTACAGTACCCTCCCCTATATATAATACATGTATCCTACTGCATGTACAGTACCCTCCCCCTATATATAATACATGTATCCTACTGCATGTACAGTACCCTCCCCCTATATATAATACATGTATCCTACTGCATGTACAGTACCCTCTCCCTATATATAATACATGTATCCTACTGCATGTACAGTACCCTCCCCCTATATATAATACACGTATCCTACTGCATGTACAGTACCCTCCCCCTATATATAATACATGTATCCTACTGCATGTACAGTACCCTCCCCCTATATATAATACATGTATCCTACTGCATGTACAGTACCCTCCCCCTATATATAATACACGTATCCTACTGCATGTACAGTACCCTCCCCTATATATAATACATGTATCCTACTGCATGTACAGTACCCTCCCCCTATATATAATACATGTATCCTACTGCATGTACAGTACCCTCCCCTATATATAATACATGTATCCTACTGCATGTACAGTACCCTCCCCCTATATATAACACATGTATCCTACTGCATGTACAGTACCCTCCCCTATATATAATACATGTATCCTACTGCATGTACAGTACCCTCCCCCTATATATAATACATGTATCCTACTGCATGTACAGTACCCTCCCCTATATATAATACATGTATCCTACTGCATGTACAGTACCCTCCCCAATATATAATACATGTATCCTACTGCATGTACAGTACCCTCCCCCTATATATAATACATGTATCCTACTGCATGTACAGTACCCTCCCCCTATATATAATACATGTATCCTACTGCATGTACAATACCCTCCCCCTATATATAATACATGTATCCTACTGCATGTACAGTACCCTCCCCCTATATATAATACATGTATCCTACTGCATGTACAGTACCCTCCCCCTATATATAATACATGTATCCTACTGCATGTACAGTACCCTCCCCAATATATAATACATGTATCCTACTGCATGTACAGTACCCTCCCCCTATATATAATACATGTATCCTACTGCATGTACAGTACCCTCCCCCTATATATAATACATGTATCCTACTGCATGTACAGTACCCTCCCCCTATATATAATACATGTATCCTACTGCATGTACAATACCCTCCCCCTATATATAATACATGTATCCTACTGCATGTACAGTACCCTCCCCCTATATATAATACATGTATCCTACTGCATGTACAGTACCCTCCCCCTATATATAATACATGTATCCTACTGCATGTACAGTACCCTCCCCAATATATAATACATGTATCCTACTGCATGTACAGTACCCTCCCCCTATAGATTCAAGATTCAAGATTCAAAGAAGCTTTATTGGCAGGACCAAATACACATCAGTTTTGCCAAAGCAAGTGTATAGAGGCAATAGGGATAGGGACTGTGGGGATGTTGGGTAGGAGCTGTAGGGGAGGTGGATGGGGCAGATCTAGGGTGGGGGCTATAATCCATGGCATAGGGGAGGTGGATGGGGCAGATCCAGGGTGGGGGCTATAGTCCATGGCATAGGGGAGGTGGATGGGGCAGGTCCAGTTTGGGGGCTATAGTCCATGGCATAGGGGAGGTGGATGGGGCAGGTCCAGGTTGGGGGCTATAGTCCATGGCATAGGGGAGGTGGATGGGGCAGGTCCAGGTTGGGGGCTATAGTCCATGGCATCATAGTTCTCTTTCTCGCAGTCTATGACATTCGCTCACATACCGCGCTGCTATCTCCACCGCTCTCTCTTCTTCTCCCAGCAAGATATATGTTTTCTCTTCCTCCTTCATGGTGATGAAGTCTGGGAAGAGATGTGAGAGTCTCCTGAAGTGAGTGTCCCTCACTGCTGAGTATTTGGAGCAGTGTAGCAGGAAGTGGGTTTCGTCCTCTATGGCCTCCTGATCACAGTGTTGGCATAGTCTTTCCTCCCTGGGCTTGTAGCTCTGCCTGTGTCGGCCACATTCGATGGCCAGACTGTGGGCACTGAGTCTATATCGGCTCAGGATCTGGCGGTCTCTGGGGTCCGGGAGTTTCTCCAGATATGGGGCCAGTCTGTAGTCTCTCTGTAGGCTCCGGTACATGGTCAGTTTCTGTGAGCTGATGATATCATTCTTCCAGTCACTGACATACCTCTCCTGGCCTTCATCTGCCATCTTCCTAATTCCGGCTTTTGTCAGGTTGTTGTGATTGGTGTTCTGCTCCGGTTGGGTTTGGCTGGGCTGTTCCGGGGGTTCTGGTTTTTCTGTTTCACCTTCATGTATCAGGGCTTTATGGTGATGGGAGCTTGGATTGCTCCTATGCAGGTGAGCCCGGAATGACAGCGCCCTCTTTAGAACTGTTAGGTGTAGAGGGAATCTGCCCAGCTCGGCCCGACAAGCACTGTTGGAGGTGGTCCGATGGACCTGGAGAAGGTGCTTGCAGAATTCCAGGTGGAATATTTCTGTTGGACTGGAATCCCACTTTGACCAGTCTGGGTAGGTGTGAGGACCCCAGACTTCGCTGCCATACAGGAGGATTGGGGCGATGATGGAGTCGAAGATTTTTAGCCAGACCCTCACTGGTGGCTTCAGATGGTAGAGTGTCCTTCGGATGGCATAGAAGGTTTTGCAGGCCTTGTCTTTCAGGGTCTCTATGGCTTGTTTGAAGCTCCCTGACCGGTGAATCTCTAGGCCCAGGTAGGTATATTTGTCCGTTCCTGTGAGGTCGCAGTTGTTGAGGATAAATGATGGGTGTTGGTCTGATCTTCTCTTTCTCCTCTGGAACACCATGGTGTTGGTTTTCTTTAGGTTGACCGGTAGGGCCCAGGTGGAGCTGAATTTCTCTAGGATTTTCAGGTTGTCCTGGAGGCCTTTCTCGGTTGGTGACAGCAGCAGCAGGTCATCTGCATACAGCAGGAATTTCACCTGGGCGTCGTGGAGGGTGAGACCTGGTGCTGAGGAGGATTCCAGGGCGGTAGCCAGCTCGTTGATGTAGATGTTGAAGAGCGTTGGGCTTAGGCTGCAGCCTTGTCTTACTCCGCGGCTCTGCTGGAAAAAAGCCGTTCTTTTGCCGCTCACACTCACGCTGCAGCTGTTCTCGGTGTAGGAGCTTTTGATGACATCGTAGGTCTTTCCTCCTATTCCACTCTCCAGCAGTTTCAGGAATAAGCCCGGGTGCCACACTGAATCAAAGGCCTTTTTAAAGTCCACAAAGCAGGCGTATATCTTCCCATTCTTTGTATTGTAGACGTGTCTCTGAATGAGGCTGTGCAGAGTATAGATGTGGTCAGTGGTGCGGTGGTTCGGCATGAACCCTGCTTGGCTCTTGCTGAGGACGTTGTGCTCGGTGAGGAAGGTGAGGATCCTCTTGTTCAGGATACTGTTGAACAGTTTTCCCAGGTTGCTGCTGACGCATATGCCTCTGTAGTTGGCTGGGTCATACCTGTCCCCACTCTTGTGGATGGGTGTGATGAGGCCTTGGTTCCAGGTACGTGGGAAGTAGCCGGCACTCAGTACAATATTGAAGAGTTTAACCATTGCAGCCTGTATTTCTGGTGGGCTGTACTTCAGCATTTCTGGTAGGATTCCATCCAGGCCACCGGCTTTTCTACATCTTATGGAGGAGAGTCTCTCGGTTACTTCCTGTAGTGTTATAGGTGTATCCACCGGGTTTTGGAAGTTTTTGATTTTTTCCTCCATTGCTTTTAGTTTCGCCATTATGTTTTCCTGTTCTTGGCTTAGTCCTTCCTTTGGAATGTCTTTATAGAGGTCTCTGAAGTATTGGAGCCAGAGGTTGCCATTTTGGATATAGTTGTTGTTTTTCTTGTCTTTGGTGCCCATGTGGTTCCATAGATCCCAGAAGGAGTTGTCTTGGAGGGCGTCTTGGAGTTGATTGAGCTTGGTAGAGATGTAACTCTGCTTCTTCCTCCTGAGGATGGTTTTGTACTGCTTTTGTATGGAGTCATAGGCTTCCCTCAGACCCAGGTGGTTGGGGTCTCTGTGTTTCTTGTTGGAGGCTGTTCTCAGGGTCTTCCGTACAGCTTTACATTCTCTGTCAAACCAGCCATTGACCTGTGTTTCTTTTGGTCTCTTGTAGTCGACTTTTTTAAGGTCGGACAGTCTGGCCATTGCGTAGAATATATTGTTGAGGTCCTTTGCTGCTTGGTTCACTCCCTCTGGGTTTGGCATGTACTCAAGGTTGTAGAAGTGGTGGAGCATCCGCTGTATTTCAGGTCTGCTGGAAGCTTCTTTATATCTTAGTGCCGACATTTTGGACCATTTATAGGATGGAGGCCGGGTGAAGAGGCCGCTCTGCTGTGGCTTCTGAGTGGATGGTTTCTCTGTAGATTTCATGTACAGAAGAAGTTGGCTGTGGTCTGACAGGTGCGTTTGTGGGGTGACTATGAAGGCGCTGACATCTGCCAGGTTCAGGTCTGTAATGGCGTAATCAACTACACTCCTCCCTACATGGGAGTTTAGTGTATACCTTCCTAAGGAGTCACCCTTGCTTCGTCCATTAAGGATATGAAGTCCTAAACTTTTACATACGTTCAGGAGCTTTCTGCCACTTTTGTTGACTGTACTGTCATAGCTGTTTCTCTCAGTGTGTACAGGGTCTTGGCCGTCATTCTCTGCTCCAAGTATGTAGATGTTTCCATCCGTGGTCAGGAAGTCTCTCTCTCTCCCTGTTCTTGCATTGAGGTCTCCAAAGATGAGAACTTTGCCCAGGGCCTGATAATGGGCGGCTTCTCTTTGTAAGATCTCGAAGCAGTCTGGATTGAAGTAGGGGGACTCTGGCGGTGGTATATAGGTGGCACAGAGGTGGACATCAGACTGACAGGTGAGGATGGAGCTGCTGATTCTGATCCATATGTGGCTGTCTCCTTTCTTCACCGGTTTGATGTACTGGTGGAGCTCCTCTTTATACCAGATCACTACTCCTCCTGAGCCCCGGCCCTGTTTGATGTTTTTATTTTTCTGGGCATGGACCAAGAATTCCTTGTATCCTATATATAATACATGTATCCTACTGCATGTACAGTTCCCTCCCCCTATATATAATACATGTATCCTACTGCATGTACAGTACCCTCCCCCTATATATAATACATGTATCCTACTGCATGTACAGTACCCTCCCCCTATATATAATACATGTATCCTACTGCATGTACAGTTCCCTCCCCCTATATATAATACATGTATCCTACTGCATGTACAGTACCCTCCCCAATATATAATACATGTATCCTACTGCATGTACAGTACCCTCCCCAATATATAATACATGTATCCTACTGCATGTACAGTACCCTCCCCAATATATAATACATGTATCCTACTGCATGTACAGTACCCTCCCCAATATATAATACATGTATCCTACTGCATGTACAGTACCCTCCCCAATATATAATACATGTATCCTACTGCATGTACAGTACCCTCCCCCTATATATAATACATGTATCCTACTGCATGTACAGTACCCTCCCCTATATACAATACATGTATCCTACTGCATGTACAGTACCCTCCCCTTTATATAATACATGTATCCTACTGCATGTACAGTACCCTCCCCTATATATAATACATGTATCCTACTGCATGTACAGTACCCTCCCCTATATATAATACATGTATCCTACTGCATGTACAGCACCCTCCCCTATATATAATACATGTATCCTACTGCATGTACAGTACCCTCCCCCTATATATAATACATGTATCCTACTGCATGTACAGTACCCTCCACTATATATAATACATGTATCCTACTGCATGTACAGTACCCTCCCCCTATATATAATACATGTATCCTACTGCATGTACAGTACCCTCCCCTATATATAATACATGTATCCTACTGCATGTACAGCACCCTCCCCTATATATAATACATGTATCCTACTGCATGTACAGTACCCTCCCCCTATATATAATACATGTATCCTACTGCATGTACAGTACCCTCCACTATATATAATACATGTATCCTACTGCATGTACAGTACCCTCCCCCTATATATAATACATGTATCCTACTGCATGTACAGTACCCTCCCCCTATATATAATACATGTATCCTACTGCATGTACAGTACCCTCCCCCTATATATAATACATGTATCCTACTGCATGTACAGTACCCTCCCCCTATATATAATACATGTATCCTACTGCATGTACAGTACCCTCCCCTATATATAATACATGTATCCTACTGCATGTACAGTACCCTCCACTATATATAATACATGTATCCTACTGCATGTACAGTACCCTCCCCCTATATATAATACATGTATCCTACTGCATGTACAGTACCCTCCCCTATATATAATACATGTATCCTACTGCATGTACAGTACCCTCCACTATATATAATACATGTATCCTACTGCATGTACAGTACCCTCCCCTATATATAATACATGTATCCTACTGCATGTACAGTACCCTCCACTATATATAATACATGTATCCTACTGCATGTACAGTACCCTCCCCCTATATATAATACATGTATCCTACTGCATGTACAGTACCCTCCCCTATATATAATACATGTATCCTACTGCATGTACAGTACCCTCCCCCTATATATAATACATGTATCCTACTGCATGTACAGTACCCTCCCCTATATATAATACATGTATCCTACTGCATGTACAGTACCCTCCCCCTATATATAATACATGTATCCTACTGCATGTACAGTACCCTCCCCCTATATATAATACATGTATCCTACTGCATGTACAGTACCCTCCCCTATATATAATACATGTATCCTACTGCATGTACAGTACCCTCCCCCTATATATAATACATGTATCCTACTGCATGTACAGTACCCTCCCCCTATATATAATACATGTATCCTACTGCATGTACAGTACCCTCCACTATATATAATACATGTATCCTACTGCATGTACAGTACCCTCCCCCTATATATAATACATGTATCCTACTGCATGTACAGTACCCTCCCCCAATATATAATACATGTATCCTACTGCATGTACAGTACCCTCCACTATATATAATACATGTATCCTACTGCATGTACAGTACCCTCCCCCTATATATAATACATGTATCCTACTGCATGTACAGTACCCTCCCCCTATATATAATACATGTATCCTACTGCATGTACAGTACCCTCCCCTATATATAATACATGTATCCTACTGCATGTACAGTACCCTCCCCCTATATATAATACATGTATCCTACTGCATGTACAGTACCCTCCCCCTATATATAATACATGTATCCTACTGCATGTACAGTACCCTCCCCCTATATATAATACATGTATCCTACTGCATGTACAGTACCCTCCCCCTATATATAATACATGTATCCTACTGCATGTACAGTACCCTCCCCCTATATATAATACATGTATCCTACTGCATGTACAGTACCCTCCCCCTATATATAATACATGTATCCTACTGCATGTACAGTACCCTCCCCCTATATATAATACATGTATCCTACTGCATGTACAGTACCCTCCCCTATATATAATACATGTATCCTACTGCATGTACAGTACCCTCCACTATATATAATACATGTATCCTACTGCATGTACAGTACCCTCCCCCTATATATAATACATGTATCCTACTGCATGTACAGTACCCTCCCCTATATATAATACATGTATCCTACTGCATGTACAGTACCCTCCCCCTATATATAATACATGTATCCTACTGCATGTACAGTACCCTCCCCTATATATAATACATGTATCCTACTGCATGTACAGTACCCTCCCCTATATATAATACATGTATCCTACTGCATGTACAGTACCCTCCCCCTATATATAATACATGTATCCTACTGCATGTACAGTACCCTCCCCCTATATATAATACATGTATCCTACTGAATGTACAGTACCCTCCCCCTATACATAATACATGTATCCTACTGCATGTACAGTACCCTCCCCTATATATAATACATGTATCCTACTGCATGTACAGTACCCTCCCCCTATATATAATACATGTATCCTACTGCATGTACAGTACCCTCCACCCAAAATATATAATACATGTTTCCTACTGCATGTACAGTACCCTCCCCTATATAAAATACATGTATCCTACTGCATGTACAGTACCCTCCCCCTATATATAATACATGTATCCTACTGCATGTACAGTACCCTCCCCCTATATATAATACATGTATCCTACTGCATGTACAGTACCCTCCCCTATATATAATACATGTATCCTACTGCATGTACAGTACCCTCCCCTTTATATAATACATGTATCCTACTGCATGTACAGTACCCTCCCTCTATATATAATACATGTATCCTACTGCATGTACAGTACCCTCCCCCTATATATAATACATGTATCCTACTGCATGTACAGTACCCTCCCCCTATATATAATACATGTATCCTACTGCATGTACAGTACCCTCCCCCTATATATAATACATGTATCCTACTGCATGTACAGTACCCTCCCCCTATATATAATACATATATCCTACTGCATGTACAGTTCCCTCCCCTATATATAATACATGTATCCTACTGCATGTACAGTACCCTCCCCTATATATAATACATGTATCCTACTGCATGTACAGTACCCTCCCCCTATATATAATACATGTATCCTACTGCATGTACAGTACCCTCCCCCTATATATAATACATATATCCTACTGCATGTACAGTACCCTCCCCCTATATATAATACATATATCCTACTGCATGTACAGTACCCTCCCCTATATATAATACGTGTATCCTACTGCATGTACAGTACCCTCCCCTATATATAATACGTGTATCCTACTGCATGTACAGCACCCTCCCCCTATATATAATACATGTATCCTACTGCATGTACAGTACCCTCCCCCTATATATAATACATGTATCCTACTGCATGTACAGTACCCTCCCCCTATATATAATACATGTATCCTACTGCATGTACAGTACCCTCCCCCTATATATAATACATGTTTCCTACTGCATGTACAGTACCCTCCCCCTATATATAATACATGTATCCTACTGCATGTACAGTACCCTCCCCCTATATATAATACATATATCCTACTGCATGTACAGTACCCTCCCCCTATATATAATACATATATCCTACTGCATGTACAGTACCCTCCCCTATATATAATACATGTATCCTACTGCTTGTACAGTACCCTCCCCTATATATAATGCATGTATCCTACTGCATGTACAGCACCCTCCCCCTATATATAATACATGTATCCTACTGCATGTACAGCACCCTCCCCTATATATAATACATGTATCCTACTGCATGTACAGTACCCTCCCCCTATATATAATACATGTATCCTACTGCATGTACAGTACCCTCCCCCTATATATAATACATGTATCCTACTGCATGTACAGTACTGTCACGATATGGTATGAAATATCATAAGTAGGTCTCTTGCTAGCCTGAGTGGGCTAAGCCCCCTTCTTGGAGAACAGTTTGTAGCTGCAAATTCCTGGCTTTCCTTCTCTGAGAGTATGGGGGGAAGAGAGGTTTTATTGCCGAACGGAATTTACGACTAGCATTTCCTGTGTAAGCTCTTGTCCAGCTAGAACAGGAAAAATGGCTCCAAAAATTCATGAAAGATTCTTTGTTTAGTTTTTGTTAGATATTAGGCAAACGATTTAAGCTAGAAATACGAAAATATATATTCGTAGTCTCACTCGGTGTAGCTACACATCTCATGACACTCGGGTTTCTAACTCCATCTGGTAAAGAAGTAGGGTTTTCTCTGTAAATATGTATCCCAGATAGGACATATTTGATCTCATTAGAATGCTCACGTTAATCTGAGATGAATGATGAGCTTTTTAGGACG
Source organism: Ranitomeya imitator (assembly GCF_032444005.1). NCBI lineage: Eukaryota > Metazoa > Chordata > Amphibia > Anura > Dendrobatidae > Ranitomeya > Ranitomeya imitator. Next base: position 1,237,148,507 of record NC_091282.1, on the reverse strand, counting down.
CTGACATGTTTTGTAGTGAAGTTATAGAAATCAGAGAGAATAGTTTAAAGTTTAGGCAGAATGTAGAGAGAGGAGGGTCTGGATAAGCCAGCCTTTCTGTGATGTCACAGCCTTAATGTTTTAAGTGTCTGGCAGGCTCTGAGGAGTCGCTTGCTGCTGGATTTCTTGTCCTGTCCTGGAAGAGCCCTGCTCACGTCCCAATGAGCTGGGACGTATGGAAAAACTCCACTAGCCTGGTTGCTTGTCATGCTTTAAACATGTAAGTGTTGCTTTTCTCATTTATTCCCTTTATGTTATAATTACCCATGTACATATTTGCAATTGTCTCATTTATAACCTCTTTATAAACTATTTTTGATAAAGCATTGCCTAATTATTTTTAATGGGATATACTATTATATATTAGTTCGTTCTCCTGTTCTAAACCGTACCCTAAGTCTCTGAAGGGAAATACGCTACTGTTACTGTTGTGTTGGGTTAGCTTCGGACCCGTTTAATCGAAGCTGGTGGCAGCGAAAGTGTACTGACGGTTGGATTATGCTGAAGCAACTGCGGGTTTGATAATTATTGTTCCTGCTTGTGTGGGAGTAGTTATCGCGTCGCTGCAGCGTGCCCAATAGCCAGTACATAGCAGGCAGCCTTTCTGGCGACTAATTACCCAGGGTGCAGTACCTAATCTGACCTGAGAGTAAGGGGGGCGCCAGAGAGCTGCAAGTGTTAAGTGGAACTGTAAGCGGGATATACATAAATCCCTGCAATTCGTGGTATATAGAAAAGCAGTGGGATACCTAGAATAAGCCCCTGCTGTAAACTAAGAGGTCAATAGCCTTGTGTGTGGTTTTTCATCACATTGTTAGCAGTGGAGGGATAACTAAGATAAGCCCCCTGCACATGTGATAGCCGGCTGTTGGCCTAAAGTCACCCTGATCCGTGACGTAGGGGTGACGGTCACGGTGTGAATCCTGACCCAGTGGTGACAGCGGTCAGGGGAATCGTGACAATTGGTGGCAAGGCGGTGGGATATCTTAGAGCATTAGTGATTTGGTTTGAGTAATCATTCCTCTCACTAAAAACTTGCAGAAAGTTCTTGCGAGGACTCTGCGCAAATAAGTTTGGAGAACGAACTCAGTGCTTTTTAGTTGTGAGACAATTGTGTACGGGTAATTATCCCCTCCCTTTCTCTTCGTTTTTCTATCCTATCTTTTATTTGGCAACCATGGTTGTGCTGGGAGAAACCTTTTATGAGCAGCAGACCAGAGACACCCTTGTTGCCTTATGCAAGACACAGCACATTGACTTTGCAAGCAAAAACAAAGCCCAACTGGTCGCAGATCTGGTGCAATGGGAAGCCGCTCGAGACCAATCTCAGAGCTCCGAGGCCGCAGAAGCCAGCACCAGCGAACATGGTGCTGCAGCAGAGGTCCAACCACTGAATGCTGGCCCTGTTAGCAATCCGGGCGAATTGGACCCCCACCTGCAGGCGGCCTTGAAAGAATTCCCCATTGACGACCATGAGAGACGTCTGCAGCTGATCCAGCAATACCAGGAGCGAGCCGAGCGAGAGGCCCAGGCCCAGCGAGCCGAGCGGGAGGCTGAGCGAGCCGAGCGCCAAGCCCAGCGAGAACATGAACTGGAGATGCTCCGGCAGGGGGGGATGCCCTCCACCGCCCAGAGACGTGAGCACAGCAGCGCTCAGATACCTAAGCCCCGACCCGATCACTTTCCTGTTATGGAGAAGGACGGGGACTTGGACACTTTTCTGCGGGCCTTTGAGAAAGCCTGCAGACAGTACCGGCTGCCTACAGATGAATGGGCCCGATACCTGACACCAGGGCTGAAAGGTAAAGCTCTGGAGGCGTTTGCTGCCCTTCCTCAAGAACAAGATGGTGACTATGAGGCCATCAAGCAGGCTCTGATAGCCAAGTACCAGCTTACACCCGAGGTGTACCGTAGAAAGTTCCGGACCCTCCAACGTGGCCCACACGACAGTTACAGTGATGTGGTGCATGGACTGGGGACCCACTTTGACCAGTGGACCCAAGGACTGTCAGTGACCACCTTTGCACAGCTGCGAGACCTGATGATCAAAGACCAGTTTTTTCATCTTTGCCCAGCTGAGGTGCGACAGTTCGTGATGGACAGAGAACCCAAAGACGTGACGAAAGCAGCGCAGATTGCCGATGCCTATGAGGCCAACCGTAGATCGGAAGCGCGGAAGCCAGTCACCACCAGCTGGAGAGGGGGTAAGCCTGCAACCAACGCCAGTACCCCTGCCAGCCAACACACCAGAGGTCCTGTCCCTGTGGCCAACAGCACCAGACCTACCACCGAACCTCGCGCGTGTTACACCTGCAAGCGGCCTGGGCATATCAGTACCTTCTGTCCAGACAGGCCGAAGAACCCCCCAGCCAAGGCCCCAGGGCCTAATGCAGCAGTTCTTTTGGTGGGTGGTGTGGTTGGGAGGGTGTGTGACAACGTACAGCCCGTCACTGTGGGAGGCCATGTTGCTACAGGCCTCAAGGACACCGGGGCTGAACGAACCCTCATCCGACCCGAACTGGCGGCCCCTGAAGAAATCATTCCGGGGAAAACCCTAACTGTCACTGGGATTGGGGGCATCAGCTGTCCCTTACCAATGGCCCGGGTTTTTATTGATTGGGGTGCCGGGAGCGGGGTGAAGGAAGTGGGGCTGTCTGATAATTTGCCCACTGATGTTTTGTTGGGGACTGATTTGGGGAGGATGTATGCATACTACGTTCCTGACACCCCTCCCCAATCTACTAATGAGGGTAAAGTTAACCCTGATGATGATGATGATGGGAAATCGCATGTGTTACCTGACCATGCTTTATCTTGTGTTGATGCATCTACTAATGATTTTTTCCCTAGGATTGATGGTGAAAATGTTGTACCTGTGCCAGCTGAACCTGATAATGATTTTTCTGTGAAGGTTAATGTGTCCATAGGTACAGGTGTGCCCAGCCACGTCGCTCTGCGGAGTGAGACGGCTGAGGAACCCCTAACAGGGGCAAGTGTCGGTGCTACAGGAAATGGGGAGATGCATGGGAACCGTGAGGAAGGTGACGCCATGAAAGTGACCAGTGCCACCGCGGAAGGTAACTGGCCCATAAGTAGCACAGCCCCTGGAGTGTTGGGGGTGGTTGGGGAGGTAGAGCCCATAGCAGCGCCGGCTGATGGGCCTGTAGAAACCCCCGGGGAGACAGCCTATGTAGCTGCTGTCACCCGCAGTCAGAGTGCCCGGAACGCAGATAACTGTCTGCCTTCCGGACCCTCCTCAGTCAACACTGTGACTGAACCAGAGGTGGACCCAGAGCAGGTCCAAGAGGGTTCCCGTGGGGAAGGGACCCTGACTTCGCTTCTGGCTTCCCCTAGCCAGGAGTTTCAGGCCACTCTGCACACAGATGCGAGCCTAGAGAGTTTGAGACAACTTGCCGGGAAGCCCTTCTCCAAGACTGATAAGGAGAAGGTGTTCTGGGAACAAGGAAGGTTGTACCGGGAGACAGTACCCGGAGAATCACAAAAGGAGTGGTTGAGGGAAAGACAGCTGGTCGTCCCACAGCAATTCCGGGGTGAGTTGTTGCGGATTGCCCATGAGATCCCGCTAGCTGGACACTTGGGGATCAGCAAAACTAAGGCCCGGCTGTCTCAACACTTCTATTGGCCTAAGATGGGGACAGATGTGTCAAACTACTGCCGCTCCTGTGTCACCTGTCAAAGAGTGGGGAAGGCGGGGCCTGCTCTTAAGGCTCCCCTGATCCCTTTGCCAGTGATAGAGGAGCCTTTCCAGAGGATCGCGGTGGACATTGTGGGCCCGCTGGCCGTCCCCAGCAGCTCTGGAAAGCAATACATCCTTACTGTGGTAGACTATGCTACCCGGTACCCAGAGGCAGTAGCTCTGTCGTCAACTAGGGCAGATAAGGTGGCGGATGCCCTGTTGGCCATCTTTTCACGTGTAGGATTTCCCAGGGAAATGCTTACTGATCAAGGGACCCAATTTATGTCTCGCCTAATGGAGGCTCTCTGTAAGAAAATGCAGGTGAAGCACCTGGTATCGAGTGCGTACCACCCACAGACCAATGGCTTGTGTGAACGCTTCAATGGTACCCTCAAACAGATGCTACGCATGCTGGTTGAGACTCAAGGGCGCGACTGGGAGCGGTACCTCCCACACCTGCTGTTCGCTTACCGAGAGGTTCCGCAGGCCTCGACGGGGTTCTCCCCCTTCGAGCTCCTGTACGGCAGGCGAGTTCGGGGACCCCTTGGGTTGGTAAGAGAATCCTGGGAAGAGGAGCCGAACCCTTCTGAAGTGTCCATAGTGGAGTATGTCATGCGCTTCCGTGACAAGATGCAGACCTTGACGCAGTTGGTGCATGACAACATGACGCAGGCTCAGGCTGATCAGAAGCACTGGTACGACCAGAACGCCCGGGAGCGGACCTACCACGTGGGTCAAAAGGTGTGGGTGCTGGTCCCCGTACCAACGGATAAGCTTCAGGCAGCCTGGGAGGGCCCGTACGTCGTCCACCAACAGCTCAACCCGGTCACTTACGTGGTCACGCTTGACCACGCTCGGGGTAGGCGAAAGGCCTTTCACGTCAACATGATGAAGGCTCATCACGAACGTGAACCTTTCGTCCTACCGGTCTGCAGCTTGCCCGAAGACGGTGGGGAAGACACCCTCCTGGACTTGCTGGCCCAAGCCAAGGCCAATGGGTCCATCGAGGATGTGGAGGTAAGCGCCTCGTTAACTGAACCCCAGCGGGTGCAGTTGCAAACCACACTGGAACCCTTCCGGGTCGTATTCTCCAACCGACCTGGGAGGACTGAGTTAGCCGTCCACGAGGTGGACACCGGGAATCACGCCCCACTACGGCGAACACCCTATCGAATCTCTGACCAGGTGCAGCAGACTATGCGCCAAGAGATCGATGAGATGTTACAGCTGGGGGTGATTCGACGGTCAAAGAGCGCGTGGGCATCGCCTGTAGTTCTCGTGCCAAAGAAGGACCGGACCACACGGTTCTGCGTGGACTACAGGGTGCTCAACGCCATCACAGCCTCGGATGCGCACCCAATGCCGCGCATCGAGGAGCTGCTTGAGAAGTTAGCTGGCGCAAAATACCTGACAATAATGGATTTGAGTAGAGGATACTGGCAGATTCCCCTGAGCCCCGAGGCGCAGGAGAAGTCCGCCTTTATCACACCCTTTGGACTGTACGAGTCCACGGTCATGCCCTTCGGCATGAAGAATGCCCCTGCCACTTTCCAGCGGATGGTCAACCGCCTGCTTCAGGGACTGGAGACGTACGCCGTGGCGTACTTGGATGACATTGCCATCTTCAGTTCCTCCTGGGAGGAACACCTGCAGCATCTCGAGGAGGTGCTCAGGCGAATTCACCAAGCAGGACTGACTATCAAGCCGGGAAAGTGTCAGATGGGCATGAGGGAGGTTCACTCCCTGGGAAACCGGGTAGGCGAAGGCACCATGGAACCAGATCATGGCAATGGTGATGGGTTGGCCCACCAGGGTGAACCTGCTGAGGTGCGCATGGAGGAGAACCATCAGGTCCTGCCTCCCTAGCGCACACCAAAAGGGGGAGGTGTCACGATATGGTATGAAATATCATAAGTAGGCCTCTTGCTAGCCTGAGTGGGCTAAGCCCCCTTCTTGGAGAACAGTTTGTAGCTGCAAATTCCTGGCTTTCCTTCTCTGAGAGTATGGGGGGAAGAGAGGTTTTATTGCCGAACGGAATTTACGACTAGCATTTCCTGTGTAAGCTCTTGTCCAGCTAGAACAGGAAAAATGGCTCCAAAAATTCATGAAAGATTCTTTGTTTAGTTTTTGTTAGATATTAGGCAAACGATTTAAGCTAGAAATACGAAAATATATATTCGTAGTCTCACTCGGTGTAGCTACACATCTCATGACACTCGGGTTTCTAACTCCATCTGGTAAAGAAGTAGGGTTTTCTCTGTAAATATGTATCCCAGATAGGACATATTTGATCTCATTAGAATGCTCACGTTAATCTGAGATGAATGATGAGCTTTTTAGGACGCTGACATGTTTTGTAGTGAAGTTATAGAAATCAGAGAGAATAGTTTAAAGTTTAGGCAGAATGTAGAGAGAGGAGGGTCTGGATAAGCCAGCCTTTCTGTGATGTCACAGCCTTAATGTTTTAAGTGTCTGGCAGGCTCTGAGGAGTCGCTTGCTGCTGGATTTCTTGTCCTGTCCTGGAAGAGCCCTGCTCACGTCCCAATGAGCTGGGACGTATGGAAAAACTCCACTAGCCTGGTTGCTTGTCATGCTTTAAACATGTAAGTGTTGCTTTTCTCATTTATTCCCTTTATGTTATAATTACCCATGTACATATTTGCAATTGTCTCATTTATAACCTCTTTATAAACTATTTTTGATAAAGCATTGCCTAATTATTTTTAATGGGATATACTATTATATATTAGTTCGTTCTCCTGTTCTAAACCGTACCCTAAGTCTCTGAAGGGAAATACGCTACTGTTACTGTTGTGTTGGGTTAGCTTCGGACCCGTTTAATCGAAGCTGGTGGCAGCGAAAGTGTACTGACGGTTGGATTATGCTGAAGCAACTGCGGGTTTGATAATTATTGTTCCTGCCTGTGTGGGAGTAGTTATCGCGTCGCTGCAGCGTGCCCAATAGCCAGTACATAGCAGGCAGCCTTTCTGGCGACTAATTACCCAGGGTGCAGTACCTAATCTGACCTGAGAGTAAGGGGGGCGCCAGAGAGCTGCAAGTGTTAAGTGGAACTGTAAGCGGGATATACATAAATCCCTGCAATTCGTGGTATATAGAAAAGCAGTGGGATACCTAGAATAAGCCCCTGCTGTAAACTAAGAGGTCAATAGCCTTGTGTGTGGTTTTTCATCACATTGTTAGCAGTGGAGGGATAACTAAGATAAGCCCCCTGCACATGTGATAGCCGGCTGTTGGCCTAAAGTCACCCTGATCCGTGACGTAGGGGTGACGGTCACGGTGTGAATCCTGACCCAGTGGTGACAGCGGTCAGGGGAATCGTGACAAGTACCCTCCCCTATATATAATACATGTATCCTACTGCATGTACAGTACCCTCCCCTCTATATAATACATGTATCCTACTGCATGTACAGTACCCTCCCTCTATATATAATACATGTATCCTACTGCATGTACAGTACCCTCCCCCTATATATAATACATGTATCCTACTGCATGTACAGTACCCTCCCCCTATATATAATACATGTATCCTACTGCATGTACAGCACCCTCCACTATATATAATACATGTATCCTACTGCATGTACAGTACCCTCCCCTATATATAATACATGTATCCTACTGCATGTACAGCACCCTCCACTATATATAATACATGTATCCTACTACATGTACAGTACCCTCCCCTATATAATACATGTATCCTACTGCATGTACAGTACCCTCCCCCTAAATATAATACATGTATCCTACTGCATGTACAGTACCCTCCCCTATATATAATACATATATCCTACTGCATGCACAGCACCCTCCCCCTATATATAATACATGTATCCTACTGCATGTACAGTACCCTCCCCCTAAATATAATACATGTATCCTACTGCATGTACAGTACCCTCCCCCTAAATATAATACATGTATCCTACTGCATGTACAGTACCCTCCCCTATATATAATACATGTATCCTACTGCATGTACAGTACCCTCCCCCTATATATAATACATGTATCCTACTGCATGTACAGTACCCTCCCCCTATATATATAATACATATATCCTACTGCATGTACAGTACCCTCCCCTATATATAATACATGTATCCTACTGCATGTACAGTACCCTCCCCCTATATATAATACATGTATCCTACTGCATGTACAGTACCCTCCCCCTAAATATAATACATGTATCCTACTGCATGTACAGTACCCTCCCCTATATATAATACATGTATCCTACTGCATGTACAGTACCCTCCCCCTATATATAATACATGTATCCTACTGCATGTACAGTACCCTCCCCCTATATATAATACATGTATCCTACTGCATGCACAGCACCCTCCCCCTATATATAATACGTGTATCCTACTGCATGTACAGTACCCTCCCCTATGTATAATACATGTATCCTACTGCATGTACAGTACCCTCCCCCTAAATATAATACATGTATCCTACTGCATGTACAGTACCCTCCCCCTATATATAATACATGTATCCTACTGCATGTACAGTACCCTCCCCTATATATAATACATGTATCCTACTGCATGTACAGTACCCTCCCCTATATATGATACATGTATCCTACTGCACGTACAGTACCCTCCCCTATATATAATACATGTATCCTACTGCATGCACAGTACCCTCCCCTATATATAATACATGTATCCTACTGCATGTACAGTACCCTCCCCCTATATATAATACATGTATCCTACTGCATGTACAGCACCCTCCACTATATATAATACATGTATCCTTCTGCATGCACAGTACCCTCCCCCTATATATAATACATGTATCCTACTGCATGTACAGTACCCTCCCCTATATAATACATGTATCCTACTGCATGTACAGTACCCTCCCCCTATATATAATACATGTATCCTAGTGCATGTACAGTACCCTCCCCCTAAATATAATACATGTATCCTACTACATGTACAGTACCCTCCCCTATATATAATACATGTATCCTACTGCATGTACAGTACCCTCCCCCTAAATATAATACATGTATCCTACTGCATGTACAGTACCCTCCCCTATATATAATACATGTATCCTACTACATGTACAGTACCCTCCCCTATATATAATACATGTATCCTACTGCATGTACAGTACCCTCCCCCTAAATATAATACATGTATCCTACTGCATGTACAGTACCCTCCCCTATATATAATACATGTATCCTACTGCATGTACAGTACCCTCCCCCTATATATAATACATGTGTCCTACTGCATGTACAGTACCCTCCCCTATATATAATACATGTATCCTACTGCATGTACAGTACCCTCCCCTATATATAATACATGTATCCTACTGCATGCACAGTACCCTCCCCTATATATAATACATGTATCCTACTGCATGTACAGTACCCTCCCCCTATATATATAATACATGTATCCTACTGCATGTACAGTACCCTCCCCCTATATATAATACATGTATCCTACGACATGTACAGTACCCTCCACTATATATAATACATGTATCCTACTGCATATACAGTACCCTCCCCTATATGTAATACATGTATCCTACTACATGTACAGTACCCTCCCCTATATATAATACATGTATCCTACTACATGTACAGTACCCTCCCCTATATATAATACATGTATCCTACTGCATGTACAGTACCCTCCCCTATATATAATACATGTATCCTACTGCATGTACAGTACCCTCCCCCTATATATAATACATGTATCCTACTGCATGTACAGTACCCTCCCCTATATATAATACATGTATCCTACTGCATGTACAGTACTCTCCCCCTAAATATAATACATGTTGTCACGATTCCCCTGACCGCTGTCACCAATGGGTCAGGATTCACACCGTGACCGTCACCCCTACGTCAAGGATTAAGGTGACTTTAGGCCAACAGACGGCTATCACACGTGCAGGGGGGCTTATCTTAGTTATCCCTCCACTCCACGATGTGATGAACAACCACACACAGGGCTATTGACCTCTTAGCTTACAGCAGTGGCTTATTCTAGGTATCCCACTGCTTTCAATATTCCACAACCTGCAGGGATTTATGTATATCCCGCTTACAGTTCCGCTTAACACTTGCAGCTCTCTGGCGCCCCCCTTTCTCTCAGGTCAGATTAGGTACTGCACCCTGGGTAATTAGTCGCCAGAAAGGCTGCCTGCTATGTACTGGCTATTGGGCACGCTGCAACGACGCGATAACTACTCCCACTTAGGCAGGATCAATAATTATCAATGCTGCAGTCGCTACAGCATCACTCAACAGTCTGCACACTTTCGCTGCCACCAGCTTCGATTAAACGGGTCCGAAGCTAACCCAACACAGTAGTAACAGTAGCGTATTTCACTTCAGAAGACTTAGGGTACGGTTTAGAACAGGAGAATGAACTAACATATAATAGTATATCCCATTAAAAAATTAGGCAGTGCTTTATCAAAAATATTTTATAAAGATGTTACAAATGAGACAACTGTAAATATGTACATGGGTAATTATAACATAAAGGGAATAAATGAGAAAAGATAACATTCACATGTTAAAAGCATGGCGGACACCCCAGGCTAGTGCAGTTTCCATACATCCCAGTCCATGGGATGTACTCAGCTCTTCCAGGACAATAGGACAAGAAGTCCAGAAGAAGAAATCAAGCAGAGAGACTGAGCTGGGGAGCCTGCCACAACTTAATACCTTAAGGCTTTGACATCACAGAAGGGCTGGCTTATCCAGACCCTCCTCTCTCTACATTCTGAGTACTTCAATCTTAAATTTATCTACTTGCTATAACTTCGCTACAAAACATGACAGAGTCAGACTCAACCTATCATTCATCTCGGATTAACGTGAGCATTCTAATGAGATCAAATATGTCCTATCTGGGATACATATTTACAGAGAAAACCCTACTTCTTTACCAGACGGAGTTAGAAGCCCGAGTTTCAAGGGATGTGTAGATACACCGAGTGAGAATAAGAATATATATTTTCGTATTTCTAGCTTAAATCGTTTGCCTAATATCTAACAAAAACTAAACAAAGAATCTTTCATGAATTTTTGGAGCCACTTTTCCATTGTCCAGCTAGTGGAAGATTCTAACCTGGTCGTAAATTCCGTTCGGCCATAAAACTCCCCACACTCTCTGAGAAGGAAAGCCAGGAATTGGCAGCTACAAACTGTTACTCCAAGAAGGGGGGCTTAGCCCACGCAGGCTAGCAAGAGAACTACTTATGATATTTCATACCATATCGTGACACCTCCCCCTTTTGGTGTGCGCTAGGGAGGCAGGACCTGATGGTTCTCCTCCATGCGCACCTCAGCAGGTTCACCCTGGTGGGCCAACCCATCACCATTGCCATGCTCTGGCTTCAGGGTGTTCCCGCCTACCCGGTGCCCCAGGTAGTGAACCTCCCTCATGCCCATCTGACACTTTTCCGGCTTGATAGTCAGTCCTGCTTGGTGAATTCGCCTGAGCACCTCCTCAAGATGCTGCAGGTGTTCCTCCCAGGAGAGACTGAAGATGGCAATGTCATCCAAGTACGCCACGGCGTACTTCTCCAGTCCCTGAAGCAGGAGGTTGACCATCCGCTGGAAAGTGGCAGGGGCATTCTTCATGCCGAAGGGCATGACCGTGGACTCGTACAGTCCAAAGGGTGTGATAAAGGCGGACTTCTCCTGCGCCTCGGGGCTCAGGGGAATCTGCCAGTATCCTCGACTCAGATCCATTATTGTTAGGTAATTTGCGCCAGCTAACTTCTCAAGCAGCTCCTTGATGCACGGCATTGGGTGCGCATCCGAGGCTGTGATGGCGTTGAGCCCCCTGTAGTCCACGCAGAACCGGGTGATCCGGTCTTTCTTTGGCACGAGAACTACAGGTGATGCCCACGCGCTCTTTGACCGTCGAATCACCCCCAGCTGTAACATCTCATCGATCTCTTGGCGCATAGTCTGCTGCACCTGGTCAGAGATTCGATAAGGTGTTCGCCGTAGTGGGGCGTGATTCCCGGTGTCCACCTCGTGGACTGCTAACTGAGTCCTCCCCGGTCGGTTGGAGAACACGACCCGGAAGGGTTCCAGGGTGGTTTGCAACTGCAACCGCTGGGATTCAGTTAACGAGGCTCTTACCTCCACGTCCTCGATGGACCCATTGGCCTTGGCTTGGGCCAGCATGTCCAGGAGGGTGTCTTCCTCACCGTCTTCGGGCAAGCTGCAGACTGGTAGGACGAAAGGTTCACGTTCGTGATGAGCCTTCATCATGTTGACGTGAAAGGCCTTTCGCCTACCCCGAGCGTGGTCAAGCGTGACCACGTAAGTGACCGGGTTGAGCTGTTGGTGGACGACGTACGGGCCCTCCCAGGCTGCCCGAAGCTTATCCGTTGGTACGGGGACCAGTATCCACACCTTTTGACCCACGTGGTAGGTCCGCTCCCGGGCGTTCTGGTCGTACCAGTGCTTCTGATCAGCCTGAGCCTGCGTCATGTTGTCATGCACCAACTGCGTCAAGGTCTGCATCTTGTCACGGAAGCGCATGACATACTCCACTATGGACACTTCAGAAGGGTTCGGCTCCTCTTCCCAGGATTCTCTTACCAACCCAAGGGGTCCCCGGACTCGCCTGCCGTACAGGAGCTCGAAGGGGGAGAACCCCGTCGAAGCCTGCGGAACCTCTCGGTAAGCGAACAGCAGGTGTGGGAGGTACCGCTCCCCGTCGCGCCCTTGAGTCTCAACCAGCATGCGTAGCATCTGTTTGAGGGTACCATTGAAGCGTTCACACAAGCCATTGGTCTGTGGGTGATACGCACTCGATACCAGGTGCTTCACCTGCATTCTCTTACAGAGAGCCTCCATTAGGCGAGACATAAATTGGGTCCCTTGATCAGTAAGCATTTCCCTGGGAAATCCTACACGGGAAAAGATGGCCAACAGGGCATCCGCCACCTTATCTAACATAGTAACATAGTAACATAGTAAGGCCGAAAAAAGACATTTGTCCATCCAGTTCAGCCTATATTCCATCATAATAAATACCCAGATCTACGTCCTTCTACAGAACCTAATAATTGTATGATACAATATTGTTCTGCTCCAGGAAGACATCCAGGCCTCTCTTGAACCCCTCGACTGAGTTCGCCATCACCACCTCCTCAGGCAAGCAATTCCAGATTCTCACTGCCCTAACAGTAAAGAATCCTCTTCTATGTTGGTGGAAAAACCTTCTCTCCTCCAGACGCAAAGAATGCCCCCTTGTGCCCGTCACCTTCCTTGGTATAAACAGATCCTCAGCGAGATATTTGTATTGTCCCCTTATATACTTATACATGGTTATTAGATCGCCCCTCAGTCGTCTTTTTTCTAGACTAAATAATCCTAATTTCGCTAATCTATCTGGGTATTGTAGTTCTCCCATCCCCTTTATTAATTTTGTTGCCCTCCTTTGTACTCTCTCTAGTTCCATTATATCCTTCCTGAGCACCGGTGCCCAAAACTGGACACAGTACTCCATGTGCGGTCTAACTAGGGATTTGTACAGAGGCAGTGATGGTGATTTGGTGATGCTTTCGAAGCAGCTGGTCCCGGCTGTACCCAACGATCTTCTAGCTTAGGGAGACTTCGCTTCTCCCAGAAGGCACCTGGAATATGCAAATTAGCCTCCTGAAGCTTGAATCCCTGGTTTGGTGATGCTTTCGAAGCAGCTGGTCCCGGCTGTACCCAACGATCTTCTAGCTTAGGGAGACTTCGCTTCTCCCAGAAGGCACCTGGAATATGCAAATTAGCCTCCTGAAGCTTGAATCCCTGGTTTGGTGATGCTTTCGAAGCAGCTGGTCCCGGCTGTACCCAACGATCTTCTAGCTTAGGGAGACTTCGCTTCTCCCAGAAGGCACCTGGAATATGCAAATTAGCCTCCTGAAGCTTGAATCCCTGGTTTGGTGATGCTTTCGAAGCAGCTGGTCCCGGCTGTACCCAACGATCTTCTAGCTTAGGGAGACTTCGCTTCTCCCAGAAGGCACCTGGAATATGCAAATTAGCCTCCTGAAGCTTGAATCCCTGGTTTGGTGATGCTTTCGAAGCAGCTGGTCCCGGCTGTACCCAACGATCTTCTAGCTTAGGGAGACTTCGCTTCTCCCAGAAGGCACCTGGAATATGCAAATTAGCCTCCTGAAGCTTGAATCCCTGGTTTGGTGATGCTTTCGAAGCAGCTGGTCCCGGCTGTACCCAACGATCTTCTAGCTTAGGGAGACTTCGCTTCTCCCAGAAGGCACCTGGAATATGCAAATTAGCCTCCTGAAGCTTGAATCCCTGGTTTGGTGATGCTTTCGAAGCAGCTGGTCCCGGCTGTACCCAACGATCTTCTAGCTTAGGGAGACTTCGCTTCTCCCAGAAGGCACCTGGAATATGCAAATTAGCCTCCTGAAGCTTGAATCCCTGGTTTGGTGATGCTTTCGAAGCAGCTGGTCCCGGCTGTACCCAACGATCTTCTAGCTTAGGGAGACTTCGCTTCTCCCAGAAGGCACCTGGAATATGCAAATTAGCCTCCTGAAGCTTGAATCCCTGGTTTGGTGATGCTTTCGAAGCAGCTGGTCCCGGCTGTACCCAACGATCTTCTAGCTTAGGGAGACTTCGCTTCTCCCAGAAGGCACCTGGAATATGCAAATTAGCCTCCTGAAGCTTGAATCCCTGGTTTGGTGATGCTTTCGAAGCAGCTGGTCCCGGCTGTACCCAACGATCTTCTAGCTTAGGGAGACTTCGCTTCTCCCAGAAGGCACCTGGAATATGCAAATTAGCCTCCTGAAGCTTGAATCCCTGGTTTGGTGATGCTTTCGAAGCAGCTGGTCCCGGCTGTACCCAACGATCTTCTAGCTTAGGGAGACTTCGCGTCTCCCAGAAGGCACCTGGAATATGCAAATTAGCCTCCTGAAGCTTGAATCCCTGGTTTGGTGATGCTTTCGAAGCAGCTGGTCCCGGCTGTACCCAACGATCTTCTAGCTTAGGGAGACTTCGCTTCTCCCAGAAGGCACCTGGAATATGCAAATTAGCCTCCTGAAGCTTGAATCCCTGGTTTGGTGATGCTTTCGAAGCAGCTGGTCCCGGCTGTACCCAACGATCTTCTAGCTTAGGGAGACTTCGCTTCTCCCAGAAGGCACCTGGAATATGCAAATTAGCCTCCTGAAGCTTGAATCCCTGGTTTGGTGATGCTTTCGAAGCAGCTGGTCCCGGCTGTACCCAACGATCTTCTAGCTTAGGGAGACTTCGCTTCTCCCAGAAGGCACCTGGAATATGCAAATTAGCCTCCTGAAGCTTGAATCCCTGGTTTGGTGATGCTTTCGAAGCAGCTGGTCCCGGCTGTACCCAACGATCTTCTAGCTTAGGGAGACTTCGCTTCTCCCAGAAGGCACCTGGAATATGCAAATTAGCCTCCTGAAGCTTGAATCCCTGGTTTGGTGATGCTTTCGAAGCAGCTGGTCCCGGCTGTACCCAACGATCTTCTAGCTTAGGGAGACTTCGCTTCTCCCAGAAGGCACCTGGAATATGCAAATTAGCCTCCTGAAGCTTGAATCCCTGGTTTGGTTATGCTTTCGAAGCAGCTGGTCCCGGCTGTACCCAACGATCTTCTAGCTTAGGGAGACTTCGCTTCTCCCAGAAGGCACCTGGAATATGCAAATTAGCCTCCTGAAGCTTGAATCCCTGGTTTGGTGATGCTTTCGAAGCAGCTGGTCCCGGCTGTACCCAACGATCTTCTAGCTTAGGGAGACTTCGCTTCTCCCAGAAGGCACCTGGAATATGCAAATTAGCCTCCTGAAGCTTGAATCCCTGGTTTGGTGATGCTTTCGAAGCAGCTGGTCCCGGCTGTACCCAACGATCTTCTAGCTTAGGGAGACTTCGCTTCTCCCAGAAGGCACCTGGAATATGCAAATTAGCCTCCTGAAGCTTGAATCCCTGGTTTGGTGATGCTTTCGAAGCAGCTGGTCCCGGCTGTACCCAACGATCTTCTAGCTTAGGGAGACTTCGCTTCTCCCAGAAGGCACCTGGAATATGCAAATTAGCCTCCTGAAGCTTGAATCCCTGGTTTGGTGATGCTTTCGAAGCAGCTGGTCCCGGCTGTACCCAACGATCTTCTAGCTTAGGGAGACTTCGCTTCTCCCAGAAGGCACCTGGAATATGCAAATTAGCCTCCTGAAGCTTGAATCCCTGGTTTGGTGATGCTTTCGAAGCAGCTGGTCCCGGCTGTACCCAACGATCTTCTAGCTTAGGGAGACTTCGCTTCTCCCAGAAGGCACCTGGAATATGCAAATTAGCCTCCTGAAGCTTGAATCCCTGGTTTGGTGATGCTTTCGAAGCAGCTGGTCCCGGCTGTACCCAACGATCTTCTAGCTTAGGGAGACTTCGCTTCTCCCAGAAGGCACCTGGAATATGCAAATTAGCCTCCTGAAGCTTGAATCCCTGGTTTGGTGATGCTTTCGAAGCAGCTGGTCCCGGCTGTACCCAACGATCTTCTAGCTTAGGGAGACTTCGCTTCTCCCAGAAGGCACCTGGAATATGCAAATTAGCCTCCTGAAGCTTGAATCCCTGGTTTGGTGATGCTTTCGAAGCAGCTGGTCCCGGCTGTACCCAACGATCTTCTAGCTTAGGGAGACTTCGCTTCTCCCAGAAGGCACCTGGAATATGCAAATTAGCCTCCTGAAGCTTGAATCCCTGGTTTGGTGATGCTTTCGAAGCAGCTGGTCCCGGCTGTACCCAACGATCTTCTAGCTTAGGGAGACTTCGCTTCTCCCAGAAGGCACCTGGAATATGCAAATTAGCCTCCTGAAGCTTGAATCCCTGGTTTGGTGATGCTTTCGAAGCAGCTGGTCCCGGCTGTACCCAACGATCTTCTAGCTTAGGGAGACTTCGCTTCTCCCAGAAGGCACCTGGAATATGCAAATTAGCCTCCTGAAGCTTGAATCCCTGGTTTGGTGATGCTTTCGAAGCAGCTGGTCCCGGCTGTACCCAACGATCTTCTAGCTTAGGGAGACTTCGCTTCCCCCAGAAGGCACCTGGAATATGCAAATTAGCCTCCTGAAGCTTGAATCCCTGGTTTGGTGATGCTTTCGAAGCAGCTGGTCCCGGCTGTACCCAACGATCTTCTAGCTTAGGGAGACTTCGCTTCTCCCAGAAGGCACCTGGAATATGCAAATTAGCCTCCTGAAGCTTGAATCCCTGGTTTGGTGATGCTTTCGAAGCAGCTGGTCCCGGCTGTACCCAACGATCTTCTAGCTTAGGGAGACTTCGCTTCTCCCAGAAGGCACCTGGAATATGCAAATTAGCCTCCTGAAGCTTGAATCCCTGGTTTGGTGATGCTTTCGAAGCAGCTGGTCCCGGCTGTACCCAACGATCTTCTAGCTTAGGGAGACTTCGCTTCTCCCAGAAGGCACCTGGAATATGCAAATTAGCCTCCTGAAGCTTGAATCCCTGGTTTGGTGATGCTTTCGAAGCAGCTGGTCCCGGCTGTACCCAACGATCTTCTAGCTTAGGGAGACTTCGCTTCTCCCAGAAGGCACCTGGAATATGCAAATTAGCCTCCTGAAGCTTGAATCCCTGGTTTGGTGATGCTTTCGAAGCAGCTGGTCCCGGCTGTACCCAACGATCTTCTAGCTTAGGGAGACTTCGCTTCTCCCAGAAGGCACCTGGAATATGCAAATTAGCCTCCTGAAGCTTGAATCCCTGGTTTGGTGATGCTTTCGAAGCAGCTGGTCCCGGCTGTACCCAACGATCTTCTAGCTTAGGGAGACTTCGCTTCTCCCAGAAGGCACCTGGAATATGCAAATTAGCCTCCTGAAGCTTGAATCCCTGGTTTGACGACAGAGCTACTGCCTCTGGGTACCGGGTAGCATTGTCTACCACAGTAAGGATGTATTGCTTTCCAGAGCTGCTGGGGACGGCCAGCGGGCCCACAATGTCCACCGCGATCCTCTGGAAAGGCTCCTCTATCACTGGCAAAGGGATCAGGGGAGCCTTAAGAGCAGGCCCCGCCTTCCCCACTCTTTGACAAGTGATACAGTAGCGGCAGTAGTTTGACACATCTGTCCCCATCTTAGGCCAATAGAAGTGTTGAGACAGCCGGGCCTTAGTTTTGCTGATCCCCAAGTGTCCAGCTAGCGGGATCTCATGGGCAATCCGCAACAACTCACCCCGGAATTGCTGTGGGACAACCAGCTGTCTTTCCCTCAACCACTCCTTTTGTGATTCTCCGGGTACTGTCTCCCGGTACAACCTTCCTCGTTCCCAGAACACCTTCTCCTTATCAGCCTCGGAGAAGCGCGTCCCGGCGAGTTGTCTCAAACTCTCTAGGCTCGCATCTGTGTGCAGAGCGGCCTGAAACTCCTGGCTAGGGGAAGCCAGAAGCGACGTCAGGGTCCCTTCCCCACGGGAACCCTCTTGGACGTGCTCTGGGTCCACCTCTGGTTCAGTCACAGTGATGACTGAGGAGGGTCCGGAAGGCAGACAGTTATCTGCGTTCCGGGCACTCTGACTGCGGGTGACAGCAGGTACGTAGGCTGTCTCCCCGGGGGTTTCTACAGGCCCATCAGCCGGCGCTGCTATGGGCTCTACCTCCCCATCCACCCCCAACACTTCAGGGGCAGTGCTACTTATGGGCCAGTTACCTTCCTCGGTGGCACTGGTCACTTTCATTGCGTCACCTTCCTCACGGTTCCCATGCATCTCCCCATTTCCTGTAGCACCGACACTCGCCCCTGTTAGGGGTTCCTCAGCCGTCTCACTCCGCAGAGCGACGTGGCTGGGCACGCCTGTACCTATGGACACATTAACCTTCACAGAAAAATCATTATCAGGTTCAGCTGGCACAGGTACAAAATTTTACATAGTAACATAGTAACATAGTAACATAGTTAGTAAGGCCGAAAAAAGACATTTGTCCATCCAGTTCAGCCTATAAATCCTATTCAATCCTAGGGAAAAAATGGTTATTAGATGCATCATTACAAGATAAAGCATGGTCAGGTAACACATGCGATTTCCCATCATCATCATCATCATCAGGGTTAACTTTACCCGCATTAGTAGATTGGGGAGGGGTATCAGTGACGTAGTGGGCAACCAACCTCCCCAAATCAGTCCCCAACAAAACATCAGTGGGCAAATTATCAGACAGCCCCACTTCCTTCACCCCGCTCCCGGCACCCCAATCAATAAAAACCCGGGCCATCGGTAAGGGACAGCTGATGCCCCCAATCCCAGTGACAGTTAGGGTTTTCCCCGGAATGATTTCTTCAGGGGCCGCCAGTTCGGGTCGGATGACGGTTCGTTCAGCCCCGGTGTCCTTGAGGCCTGTAGCAACATGGCCTCCCACAGTGACGGGCTGTACGTTGTCACACACCCTCCCAACCACACCACCCACCAAAAGAACTGCTGCATTAGGCCCTGGGGCATTGGCTGGGGTGTTCTTCTGCTTGGTTGGGCAGGAGGGACTGATATGACCAGTCTGATGGCAGGTGAAACACGTGCGAGGTTCGGTGGTAGGTCTGGTGTTGTTGACCACAGGGCCAGGACCTCTGGTGTGTTGGCTGGCAGGGATACTGGCGTTGGTTGCGGGCTTACCCCCTCTCCAGCTGGTGGTGACTGGCTTCCGCACTTCTGATCTACGGTTGGCCTCATAGGCATCGGCAATCTGCGCTGCTTTTGTCACGTCTTTGGGTTCTCTGTCCATCACGAACTGTCGCACCTCAGCTGGGCAAAGATGAAAGAACTGGTCTTTGATCATCAGGTCTCGCAGCTGTGCAAAGGTGGTCACCGACAGTCCTTGGGTCCACTGGTCAAAGTGGGTCCCCAGTCCATGCACCACATCACTGTAACTGTCGTGTGGGCCACGTTGGAGGGTCTGGAACTTTCTACGGTACACCTCGGGTGTAAGCTGGTACTTGGCTATCAGAGCCTGCTTGATGGCCTCATAGTCACCATCTTGTTCTTGAGGGAGGGCAGCAAACGCCTCCAGAGCTTTACCTCTCAGCCCTGGTGTCAGGTATCGGGCCCATTCATCTGTAGGCAGCCGGTACTGTCTGCAAGCTTTCTCAAAGGCCCGCAGAAAAGTGTCCAAGTCTCCGTCCTTCTCCATAACAGGGAAGTGATCGGGCCGGGGCTTCGGTATCTGAGCGCTGCCGGGCTCACGTCTCTGGGCGGTGGAGGGCATCCCCCCCTGCCGGAGCATCTCCAGTTCATGTTCTCGCTGGGCTTGGCGCTCGGCTCTCTCAGCCTCCCGCTCGGCTCGGGCCTCTCTCTCGGCTCGCTCCTGGTATTGCTGGATCAGCTGCAGACGTCTCTCTAGGTCATCTGCGGAGCATTGTTGCAGAGCCAGCTGCAGGAGGAGGTCTGCACCCCCCTGGTTGCCAGTAGGGCCCGTATTCAGTGGTTGGACCTCTGCTGCAGCACCATGTTCGCTTGTGCTGGCTTCTGCGGCCTCTGGGCTCTGTGACCTGGCTTGGTCGGCTTCCCATTGCACCAGGTCCGCGACCATTTGAGCCTTGGACTTGCCCTGGGGGTTCAGGCCATGGCACATGCATATCCCAGCAAGAAAGTCCTTCTTCTGGTGGTTGTACCAGGCTTCCCCTTTCGCAGCCATGGTTGCCAAATAAAAGATAGGATAGAAAAACGAAGAGAAAGGGAGGGGATAATTACCAGTACGCAATTGTCTCACAACTAAAAAGCACTGAGTTCGTTCTCCAAACTTATTTGCGCAGAGTCCTCGTAAGAACTTTCTGCAAGTTTTTAGTGAGAGGAATGATTACTCAAACCAAATCACTAATGCTCTAAGATATCCCACCGCCTTGCCACCAATTGTCATGATTCCCCTGACCGCTGTCACCAATGGGTCAGGATTCACACCGTGACCGTCACCCCTACGTCAAGGATTGAGGTGACTTTAGGCCAACAGATGGCTATCACATGTGCAGGGGGGCTTATCTGAGTTATCCCTCCACTCCACGATGTGATGAACAACCACACACAGGGCTATTGACCTCTTAGCTTACAGCAGGGGCTTATTCTAGGTATCCCACTGCTTTCAATATACCACAACCTGCAGGGATTTATGTATATCCCGCTTACAGTTCCGCTTAACACTTGCAGCTCTCTGGCGCCCCCCTTTCTCTCAGGTCAGATTAGGTACTTCACCCTGGGTAATTAGTCGCCAGAAAGGCTGCCTGCTATGTACTGGCTATTGGGCACGCTGCAACGACGCGATAACTACTCCCACTTAGGCAGGATCAATAATTATCAATGCTGCAGTCGCTACAGCATCACTCAACAGTCTGCACACTTTCGCTGCCACCAGCTTCGATTAAACGGGTCCGAAGCTAACCCAACACAGTAGTAACAGTAGCGTATTTCACTTCAGAAGACTTAGGGTACGGTTTAGAACAGGAGAATGAACTAACATATAATAGTATATCCCATTAAAAAATTAGGCAGTGCTTTATCAAAAATATTTTATAAAGATGTTACAAATGAGACAATTGCAAATATGTACATGGGTAATTATAACATAAAGGGAATAAATGAGAAAAGATAACACTCACATGTTAAAAGCATGGCGGACACCCCAGGCTAGTGCAGTTTCCATACATCCCAGTCCATGGGATGTACTCAGCTCTTCCAGGACAATAGGACAAGAAGTCCAGAAGAAGAAATCAAGCAGAGAGACTGAGCTGGGGAGCCTGCCACAACTTAATACCTTAAGGCTTTGACATCACAGAAGGGCTGGCTTATCCAGACCCTCCTCTCTCTACATTCTGAGTACTTCAATCTTAAATTTATCTACTTGCTATAACTTCGCTACAAAACATGACAGAGTCAGACTCAACCTATCATTCATCTCGGATTAACGTGAGCATTCTAATGAGATCAAATATGTCCTATCTGGGATACATATTTACAGAGAAAACCCTACTTCTTTACCAGACGGAGTTAGAAGCCCGAGTTTCAAGGGATGTGTAGATACACCGAGTGAGAATAAGAATATATATTTTCGTATTTCTAGCTTAAATCGTTTGCCTAATATCTAACAAAAACTAAACAAAGAATCTTTCATGAATTTTTGGAGCCACTTTTCCATTGTCCAGCTAGTGGAAGATTCTAACCTGGTCGTAAATTCCGTTCGGCCATAAAACTCCCCACACTCTCTGAGAAGGAAAGCCAGGAATTGGCAGCTACAAACTGTTACTCCAAGAAGGGGGGCTTAGCCCACGCAGGCTAGCAAGAGAACTACTTATGATATTTCATACCATATCGTGACACATGTATCCTACTACATGTACAGTACCCTCCCCTATATATAATACATGTATCCTACTGCATGTACAGTACCCTCCCCTATATATAATACATGTATCCTACTGCATGTACAGTACCCTCCCCTATATATAATACATGTATCCTACTGCATGTACAGTACCCTCCCCCTATATATAATACATGTATCCTACTGCATGTACAGTACCCTCCCCTATATATAATACATGTATCCTACTGCATGTACAGTACCCTCCCCCTACATATAATACATGCATCCTACTGCACGTAAAGTACCCTCCCCCTATCTATAATACATGTATCCTACTGCATTTACAGTACCCTCCCCTATATATAATACATGTATCCTAATGCATGTACAGTACCCTCCCCAATATATAATACATATATCCTACTGCATGTACACTACCCTCCCCCTATATATAATACATGTATCCTACTGCATGCACAGTACCCTCCCCTATATATAATACATGTATCCTACTGCATGTACAGTACCCTCCCCTATATATAATACATGTATCCTACTGCATGTACAGTACCCTCCCCCTATATATAATACATGTATCCTACTGCATGTAAAGTACCCTCCCCTATATACAATACATGTATCCTACTGCATGTACAGTACCCTCCCCCTAAATATAATACATGTATCCTACTATATGTACAGTACCCTCCCCCTAAATATAATACATGTATCCTACTACATGTACAGTACCCTCCCCTATATATAATACATGTATCCTACTGCATGTACAGTACCCTCCCCTATATATAATACATGTATCCTACTGCATGTACAGTACCCTCCCCCTATATATAATACATGTATCCTACTGCACGTAAAGTACCCTCCCCCTATCTATAATACATGTATCCTACTGCATGTACAGTACCCTCCCCTATATATAATACATGTATCCTAATGCATGTACAGTACCCTCCCCAATATATAATACATATATCCTACTGCATGTACAGTACCCTCCCCCTATATATAATACATGTATCCTACTGCATGCACAGTACCTTCCCCTATATATATAATACATGTATCCTACTGCATGTACAGTACTCTCCCCTATATATAATACATGTATCCTACTGCATGTACAGTACCCTCCCCCTATATATAATACATGTATCCTACTGCACGTAAAGTACCCTCCCCCTATATCCAATATATGTATCCTACTGCATGTACAGTACCCTCCCCCTATATATAATACATGTATCCTACTGCATGTACAGTACCCTCCCCTATATATAATACATGTATCCTACTGCATGTACAGTACCCTCCCCCTAAATATAATACATGTATCCTACTGCATGTACAGTACCCTCCCCTATATATAATACATGTATCCTACTGCACGTAAATTACCCTCCCCCTAAATATAATACATGTATCCTACTACATGTACAGTACCCTCCCCTATATATAATACATGTATCCTTCTGCACGTACAGTACCTTCCCCTATATATAATACATGTATCCTACTGCATGTACAGTACCCTCCCCCTATATATAATACATGTATCCTACTGCACGTAAAGTACCCTCCCCTATATACAATACATGTATCCTACTGCATATACAGTACCCTCCCCCTATATATAATACATGTATCCTACTGCATGTACAGTACCCTCCCCTATATATAATACATGTATCCTACTGCATGTACAGTACCCTCCCCCTATATATAATACATGTATCCTACTGCATGCACAGCACCCTCCCCCTATATATAATACATGTGTTCTGTCTCCGCCATCTAATATTGTTACCCTGATTATTTGCTGGCATAATTGCAGTTTTCTCAGTATACAGTATTGATATATTCATGCCTTTATTCATCTGTGATGCTTTGGCTCCCTCTAGCGGTCAGAGTTATGTTGGCAGTTCAATCTTGTTTTTGTATTATCCATGTCTGATTCTCCTCCTCCTTTGCAATGCATTATGGTAGCTCAGCCTCCATTTCCCTCCATTTTTCCTTTCACTTTCTTCAGTTTGCCTTCAAGGAAAGACGCTTCACTTCATCCCCCTTGCGATTGCATTGCCGGTATGTCTTTATGCTTCCTATAGATATTCCTGCTCTATATTAGCTTAGTTTAACCAGTTGTACTCCCAGTTTAGTCACTAGCTTTCTGAATGTTATGCATAATGTATATCATGTGTATTATGTATCTGTTCTATGCCATGCACTGATTCTATGTATATCATTGTTCACAGTTTCACCGCATCAATATACCACTACGTTTAATAAAGCACAGACTCAACCACAGTCTCCTTATTTGACCCCGGTATAGCGGTTTAGCTGACTGTATAGCTACGTATGAGCCTGCCTCAGCTAGTGAGGACAGAACAGTGAAACGACAGCCATCCAACTAGTGGGATTCAAGTCACCGGCTACTCAGAGACTAAATACAGCTACAGCAATCTCTGCACAGCCAAGCACTTTCCCAAGACACCATGTCTCACAAATCGCATAGGACAAGATCTGTTACTTCCGTCTCCTCAAAGACAACATCCATCAGCAGCGCTGTCGCCATTGCCCGCGCAAATGCTGAAGCTGCCAAAATACGAGCGAGCTTTGCTGACCAAGAGATGCAACTTAAATTAGAAAAAGCACACATAGATGAAGAGAGAGCCGATCAAAAGAGAAGGTCGCAGTTAGAGAAGGCACGTGTGGATGCCGCCTTAGAAAGCCTAGCAGCAAAAAGGGAAGCTGCCGCAGCCCTCGCCGAAGCAGAATCGCTAGAAGCCTCGCAAAATCCCAAGCTGCATAGCCAAAGCAGTACGTCGAGTCTAGAGTTTCCACTGCAAGACTCACCACAACGCACATCTCAGTATGTTAATGACCTTCCTGATCCAAACTATAACCCTGAACCAGTACCAAAACCAGAATACGACACCTCCAGCGACGTGAGCGAGAGTCGTCACGAGGCTCAGGACAGAAACAAACTCGAAAATGTGAGGCAAAACAACTCTGCTAATGACTACCTTGCCCCTCATCAGGTAACCAACGTGGATCACCCTGCTGACGCACCGTACATCAGGCCGAAGCAATACGACACCGGCTGGCGCCACCATGAGGACACTAACAGGTACGAACGCACCTCACATCACTATCAGGGCGACCCATCACCAGTATACTCTGCTGACAACCGGTTCACGACAGAATTTGCCAAGTTCTTCACACGACGTGAACTGGTTGCCAAGGGACTCATGAAATTCACTGACCGAGCTGAAGGTTACAGAGCTTGGAAAGCTTCCTTCCAAAATGTCATTAGAGACTTGGGGCTACAACACAGGGAAGAGATAGACCGGTTAGTCAAATACCTGGGAGAAGAGTCAGTCAAACACGCAGTAAGGATCAGAGACATTAATATAAACCGCCCTGAGACTGGCCTCAAAGAGATCTGGAAAAGGCTGGATGAGTGTTACGGCTCAGCAGAAGTAATAGAAAGAGCCTTGTTCAAAAGAATCGATGACTTTCCTAAAATATCTAACAAAGGTCTCCAGAAACTTAGAGAGCTAAGCGACTTGCTAAAGGAAGTCCAAGTTGCCAAATACGAGGACGACCTACAGGGACTTGCATTTCTCGACACAGCCAGAGGTGTTAACCCTATAGTCCAGAAGTTGCCCTACAATCTACAGGAGAGGTGGCTCACACATGGTTCCACGTACAAATACAAACACAGCGTTCCATTCCCTCCCTTCTCCGTTTTTGTAGACTTCATACACCAACAAGCAAGAATTAGAAACGATCCCAGCTTTGACTTTGCAATACCATATGCCACACCATCACCACCTGCAAATCCACGCAGAACATCTGTGGAAGTACACAAGACTTATGTTTATTCTCCAGGTTCTAATTACAGGTCTGCTGGCTGCTCCCAATCAGAGACAAAGGTGCAGGACCCTGACAAGCACTGCCCACTTCATCAGAAGCCTCATCCTCTCCTGAAATGCAGAACCTTCAGAGGAAAAGCTATGCCAGATCGCAGAAGCTTCCTGAAAGAAAACGGTATCTGCTACAAGTGCTGCTCGTCCACAGCTCATCTCGCCAAGGATTGCAAGGTCAGTGTAAAATGCACAGAATGTGGCACCACAGATCATAACACCGCTCTACACCCTGGCCCAGCTCCATGGAGTACACAAAACACGCCAGCTGACAGTGAGCATGGCGGGGAGGAAAGGAGCACAGATACAGCTACGCCAGAGATCACTTCACAATGTACCGAGGTCTGCAAAGGGACAATAGACAGTAGGTCCTGTTCAAAAATATGCCTCGTCAAAGTATACCCGAAGGGCCATAGAGACCAAGCTTTAAGACTGTATGCTATCTTGGATGATCAAAGTAATCGATCCTTGGCTAGGTCAACGTTCTTTGACCTATTCAACATCAAAGGGCCAAGCACTCCCTACTCCTTAAAGACGTGTGCAGGTACTGTGACAACAGCAGGCAGGAAAGCTACTGACTACCAGATCGAGTCTTTAGACGGACAATTCTGCCTACCACTACCTACGATCATCGAATGTAACCAGATCCCAGACAATAGATCTGAAATCCCTACACCAGATGTAGCAATCCATCACGCTCACTTAAAACAAATAGCACACCTCATACCGGAACTCGACCATCAGGCCCAGATAATTCTGCTGTTGGGGAGAGATATCCTGCAGGTTCATAAAGTGAGACGTCATATCAATGGACTTCACAATGCTCCCTATGCCCAAAGGCTAGACCTAGGATGGGTCATAATTGGCAACGTATGCTTGGGACGCATGCACGCCCCATCTTCTGTGACAAGCATGCTGACAAATACATTGGAGAAAGGACGTCCATCTCTGTTTCAACCTTGTAACAATGAGTTCCATGTCAGGGAACTGCCACACAGCATCCAACTACCTGATCATTTAATAGACTTTACTCACGACAGCAGTATAGTGTCGGGAAGCTATGAGGATCAGTTAGGGGGCACAGTCTTCCAGAGAACTAAGCAGGACAACCAAGTGGCAATGTCGGTAGAGGACAAGTTGTTCTTAGAGGTAATGGACAAGGGACTCGTTAAAGATGAGACCAACAGCTGGGTCGCACCTCTTCCCTTCAAAACCCACAGACCACGTCTACCGAACAACAGAAATCAGGCATTACAACGTTTCTCCTCTCTCATTCGTAATCTGCAAAAGAAACCAGAGATGAAAGATCACTTTTTCTCCTTCATGTCTAAGATTTTTGAAAACCGTCACGCAGAACTAGCTCCCACTCTCAAAGACTCTGAAGAATGCTGGTTCCTACCCATGTTCGGAGTATACCACCCTAAGAAACCAGGCCAGATCAGAGTCGTGTTTGATTCCAGTGCTAAATTTAATGATGTCTCCCTGAATGACGTTCTGCTGACAGGACCAGACCTCAATAACAAACTGCTGGGTGTACTTATGCGCTTCCGTAAGGATTCCATTGCCTTCATCGCTGACATCCAGCAAATGTTCCATTGTTTCCTTGTGAGAGAGAGAGACAGGAACTTCCTAAGATTCTTCTGGTACAGAGACAATGATCCTACTAAAGAAGTCACAGAGTATCGCATGAGAGTGCACATCTTTGGCAACAGTCCTTCACCTGCAGTCGCTATTTACGGACTAAAAAGGTCGGCTCAGGAAGGAGAAGCAGAATACGGAGCAGATGTCAGACAATTCATAGAAAAGGACTTTTATGTCGACGACTGTCTAAAAACCATGCCTTCAAATGAGACTGCCATCAGTCTTCTCAGGAGAGCTCAGGACATGCTTGCCTGCTCGAACCTTAGGCTTCATAAAATAGCCTCAAACAGCCAAGAACTCATGGAAAGGTTCCCTTCTCAAGACCTATGTAATGGTCTCAGAGACCTGGACCTGGGGTCAGACCCCGCACCAATGCAACGCAGCCTCGGGCTTCTCTGGAATCTACAATCAGACACTTTCACCTTTCAGGTCAGCCAGGAAGAAAGGCCTTTCACACGTAGAGGCGTCCTGTCTACCATCAACAGTCTGTACGACCCCTTGGGTTTCGCAGCTCCTGTTACTATACAAGGCAAGGCCCTACTAAGAGACTTAACTAGGGAAACATCTGACTGGGATGCACCTCTGCCACCTGATAAGAGGATCCAGTGGGAAGAGTGGAAGAACTCGTTAGCGGCACTCTCCAACTTGCATATGCCAAGACCATACACCCCTGTGCCATCTACTGAGATACAGAGCCAAAGACTATACGTATTTGCAGATGCTTTTGTCAAAGCAATTGCCGCTGTTGCCTACCTCAAAACTGTAGACTCCAAATGTCAGTGCCACGTTGGTTTCGTCATGGGAAAGGCCAAACTCGCACCACAACCAGAGCACACTATACCCAGGTTAGAGCTTTGTGCCGCAGTCTTAGCCGTTGAGTTAGCGGAGTTCATCGCATCCGAAATGGATATCGACCTGACACAGGCCAAGTTCTACTCAGACAGCAAAGTAGTCCTGGGATATATCCACAACGAAACCAGGCGATTCTACGTTTATGTCAATAACAGAGTGCTACGAATCAGGAGATCAGTTCACCCACAGCAGTGGCATTACATACCCACAGACCAGAATCCCGCAGATCATGCAACTAGAGCAGTTGACGCAAGTCGACTAGGAAGCACAACGTGGCTCTCTGGACCAAAACTATTGTACATTGAGGAATGTTTTCCAGACACCTTCGAACTTGTAGGAGAGGACTCAGATGCTGAAATCCGCCCTCAGGTGTCTACACTACATACAATGACCTCTGTTACCCAGCTTGGATCTTGCAGGTTCGACAGATTCTCAAGTTGGAAGTCACTTACTCGAGCCATTACCTGCCTGGCACATATAGCTCGTTCATTCAGGACCACCAGAACTCATGACATGGAAAAATGTAAAGGAGCAGCGAGGCTTACCCACGAAAGCCTAATCACCTTCATGGCTGAAGCTGCAGCTATAATTAACGCAAGACCCCTGGTTCCAGTTCCTAACGACCCTGAGGAGCCTTTGTTATTGACTCCAGCTACTTTACTTACCCAGAAAACAGGACTGTCCAGTGCCCCTCCAGGAGGATTCGACGCAAAGGACCTCTACAAGCGCCAATGGAGACAGGTACAAAGTCTTGCAAATACTTTCTGGGACAGGTGGCGCAAACAATATTTGTCTACCCTGCAGCCACGGACGAAGTGGCAATCTACTAAACCTAATCTGAACATAGGTGACCTTGTTCTTGTGAAAGACTGTCAGATTCACCGGAACCAGTGGCCACTTGGCTTAGTCACCGCAACGTTCCCGAGTAAGGACGGCAACGTCCGCAAAGTTGAGCTAAGGATGACCAAAGGGAATGAACCTAAGACATTTTCCAGACCGGTATCTGAACTGGTCCTATTGTTGCCTTCGGAAGAATGGAGTAGTGACATCCGTTGATGCCAGACGGGGAGTGTCCTGTCTCCGCCATCTAATATTGTTACCCTGATTATTTGCTTGCATAATTGCAGTTTCCTCAGTATACAGTATTGATATATTCATGCCTTTATTCATCTGTGATGCTTTGGCTCCCTCTAGCGGTCAGAGTTATGTTGGCAGTTCAATCTTGTTTTTGTATTATCCATGTCTGATTCTCCTCCTCCTTTGCAATGCATTATGGTAGCTCAGCCTCCATTTCCCTCCATTTTTCCTTTCACTTTCTTCAGTTTGCCTTCAAGGAAAGACGCTTCACTTCATCCCCCTTGCGATTGCATTGCCGGTATGTCTTTATGCTTCCTATAGATATTCCTGCTCTATATTAGCTTAGTTTAACCAGTTGTACTCCCAGTTTAGTCACTAGCTTTCTGAATGTTATGCATAATGTATATCATGTGTATTATGTATCTGTTCTATGCCATGCACTGATTCTATGTATATCATTGTTCACAGTTTCACCGCATCAATATACCACTACGTTTAATAAAGCACAGACTCAACCACAGTCTCTTTATTGGACCCCGGTATAGCGGTTTAGCTGACTGTATAGCTACGTATGAGCCTGCCTCAGCTAGTGAGGACAGAACAACATGTATCCTACTGCATGTACAGTACCCTCCCCTATATATAATACATGTATCCTACTGCATGTACAGCACCCTCCCTCTAAATATAATACATGTATCCTACTGCATGCACAGTACCCTCCCCCTAAATATAATACATGTATCCTACTGCATGTACAGTACCCTCCCCCTATATATAATACATGTATCCTACTGCATGTACAGTACCCTCCCCTATATATAATACATGTATCCTACTGCATGTACAGTACCCTCCCCCTATATATAATACATGTATCCTACTGCATGCACAGCACCCTCCCTGTTGTGAATTCTGTGGTCACAAGTGGTATTGCAGTCTCTGGGCGTCCTCCCTCAGGTGTTTTGGTGAGCTCGTTGGCTGCCTTGCTATTTAGCTCCACCTGAGTCTGTCTTCCTTGCTCCTTGTCAATGTTCCAGTGTTGGATCTGAGCTACTGCATCTTTCCTTGGGCCTGCTGCTCTGCTAGATAAGTGCTTCTAGTTTGTTTTCTGTTTTTTCTGTCCAGCTTGTTATTATCTTTTGCTGGAAGCTCTGAGAAGCAAAGGGGTGCACCGCCGTGCTGTTAGTTCGGCACGGTGGGTCTTTTTTGCCCCTTTGCGTGGTTTTCGTTTTAGGGTTTTTGTAGACTGCATAGTTCTCTTTGCTATCCTCGCTCTGTCTAGAATATCGGGCCTCACTTTGCTGAATCTATTTCATTCCTACGTTTGTCTTTTCATCTTGCTAACAGTCATTATATGTGGGGGCTGCCTATTCCTTTGGGGTATTTCTCTGAGGTAAGTCAGGCTTGTATTTCTATCTTCAGGCTAGTCAGCTCCTCAGGCAGTGCCGAGTTGCATAGGTAGTGATAGGCGCAATCCACTGCTGCTTCCAGTTGTGTGAGGACAGTTCAGGTACTGCAGTCTACAGAGATTCCACGTCTCAGAGCTCGTCCTATTGTTTTGGGTTTTTGCCAGATCTCTGTATGTGCGCCGATTACTGCACGCTGTGTTGCCTGATTGCCAGCCATAACAGTACAAGGAGCCAATTCAATGATTTCCAATAGAGGGAAAAAAGAAATCCTGACATCATTTTTTTTTCTTAGCTCTGTCTTCAGTCTTTTTTTTCCCCTAGACATTAGAGTGCTTCAGGACACAGCTGTGGACATGGATATTCAGGCTCTGTGCTCCTCAATGGATAATCTCGTTGTAAATGTACAAAAGATTCAAGATACTATTGATCAGAAATCGATGCTAGAACCAAGAATTCCGATTCCTGATTTGTTTTTTGGTGACAGAACTAAGTTCCTGAGCTTCAGAAATAATTGTAAGCTATTTTTGGCCTTGAAACCTCATTCTTCTGGTAATCCTATTCAACAGGTTTTGATTATTATTTCTTTTTTGCGCGGCGACCCACAGGACTGGGCGTTTTCTCTTGCACCAGGAGATTCTGCATTGAGTAATATTGATGCATTTTTCCAGGCGCTGGGATTGCTTTACGATGAGCCTAATTCAGTGGATCAAGCTGAGAAAAATCTGCTGGCTTTATGCCAGGGTCAGGATGATGTAGAACTATATTGTCAGAAATTTAGAAAATGGTCAGTACTCACTCTGTGGAATGAATCTGCACTAGCGGCTTTGTTCAGAAAGGGTCTCTCTGAAGCTCTTAAGGATGTAATGGTGGGATTTCCTATGCCTGCTGGTTTGAATGAGTCTATGTCCTTGGCCATTCAGATCGGTCGTCGCTTGCGCGAGCGTAAATCTGTGCACCATCTGGCGGTATTGTCTGAGAGTAAGCCTGAGCCTATGCAGTGCAACAGGACTATGACTAAAGTAGAACGGCATGAACACAGACGTCTGAACAGACTGTGTTTCTATTGTGGTGATTCTACTCATGCTATTTCTAATTGTCCTAAACGCACTAGGCGGTTCGATAGCTCTGCCGTTATTGGTACTGTACAGTCCAAATTCCTTTTGTCCATTACCTTAATGTGCTCTTTGTCATCATATTCTGTCATGGCGTTTGTGGATTCAGGCGCTGCCCTGAATCTGATGGATTTGGATTATGCTAAACGTTGTGGATTTTTCTTGGAGCCTTTGCGGTGTCCTATTCCGTTGAGAGGAATTGATGCTACACCTCTGGCCAAGAATAAGCCTCAGTACTGGGCCCAGCTGACCATGTGCATGGCTCCTGCACATCAGGAAGTTATTCGCTTTTTGGTACTGCATAATTTGCATGATGTGGTCGTGTTGGGGTTGCCATGGCTACAAACCCATAATCCAGTATTGGATTGGAACTCTATGTCGGTAACCAGCTGGGGTTGTCAGGGAGTACATGGTGATGTTCCATTTTTGTCTATTTCGTCATCCATTCCTTCTGACATCCCAGAGTTCTTGTCGGACTTTCAGGATGTATTTGAAGAGTCCAAGTCTGATGCCCTTCCTCCGCATAGGAATTGTGATTGTGCTATCGATTTGATTCCTGGTAGTAAATTCCCTAAGGGTCGTTTATTTAATTTGTCCGTACCTGAACACACCGCTATGCGCAGTTATGTGAAGGAGTCCCTGGAGAAGGGACATATTCGCCCATCGTCGTCACCATTGGGAGCAGGGTTCTTTTTTGTAGCCAAGAAGGATGGTTCGCTAAGACCGTGTATTGATTACCGCCTTCTTAATAAGATCACTGTTAAGTTTCAGTATCCCTTGCCATTGATTTCTGACTTGTTTGCTCGGATTAAGGGGGCTAGTTGGTTTACTAAGATTGATCTTCGTGGTGCGTATAATCTGGTGAGAATCAGGCAGGGAGATGAATGGAAAACGGCATTTAATACGCCCGAGGGTCATTTTGAGTATCTGGTGATGCCGTTCGGACTTGCCAATGCTCCATCTGTTTTTCAGTCTTTTATGCATGACATTTTTCGTGAGTATCTGGATAAATTCTTGATTGTTTACTTGGATGACATTTTGATCTTCTCAGATGATTGGGAGTCTCATGTAAAGCAAGTCAGAATGGTTTTCCAGGTACTGCGTGCTAATTCCTTGTTTGTGAAGGGATCAAAGTGTCTCTTCGGTGTGCAGAAAGTTTCATTTTTGGGGTTCATCTTTTCCCCTTCTACTATCGAGATGGATCCGGTTAAGGTTCAGGCCATCCAGGATTGGACTCAGCCGACATCTCTAAAAAGTTTGCAGAAATTCCTGGGCTTTGCTAATTTTTATCGTCGCTTCATCTGTAATTTTTCTAGCATTGCCAGACCATTGACCGATTTGACCAAGAAGGGTGCTGATTTGGTTAATTGGTCTTCTGCTGCCGTGGAAGCTTTTCAGGAGTTGAAGCGTCGTTTTTGCTGTGCCCCTGTGTTGTGTCAACCTGATGTTTCTCTTCCGTTCCAGGTCGAGGTTGATGCTTCTGAGATTGGTGCAGGGGCGGTTTTGTCACAGAGAGGTTCTGGTTGCTCAGTGTTCAAACCATGTGCTTTCTTTTCCAGGAAATTTTCTGCTGCTGAGCGTAATTATGATGTGGGCAACCGAGAGTTGCTGGCCATGAAGTGGGCATTCGAGGAGTGGCGTCATTGGCTTGAGGGTGCTAAGCATCGCGTGGTGGTTTTGACTGATCATAAGAACCTTACTTATCTTGAGTCTGCCAAGCGCTTGAATCCTAGACAGGCCCGTTGGTCGTTGTTTTTTGCTCGTTTTGATTTTGTGATTTCATACCTTCCGGGCTCTAAAAATGTGAAGGCGGATGCTCTGTCTAGGAGTTTTGTGCCCGACTCTCCGGGGTTATCTGAGCCGGCGAGTATCCTCAAGGAAGGAGTCATTGTGTCTGCCATCTCCCCTGATTTGCGGAGAGTGTTGCAGAAATTTCAGGCTAATAGACCTGATCGTTGTCCGGCCGAGAAACTGTTCGTCCCTGATAGGTGGACTAGTAAAGTTATCTCTGAACTTCATTGTTCGGTGCTGGCCGGTCATCCAGGAATCTTTGGTACCAGGGAGTTGGTTGCTAGATCCTTTTGGTGGCCGTCTCTGTCGCGGGATGTGCGTGCTTTTGTGCAGTCCTGTGGAATTTGTGCTAGGGCTAAGCCCTGCTGTTCACGTGCCAGTGGGTTGCTTTTGCCCTTGCCGGTCCCGAAGAGGCCTTGGACACATATTTCGATGGATTTCATTTCTGACCTTCCCGTTTCTCAAAAGATGTCTGTCATTTGGGTGGTCTGTGATCGCTTTTCTAAAATGGTCCATCTGGTGCCCTTGGTTAAATTGCCTTCCTCCTCTGATTTGGTGCCTTTGTTCTTCCAGCATGTGGTTCGTTTACATGGCATTCCTGAGAATATTGTTTCTGACAGAGGTTCCCAGTTTGTCTCAAGGTTCTGGCGAGCCTTTTGTGGTAGGATGGGCATTGACCTATCTTTTTCCTCGGCCTTCCATCCTCAGACTAATGGCCAGACCGAACGAACCAATCAGACCTTGGAAACATATCTGAGATGTTTTGTTTCCGCTGACCAGGATGATTGGGTGTCATTTTTGCCGTTGGCTGAGTTCGCCCTTAATAATCGGGCCAGCTCGGCTACCTTGGTCTCTCCATTTTTCTGCAATTCTGGGTTCCATCCTCGTTTCTCTTCAGGACAGGTTGAGTCTTCGGACTGTCCTGGTGTGGATTATGTGGTGGACAGGTTGCAGCAGATCTGGACTCAGGTAGTGGACAATTTGACCTTGTCCCAGGAGAAGGCTCAGCTTTTCGCTAATCGCAGACGCCGTGTGGGACCCCGACTTCGTGTTGGGGATCTGGTTTGGTTATCTTCTCGTCATATACCTATGAAGGTTTCCTCTCCTAAATTTAAACCTCGTTTTATTGGTCCGTATAGGATTTCTGAGATTCTCAATCCGGTGTCTTTTCGTCTGACCCTCCCAGACTCCTTTTCCATACATAATGTATTCCATAGGTCGTTGTTGAGGAGATACGTGGCACCTATGGTTCCATCTGTGGAGCCTCCTGCCCCTGTTTTGGTGGAGGGGGAATTGGAGTATATTGTGGAGAAGATTTTGGATTCTCGTGTCTCTAGACGGAAACTCCAGTATCTGGTCAAATGGAAGGGTTATGCTCAGGAAGATAATTCCTGGGTTTTTGCCTCTGATGTCCATGCCCCAGATCTTGTTCGTGCCTTTCATGTGGCTCATCCTGGTCGGCCTGGGGGTTCTGGTGAGGGTTCGGTGACCCCTCCTCAAGGGGGGGGTACTGTTGTGAATTCTGTGGTCACAAGTGGTATTGCAGTCTCTGGGCGTCCTCCCTCAGGTGTTTTGGTGAGCTCGTTGGCTGCCTTGCTATTTAGCTCCACCTGAGTCTGTCTTCCTTGCTCCTTGTCAATGTTCCAGTGTTGGATCTGAGCTACTGCATCTTTCCTTGGGCCTGCTGCTCTGCTAGATAAGTGCTTCTAGTTTGTTTTCTGTTTTTTCTGTCCAGCTTGTTATTATCTTTTGCTGGAAGCTCTGAGAAGCAAAGGGGTGCACCGCCGTGCTGTTAGTTCGGCACGGTGGGTCTTTTTTGCCCCTTTGCGTGGTTTTCGTTTTAGGGTTTTTGTAGACTGCATAGTTCTCTTTGCTATCCTCGCTCTGTCTAGAATATCGGGCCTCACTTTGCTGAATCTATTTCATTCCTACGTTTGTCTTTTCATCTTGCTAACAGTCATTATATGTGGGGGCTGCCTATTCCTTTGGGGTATTTCTCTGAGGTAAGTCAGGCTTGTATTTCTATCTTCAGGCTAGTCAGCTCCTCAGGCAGTGCCGAGTTGCATAGGTAGTGATAGGCGCAATCCACTGCTGCTTCCAGTTGTGTGAGGACAGTTCAGGTACTGCAGTCTACAGAGATTCCACGTCTCAGAGCTCGTCCTATTGTTTTGGGTTTTTGCCAGATCTCTGTATGTGCGCCGATTACTGCACGCTGTGTTGCCTGATTGCCAGCCATAACACCTCCCCCTATATATAATATATGTATCCTACTGCATGTACAGTACCCTCCCCTATATATAATACATGTATCCTACTGCATGCACAGTACCCTCCACCTAAATATAATACATGTACCCTACTGCATGTACAGTACCCTCCCCTATATATAATACATGTATCCTACTGCATGTACAGTACCCTCCCCCTATATATATAATACATGTATCCTACTGCATGTACAGTACCCTCCACTATATATAATACATGTATCCTACTGCATGTACAGTACCCTACCCCTATATATAATACATGTATCCTACTGCATGTACAGTACCCTCCCCTATATATAATACATGTATCCTACTGCATGCACAGTACCCTCCCCTATATGTAATACATGTATCCTACTGCATGTACAGTACCCTCCCCTATATATAATACATGTATCCTACTGCATGTACAGTACCCTCCCCTATATATAATACATGTATCCTACTGCATGTACAGTACCCTCCCCCTATATATAATACATGTATCCTACTGCATGTACAGTACCCTCCCCCTATATATAATACATGTATCCTACTGAATGTACAGTACCCTCCCCCATATATAATACATGTATCCTACTGCATGTACAGTACTGTCACGATTCACACCGTGACCATCACCCCTACGTCACGGATCGGGGTGACTTTAGGCCATCAGACGGCTATCACATGTGCAGGGGGCTTATCTTAGTTATCCCTCCATTGCTAACAATGTGATGAAACCACACTCAAGGCTATTGACCTCTTAGTTTCCAGCAGCGGCTTATTTTAGGTATCCCACTGCTCTTCAATATACCACGAACTGCAGGGACTTATGTATATCCCGCTTACAGTTCCACTTAACACTTGCTGCTCTCTGGCGCCCCCCTTACTCTCAGGTCAGATTAGGTACTGCACCTGGGGTAATTAGTCGCCAGAAAGGCTGCCTGCTATGTACTGGCTATTGGGCATGCTGCAGCGACACGATAAACTACTCCCGCTCAGGCAGGAACAATAATTATCAACGCCGCATTCGCTACAAAATCACCCAAAAGCCTGCACACTATCGCTGCCACCAGCTTCGATTAAACGGGTCCGAAGCTAACCCAAAACAGTAGCGTAATTCCCTGCAGGAGACAGGGTACGTTTTAGAACAGGAGAACGAATCTAGTATATTAATTATTATACTCCATAAAGTTTAGGCAGTGTTTTATCAAAATATTTTACAAGGATGTTACAAATGAGACAATTGCAAATATGTACAGGGTAATTATAAAAAAACAAGGATTACATGAGAATAACACTTACATGTGTTCAAAGCATTGCAGGCAACCAGGCTAGTGGAGTTTCCATACGACAAGAAAAACCCTACTTCTTTACCAGATGGAGTTAGAAGCCCGTGTTTAGAGTGATGGGTAGATCCACCGAGGGAGATTAAGAATATATATTTTCGTGTTCTTAACTTAAACGGTTTGCGTAATAGCTTACAAAAACAGAACAAAGAACTTTCATGGATTCTAGAGACTTAGAATCCAGTTCTAGCCAGTCACTTTCCACTGCAGGGATGCCGGTCGTAAATACCTTTGCTCTCCGAGCTAGAGGTAATAAACTCTTCTTCCCCCATACCTTGGAAAGGAAAGCTCTTGGCTGAGTGAAAGGGAAGGGGGGCTTTTTAGCCCGCAGCCTGCTAACAAGAGAACTACTTATATGATATTTCATACCATATCGTGACACCTCCCCCTTTTGGTGTGCGCTAGGGAGGTAGAACCCCACAGTATGCCTCCATGCGCACCTCAGTGTGTTCACCCTAGTGGGACAGTCCATCTGCATTCCCATGTTCTTTGCCTGTTTTGTGTTCAATGGTGAAGTCAAACTGCTGAAGGGCAATGCTCCAGCGTAGCAACCTGCCGTTGGTTCCACACATGGCTTTTAGCCAGCACAGAGGGTCGTGGTCGGTCACCACAGTGAAGGGGCGACCGTACAAGTAGGGCTGCAAGTGCTGCAGCGCCCAGACTATGGCCAGGCATTTCTTCTCGATGGTGGAGTAGGCCACTTCCCTCGGCAAAAGTTTCCGGCTCAGATATAACACGGGGTGCTCTTGGTCCTCCGAGTCAACCTGGCTGTGCACACAACCAAGGCCAAACTCGGTGGCATCGGTCTGCACCAAGAACGGTCGACAGCTTTCAACACAGTGGCCTTGCACAGTGCGGTTTTCAACGCCTGGAAGGCCCCCTCACAGCCATCTGTCCAGTTGACACATGTGGGGTAGCTTCTTCCTGGTGAGGTCCGTTAAAGGTTTTGCCAGGCTACTATAGTGCTGTACGAAGCACCTATAGTACCCTGCAGTGCCCAGGAAGGACATCACCTGTTTCTTGGTCACGGGAGTGGGCCAGTTCACGATCGCGCCCACTTTCTCAGGCTCTGGCTTCAGGGTTTTCCCGCCTACCCGGTGCCCCAGGTAGTGAACCTCCCTCATGCCCATCTGGCACTTTCCCGGCTTGATAGTCAGTCCTGCTTGGTGAATTCGCCTGAGCACCTCCTCGAGATGCTGCAGGTGTTCCTCCCAGGAGGAACTGAAGATGGCAATGTCATCCAAGTACGCCATGGCGTACTTCTCCAGTCCCTGAAGCAGGAGGTTGACCATCCGCTGGAAAGTGGCAGGGGCATTCTTCATGCCGAAGGGCATGACCGTGGACTCGTACAGTCCGAAGGGTGTGATAAAGGCGGACTTCTCCTGCGCCTCGGGGCTCAGGGGAATCTGCCAGTATCCTCTACTCAGATCCATTATTGTTATCTGCGCCAGCTAACCTATCCAGCAGCTCCTCGATGTGCGGCATTGGGTGCGCGTCAGAGGCTGTGATGGCGTTGAGCCCCCTGTAGTCCACGCAGAACCGGGTGGTCCGGTCCTTCTTTGGCACAAGAACTACAGGTGATGCCCACGCGCTCTTTGACCGTCGAATCACCCCCAGCTGTAACATCTCATCGATCTCTTGGCGCATAATCTGCACCTGGTCAGAGATTCGATAGGGTGTTCGCCGTAGTGGGGCGTGATTCCCGGTGTCCACCTCGTGGACTGCTAACTCAGTCCTCCCAGGTCGGTTGGAGAACACGACCCGGAAGGGTTCCAGTGTGGTTTGCAACTGCAACCGCTGGGGTTCAGTTAACGAGGCGTTTACCTCCACGTCCTCGATGGACCCATTGGCCTTGGCTTGGGCCAGCATGTCCAGGAGGGTGTCTTCCTCCCCGTCTTCGGGTAAGCTGCAGACCGGTAGGACGAAAGGTTCGCGTTCGTGATGAGCCTTCATCATGTTGACGTGAAAGGCCTTTCGCCTACCCCGAGCGTGGTCAAGTGTGACCACGTAGGTGACCGGGTTGAGCTGTTGGTGGACGACGTACGGGCCCTCCCAGGCTGCCTGAAGCTTATCCTTTGGTATGGGGACCAGCACCCACACCTTTTGACCCACGTGGTAGGTCCGCTCTCAGGCGTTCTGGTCGTACCAGTGCTTCTGGTCAGCCTGAGCCTGCGTCATGTTGTCATGCACCAACTGCGTCAAGGTCTGCATCTTGTCACGGAAGCGCATGACATACTCCACTATGGACACTTCAGAAGGGTTCGGCTCCTCTTCCCAGGATTCTCTTACCAACCCAAGGGGTCCCCGGACTCGCCTGCCGTACAGGAGCTTGAAGGGGGAGAACCCCGTCGAGGCCTGCGGAACCTCTCGGTAAGCAAATAGCAGGTTTGGAAGGTACCGCTCCCAGTCGCGCCTTTGGGTCTCAACCAGCATGCGTAGCATCTGTTTGAGGGTACCATTGAAGCGTTCACACAAGCCATTGGTCTGTGGGTGATACGCACTCGATACCAGGTGCTTCAACTGCATTCTCTTACAGATAGCCTCCATTAGGCGAGACATAAAGTGGGTCCCTTGATCAGTAAGCATTTCCCTGGGAAATCCTACACGGGAAAAGATGGCCAACAGGGCATCCGCCACCT
Organism: Ranitomeya imitator; assembly: GCF_032444005.1. Classification (NCBI taxonomy): domain Eukaryota; kingdom Metazoa; phylum Chordata; class Amphibia; order Anura; family Dendrobatidae; genus Ranitomeya; species Ranitomeya imitator. Next base: position 1,237,108,364 of record NC_091282.1, on the reverse strand, counting down.
TATCTGCCCTAGTTGACGACAGAGCTACTGCCTCTGGGTACCGGGTAGCGTAGTCTACCACAGTAAGGATGTATTGCTTTCCAGAGCTGCTGGGGACGGCCAGCGGGCCCACAATGTCCACCGCAATTCTCTGGAAAGGTTCCTCTATCACTGGCAACGGGATCAGGGGAGTCTTAAGAGCAGGCCCCGCCTTCCCCACTCTTTGACAAGTGATACAGGAGCGGCAGTAGTTTGACACATCTGTCCCCATCTTAGGCCAATAGAAGTGTTGAGACAGCCGGGCCGTAGTTTTGCTGATTCCCAAGTGTCCAGCTAGCGGGATCTCATGGGCAATCCGTAACAACTCACCCCGGAATTGCTGCGGGACGACCAGCTGTCTTTCCCTCAACCACTCCTTTTGCGATTCCCCGGGTACGGTCTCCCGGTATAACCTTCCTCGTTCCCAGAACACTTTCTCCTTATCAGTCTCGGAGGTGGGTGTCTCGGCGAGTTGTCTCAAACTCTCTAGGCTCGCATCTGTGCGCAGAGCGGCCTGAAACTCCTGGCTAGGGGAAGCCAGAAGCGACGTCAGGGTCCCTTCCCCACGGGAACCCTCTTGGACCTGCTCTGGGTCCACCTCTGGTTCAGTCACACTGATGACTGAGGAGGGTCTGGAAGGCTGACAGTTATCTGCCGGGCACTCTGACTGCGGGTGACAGCAGCTACATAGGCTGTCTCCCCGGGGGTTTCTACAGACCCATCAGCCGGCGCTTCTATGGGCTTTACCTCCCCATCCACCCCCAACACTCCAGGGGCAGTGCTGCTTATGGGCCAGTTACCTTCCTCGCTGGCACTGGTCACTTTCATGGCATCACCTTCCTCACGGTTCTCACGCATCTCCCCATTTCCTGTAGCACCAACACTTGCCCCTGTTAGGGGTTCCTCAGCCGTCTCCCTCTGCAGAGCGATGTGGCTGGGCACACCTCTACCCATGGACACATTAACCTTCACAGAAAAATCATTATCAGGTTCAGTTGGCACAGGTACAACATTTTCACCATCAATCCTAGGGAAAAAATGGTTATTAGATGCATCATTACAAGATAATGCATGGTCAGGTAACACATGCGATTTCCCATCATCATCATCATCATCAGGGTTAATGTTACCCTTATTATCAGATTGGGGAGGGGTGTCAAGGACGTAGCATGCAACCATCGCCCCAAATCAGTCCCCAACAAAACATCAGTGGGCAAATTATCAGACAGCCCCACTTCCTTCACCCCGCTCCCGGCACCCCAATCAATATAAACCCGGGCCATCAGTAAAAGACAGCTGATGCCCCCAATCCCAGTGACAGTTAGGGTTTTCCCCGGAATGATTTCTTCAGGGGCTGCCAGTTCGGGTCGGATGAGGGTTCGTTCAGCCCCGGTGTCCTTGAGGCCTGTAGCAACATGGCCTCCCACAGTGACGTGCTGTACGTTGTCACACACCCTCCCAACCACACCACCCACCAAAAGAACTGCTGCATTAGGCCCTGGGGCCTTGTATGAGGGGTTCTTCTGCTTGTCTGGACAGTTGGGACTGATATGACCAGGCCGATTGCAGAAGTAACACTTGCGGGGTTCGGTGGTAGGTCTGGTGTTGTTGGCCACAGGGCCAGGACCTCTGGTGTGTTGGCTGGCAGGGGTACTGGCGTTGGATGCAGGCTTACCCCCTCTCCAGCTGGTGGTGACTGGCTTCTGTGCTTCCGATCTACGGTTGGCCTCATAGGCATCGGCAATCTGCGCTTCTTTCATCACGTCTTTGAGTTCCCTGTCCATCACGAACTGTCGCACCTCAGCTGGGCAAAGATGAAAGAACTGGTCTTTGATCATCAGGTCTCGCAGCTGTGCAAAGGTGGTCACTGACAGTCCTTGGGTCCACTGGTCAAAGTGGGTCCCCAGTCCATGCACCACATCACTGTAACTGTCGTGTGGGCCACGTTGGAGGGTCCGGAGCTTTCTACGGTACACCTCGGGTCTACTTTGCTATCAGAGCCTGCTTGATGGCCTCATAGTCTCCATCTTGTTCTTGAGGGAGGGCAGCAAACGCCTCCAGAGCTTTGCCTCTCAGCCCTGGTGTCAGGTATCGGGCCCATTCATCTGTAGGCAGCCGGTACTGTCTGCAGGCTTTCTCAAAGGCCCGCAGAAAAGTGTCCAAGTCCCCATCCTTTTCCATAACAGGGGCGGTGGAGGGCATCCCCCCCTGCCGGAGCATCTCCAGTTCGTGTTCTCGCTGGGCTTGGCGCTCGGCTCTCTCAGCCTCCCGCTCGGCTTGTCACTCGGATCGCTGGGCCTGGGCCTCTCGCTCGGCTCGCTCCTGGTATTGCTGAATCAGCTGCCGACGTCCCTCATGGTCGTCAGTGGGGAATTCTTTCAAGGCCGCCTGCAGGTGGGGGTCCAATTCGCCCGGATTGCTAACAGGGCCGGCATTCAGTGGTTGGACTTCTGCTGCAGCACCATGTTCGCTTGTGCTGGCTTCTGCGGCCTCTGAGCTCTGAGAGTGGTCTAGAGCGGCTTCCCATTGCACCAGATCTGCGACCAGTTGGGCTTTGTTTTTGCTTGCAAAGTCAATGTGCTGTGACTTGCATAAGGCAACAAGGGTGTCTCTGGTCTGCTGCTCATAAAAGACTTCTCCCAGCACAACCATGGTTGCCAAATAAAAGATAGGACAGAAAAACAAAGAGAAGGGTAGGGGATAATTACCAGTATACAATTGTCTCAAGACTAATAAACACTGAGTTCGTTCTCCAAACTTATTTGCGCAGATTCCTCGCAAGAACTTTGCAAGTTTTTAGTGAGAGGAATGATCACTCAAACCAAATCACTAATGCTCTAAGATCCCACCGCCTTGTCACCAATTTGTCACGATTCACACCTTGACCGTCACCCCTACGTCACGGATCGGGGTGACTTTTGGCCAACAGACGGCTATCACATGTGCAGGGGGCTTATCTTAGTTACCCTCCACTGCTAACAATGTGATGAAACCACACACACAAGGCTATTGACCTCTTAGTTTACAGCAGGGGCTTATTCTAGGTATCCCACTGCTCTTCAATATACCACGAACTGCAGGGATTTATCTATATCCCGCTTACAGTTCCACTTAACACTTGCAGCTCTCTGGCGCCACCCTTACTCTCAGGTCAGATTAGGTACTGCACCTGGGGTAATTAGTCGCCAGAAAGGCTGCCTGCTATGTACTGGCTATTGGGCACGCTGCAGCGACGCGATAAACTACTCCCGCTCAGGCAGGAACAATAATTATCAACGCCGCAGTCGCTACAACTAGTGTTGAGCATTCCTATACCGCAAGTATCGGGTATCGGCCGATACTTGCGGTATCGGAATTCCGATACCGAGATCCGATACTTTTGTGGTATCGGGTATCTGTATCGGATCCATAGTGAGGTGTAAAATAAAGAATTAAAATAAAAAATTTTGATATATTCACCTCTCCGGCGGCCCCTGGACATCACTGCGGGTAACCGGCAGCCTTCTTTGTTTAAAATGAGCGCTTTAGGACCTGAGGAATGACGTCGCGGCTTCTGATTGGTCGCGTGCCGCCCATGTGACCGCCACGCGACCAATCAGAAGCCGCGACGTCATTCCTCAGGTCCTAAATTCCTAGAATGAGCGCGTTTAGGACCTGAGGAATGACGTCGCGGCTTCTGATTGGTCACGTGCCGCCCATGTGACCGCCACGCGACCAATCAGAAGCCGCGATGTCATTCTCAGGCACTAAACTCCTCATTCTAGGAATTTAGGACCTGAGGAATGACGTCGCGGCTTCTGATTGGTCGCGTGGCGGTCACATGGGCGGCACGCGACCAATCAGAAGCCGCGACGTCATTCCTCAGGTCCTAAACGCGCTCATTTTAAACAAAGAGGCCTGCCGGTTACCCGCGGTGATGTCCAGGGGCCGCCGGAGAGGTGAATATATCAATATTTTTTGTTTTAATTCTTTATTTTACACATTAATATGGATCCCAGGGCCTGAAGGAGAGTTTCCTCTCCTTCAGACCCTGGGAACCATCAGGATACCTTCCGATACTTGGTGTCCCATTGACTTGTATTGGTATTGGATATCGGTATCGGCGATATCCGATACTTTTCGGGTATCAGCCGATACTATCCGATACCAATACTTTCAAGTATCGGACGGTATCGCTCAACACTAGCTACAACATCACCCAAAAGCCTGCACACTATCGCTGCCACCAGCTTCGATTAAACGGGTCAGAAGCTAACCCAAAACAGTAGCGTAATTCCCTTCAGGAGGCAGGGTACGTTTTAGAACAGGAGAACGAATCTAGTATATTAATTATTATACTCCATAAAGTTTAGGCAGTGTTTTATCAAAATATTTTACAAGGATGTTACAAATAAGACAATTGCAAATATGTACAGGGTAATTATAAAAAAAACAAAGATTACATGAGAATAACACTTACATGTGTTCAAAGCATTGCAGGCAACCAGGCTAGTGGAGTTTCCATACGTCCCAGTTCATTGGACGTGCTCAGGGCTCTCTAGGAAAAAGACAAGAGAAACCCTGCTGGGATCTGGGCAGACAGTTATAGCTGCAGCCTGTAACATCCCAGAAAGGGGTTGGATCACCTCGTCCCTCCTACCTCTTCAGTTAACTAATTTTACCCTAACCTTTATCTAATTTCTATAACTTCGCTACAAAACATGTCATAGTCATAACAAACCCAGCATTCATCTCGGCTTAACGTGGGCATTCTAATGAGATCAAATATGTCCTATCTGGGATACATATTTACAGAGAAATCTCTACTTCTTTACCAGATGGAGTTAGAAGCCCGTATTTAGAGTGATGGGTAGATCCACCGAGGGAGATTAAGAATATATATTTTCATGTTCTTAACTTAAACGGTTTGTGTAATAGCTTACAAAAACAGAACAAAGAACTTCCATGGATTCTAGAGACTTAGAATCCAGTTCTAGCCGGTCACTTTCCAATGCAGGGATGCCGGTCGTAAATACCTTTGCTCTCCGAGCTAGAGGTAATAAACTCTTCTTCCCCCATACCTTGGAAAGGAAAGCTCTTGGCTGAGTGAAAGGGAAGGGGGGCTTTTTAGCCCGCAGCATGCTAACAAGAGAACTACTTATATGATATTTCATACCATATCGTGACAAGTACCCTCCCCCTATATATAATACATGTATGCTACTGCATGTACAGTACCCTCCCCTATATATAATACATATATCCTACTGCATGTACAGTACCCTCCCCTATATATAATACATGTATCCTACTGCAGCTACAGTACCCTCCCCCTATATATAATACATGTATCCTACTGCATGCACAGTACCCTCCCCCTATATATAATACATGTATCCTACTGCATGTACAGTACCCTCCCCTATATATAATACATGTATCCTATTGCATGTACAGTACCCTCCCCCTATATATAACACATGTATCCTGCATGTACAGTACCCTCCCCCTATATATAATACATGTATGCTACTGCATGCACAGTACTCTCCCCTATCTATATATACAATTGTCTAAGGGTTTTTCTGTCTGTCTGTCTGTCTGTCCTGGAAATCCCACGTCTCTGATTGGTCGAGGCCGCCATGTACAGTACCCTCCCCCTATATATAATACATGTATCCTACTGTACGTAAAGCACCCTCCCCCTATATATAATACATATATCCTACTGCATGTACAGTACCCTCCCCTATATATAATACATGTATCCTACTGCACGTACAGTACCCTCCCCTATATATAATACATGTATCCTACTGCGTGTACAGTACCTTCCCTCTATATATAACCCATATATCCTACTGCATGTACAGTACCCTCCCCCTATATATAACACATATATCCTTCTGCATGTACAGTACCCTCCCCTATATATAATACATGTATCCTACTGTATGCCCAGTACCCTACCCCTATACACACGTGGCCAAAATTGTTGGACCCCCTCATTTAATGACAGAAAAACCCACAATGGTCACAGAACTAACTTGAATCTGACAAAAATAATATTAAATAAAAGATCTATGAAAATGAACAAATGAACATCAGACATTGCTTTTCAGCCATCTATATATATAACGAGCTGTACTACCCGGTTTCGCCCGGGTTAATAACTGCTGTTAGCAAAATAGAATGTTTTAACAAAAAATTATTCTGCACACAAAAACCACAAAACAAATAGATAGAAATGTAATTATTAAAAGGCAAAAACTAAGCTAATGGAAGCATTTCACAACATATATTTCATCTCGTTTTCATGTCTGCAAGCCTCGCTTCCCTCTCCTCAGAAAGTTCATTGGTCCTTGAGGAAGCAGCTCCTGTTCTCTTGTCTGCAACCCTCACTACCCTCTGTTCAGAAAGTTCATTGTCTCTTAACCCCTCTCTGACCTTAGACGTACTATCCCGTCGAGGTGACCTGGGCCTATCTGACCCTCTACGGGATAGTACGTTGACCACTGCCTCCTACTGCAGATGCTCTCCTCCTTTGGCATCAAAGACCTCGCCCTATCCTGGATCGCCTCGTACCTTTCCAACCGCACATTCAGTGTCTCCCACTCCCATACTACCTCCTCATCCCACCCTCTCTCTGTTGGAGTCCCCCAAGGCTCTGTTCTAGGACCCCTACTCTTCTCAATCTATACACTTGGCTTGGGACAACTCATAAAGTCCCATGGATTCCAGTACCACCTCTATGCTGATGACACTCAGATCTACCTCTCTGGCCCAGACATCACCGCTCTGCTGTCCAGAATCCCAGAGTGCCTATCACTCATATCCTCCTTCTTCTCCTCTCGCTTCCTCAAACTCAATGTGGACAAATCTGAACTCATCATCTTTCCTCCATCCCACAAATCTTCCTTACCTGACCTATCTATCGCAGTCAATGACATCATGCTTTTCCCTGTACCCGAAGTCCGCTGCCTCGGAGTAACCTTCGACTCTGCCCTGTCCTTCAAACCACACATCCAAGCTCTTTCCACCTCCTGTCGCCTCCAGCTCAAAAATATCTCCAGGATCCGTCCTTTCCTCAACCCCCAATCTACTAAAATGCTTGTGCACGCCCTCATCATTTCCCGCCTTGACTACTGCAACATCCTTTTCTGTGGCCTCCCTGCTAACACCCTTGCACCTCTCCAGTCCATCCTTAACTCTGCTGCCCGACTAATCCATCTCTCTCCTCGCTACTCCTCCGCTTCCCCCCTCTGCAAATCTCTTCACTGGCTCCCATTCCCTCAGCGTATCCAGTTCAAATTGCTAATACTGACCTACAAAGCCATCCACAACCTGTCTCCTCCATATATCTCTGAACTAATCTCTCGATATCTTCCCTCACGTGATCTCCGGTCCTCCCAAGACCTCCTTCTCTCCTCCACACTTATTCGCTCCTCATCCAAACGCCTCCAAGACTTCTCCCGAATATCCCCCATCCTCTGGAACTCTCTGCCCCAACACGTGCGACTATCAACCACAGTCGGATCCTTCAGATGGAACCTGATAACTCATCTCTTCAGGAAAGCCTACAGCCTGCACTGACCCCGCTGCCTCCTCATCACTACCGAAGCTACCGCCTCACCAACACCGGAGCTACCGCCTCACCAACACCGGAGCTCCTGCAACCCTCAACCTACTGTCTCCTTCCCCATAATCCTGTAGAATGTAAGCCCGCAAGGGCATGGTCCTCGCCCCTCTGTATCAGTCCGTCATTGTTAGTTTGTTTACTGTATGTGATATTTGTAATTTGTATGTAACCCCTTCTCATGTACAGCACCATGGAATCAATGGTGCTATATAAATAAATAATAATAATAATAGCGATGGCGGCCGGGTGTCAGCTGACTATCGCAGCTGACATCCGGCACAATGTGCCAGGAGTGGTCACGGACCGCCCCCGGCACATTAACCCCCGGCACACTGCGATCAAACATGATCGCAGTGTGCCGGCGGTATAGGGAAGCATCGCCCAGGGAGGGGGCTCCCTGCGGGCTTCCCTGAGACCCCCGGAGCAACGCAATGTGATCGCATTGCTGCGAGGGTCTCTTACCTCTCCTTCCTGCAGCAGGCCCGGATCCAAGATGGCCGCGGCATCCGGGTCCTGCAGGGACTGTGAAGGCACTGTGAAGCCTGGAGCTGTGCATGTCAGATCGCTGATCTGACACAGTGCACAGCAAAGTGTCAGATCAGCGATCTTACACTATAACATGATGCCCCCCTCCCCACCCCTTCCCCGGGGCAATGTTATAGTGTAAAAAAAAAATATTCACATGTGTAAAAAAAATTTAAAAAAAATCCCCCCAAAATTCCCCCCCTAAAAAAATATATTGTTCCTATAAATACATTTCTTTATCTAAAAAAACCAAAAACAATAAAAGTACACATATTTAGTATAGCCACGTCCGTAACGACCCGACCTATAAAACTGTCCCGCTAGTTAACCCCTTCAGTGAACGCGGTAAAAAAAAAAAGAGGCAAAAAATAACACTTTATTATACCGCCAAACAAAAAGTGGAATAACATGCGATCAAAAACACGGAAATAAATAACCATGGTACCGCTGAAAACGTCATCTTGTCCCGCAAAAAACGAGCCACGATACAGCATCATCAGCAAAAAAATTAAAAAGTTATAGTCCTCAGAATAAAGCGATGCAAAAATAATTATTCTTTCTATAAAAGAGTTTTTATCGTATAAAAGCGCCAAAACATAAAAAAATGATATAAATGAGGTATCGCTGTAATCGTACTGACCCGAAGAATAAAACTGCTTTATCAATTTTACCAAACGCGGAACGGTATAAACACCCCCCCCCCCCAAAAAAAAAAAGAAATTCATGAATAGCTGGTTTTTGGTCATTCTGCCTCACAAAAATCGGAATAAAAAGCGATCAAAAATTGTCATGTGCCCGAAAATGTTACCAATGAAAACATCAACTCGTCCCGCAAAAATCAACACCTCACATGACTCTGTGGACCAAAATATGGAAAAATTATAGCTCTCAAAATGTGGTAACGCAAAAATATTTTTTGCAATAAAATGCATCTTTCAGTGTGTGACGGCTGCCAATCATAAAAATCCGCAAAAAAACCCGCTATAAAAGTAAATCAAACCCCCCTTCATCACCCCCTTAGTTAGGGAAAAATTAAAAAATTTTAAAAATGTATTTATTTCCATTTTCCCATTAGGGCTAGGGTTGGGGCTAGGGTTAAGTTTACAGGTTTGGATTACATTTACATTTACGGTTGGGAATAGGGTTGGGAATAGGGTTAGGGGTGTGTTTGGATTAGGGTTTCAGTTATAATTGGGGGGTTTCCACTGTTTCGGCACATCAGGGGCTCTCCAAACGTTACATGGTGTCCGATCTCAATTCCAGCTAATTCTGCGTTGAAAATGTAAAACAGTGCTCCTTCCCTTCCGAGCTCTCCTGTGCGCCCAAACAGGGGTTTACCCCAACATATGGGGTATCAGCGTACTCAGGACACATTGGACAACAACTTTTGGGGTCCAATTTCTCCTGTTACCCTTGGGAAAATACAAAACTGGGGGCTAAAAAATAATTTTTGTGGAAAAAAAAGAATTTTTATTTTCACGGCTCTGTGTTATAAACTGTAGTGAATCACTTGGGGGTTCAAAGTTCTCACAACACATCTAGGTACGTTCCTTGGGGGGTCTAGTTTCCAATATGGGGTCACTTGTGGGGGGTTTCTACTGTTTAGGTACATTAGGGGCTCTGCAAACGCAATGTGACGCCTGCAGACCATTCCATCTAAGTCTGCATTCCAAATATCGCTCCTTCCCTTCCGAGCTCTCCCATGCGCCCAAACGGTGGTTCCCCCCCACACATATGGTATATCAGTGTACTCAGGACAAATTGGACAACAACTTTTGGGGTCCTATTTCTCCTGTTACCCTTGGAAAAATACAAAACTGGGGGCTAAAAAATAATTTTTGTGGGAAAAAAAAGAATTTTTATTTTCACGGCTCTGCGTTATAAACTGTAGTGAAACACTTGGGAGTTGAAAGCTCTCACAACACACCTAGATGAGTTCTTTAGGGGGTCTACTTTCCAAAATGGTGTCAATTGTGGGGGGTTTCAATGTTTAGGCACATCAGTGGCTCTCCAAACGCATCATGGCGTCCCATCTCAATTCCTGTCAATTTTGCATTGAAAAGTCAAATGGCGCTCCTTCCCTTCCGAGCTCTGCCATGCGCCCAAACAGTGGTTTACCCCCACATATGGGGTATCAGCATACTAAGGACAAAATTTACAAGCACGTTTGGGGTCCAATTTCTTCTCTTACCCTTGGGAAAATAAAAAATTGGGTGCGACAAGATCATTTTTGTGAAAAAATAAGGTTTTTTTATTTTTACGGCTCTGCATTATAAACTTCTGTGAATCACTTAATGGGTCAAAGTGCTCACCACGCATCTAGATAAGTTCCTTAGGGGGTCTACTTTCCAAAATGGTGTCACTTGTGGGGGGTTTCAATGTTTAGACACATGAGGGGCTCTCCAAACGCAACATGGCGTCCCATCTCAATTCCAGTCAATTTTGCATTGAAAAGTCAAATGGCGCTCCTTCGCTTCCAAACTCTGCCATGCGCCCAAACAGTGGTTTACCCCCACATATGGGGTATCAGCGTACTCAGAACAAATTGTTCAACAACCTTTGGAGTCCATTTTCTCCTGTTACACTTGGTAAAATAAAACAAATTGGAGCTGAAGTAAATTTTTTGTGAAAAAAAGTTAAATGTTCATTTTTATTTAAACATTCTAAAAATTCCTGTGAAACACATGAAGGGTTAATAAACTTCTTGAATGTGGTTTTGAGCACCTTGAGGGGTGCAGTTTTTAGAATGGTGTCACACTTGGATATTTTCTATCATACAGACCCCTCAAAATGACTTCAAATGAGATGTGGTCCCTAAAAAAAAATGGCATTGTAAAAATGAGAAATTGCTGGTCTACTTTTAACCCTTATAACTCCCTAAGAAAAAAAATTTTGGTTCCAAAATTGCGGTGATGTAAAGTAGACATGTGGGAAATGTTACTTATTAAGTATTTTGTGTGACATATCTCTGATTTAATTGCATAAAAATTCAAAGTTGGAAAATTGCGAAATTTTCAAAATTTTCTCCAAATTTCCATTTTTTTCATAAATAAATGCAGGTAATATCAAAAATTTTCTACCACTATCATGAAGTACAATATGTCATGAGAAAACAGTGTCAGAATCACCGGGATCCGTTGAAGCGTTCCAGAGTTATAACCTCATAAAGGGACAGTGGTCAGAATTGTAAAAATTGGCCCGGTCATTAACGTGCAAACCACCCTTGGGGTAAAGGGGTTAAGGAAGCAGCTGCTGTTCTCATGTGTGTCAGCCTTGTTTCTCGGTCTTCACATTTTTCATTGGCTCGTAATGCAGCTTTTCTTTTCCCATCAGCTGACATTCGTGCCATGGAATTCCTTTTCTTATGAGGCATTATTGTGGTAAAAATTGTCTGTAACTGGCAGTTTCTATATCCTCTCACATAGAGGTAATGTGACTGACATCAGCCTTTCCACCAACACACCCTAACTGACATGCTATTACCTCACACACGCTTTGTTATACTGAGAATGTCCTTTGTTGCCTATATTAACCAATCAGAGCTCAGATTAATTAACTGTAGCAAAATAGAAGCTGAGCTGTGATTGGTTGCTATTGGCAGCCTAATAAATCCCCAGCCAACAGGAAGCCCTTCCCCTGGCAGTATATATTAGCTCACACATACACATAATAGACAGGTCATGTGACTGACAGCTGCCGTATTTCCTATATGGTACAGTTGTTGCTCTTGTAGCTTGTTTGTTTTTTAATCAGATTTTTAATTTTGAAGGATAATACCAGACTTGTGTGTGTTTTAGGGTGAGTTTCATGCGTCAAGTTGTGTGTGTTGAGTTGTGTGTGGCGACATGCATGTAGCCACTTTTGTGAGATGAGTTTTGTGTGGCGACATGCGTGTAGCAACTTTTTGTGTGTCGAGTTGCATGTGACAGGTTAGTGTAGCAAGTTGGGTGCAGCAAGTTTTGCGCATGGCGAGTTTTGCGCGTGGCGAGTTTTTTGTGTGGTGCGTTTTGAGTATGTGCAAGTTTTCTGTGAGGCAACTTTTGCATGTGTTGCAACTTTTGTACATGTGGCAATTTCTCCGCGTGTGCAAGTTTTACATAGTAACATAGTAACATAGTAACATAGTTAGTAAGGCCGAAAAAAGACATTTGTCCATCCAGTTCAGCCTATATTCCATCATAATAAATACCCAGATCTACGTCCTTCTACAGAACCTAATAATTGTATGATACAATATTGTTCTGCTCCAGGAAGACATCCAGGCCTCTCTTGAACCCCTCGACTGAGTTCGCCATCACCACCTCCTCAGGCAAGCAATTCCAGATTCTCACTGCCCTAACAGTAAAGAATCCTCTTCTATGTTGGTGGAAAAACCTTCTCTCCTCCAGACGCAAAGAATGCCCCCTTATATACTTATACATGGTTATTAGATCGCCCCTCAGTCGTCTTTTTTCTAGACTAAATAATCCTAATTTCGCTAATCTATCTGGGTATTGTAGTTCTCCCATCCCCTTTATTAATTTTGTTGCCCTCCTTTGTACTCTCTCTAGTTCCATTATATCCTTCCTGAGCACCGGTGCCCAAAACTGGACACAGTACTCCATGTGCGGTCTAACTAGGGATTTGTACAGAGGCAGTATAATGCTCTCATCATGTGTATCCAGACCTCTTTTAATGCACCCCATGATCCTGTTTGCCTTGGCAGCTGCTGCCTGGCACTGGCTGCTCCAGGTAAGTTTATCATTAACTAGGATCCCCAAGTCCTTCTCCCTGTCAGATTTACCCAGTGGTTTCCCGTTCAGTGTGTAATGGTGATATTGATTCCCTCTTCCCATGTGTATAACCTTACATTTATCATTGTTAAACCTCATCTGCCACCTTTCAGCCCAAGTTTCCAACTTATCCAGATCCATCTGTAGCAGAATACTATCTTCTCTTGTATTAACTGCTTTACATAGTTTTGTATCATCTGCAAATATCGATATTTTACTGTGTAAACCTTCTACCAGATCATTAATGAATATGTTGAAGAGAACAGGTCCCAATACTGACCCCTGCGGTACCCCACTGGTCACAGCGACCCAGTTAGAGACTATACCATTTATAACCACCCTCTGCTTTCTATCACTAAGCCAGTTACTAACCCATTTACACACATTTTCCCCCAGACCAAGCATTCTCATTTTGTGTACCAACCTCTTGTGCGGCACGGTATCAAACGCTTTGGAAAAATCGAGATATACCACGTCCAATGACTCACCGTGGTCCAGCCTATAGCTTACCTCTTCATAAAAACTGATTAGATTGGTTTGACAGGAGCGATTTCTCATAAACCCATGCTGATATGGAGTTAAACAGTTATTCTCATTGAGATAATCCAGAATAACATCCCTCAGAAACCCTTCAAATATTTTACCAACAATAGAGGTTAGACTTACTGGCCTATAATTTCCAGGTTCACTTTTAGAGCCCTTTTTGAATATTGGCACCACATTTGCTATGCGCCAGTCCTGCGGAACAGACCCTGTCGCTATAGAGTCACTAAAAATAAGAAATAATGGTTTATCTATTACATTACTTAGTTCTCTTAGTACTCGTGGGTGTATGCCATCCGGACCCGGAGATTTATCTATTTTAATCTTATTTAGCCGGTTTCGCACCTCTTCTTGGGTTAGATTGGTGACCCTTAATATAGGGTTTTCATTGTTTCTTGGGATTTCACCTAGCATTTCATTTTCCACCGTGAATACCGTGGAGAAGAAGGTGTTTAATATGTTAGCTTTTTCCTCGTCATCTACAACCATTCTTTCCTCACTATTTTTTAAGGGGCCTACATTTTCAGTTTTTATTCTTTTACTATTGATATAGTTGAAGAACAGTTTGGGATTAGTTTTACTCTCCTTAGCAATGTGCTTCTCTGTTTCCTTTTTGGCAGCTTTAATTAGTTTTTTAGATAAAGTATTTTTCTCCCTATAGTTTTTTAGAGCTTCAATGGTGCCATCCTGCTTTAGTAGTGCAAATGCTTTCTTTTTACTGTTAATTGCCTGTCTTACTTCTTTGTTTAGCCACATTGGGTTTTTCCTATTTCTAGTCCTTTTATTCCCACAAGGTATAAACCGCTTACACTGCCTATTTAGGATGTTCTTAAACATTTCCCATTTATTATCTGTATTCTCATTTCTGAGGATATTGTCCCAGTCTACCAGATTAAGGGCATCTCTAAGCTGTTCAAACTTTGCCTTCCTAAAGTTCAATGTTTTTGTGACTCCCTGACAAGTCCCCCTAGTGAAAGACAGGTGAAACTGCACAATATTGTGGTCGCTATTTCCTAAATGCCCAACCACCTGCAGATTTGTTATTCTGTCAGGTCTATTAGATAGTATTAGGTCTAAAAGTGCTGCTCCTCTGGTTGGATTCTGCACCAATTGTGAAAGATAATTTTTCTTGGTTATTAGCAGAAACCTGTTGCCTTTATGCGTTTCACAGGTTTCTGTTTCCCAGTTAATATCCGGGTAGTTAAAGTCCCCCATAACCAGGACCTCATTATGGGTTGCAGCTTCATCTATCTGCTTTAGAAGTAGACTTTCCATGCTTTCTGTTATATTTGGGGGTTTGTAACAGACCCCAATGAGAATTTTGTTACCATTTTTCCCTCCATGAATTTCAACCCATATGGACTCGACATCCTCATTCCCTTCGCTAATATCCTCCCTTAAAGTGGACTTTAGACAAGACTTTACATAGAGACAAACCCCTCCTCCTCTCCGATTTTTACGATCCTTTCTAAACAGACTGTAACCCTGTAAGTTAACTGCCCAGTCATAGCTTTCATCTAACCATGTCTCGGTTATTCCCACTATGTCAAAGTTACCTGTAGATATTTCTGCTTCTAGTTCTTCCATCTTGTTTGTCAGGCTTCTGGCGTTTGCGAGCATGCAGTTTAGAGGATTTTGTTTTGCTCCAATCTCCTCACTGTGGATTGTTTTAGAAATGTTCTTACCTCCCTTCTGAGTATGTTTTCCTGGGTCGTCTTTGTTCGAGTCTAATGTTTTTCTTCCCGTCCCCTCTTCTTCTAGTTTAACGCCCTCCTGATGAGTGTAGCGAGTCTTCTGGCGAATGTGTGTTTCCCAGGTTTGTTGAGGTGTAGTCCGTCTCTGGCGAGGAGTCCATCATACCAGTAATTCACACCGTGGTCCAGGAATCCAAATCCTTGTTGTCTGCACCATCGTCTTAGCCAGTTGTTTGCATCAAGGATCCTGTTCCATCTCCTGGTGCCATGCCCGTCTACTGGAAGGATAGAAGAAAAAACTACCTGTGCATCCAGTTCCTTTACTTTCTTCCCCAACTCTTCAAAGTCCTTGCAGATTGTCGGTAGGTCCTTCCTTGCCGTGTCATTGGTGCCAACATGTATCAGAAGAAATGGGTGGACGTCCTTGGAGCTGAAGAGCTTTGGTATCCTATCGGTCACATCCTTGATCATCGCACCTGGAAGGCAGCATACTTCTCTTGCAGTTATGTCCGGTCTGCAGATGGCTGCTTCGGTGCCTCTCAGTAGTGAGTCTCCCACCACCACCACTCTTCGTTGCTTCTTGGCTGTACTTTTTGCTGTCACTTGTTGCTGTGTGCCCTTTTCTTTTTTGCTTGCTGGTATTGCTTCATTCTTAGGTGTGCCATCTTCATCCTCTACAAAGATTTGATATCGGTTCTTCAGTTGTGTGGTTGGTGATTTCTCCATGGTCTTCTTGCTTCTTTTGGTCACATGCTTCCACTCATCTGCTTTTGGAGGTTCTCTGACACTTTTTGCACCTTCTGTGACCAGTAGAGATGCTTCTGTTCTGTCTAGAAAGTCTTCATTCTCTTTGATGAGTTTCAAAGTTGCTATTCTTTCTTCCAGACCCCGCACCTTTTCTTCTAAAAGGGCCACTAGTCTACACTTCTGACAGGTGAAATTGGATTCTTCTTCTGGTCGATCTGTGAACATGTAGCACATGCTGCAGCTCACCATGTAGGTTGTCACATCTGCCATGTTGCTCCTAGATCCTGCTGACTTGCTGTGTGTTTTCCTTCTTGTGTAATCTACTCAGCCAAGCTCTCTTGCAATAATGTCCTACAGGCAAAAATTCTTACGGCGCGCGGTTTGGTGATGCTTTCGAAGCAGCTGGTCCCGGCTGTACCCAACGATCTTCTAGCTTAGGGAGACTTCGCTTCTCCCAGAAGGCACCTGGAATATGCAAATTAGCCTCCTGAAGCTTGAATCCCTGGTTTGGTGATGCTTTCGAAGCAGCTGGTCCCGGCTGTACCCAACGATCTTCTAGCTTAGGGAGACTTCGCTTCTCCCAGAAGGCACCTGGAATATGCAAATTAGCCTCCTGAAGCTTGAATCCCTGGTTTGGTGATGCTTTCGAAGCAGCTGGTCCCGGCTGTACCCAACGATCTTCTAGCTTAGGGAGACTTCGCTTCTCCCAGAAGGCACCTGGAATATGCAAATTAGCCTCCTGAAGCTTGAATCCCTGGTTTGGTGATGCTTTCGAAGCAGCTGGTCCCGGCTGTACCCAACGATCTTCTAGCTTAGGGAGACTTCGCTTCTCCCAGAAGGCACCTGGAATATGCAAATTAGCCTCCTGAAGCTTGAATCCCTGGTTTGGTGATGCTTTCGAAGCAGCTGGTCCCGGCTGTACCCAACGATCTTCTAGCTTAGGGAGACTTCGCTTCTCCCAGAAGGCACCTGGAATATGCAAATTAGCCTCCTGAAGCTTGAATCCCTGGTTTGGTGATGCTTTCGAAGCAGCTGGTCCCGGCTGTACCCAACGATCTTCTAGCTTAGGGAGACTTCGCTTCTCCCAGAAGGCACCTGGAATATGCAAATTAGCCTCCTGAAGCTTGAATCCCTGGTTTGGTGATGCTTTCGAAGCAGCTGGTCCCGGCTGTACCCAACGATCTTCTAGCTTAGGGAGACTTCGCTTCTCCCAGAAGGCACCTGGAATATGCAAATTAGCCTCCTGAAGCTTGAATCCCTGGTTTGGTGATGCTTTCGAAGCAGCTGGTCCCGGCTGTACCCAACGATCTTCTAGCTTAGGGAGACTTCGCTTCTCCCAGAAGGCACCTGGAATATGCAAATTAGCCTCCTGAAGCTTGAATCCCTGGTTTGGTGATGCTTTCGAAGCAGCTGGTCCCGGCTGTACCCAACGATCTTCTAGCTTAGGGAGACTTCGCTTCTCCCAGAAGGCACCTGGAATATGCAAATTAGCCTCCTGAAGCTTGAATCCCTGGTTTGGTGATGCTTTCGAAGCAGCTGGTCCCGGCTGTACCCAACGATCTTCTAGCTTAGGGAGACTTCGCTTCTCCCAGAAGGCACCTGGAATATGCAAATTAGCCTCCTGAAGCTTGAATCCCTGGTTTGGTGATGCTTTCGAAGCAGCTGGTCCCGGCTGTACCCAACGATCTTCTAGCTTAGGGAGACTTCGCTTCTCCCAGAAGGCACCTGGAATATGCAAATTAGCCTCCTGAAGCTTGAATCCCTGGTTTGGTGATGCTTTCGAAGCAGCTGGTCCCGGCTGTACCCAACGATCTTCTAGCTTAGGGAGACTTCGCTTCTCCCAGAAGGCACCTGGAATATGCAAATTAGCCTCCTGAAGCTTGAATCCCTGGTTTGGTGATGCTTTCGAAGCAGCTGGTCCCGGCTGTACCCAACGATCTTCTAGCTTAGGGAGACTTCGCTTCTCCCAGAAGGCACCTGGAATATGCAAATTAGCCTCCTGAAGCTTGAATCCCTGGTTTGGTGATGCTTTCGAAGCAGCTGGTCCCGGCTGTACCCAACGATCTTCTAGCTTAGGGAGACTTCGCTTCTCCCAGAAGGCACCTGGAATATGCAAATTAGCCTCCTGAAGCTTGAATCCCTGGTTTGGTGATGCTTTCGAAGCAGCTGGTCCCGGCTGTACCCAACGATCTTCTAGCTTAGGGAGACTTCGCTTCTCCCAGAAGGCACCTGGAATATGCAAATTAGCCTCCTGAAGCTTGAATCCCTGGTTTGGTGATGCTTTCGAAGCAGCTGGTCCCGGCTGTACCCAACGATCTTCTAGCTTAGGGAGACTTCGCTTCTCCCAGAAGGCACCTGGAATATGCAAATTAGCCTCCTGAAGCTTGAATCCCTGGTTTGGTGATGCTTTCGAAGCAGCTGGTCCCGGCTGTACCCAACGATCTTCTAGCTTAGGGAGACTTCGCTTCTCCCAGAAGGCACCTGGAATATGCAAATTAGCCTCCTGAAGCTTGAATCCCTGGTTTGGTGATGCTTTCGAAGCAGCTGGTCCCGGCTGTACCCAACGATCTTCTAGCTTAGGGAGACTTCGCTTCTCCCAGAAGGCACCTGGAATATGCAAATTAGCCTCCTGAAGCTTGAATCCCTGGTTTGGTGATGCTTTCGAAGCAGCTGGTCCCGGCTGTACCCAACGATCTTCTAGCTTAGGGAGACTTCGCTTCTCCCAGAAGGCACCTGGAATATGCAAATTAGCCTCCTGAAGCTTGAATCCCTGGTTTGGTGATGCTTTCGAAGCAGCTGGTCCCGGCTGTACCCAACGATCTTCTAGCTTAGGGAGACTTCGCTTCTCCCAGAAGGCACCTGGAATATGCAAATTAGCCTCCTGAAGCTTGAATCCCTGGTTTGGTGATGCTTTCGAAGCAGCTGGTCCCGGCTGTACCCAACGATCTTCTAGCTTAGGGAGACTTCGCTTCTCCCAGAAGGCACCTGGAATATGCAAATTAGCCTCCTGAAGCTTGAATCCCTGGTTTGGTGATGCTTTCGAAGCAGCTGGTCCCGGCTGTACCCAACGATCTTCTAGCTTAGGGAGACTTCGCTTCTCCCAGAAGGCACCTGGAATATGCAAATTAGCCTCCTGAAGCTTGAATCCCTGGTTTGGTGATGCTTTCGAAGCAGCTGGTCCCGGCTGTACCCAACGATCTTCTAGCTTAGGGAGACTTCGCTTCTCCCAGAAGGCACCTGGAATATGCAAATTAGCCTCCTGAAGCTTGAATCCCTGGTTTGGTGATGCTTTCGAAGCAGCTGGTCCCGGCTGTACCCAACGATCTTCTAGCTTAGGGAGACTTCGCTTCTCCCAGAAGGCACCTGGAATATGCAAATTAGCCTCCTGAAGCTTGAATCCCTGGTTTGGTGATGCTTTCGAAGCAGCTGGTCCCGGCTGTACCCAACGATCTTCTAGCTTAGGGAGACTTCGCTTCTCCCAGAAGGCACCTGGAATATGCAAATTAGCCTCCTGAAGCTTGAATCCCTGGTTTGGTGATGCTTTCGAAGCAGCTGGTCCCGGCTGTACCCAACGATCTTCTAGCTTAGGGAGACTTCGCTTCTCCCAGAAGGCACCTGGAATATGCAAATTAGCCTCCTGAAGCTTGAATCCCTGGTTTGGTGATGCTTTCGAAGCAGCTGGTCCCGGCTGTACCCAACGATCTTCTAGCTTAGGGAGACTTCGCTTCTCCCAGAAGGCACCTGGAATATGCAAATTAGCCTCCTGAAGCTTGAATCCCTGGTTTGGTGATGCTTTCGAAGCAGCTGGTCCCGGCTGTACCCAACGATCTTCTAGCTTAGGGAGACTTCGCTTCTCCCAGAAGGCACCTGGAATATGCAAATTAGCCTCCTGAAGCTTGAATCCCTGGTTTGGTGATGCTTTCGAAGCAGCTGGTCCCGGCTGTACCCAACGATCTTCTAGCTTAGGGAGACTTCGCTTCTCCCAGAAGGCACCTGGAATATGCAAATTAGCCTCCTGAAGCTTGAATCCCTGGTTTGGTGATGCTTTCGAAGCAGCTGGTCCCGGCTGTACCCAACGATCTTCTAGCTTAGGGAGACTTCGCTTCTCCCAGAAGGCACCTGGAATATGCAAATTAGCCTCCTGAAGCTTGAATCCCTGGTTTGGTGATGCTTTCGAAGCAGCTGGTCCCGGCTGTACCCAACGATCTTCTAGCTTAGGGAGACTTCGCTTCTCCCAGAAGGCACCTGGAATATGCAAATTAGCCTCCTGAAGCTTGAATCCCTGGTTTGGTGATGCTTTCGAAGCAGCTGGTCCCGGCTGTACCCAACGATCTTCTAGCTTAGGGAGACTTCGCTTCTCCCAGAAGGCACCTGGAATATGCAAATTAGCCTCCTGAAGCTTGAATCCCTGGTTTGGTGATGCTTTCGAAGCAGCTGGTCCCGGCTGTACCCAACGATCTTCTAGCTTAGGGAGACTTCGCTTCTCCCAGAAGGCACCTGGAATATGCAAATTAGCCTCCTGAAGCTTGAATCCCTGGTTTGGTGATGCTTTCGAAGCAGCTGGTCCCGGCTGTACCCAACGATCTTCTAGCTTAGGGAGACTTCGCTTCTCCCAGAAGGCACCTGGAATATGCAAATTAGCCTCCTGAAGCTTGAATCCCTGGTTTGGTGATGCTTTCGAAGCAGCTGGTCCCGGCTGTACCCAACGATCTTCTAGCTTAGGGAGACTTCGCTTCTCCCAGAAGGCACCTGGAATATGCAAATTAGCCTCCTGAAGCTTGAATCCCTGGTTTGGTGATGCTTTCGAAGCAGCTGGTCCCGGCTGTACCCAACGATCTTCTAGCTTAGGGAGACTTCGCTTCTCCCAGAAGGCACCTGGAATATGCAAATTAGCCTCCTGAAGCTTGAATCCCTGGTTTGGTGATGCTTTCGAAGCAGCTGGTCCCGGCTGTACCCAACGATCTTCTAGCTTAGGGAGACTTCGCTTCTCCCAGAAGGCACCTGGAATATGCAAATTAGCCTCCTGAAGCTTGAATCCCTGGTTTGGTGATGCTTTCGAAGCAGCTGGTCCCGGCTGTACCCAACGATCTTCTAGCTTAGGGAGACTTCGCTTCTCCCAGAAGGCACCTGGAATATGCAAATTAGCCTCCTGAAGCTTGAATCCCTGGTTTGGTGATGCTTTCGAAGCAGCTGGTCCCGGCTGTACCCAACGATCTTCTAGCTTAGGGAGACTTCGCTTCTCCCAGAAGGCACCTGGAATATGCAAATTAGCCTCCTGAAGCTTGAATCCCTGGTTTGGTGATGCTTTCGAAGCAGCTGGTCCCGGCTGTACCCAACGATCTTCTAGCTTAGGGAGACTTCGCTTCTCCCAGAAGGCACCTGGAATATGCAAATTAGCCTCCTGAAGCTTGAATCCCTGGTTTGGTGATGCTTTCGAAGCAGCTGGTCCCGGCTGTACCCAACGATCTTCTAGCTTAGGGAGACTTCGCTTCTCCCAGAAGGCACCTGGAATATGCAAATTAGCCTCCTGAAGCTTGAATCCCTGGTTTGGTGATGCTTTCGAAGCAGCTGGTCCCGGCTGTACCCAACGATCTTCTAGCTTAGGGAGACTTCGCTTCTCCCAGAAGGCACCTGGAATATGCAAATTAGCCTCCTGAAGCTTGAATCCCTGGTTTGGTGATGCTTTCGAAGCAGCTGGTCCCGGCTGTACCCAACGATCTTCTAGCTTAGGGAGACTTCGCTTCTCCCAGAAGGCACCTGGAATATGCAAATTAGCCTCCTGAAGCTTGAATCCCTGGTTTGGTGATGCTTTCGAAGCAGCTGGTCCCGGCTGTACCCAACGATCTTCTAGCTTAGGGAGACTTCGCTTCTCCCAGAAGGCACCTGGAATATGCAAATTAGCCTCCTGAAGCTTGAATCCCTGGTTTGGTGATGCTTTCGAAGCAGCTGGTCCCGGCTGTACCCAACGATCTTCTAGCTTAGGGAGACTTCGCTTCTCCCAGAAGGCACCTGGAATATGCAAATTAGCCTCCTGAAGCTTGAATCCCTGGTTTGGTGATGCTTTCGAAGCAGCTGGTCCCGGCTGTACCCAACGATCTTCTAGCTTAGGGAGACTTCGCTTCTCCCAGAAGGCACCTGGAATATGCAAATTAGCCTCCTGAAGCTTGAATCCCTGGTTTGGTGATGCTTTCGAAGCAGCTGGTCCCGGCTGTACCCAACGATCTTCTAGCTTAGGGAGACTTCGCTTCTCCCAGAAGGCACCTGGAATATGCAAATTAGCCTCCTGAAGCTTGAATCCCTGGTTTGGTGATGCTTTCGAAGCAGCTGGTCCCGGCTGTACCCAACGATCTTCTAGCTTAGGGAGACTTCGCTTCTCCCAGAAGGCACCTGGAATATGCAAATTAGCCTCCTGAAGCTTGAATCCCTGGTTTGGTGATGCTTTCGAAGCAGCTGGTCCCGGCTGTACCCAACGATCTTCTAGCTTAGGGAGACTTCGCTTCTCCCAGAAGGCACCTGGAATATGCAAATTAGCCTCCTGAAGCTTGAATCCCTGGTTTGGTGATGCTTTCGAAGCAGCTGGTCCCGGCTGTACCCAACGATCTTCTAGCTTAGGGAGACTTCGCTTCTCCCAGAAGGCACCTGGAATATGCAAATTAGCCTCCTGAAGCTTGAATCCCTGGTTTGGTGATGCTTTCGAAGCAGCTGGTCCCGGCTGTACCCAACGATCTTCTAGCTTAGGGAGACTTCGCTTCTCCCAGAAGGCACCTGGAATATGCAAATTAGCCTCCTGAAGCTTGAATCCCTGGTTTGGTGATGCTTTCGAAGCAGCTGGTCCCGGCTGTACCCAACGATCTTCTAGCTTAGGGAGACTTCGCTTCTCCCAGAAGGCACCTGGAATATGCAAATTAGCCTCCTGAAGCTTGAATCCCTGGTTTGGTGATGCTTTCGAAGCAGCTGGTCCCGGCTGTACCCAACGATCTTCTAGCTTAGGGAGACTTCGCTTCTCCCAGAAGGCACCTGGAATATGCAAATTAGCCTCCTGAAGCTTGAATCCCTGGTTTGGTGATGCTTTCGAAGCAGCTGGTCCCGGCTGTACCCAACGATCTTCTAGCTTAGGGAGACTTCGCTTCTCCCAGAAGGCACCTGGAATATGCAAATTAGCCTCCTGAAGCTTGAATCCCTGGTTTGGTGATGCTTTCGAAGCAGCTGGTCCCGGCTGTACCCAACGATCTTCTAGCTTAGGGAGACTTCGCTTCTCCCAGAAGGCACCTGGAATATGCAAATTAGCCTCCTGAAGCTTGAATCCCTGGTTTGGTGATGCTTTCGAAGCAGCTGGTCCCGGCTGTACCCAACGATCTTCTAGCTTAGGGAGACTTCGCTTCTCCCAGAAGGCACCTGGAATATGCAAATTAGCCTCCTGAAGCTTGAATCCCTGGTTTGGTGATGCTTTCGAAGCAGCTGGTCCCGGCTGTACCCAACGATCTTCTAGCTTAGGGAGACTTCGCTTCTCCCAGAAGGCACCTGGAATATGCAAATTAGCCTCCTGAAGCTTGAATCCCTGGTTTGGTGATGCTTTCGAAGCAGCTGGTCCCGGCTGTACCCAACGATCTTCTAGCTTAGGGAGACTTCGCTTCTCCCAGAAGGCACCTGGAATATGCAAATTAGCCTCCTGAAGCTTGAATCCCTGGTTTGGTGATGCTTTCGAAGCAGCTGGTCCCGGCTGTACCCAACGATCTTCTAGCTTAGGGAGACTTCGCTTCTCCCAGAAGGCACCTGGAATATGCAAATTAGCCTCCTGAAGCTTGAATCCCTGGTTTGGTGATGCTTTCGAAGCAGCTGGTCCCGGCTGTACCCAACGATCTTCTAGCTTAGGGAGACTTCGCTTCTCCCAGAAGGCACCTGGAATATGCAAATTAGCCTCCTGAAGCTTGAATCCCTGGTTTGGTGATGCTTTCGAAGCAGCTGGTCCCGGCTGTACCCAACGATCTTCTAGCTTAGGGAGACTTCGCTTCTCCCAGAAGGCACCTGGAATATGCAAATTAGCCTCCTGAAGCTTGAATCCCTGGTTTGGTGATGCTTTCGAAGCAGCTGGTCCCGGCTGTACCCAACGATCTTCTAGCTTAGGGAGACTTCGCTTCTCCCAGAAGGCACCTGGAATATGCAAATTAGCCTCCTGAAGCTTGAATCCCTGGTTTGGTGATGCTTTCGAAGCAGCTGGTCCCGGCTGTACCCAACGATCTTCTAGCTTAGGGAGACTTCGCTTCTCCCAGAAGGCACCTGGAATATGCAAATTAGCCTCCTGAAGCTTGAATCCCTGGTTTGGTGATGCTTTCGAAGCAGCTGGTCCCGGCTGTACCCAACGATCTTCTAGCTTAGGGAGACTTCGCTTCTCCCAGAAGGCACCTGGAATATGCAAATTAGCCTCCTGAAGCTTGAATCCCTGGTTTGGTGATGCTTTCGAAGCAGCTGGTCCCGGCTGTACCCAACGATCTTCTAGCTTAGGGAGACTTCGCTTCTCCCAGAAGGCACCTGGAATATGCAAATTAGCCTCCTGAAGCTTGAATCCCTGGTTTGGTGATGCTTTCGAAGCAGCTGGTCCCGGCTGTACCCAACGATCTTCTAGCTTAGGGAGACTTCGCTTCTCCCAGAAGGCACCTGGAATATGCAAATTAGCCTCCTGAAGCTTGAATCCCTGGTTTGGTGATGCTTTCGAAGCAGCTGGTCCCGGCTGTACCCAACGATCTTCTAGCTTAGGGAGACTTCGCTTCTCCCAGAAGGCACCTGGAATATGCAAATTAGCCTCCTGAAGCTTGAATCCCTGGTTTGGTGATGCTTTCGAAGCAGCTGGTCCCGGCTGTACCCAACGATCTTCTAGCTTAGGGAGACTTCGCTTCTCCCAGAAGGCACCTGGAATATGCAAATTAGCCTCCTGAAGCTTGAATCCCTGGTTTGGTGATGCTTTCGAAGCAGCTGGTCCCGGCTGTACCCAACGATCTTCTAGCTTAGGGAGACTTCGCTTCTCCCAGAAGGCACCTGGAATATGCAAATTAGCCTCCTGAAGCTTGAATCCCTGGTTTGGTGATGCTTTCGAAGCAGCTGGTCCCGGCTGTACCCAACGATCTTCTAGCTTAGGGAGACTTCGCTTCTCCCAGAAGGCACCTGGAATATGCAAATTAGCCTCCTGAAGCTTGAATCCCTGGTTTGGTGATGCTTTCGAAGCAGCTGGTCCCGGCTGTACCCAACGATCTTCTAGCTTAGGGAGACTTCGCTTCTCCCAGAAGGCACCTGGAATATGCAAATTAGCCTCCTGAAGCTTGAATCCCTGGTTTGGTGATGCTTTCGAAGCAGCTGGTCCCGGCTGTACCCAACGATCTTCTAGCTTAGGGAGACTTCGCTTCTCCCAGAAGGCACCTGGAATATGCAAATTAGCCTCCTGAAGCTTGAATCCCTGGTTTGGTGATGCTTTCGAAGCAGCTGGTCCCGGCTGTACCCAACGATCTTCTAGCTTAGGGAGACTTCGCTTCTCCCAGAAGGCACCTGGAATATGCAAATTAGCCTCCTGAAGCTTGAATCCCTGGTTTGGTGATGCTTTCGAAGCAGCTGGTCCCGGCTGTACCCAACGATCTTCTAGCTTAGGGAGACTTCGCTTCTCCCAGAAGGCACCTGGAATATGCAAATTAGCCTCCTGAAGCTTGAATCCCTGGTTTGGTGATGCTTTCGAAGCAGCTGGTCCCGGCTGTACCCAACGATCTTCTAGCTTAGGGAGACTTCGCTTCTCCCAGAAGGCACCTGGAATATGCAAATTAGCCTCCTGAAGCTTGAATCCCTGGTTTGGTGATGCTTTCGAAGCAGCTGGTCCCGGCTGTACCCAACGATCTTCTAGCTTAGGGAGACTTCGCTTCTCCCAGAAGGCACCTGGAATATGCAAATTAGCCTCCTGAAGCTTGAATCCCTGGTTTGGTGATGCTTTCGAAGCAGCTGGTCCCGGCTGTACCCAACGATCTTCTAGCTTAGGGAGACTTCGCTTCTCCCAGAAGGCACCTGGAATATGCAAATTAGCCTCCTGAAGCTTGAATCCCTGGTTTGGTGATGCTTTCGAAGCAGCTGGTCCCGGCTGTACCCAACGATCTTCTAGCTTAGGGAGACTTCGCTTCTCCCAGAAGGCACCTGGAATATGCAAATTAGCCTCCTGAAGCTTGAATCCCTGGTTTGGTGATGCTTTCGAAGCAGCTGGTCCCGGCTGTACCCAACGATCTTCTAGCTTAGGGAGACTTCGCTTCTCCCAGAAGGCACCTGGAATATGCAAATTAGCCTCCTGAAGCTTGAATCCCTGGTTTGGTGATGCTTTCGAAGCAGCTGGTCCCGGCTGTACCCAACGATCTTCTAGCTTAGGGAGACTTCGCTTCTCCCAGAAGGCACCTGGAATATGCAAATTAGCCTCCTGAAGCTTGAATCCCTGGTTTGGTGATGCTTTCGAAGCAGCTGGTCCCGGCTGTACCCAACGATCTTCTAGCTTAGGGAGACTTCGCTTCTCCCAGAAGGCACCTGGAATATGCAAATTAGCCTCCTGAAGCTTGAATCCCTGGTTTGGTGATGCTTTCGAAGCAGCTGGTCCCGGCTGTACCCAACGATCTTCTAGCTTAGGGAGACTTCGCTTCTCCCAGAAGGCACCTGGAATATGCAAATTAGCCTCCTGAAGCTTGAATCCCTGGTTTGGTGATGCTTTCGAAGCAGCTGGTCCCGGCTGTACCCAACGATCTTCTAGCTTAGGGAGACTTCGCTTCTCCCAGAAGGCACCTGGAATATGCAAATTAGCCTCCTGAAGCTTGAATCCCTGGTTTGGTGATGCTTTCGAAGCAGCTGGTCCCGGCTGTACCCAACGATCTTCTAGCTTAGGGAGACTTCGCTTCTCCCAGAAGGCACCTGGAATATGCAAATTAGCCTCCTGAAGCTTGAATCCCTGGTTTGGTGATGCTTTCGAAGCAGCTGGTCCCGGCTGTACCCAACGATCTTCTAGCTTAGGGAGACTTCGCTTCTCCCAGAAGGCACCTGGAATATGCAAATTAGCCTCCTGAAGCTTGAATCCCTGGTTTGGTGATGCTTTCGAAGCAGCTGGTCCCGGCTGTACCCAACGATCTTCTAGCTTAGGGAGACTTCGCTTCTCCCAGAAGGCACCTGGAATATGCAAATTAGCCTCCTGAAGCTTGAATCCCTGGTTTGGTGATGCTTTCGAAGCAGCTGGTCCCGGCTGTACCCAACGATCTTCTAGCTTAGGGAGACTTCGCTTCTCCCAGAAGGCACCTGGAATATGCAAATTAGCCTCCTGAAGCTTGAATCCCTGGTTTGGTGATGCTTTCGAAGCAGCTGGTCCCGGCTGTACCCAACGATCTTCTAGCTTAGGGAGACTTCGCTTCTCCCAGAAGGCACCTGGAATATGCAAATTAGCCTCCTGAAGCTTGAATCCCTGGTTTGGTGATGCTTTCGAAGCAGCTGGTCCCGGCTGTACCCAACGATCTTCTAGCTTAGGGAGACTTCGCTTCTCCCAGAAGGCACCTGGAATATGCAAATTAGCCTCCTGAAGCTTGAATCCCTGGTTTGGTGATGCTTTCGAAGCAGCTGGTCCCGGCTGTACCCAACGATCTTCTAGCTTAGGGAGACTTCGCTTCTCCCAGAAGGCACCTGGAATATGCAAATTAGCCTCCTGAAGCTTGAATCCCTGGTTTGGTGATGCTTTCGAAGCAGCTGGTCCCGGCTGTACCCAACGATCTTCTAGCTTAGGGAGACTTCGCTTCTCCCAGAAGGCACCTGGAATATGCAAATTAGCCTCCTGAAGCTTGAATCCCTGGTTTGGTGATGCTTTCGAAGCAGCTGGTCCCGGCTGTACCCAACGATCTTCTAGCTTAGGGAGACTTCGCTTCTCCCAGAAGGCACCTGGAATATGCAAATTAGCCTCCTGAAGCTTGAATCCCTGGTTTGGTGATGCTTTCGAAGCAGCTGGTCCCGGCTGTACCCAACGATCTTCTAGCTTAGGGAGACTTCGCTTCTCCCAGAAGGCACCTGGAATATGCAAATTAGCCTCCTGAAGCTTGAATCCCTGGTTTGGTGATGCTTTCGAAGCAGCTGGTCCCGGCTGTACCCAACGATCTTCTAGCTTAGGGAGACTTCGCTTCTCCCAGAAGGCACCTGGAATATGCAAATTAGCCTCCTGAAGCTTGAATCCCTGGTTTGGTGATGCTTTCGAAGCAGCTGGTCCCGGCTGTACCCAACGATCTTCTAGCTTAGGGAGACTTCGCTTCTCCCAGAAGGCACCTGGAATATGCAAATTAGCCTCCTGAAGCTTGAATCCCTGGTTTGGTGATGCTTTCGAAGCAGCTGGTCCCGGCTGTACCCAACGATCTTCTAGCTTAGGGAGACTTCGCTTCTCCCAGAAGGCACCTGGAATATGCAAATTAGCCTCCTGAAGCTTGAATCCCTGGTTTGGTGATGCTTTCGAAGCAGCTGGTCCCGGCTGTACCCAACGATCTTCTAGCTTAGGGAGACTTCGCTTCTCCCAGAAGGCACCTGGAATATGCAAATTAGCCTCCTGAAGCTTGAATCCCTGGTTTGGTGATGCTTTCGAAGCAGCTGGTCCCGGCTGTACCCAACGATCTTCTAGCTTAGGGAGACTTCGCTTCTCCCAGAAGGCACCTGGAATATGCAAATTAGCCTCCTGAAGCTTGAATCCCTGGTTTGGTGATGCTTTCGAAGCAGCTGGTCCCGGCTGTACCCAACGATCTTCTAGCTTAGGGAGACTTCGCTTCTCCCAGAAGGCACCTGGAATATGCAAATTAGCCTCCTGAAGCTTGAATCCCTGGTTTGGTGATGCTTTCGAAGCAGCTGGTCCCGGCTGTACCCAACGATCTTCTAGCTTAGGGAGACTTCGCTTCTCCCAGAAGGCACCTGGAATATGCAAATTAGCCTCCTGAAGCTTGAATCCCTGGTTTGGTGATGCTTTCGAAGCAGCTGGTCCCGGCTGTACCCAACGATCTTCTAGCTTAGGGAGACTTCGCTTCTCCCAGAAGGCACCTGGAATATGCAAATTAGCCTCCTGAAGCTTGAATCCCTGGTTTGGTGATGCTTTCGAAGCAGCTGGTCCCGGCTGTACCCAACGATCTTCTAGCTTAGGGAGACTTCGCTTCTCCCAGAAGGCACCTGGAATATGCAAATTAGCCTCCTGAAGCTTGAATCCCTGGTTTTGCATGTGGCGAGTTTTGCATGTGGCGAGTTTTGCATGTGGCGAATTTTGCGCGTGGCGAGTTTTGAGTGGCGACTTTTGTGTTTCGACTTTTATGTGGCGAGGTTGGTGTATGTGTGGTGAAATGTGTGGTGAGGGTGGTATATGTGTTCAAGCACGTGGTAGTGTGTGGCGCGTTTTGTGTGTGTGTTCATATCCCCGTGTGTGGTGAGTATCCCATGTCGGGGCCCCACCTTAGCAACTGTACGGTTTATACTCTTTGGCTCCATAGCTCTCATTATATTAAAGTTCCCCTTGATCACGTCTGGCAGCTGTCAATTTGCCTCCAACACTTTTCCTTTCACTTTTTCAACCATTATGTAGATAGGGGCAAAATTGTTTGGTGAATTGGAACGCCCGAGGTTAAAATTTTGCCTCACAACATAGGCTATGACGCTCTCGGGGTACAGACGTGTGACTGTGCAAAATTTTGTGGCTGTAGCTGCGACGGTGCAGATGCCAATTCCGGACATACACACATACATGCATACATACACACACATTCAGCTTTATGTATTAGATTGTCTAAGGGTCTGTTTGTCTGTAACCGAAATCCCACATCGCTGATTGGTCACGCCCGGCCGGCCTCGACCAATCAGCGTTCATAAATAAACTAGATACATATACTAGAACGAGAATAACATGAAGGACAGTCTTTGAGGGAAAGAATAACATGGAGGACATAAATCAAAAAGTAGCTGACAGCACAACTGGCATGAGGATGCCCGTCCTAATTCCACTGGACCCAAGTGGAAAAGTACATACCATAGCCAAGTGAAGGACAGCATCCAATCCAGGTGAAGTAAGAAACATTTTATTGCGCCAAATGCGACGTTTCAACCATAAAGGTCTTTTTCAAGCATACACAACAGTCAAAATGGCGGTCTTAAATAGGAAGTGGATAAACAACCACCAATCACTATCCAAGAAACTGCCCACAGAAATTACATATCCATGCTTAGTAATCAATTAAATAAACATATAAATAGAATATCTTACGTAATATATATGTCTAAGGATGACCCGCAATACATTAGGTATAACAAAGACCTCATAATTAATCCCATTCGCCCCTCTAGTGACACATGGCCACCACTAAAGAAAAATAAACAAACAATTGTTGTCAAACTTTGACCAATAGCCATGTCTGTCCCATATGTGCATGAACCTTCGGCCAATGTTTGTACCGCATAGCACATATCATCCCACATGTCAGACTCGCACCAATCAGTGATCCAGCTGTCTCAACAAATCATCAAGTTCATGCAAGTTCAACCTCCTATCAGCGTTACCTAAACGCAATGCTGTCATCTAATCACAACTCATGCATCAAGAGAATAAGCGCACCTGCTAGCATGATGAACTCACCCCCAGAAGTAAACCACATCACATGATCCGACATACAGCGACGCCTCTCCGGCGAAAAGGACCCACCCCGCTCAACCATATGTCAGCGGTATCCGCGCACAGGCGCACACGATCCCCAGCCACACGCGAATAAACATCATCACATGACAAGTCACATGACACTGTCGCTAGAGCAAGAAGTTTGTGCACGTCCACCGCCGTGAATAACGGCATACGCATGTAGGCGAGGTGACAACCCATCACCAAAGCAAGTCATCATCACATGCCGGATGTAACGGGGTCTACTGTGCTGTAGTACCTCTTTCAGCACCCCCGTGTTTCAGGAGATCCACTCTTCTTTTGCTGGAGTCTGAATGAAGGACGCTGTCTGAAATTCCTTGATTACGTGAGAGCATATAAAAGCTGACTGCTACTCCACGTATTTCCAGTCTAAAAGAACACACTTTATTCACAGCACACAGAATATATAACACAGATACACAGGGCAGGTCAATAGAAAAAGCAGGCCAGACATACATTACAATAGCCGCAGGGGGCCGGAGCCTGCTGATATTTACTGTGGGAATTACAAAGGTGGGGGAGGTCAGAAGGAGAATATCTTGTCCCCTCTGACCAGGGGCGCAGCCTGTGGACTGATGCATTTCACATGGAACCTATTATACATAATATATACTGCATAACATATTCTTGGTGCTGGGGGTTCTGTAACACGGCTCCCCTTTTCAGCGACGCGATCGGCATACACAGTCTGATCCTTAAAGGATCGATTTGGGGATGTCTGAAGTTTATGGGGTTGGTACAAGTTCCGTTTGTCGACTTAGTCCATCGGCATTACCGTTTTATTTGCCAGGTCTGTAGTGGATGGTGGGCTAAACTCCAACGCAGTAATCTGGCGTTGTCTCCGGAGACCCGATTAAGCCAGACTAGGGGATTATGGTCCGTTAGGAGGGAAAACTGTCGTTCATACAAATATGGTTGTAACTTTTTGAGTGCCCATACTATTGCCAGGCACTCCTTCTCGATGGCTGCATAGCTCACTTCACGGGGCAGTAGTTTCCGACTCAGGTAAGCTACCGGGTGTTCTTGGCCGTCCGGCCCGACTTGGCTTAGTACTGCCCCCAATCCAAACATAGAAGCGTCTGTGTGAACAAGGAAACGTTTAGTTGGATCGAGCGCGGCCAATACAGGGGTATTGGTGAGGGCGTCCTTTAGCTGGCGGAAGGCTTCCTCACACTCTGGGGTCCCTCTGGGGTCCAGGTTACCTGGCGGGGTTGGTTCTTACGGGTCAGATCAGTGAGGGGCTTGGCCACGCTGCTGTAATTGGGAATAAATTTCCTATAATACCCTGCTGTCCCTAGAAACGCCATGACCTGGGTTTTAGTGCGTGGGTTGGGCCATTTGGCTATGGCCTCAATCTTGGCTGGTTCTGGTCTCTGTTTCCCACTTCCCACCAAATGTCCTAAATACTGAACCTCTGCTTTGCCCACGTGACACTTGTTTGGGTTCAGGGTGATTCCGGCCTTGTGGATCCTGTCTAATACTGTCTCTAGGTGGTTTAGATGCTCTTCCCATGTCGCGCTGTAGATGGCGATGTCATCCAGGTAGGCACACGCATAGTCCTGGAGACCATCCAGAAGCCGGTCAGCCAGCCTCTGGAAGGTCGCCGGGGCAGTCTTCATCCCGAATGGCATAACTCGAAACTGGAATAAGCCAAACGGGGTGACAAATGCCGACTTGGGAATAGCATCAGGACTAAGGGGAATCTGCCAGTAGCCTTTGCATAGATCGATGGTGGTCAAATATTTTGCCCCTGCCAGCCGGTCTAACAAGTCATCCACACGCGGCATGGGATACGCATCCATCACTGTTTTCTCATTGAGCTTATGATAGTCTACACAAAACCATGTAGTCCCATCCTTCTTGGGCACTAA
Organism: Ranitomeya imitator; assembly: GCF_032444005.1. Classification (NCBI taxonomy): domain Eukaryota; kingdom Metazoa; phylum Chordata; class Amphibia; order Anura; family Dendrobatidae; genus Ranitomeya; species Ranitomeya imitator. The sequence goes on along the minus strand of NC_091282.1, from coordinate 1,237,075,875 downwards.
CACTACGGGGGATGCCCAGGGACTATCTGACTCTTCAATGACCCCTAAACGCAACATCTCTTGTATCTCTTGTCGCATCCCTTCTCGTATAGACACAGGGACGCGGAAGGGGGGTTGTCGCAGGGGGTCTGATCCTGGGTCTCAACCTTGTGTTGTGCCAGGTGAGTGTACCTAGGTTTCCCCGAAAACATCCTCTGTCGCTGCCTCAACAACTCCTCCGCCTGCTGTCTCTCCCGGGGACCTAAGTCTTCACCCCAGTGTACCTGGTCCCATGTTTTAGACTGAGTCCTCTCCCCTAAGACATCAGGCAAGGGAAGTCCGGCTAAATCCTCTGCTTCAGGTGCACAGATGGCCACTACCTCTTCAGGGCGCTCCCGATAGGGCTTCAGCATATTCACGTGGAACATGCGGATAACCCTGGGGTCGTCACAATCGGCGACATTATAGGTGGTGTCAGCTATTTTCCCCACTACCTGGTAGGGCCCCTGCCATGCAGCTTGGAACTTGTTCTGCCTAGCGGGCTCTAACACCAGTACCTTCTGCCCTATTTCCAAGGTGCGCTCTCTGGCCCTCCGATCGTACCATACGCGCTGGCGCCGCTGGGCCACCTGCATGTTCCCACGTACAGCCTGGGTCAGCTCCTGTAGGTGGTCCCAGAATTCCAGCACATAGGGTACAATAGGTACCCCTTCTATGATGCCCTCCCCTTCCCAGTGTTCTAGCACTAAGTCTAGGGGTCCCCTTACCCGTCTCCCGTATACCAGTTCGAATGGGGAGAACCCCGTGGATTCTTGCGGCACCTCTCGATAGGCAAACAGGAGGTGAGGCAAGAATTTCTCCCAGTCCCTGTAGGTCCTGGTAAAAGTCCCAATGAGTTGTTTTAACGTCCCGTTAAAGCGTTCACACAACCCATTGGTTTGCGGGTGGTACGGGGCGCTCCTATTGGACTTTACGCCGCACAGCTTCCACAGTTGGTTGGTCACCTCTGCTGTAAACTGGGTACCCTGGTCTGAGATAATCTCCTGGGGAAATCCAACCCGTGAGAATACCTGGAGCAGGGCAGCCGCCACCGTCTCTGCCAGTATGTTAGGTAACGCAACCGCCTCTGGATACCGTGTGGCATAATCTACCACTTTCAATATATACCTTTTCCCTGACGGACTGGGTTTGGCTAACGGCCCTATCAGATCGACCGCTACTCGGCTAAATGGTTCCTCCACAATGGGGAGGGGGCGTAATTTGGCCGTGCATCGATCTCCCCTCTTGCCAATGCGCTGGCAACTGTCACAGGTTTGGCAGTATTGACGAACATCATAGGTTACCCCCGGCCAAAAGAAGTTTTGTGTCAGACGATGCCTGGTGCGACTGACGCCAAAGTGCCCGGCCAAGGGTATGTCATGAGAGATTCGCAGTAACTCCTGCCTATACTTCTTGGGAACTACCAGCTGTCGTTTTATAGTGGGGCTTGTCCCTGTGTGGTGCTGCTCTGTGATCCGGTAGAGGAGTCCCTGCTTCCATATAAACTGTTCCCCTTCCAGTACCCCTCTCCCCTCCTGTGCCTTCCCACGATATCCCTCCAATGAAGGATCCTCAAGTAACTCCCTCTTAAATTCATCTGGGGTGGCCCAAGAAATGTGTCTGGCTATGGGAATACGTGTAGGGCTGGGATGTCTTACCTGGGCCTCCTCTGAGTGTGATTCCGCCTCCGCAGCTCGAGCTTGTCTCCGGGTGGTCACAGGATATGTCTCAGCCAGAGGGGCAACCGAGAAGGCAGACAACATGAGCCCCAATTAATTTCCCAGCAAAACGCCTGCAGGCAAATCCTCCATCAAGCCGACCTCAACAAGGCCATCCCCAACTCCCCAGTTCAGGTGAATCCTGGCAGTGGGCAGTCGATGTATGGCTCCCCCTGCTACACGGACTGCCACTGTCCGGTCCGTCTTCTCTTGGTCCCGGACGAGATGAGGCTTCACAAGGGTCAAAGTTGCTCCGGAATCTCTTAGTCCCTGCATGCGTTTCCCATTAACCCACACGACCTGTCGATGCTGTTGTCGATTATCTGCTCAGGCTGCCTGCATGGGGTCTACTTCATGCAGCACTTCCTCCATGTCTTCCACCCCTTGGTTAGTTGTAGCCCCCAATGCCGGTTCAGCTTCGCCTTGGTAGCAGTGTACAGCGGCCCGGCGGAAGGTAGCTGTTCCCGCCTTTGGCCACTGGGTATGCTGAGTCTGGTTGGGACATTGTCTTTGCAGGTGGCCCAGCTGACGGCAGGTATGGCATCGCGCCCCAGGGGGACTGTGGTAGGCCGGGTTTCTAGCTGGTCAACCTACAATCTTCGGTGGTTTGGGGCCCTCCAGGTCCATGGGCGGACCCCTAGTGACCATCTTTGATCCGGACAACTGACGCCTCTTGGCGTCATGATGTTCATCGGCCAGACGAGCGGCTTCCTCAGGAGTCATTGGCTCCCTGTCCGAAGCCATTCCTGTGTCTTGGGGTTTAGTCCATTAAAGAATCGTTCTAACAAGAAGAGCTGGAGGACGTCCTCCTTAGTGGTTGCTTGGCTCCCTTGTACCCACTGTAGCAGTGACCGCCGTAATTTACAGGCCCATTCAGCGTGGGTATCGGTTACTCGTTTTATAAGTCCGCGGAACTTTTGGCGGTATGCCTCTGGTGTCAGCGCATACCGGGCCAAGATCACTTCTTTGATCCACTCATAGTCCATACAGTCCTCATCAGGTACCGTGCGATAGGCGTCCGCTGCCCGGTCTGTCAGCTTGCTGGCCAGAATCTGAACCCGTTCCTCCGGCTTCACTTGATGAAGGGCACACTGCCGCTCAAAGTCCTGCAGAAAGCCATCAATGTCTTCCTCTGCCTCCCCCAACTGTCGGAAGGCATTATACTAGATCTTTTTGTGGCTTACTGTTGAAGGTACCTGGGCGGAGGCCAGAGCTCCCCTTGCTTGCTGACTCTCCTCCCTCCGCTCTGCTATCTCCATCTTGGCCAGCTCCACTTTGGTCCGCTCTGCCATCTTCATCTTGGTTAGCTCTATCCTGGTCCGCTCGGTCATCTCTTCCTTCAGATCAGTACGCACATCAGCCATCACCTCTCGTATGATCTCTACTGCAGGGTTTGGGCCATAGAACGTCAGTCTGTTCTTTACCTCCCTCTGGAATTCAGTCTCCTCCACATTCACATTGGGGGGCGCTGCACTGTCGCGTTCCATGATGGCTTCTATCAAATCCGCTTTTGTTTTGTTGCTGGCGATTAACCCTCGGGCTTCGACCAGATCTTTTAGGGTATGTGCACACGTCAGGATTTCTTGCAGAAATTTTCCTGACAAAAAACGGCAAACTCGGCTTTGGGAAAATGGCCGCCGCGATCTCTTGTGCGCACGCGCAGCATCCCACGGCCATTTTCCTGAAGCCCCGTGCAGCAGAGCACTCCATCTGCGCACGCGCGGCCCCAGGAAGATGGCCGCCCCCACCGATGAAAGGGATGACAGCGCAGATCGCGCGCTGTGTCTTCACGTGGGCGCAGGGAATTCGGACCTTGGACATGCGCACACCACTACGCCACCAACAGAAAGCTGGGGAAGAAAAGAGCGCTGTGAACACGCCCACCCGACCTGACCAGCCTGATTGACAGGCGAAAACGGCGACTTTGGTAATGTATTTCTCGGCATACATGGGGAATCAGGGTACACTACATACACTATAGCAGGGGTCGGGAACCTATGGCTCGCGAGCCAGATATGGCTCTTTTGATGGCCGTATCTGGCTCGCAGACAGGGGGCCCGGGGCCGGCAAGTCAGACGCCCCTGGTCACCGCACTATGTCCGCCTCCTGCTCCCGCACACTTCCGTCACTTACTTCCAGGGACGGATTATCAGAGGGTCAATATGGGCGGTAGCCCAGGGCCCAGTGGTCTGGGGGGGCCCTGGGCTACCGCAGATTAACCCTCTGATAATCATTTGTGAATGCCGGCCCGTGCCGGCCGCCGCCGCCGGCGTTTATGTGCCCCCCGGACCCGGTGGGCGGAGAGAGGGGGCCGCATCGGGCCCCTTCTCATCTGCTCACCGGGCCCCTTGCAGCGCTGCGGCGGTCTCCTATTGATGTGCGGGCGCGCGCCCGCACATCAATAGTTAACAACAACAGCCGCCAGCCAATTGGAGGCTGGCGGCTGATGTCGGCCGCAGCGCACACGTCGCCGGCGTCTGACGTCATTGTCAGTCGCCGGCGAGTGTGCGCTGCTGCAGGGAGCTCGCCGCCTGGAGCGCGGACAGGTGAGGAGACTGCTTGTTTTTTTTTGTTTTTTTTGGATCAGTTATCGGTGGACACACTGGGGGAGTGGGGGGCAATGCTGGAGGACACACTGGGGGGCAATGCTGGAGACACTGGGGCAGATTGGAGGACACACTGGGGGCAATGATGGAGACAGTGAGGCAGATTGGAGGACACACTGGGGGGGCAATGCTGGAGGACACAGTGGGGCAGATTGCTGGAGACAGTGGGGCAGATTGCTGGAGACAGTGGGGCAGATTGCTGGAGACAGTGAGGCAGATTGGAGGACACACTGGGGGGGGCAATGCTGGAGACACTGGGGCAGATTGGAGGACACACTGGGGGCAGTGCTGGAGACAGTGGGGCAGACTGGAGGACACACTGGGGGGCAAAGCTGGAAACACTGGGGCAGATTGGAGGACACACTGGGGGCAATGATGGAGACAGTGAGGCAGATTGGAGGACACACTGGGGGGGCAATGCTGGAGGACACAGTGGGGCAGATTGCTGGAGACAGTGGGGCAGATTGCTGGAGACAGTGGGGCAGATTGCTGGAGACAGTGAGGCAGATTGGAGGACACACTGGGGGGGGCAATGCTGGAGACACTGGGGCAGATTGTAGGACACACTGGGGCAGTGCTGGAGACAGTGGGGCAGACTGGAGGACACACTGGGGGGCAAAGCTGGAAACACTGGGGCAGATTGGAGGACACACTGGGGGCAATGCTGGAGACAGTGGGGCAGATTGCTGGAGGACACACTGGGGGGCAATGCTGGGGGACACACTGGGGGCAATGCTGGAGACAGTGGGGCAGATTGCTGGAGACAGTGGGGCAGATTGCTGGAGACAGTGGGGCAGATTGCTGGAGACAGTGGGGCAGATTGCTGGAGACAGTGGGGCAGAATGCTGGAGACAGTGAGGCAGATTGGAGGACACACTGGGGGGGCAATGCTGGAGACACTGGGGCAGATTGGAGGACACACTGGGGGCAATGCTGGAGACAGTGAGGCAGATTGGAGGACACACTGGGGGCAATGCTGGAGACAGTGGGGCAGATTGGAGGACACACTGGGGGCAGATTGCTGGAGACACTGGGGGCAGATTGCTGGAGACACTGGGGGCAGAATGCTGGAGACACTGGGGCAGATTGCTGGAGACACTGGGGCAGATTGCTGGAGACACTGGGGCAGATTGCTGGAGACACTGGGGCAGATTGCTGGAGACACTGGGGCAGATGATTGCTGGACACACTGGGGCAATGCTGGATACACTGGGGCAATGCTGGAGACACTGGGCCAGATTGCTGGACACACTGGTGGTAATATGCTGGACACACTGGGGCAGATTGCTGGACACACTGTCTGGGGGCAATATGCTGGACATACTGGGGCAGATTGCTGGACACACTGGGGGTAATATGCTGGACACACTGGGGGTAATATGCTGGACACACTGGGGGCAGGACTGGAGGCATGGGCAGAATGTAGACACGGGGCATGATTGGAGACATGGGGCAGGATGGATACAATAATAAAATAGACAATTGACATAACTGACAATGCGTTGTGTGACATGTCCAACATTCCAGCTTCTTTCTTCTGCGAATGCCTCAAAGCTGGCATTCTCTCAACATCAGGTGGGAAGAATGCCAGCTTCCAGTCATGCGCAGGAAAAAGAAGAAGCCAGACTGCTGGACTGATGTCATGCATCGCAAGCTCACAATGTAAGTTATTTATTTAATTTTTTACTGCTAATTACCATTGTTTCAGTCCAGTTGTGGCTTTATACAGCAGGGAGGAGCATTCCTTGCTGTACTAAGTGAACATTGGAGCGATTGATCTGTCAATGGCCCTTTAAACATATTGTACGGCTCTCGCGGAATTATATTTCAAAATATGTGGCGTTTACGGCTCTCTTAGCCAAAAAGGTTCCTGACCCCTGCACTATAGTAACGCACAGCGCAGGCCCTATTTAACAGTATTTATAGCTCAATCTGAAAAAACGGGGTGACAGGTTCCCTTTAACTTCTGGTAGTTGTCTTCCATTCATTCCTTTCCTCCTGTTGAAGGGGTATCACATCCCGCTGTCTGCCACCAGTGTAACGGGGTCTACTGTGCTGTAGTACCTCTTTCAGCACCCCCCGTGTTTCAGGAGGTCCACTCTTCTTTTGCTGGAGTCTGAATGAAGGACGCTGGCTGGAATTCCTTGATTACGTGAGAGCATATAAAAGCTGACTGCTACTCCACGTATTTCCAGTCTAAAAGAACACACTTTATTCACAGCACACAGAATATATAACACAGATACACAGGGCAGGCCAATAGAAAAAGCAGGCCAGATATACATTACAATAGCCGCAGGGGGCCGTGTTGTGAATTCTGTGGCTGAATTCACTCCTGTGGTCACAAGTGGTACTGCAGCTTCTGAGCTTCCTCCCTCAGGTGTTCTGGTAAGCTCGTTAACTGCTTCATTACTTAACTCCGCCTGATGCTGCTATCCTTGCTCCTTGTCAATGTTTCAGTGTTGGATCTGAGCTTCTCCTGATTGTTCCTGTGACCTGCTGCTCTGTATAGCTAAGTGCCTTTTGCTTTTTTGTTGCTTTTTTTCTGTCCAGCTTGTCTTTTGTTTTGCTGGAAGCTCTGAGACGCAAAGGGTGTACCGCCGTGCCGTTAGTTCGGCACGGTGGGTTTTTTTTTGCCCCCTTTGCGTGGTTTTGCTTTAGGGTTTTTTGTAGACTGCAAAGTTCGCTTTACTGTCCTCGCTCTGTCCTAGAATATCGGGCCCCACTTTGCTGAATCTATTTCATCCCTACGTTTTGTCTTTTCATCTTACTCACAGTCATTATATGTGGGGGGCTGCCTTTTCCTTTGGGGAATTTCTCTGGGGCAAGTCAGGCCTATTTTTCTATCTTCAGGCTAGCTAGTTTCTTAGGCTGTGCCGAGTTGCCTAGGTAGTTGTTAGGCGCAATCCACAGCCGCTTTTAGTTGTGTTTAGGATAGGATCAGGTGTGCAGTCTACAGAGTTTCCACGTCTCAGAGCTCGTTCTTGTATTTTTGGGTATTTGTCAGATCACTGTGTGCGCTCTGATCGCTAAGCACACTGTGTTTCTGGATTGCCTTCATAACACCTGTCATTAGCAAACATAACAGTACAAGGAGCCAGACTAATGATTCTCAATAGAGGGAAAGAAAAAGTTCTGACATCATTTTTTTTTTTTTTCTGCTCTGTGTTCACTTTTTTTTTTTCCCCTAGACATTTGGGTGTTTCAGGACACAGGTGTGGACATGGATATTTAGGGTCTGTGCTCTTCAATGGATAATCTCGTTATAAATGTACAAAAAATTCAAGATACTATTGATCAGAAATCTATGTTAGAACCAAGAATTCCTATTCCTGATTTGTTTTTTGGAGATAGAACTAAGTTTCTAAGTTTCAAAAATAATTGTAAGCTATTTCTGGCCTTGAAACCTCATTCTTCTGGTAATCCTATTCAACAGGTTTTGATTATTATTTCTTTTTTGCGCGGCGACCCTCAAGACTGGGCATTTTCTCTTGCGCCAGGAGACCCTGCATTGAGTAGTGTCGATGCGTTTTTCCTGGCGCTCGGATTGCTGTACGATGAGCCTAATTCAGTGGATCAGGCTGAGAAAAATTTGCTGGCTTTGTGCCAGGGTCAGGATGATATAGAAGTATATTGTCAGAAATTTAGGAAATGGTCAGTACTCACTCAGTGGAATGAATCTGCGCTGGCAGCTTTGTTCAGAAAGGGTCTCTCTGAGGCTCTTAAGGATGTCATGGTGGGATTTCCTATGCCTGCTGGTTTGAATGAGTCTTTGTCTTTGGCCATTCAGATCGGTCGACGCTTGCGCGAGCGTAAATCTGTGCACCATTTGGCGGTACTGCCTGAGGTTAAACCTGAGCCTATGCAGTGCGATAGGACTATGACTAGAGTTGAACGGCAGGAATACAGACGTCTGAATGGTCTGTGTTTCTACTGTGGTGATTCCACTCATGCTATTTCTGATTGTCCTAAGCGCACTAAGCGGTCCGCTAGGTCTGCCGTCATTGGTACTGTACAGTCCAAATTCCTTCTGTCCATTACCTTGATATGCTCTTTGTCGTCGTTTTCTGTCATGGCGTTTGTGGATTCGGGCGCTGCCCTGAATCTGATGGATTTGGATTATGCTAAACGTTGTGGGTTTTTCTTGGAGCCTTTGCGGTGTCCTATTCCATTGAGAGGAATTGATGCTACACCTTTGGCCAAGAATAAACCTCAATACTGGGCCCAGCTGACCATGTGCATGGCTCCTGCACATCAGGAAGTTATTCGCTTTCTGGTGTTGCATAATCTGCATGATGTGGTCGTGTTGGGGTTGCCATGGCTACAAACCCATAATCCAGCATTGGATTGGAATTCCATGTCGGTATCCAGCTGGGGTTGTCAAGGGGTACATGGTGATGTTCCATTTTTGTCGATTTCGTCATCCACCCCTTCTGAGATCCCAGAGTTCTTGTCTGATTATCAGGATGTATTTGAAGAGCCCAAGTCCGATGCTCTACCTCCGCATAGGGATTGTGATTGTGCTATCAATTTGATTCCTGGTAGTAAATTCCCTAAAGGTCGATTATTTAATTTATCCGTGCCCGAACACGCCGCTATGCGCAGTTATGTGAAGGAATCCCTGGAGAAGGGACATATTCGCCCATCGTCATCACCACTGGGAGCAGGGTTCTTCTTTGTAGCCAAGAAGGATGGTTCGCTGAGACCGTGTATTGATTACCGCCTTCTTAATAAGATCACTGTTAAATTTCAGTATCCCTTGCCATTGTTATCTGACTTGTTTGCTCGGATTAAGGGGGCTAGTTGGTTCACTAAGATAGATCTTCGTGGTGCGTATAATCTGGTGAGAATCAGGCAAGGAGATGAATGGAAAACTGCATTCAATACGCCCGAGGGTCATTTTGAGTATCTAGTGATGCCGTTCGGACTTGCCAATGCTCCATCTGTGTTTCAGTCTTTTATGCATGACATCTTCCGTGAGTATCTGGATAAATTCCTGATTGTTTACTTGGATGACATTTTGATCTTCTCAGATGATTGGGAGTCTCATGTGAAGCAGGTCAGAATGGTTTTTCAGGTCCTGCGTGCTAACTCTTTGTTTGTGAAGGGATCAAAGTGTCTCTTCGGTGTGCAGAAAGTTTCATTTTTGGGGTTCATCTTTACCCCTTCTACTATCGAGATGGATCCAGTTAAGGTCCAAGCCATCCAGGATTGGATTCAGCCGACATCTCTGAAAAGTCTGCAAAAGTTCCTGGGCTTTGCTAATTTTTATCGTCGCTTCATCTGTAATTTTTCTAGCATTGCCAAACCATTGACCGATTTGACCAAGAAGGGTGCTGATTTGGTTAATTGGTCTTCTGCTGCTGTGGAAGCTTTTCAGGAGTTGAAGCGTCGTTTTTGTTCTGCCCCTGTGTTGTGTCAGCCAGATGTTTCTCTTCCGTTCCAGGTCGAGGTTGATGCTTCTGAGATTGGAGCAGGGGCGGTTTTGTCACAGAGAGGTTCTGATTGCTCAGTGATGAAACCATGTGCTTTCTTTTCCAGGAAGTTTTCGCCCGCTGAGCGTAATTATGATGTGGGCAATCGAGAGTTGCTGGCCATGAAGTGGGCATTCGAGGAGTGGCGTCATTGGCTTGAAGGAGCTAAGCATCGCGTGGTGGTATTGACTGATCATAAGAACTTGACTTATCTCGAGTCTGCCAAGCGCTTGAATCCTAGACAGGCCCGTTGGTCGTTATTTTTTGCCCGCTTCGACTTTGTGATTTCGTACCTTCCGGGCTCTAAAAATGTGAAGGCGGATGCTCTGTCTAGGAGTTTTGTGCCCGACTCTCCGGGTTTATCTGAGCCAGCGGGTATCCTCAAGGAAGGAGTCATTGTGTCTGCCATCTCCCCTGATTTGCGGCGGGTGCTGCCAAAATTTCAGGCGAATAAACCTGATCGTTGTCCAGCAGAGAAACTGTTCGTCCCTGATAGGTGGACGAATAAACTTATCTCTGAACTTCATTGTTCGGTGTTGGCTGGTCATCCTGGAATCTTTGGTACCAGAGAGTTAGTGGCTAGATCCTTCTGGTGGCCATCTCTGTCACGGGATGTACGTACTTTTGTGCAGTCCTGTGGGATTTGTGCTAGGGCTAAGCCCTGCTGTTCTCGTGCCAGTGGGTTGCTTTTGCCCTTGCCGGTCCCAAAGAGGCCTTGGACACATATTTCGATGGATTTCATTTCTGACCTTCCCGTTTCTCAAAAGATGTCAGTCATTTGGGTGGTCTGTGATCGCTTTTCTAAAATGGTCCATCTGGTGCCCTTGGCTAAATTGCCTTCCTCCTCTGATTTGGTACCTTTGTTCTTTCAGCATGTGGTTCGGTTGCATGGCATTCCTGAGAATATTGTTTCTGACAGAGGTTCCCAGTTTGTTTCAAGGTTTTTGCGAGCCTTTTGTGGTAGGATGGGCATTGACCTATCCTTTTCCTCGGCTTTCCATCCTCAGACTAATGGCCAGACCGAACGAACCAATCAGACCTTGGAAACATATCTGAGATGTTTTGTTTCTGCAGACCAGGATGATTGGGTGTCCTTTTTGCCGTTGGCTGAGTTCGCCCTTAATAATCGGGCCAGCTCGGCTACCTTGGTTTCTCCATTTTTTTGCAATTCTGGGTTCCATCCTCGTTTCTCTTCAGGACAGGTTGAGTCTTCGGACTGTCCTGGTGTGGATTCTGTGGTGGATAGGTTGCAGCAGATCTGGACTCAGGTAGTGGACAATTTGATCTTGTCCCAGGAGAAAGCTCAACTTTTCGCTAATCGCAGACGCCGTGTGGGTCCCCGACTTCGTGTTGGGGATCTGGTTTGGTTATCTTCTCGTCATATTCCTATGAAGGTTTCCTCTCCTAAATTTAAACCTCGTTTTATTGGTCCGTATAGGATTTCTGAGGTTCTCAATCCTGTGTCTTTTCGTTTGACCCTCCCAGACTCCTTTTCCATACATAATGTATTCCATAGGTCGTTGTTGCGGAGATACGTGGCACCTATGGTTCCATCTGTTGAGCCTCCTGCCCCGGTTTTGGTGGAGGGGGAATTGGAGTATATTGTGGAGAAGATTTTGGATTCTCGTGTTTCTAGACGGAAACTCCAGTATCTGGTTAAATGGAAGGGTTATGCTCAGGAAGATAATTCCTGGGTTTTTGCCTCTGATGTTCATGCTTCCGATCTTGTTCGTGCCTTTCATGCGGCTCATCCTGGTCGGCCTGGGGGCTCTGGTGAGGGTTCGGTGACCCCTCCTCAAGGAGGGGTACTGTTGCGAATTCTGTGGCTGAATTCACTCCTGTGGTCACAAGTGGTACTGCAGCTTCTGAGCTTCCTCCCTCAGGTGTTCTGGTAAGCTCGTTAACTGCTTCATTACTTAACTCCGCCTGATGCTGCTATCCTTGCTCCTTGTCAATGTTTCAGTGTTGGATCTGAGCTTCTCCTGATTGTTCCTGTGACCTGCTGCTCTGTATAGCTAAGTGCCTTTTGCTTTTTTGTTGCTTTTTTTCTGTCCAGCTTGTCTTTTGTTTTGCTGGAAGCTCTGAGACGCAAAGGGTGTACCGCCGTGCCGTTAGTTCGGCACGGTGGGTTTTTTTTTGCCCCCTTTGCGTGGTTTTGCTTTAGGGTTTTTTGTAGACTGCAAAGTTCGCTTTACTGTCCTTGCTCTGTCCTAGAATATCGGGCCCGGGTTTAGGATAGGATCAGGTGTGCAGTCTACAGAGTTTCCACGTCTCAGAGCTCGTTCTTGTATTTTTGGGTATTTGTCAGATCACTGTGTGCGCTCTGATCACTAAGCACACTGTGTTTCTGGATTGCCTTCATAACACCTGTCAATAGCAAACATAACAGGGCCGGTGCCTGCTGATATTTACTGTGGGAATTACAAAGGTGGGGGAGGTCAGAAGGAGAATATCTTGTCCCCTCTGACCAGGGGCGCAGCCTGTGGACTGATGAATTTCACATGGAACCTATTATACATAATATATACTGCATAACATATTCTTGGTGCTGGGCGTTCTGTAACACCGGACAATGTATGGGGGTCACTCACAAAAGGTATGCGCCCACCTAATACCCTAATAACTTGACCAAACCATTAAAGATATATGACCAACTCCATGGCATCCCATATCAAATAATCACAAATGTATATCATCAACCTACATGAGCACGATATTAGCATAACTTATTATAAAGATTATATACAGGCAGAATATTATATATTAACATCTCATATTATACATTCAATGTATATAGAAAAAGGAGAGAAGAACAAATGCAAAAAACGGAACAACATGAATTATAATATAGATAGCCGATTCCATAATTGCAGTCGTGGCAAACAAGGGCAGGGGAACCAGGCCAGTTTAGAAATACTACAGGGCACTAAATTCCCTTATCCTGTGTTCATCAATTATATCCCTGCAGATAAAACATAAAAATTAAAAACCAAACACATGTTAAAATCAATCCTATATTATTATTATTATTATTATTTATTGTTATAGCGCCATTTATTCCATGGCGCTTTACATGTGAGGAGGGGTATACATAATAAAAATAAGTACAATAATCTTAAACAATACAAGTCATAACTGGTACAGGAGGAATGAGGACCCTGCCCGCGAAGGCTCACAATCTACAAGGGATGGGGGAGAATACAGTAGGTGAGGATAGAGCTGGTCATGCAGTGGTTTGGTCGATCGGTGGTTACTTCAGGTTGTAGGCTTGTCGGAAGAGGTGGGTCTTCAGGTTCTTTTTGAAGGTTTCAATGGTAGGCGAGAGTCTGATGTGTTAATCCTATACAAAATACGTGACACGCAGACCAACTCAGAATGCTTTAAGACGTACATATTTGTAAATTGTAGTCAATATTTAAACCCCCGGATAGAGTGAGCCCAACTTAGATATCCACCTGAGTTCCTTTTGTTTTAACAATTTGACTCTGTCCCCGCCCCTTCTCAGTATTGGTACAGTATCAATTACCCTAAACCTGAATTGGCTAACAGAGTGTTCACTGTCAATAAAATGCTTAGGGATCGGTAATTCAATCATTTTGGTCCTGATGGTACTTTTATGTTTCCCAATACGTGCTTTAATTTCCATGGTGGTTTCACCCACATATGTCAACCCACATGGTCATACTATCAGGTACACTACAAAACTGGAGGTAGATGTGCATCTCTCTCTGATATAAATTCTCTTCCCCGTATGCGGATGATTTAAGAAATCCCCTTTAAGCATATTGCTACAACAGGCACATCCCTGTTATGATCCGGTGACCTTGGAGCCGCATGAAACTTTCTCTGGAGTAGGTGGTAACTGTACTGACCGCAAATCCGTTCAGGATCCGTTCATTAACACCGCAACTAGAAGTAGCCGTGGGGTGTGCCTAACAAACCCTAGACACCTCGACACAGCCGGAGGACTAAATACCCCTATAGATGGAAATAGGAATTCTACCTTGCCTCAGAGCAGAACCCCAAAGGATAGGCAGCCCCCCACAAATATTGACTGTGAGTTGGAGAGGAAAGACACACGCAGGCAGAAAACAGGATTTAGCAAAAGAGGCCACACTAGCTAAATAGGAAAGGATAGGACAGAATACTAAGCGGTCAGTATTAAAACCTTTCCAAAAATATCCACAGCAGATAATACAAAAAATTCCACCATCTAACTAAAGACGTGGAACGTATATCTGCAACTCCAGAGAATCCAACAAGACTGAGAAAATACTGACACAATCTAAGCTGGACAAGAAAAAAAAAAAGAATAGCACTGAATTATCAAGCACACAGCATGTGTGCCACAGAAACAAAACCAGACATTTATCTTTGCTGATTTGGCAGCAAGGCAGGAGGAACCAGACAAAGATCCAACACCTCCAAACAACCATGGACAACTGGCAAGGACTAATGAATCCTGCACACCTAAATACCCCAGTCAGAACTGCAATCAGCAGATACACCTGACCAGGACTGCAATCCAGGGACAACTGCATTACCACCTACAACCACCGGAGGGAGACCAAAAGCAGAATTCACAACAGTACCCCCCCTTGATGAGTGGTCATCGAACCCTCACCAGAGCCCCCAGGCCGATCAGGACGAGCCAGATGAAAGGTACGAACCAAATCAACAGCATGGACATCAGAGGCAAAAACCCAAGAATTATCCTCCTGGCCATAACCCTTCCATTTGACAAGGTACTGAAGCCTCCGCCTCGAAAAATGAGAATCCAAAATCATCTCAACCACATACTCCAACTCCCCATCAACCAACACAGGGGCCGGAGGATCAACAGAGGGAACAACGGGCATCACATATTTCCGCAATAAAGATCTATGGAAGACATTATGGATAGCAAAAGAGGCCGGAAGCGCCAATCGAAAAGACACCGGATTAATAATCCCAGAAATCCTATAAGGACCAATAAACCGAGGCTTTAACTTAGGGGAAGAAACCTTCATAGGAACATGACGGGAAGACAACCAGACCAGATCCCCAACCCGAAGCCGGGAACCAACACACAGACGACGGTTAGCAAAACGTTGAGCCTCCTCCTGAGACAACACCAAATTGTCCACCACATGAGCCCAAATCTGCTGCAACTTGTCCACCACAGAATCCACACCAGGACAGTCAGAAGGCTCAACCTGCCCAGAAGAAAAACGAGGATGAAAACCAAAACTACAAAAGAAAGGCGAAACCAAAGTAGCCGAACTAGCACGATTATTAAGGGCAAACTCGGCCAATGGCAAAAAGGCCACCCAATCATCCTGATCAGCAGACACAAAGCATCTCAAATAAGTCTCCAAAGTCTGATTAGTTCGCTAGGTCTGGCCATTTGTCTGAGGATGAAATGCAGAAGAAAAAGACAAATCAATGCCCAGCCTAGCACAAAAGGCCCGCCAAAACCTAGAAACAAACTGGGAACCTCTGTCGGACACAATATTCTCCGGAATACCATGCAAACGAACCACATGCTGAAAAAACAACGGAACCAAATCAGAAGAGGAAGGCAACTTACGCAAAGGCACCAAATGAACCATCTTAGAGAACCGGTCAAAAACAACCCAGATAACCAACATCCTCTGGGAAACCGGAAGAGCAGAAATAAAATCCATAGAAATATGCGTCCAGGGCCTCTCAGGGACCAGCAATGGCAAAAGCAACCTACTAGCACGGGAACAACAAGGCTTGGCCCGCGCACAAGTCCCACAGGACTGCACAAAAGAACGCACATCACGTGACAAAGAAGGCCACCAAAAGGACTTACCAACCAAGTCTCTGGTACCAAAAATACCAGGATGACCAGCCAACACAGAACAGTAAACCTCAGAAATCACTCTACTAGTCCATCTGTCAGGAACAAACAGTTTCCCCACTGGACAGCGGTCAGGTCTGTCAGCCTGAAATTCCTGAAGAACCCGTCGTAAATCAGGGGAAATGGCAGAAAGGACCACCCCTTCTTTTAGAATGCCGACCGGTTCAAGGACCTCAGGAGAATCAGGCAAAAAACTCCTAGAGAGGGCATCAGCCTTAATATTCTTAGAACCCGGAAGATACGAGACCACGAAATCAAAACAGGAAAAAAACAAGGACCATCGAGCCTGTCTAGGATTCAGCCGTTTGGCAGACTCGAGGTAAATCAGATTCTTATGATCGGTCAAGACCACAATACGGTGCTTAGCTCCCTCAAGCCAGTGTCGCTACTCTTCAAACGCCCACTTCATAGCCAACAACTCCAGATTGCCGACATCATAATTGCGTTCAGCAGGCGAAAACTTACGGGAAAAGAAGGCACACGGTTTCATCAAGGAACCAACAGGATCCCTCTGAGACAAAACGGCCCCTGCCCCATCTCAGAAGCGTCAATCTCAACCTGAAACGGAAGAGAAACATCCGGTTGGCGCAACACCGGAGCAGAAGTAAATCGGCGTTTAAGCTCCTGAAAGGCAGAGACAGCCGCAGAGGACCAATTCGCCACAACAGCGCCTTTCTTCATCAAATCGGTCAAGGGTTTAACCACGCTGGAGAAGTTAGCAATGAAACGGCGATAAAAATTTGCAAAACCCAAAAATTTCTGAAGGCTCTTCACGGATGTGGGTTGAATCCAATCATGAATGGCCTGAACCTTAACCGGATCCATCTCCATAGATGAGGGAGAAAAAATGAAGCCTGAAAAAGAAACCTTCTGCACCCCAAAGAGACACTTAGACCCCTTCACAAACAAGGCATTGTCACGAAGGATCTGAAATGCAATCCTGACCTGTTCCACATGAGACTCCCAATCATCGGAAAAAATCTAAATATCGTCCAGATATACAATCATGAATTTATCAATATAAGTCCGGAAGATATCATGCATGAAGGACTGAAAAACAGATGGAGCATTAGTGAGCCCGAATGGCATCACAAGGTATTCAAAATGGCCTTCGGGCATATTGAACGCAGTTTTCCATTCATCACCCTACTTAATACGAACAAGATTATATGCCCCCCGAAGGTCAATCTTCGTAAACCAACTAGCCCCCTTAATCCTAGCAAACAAATCGGAAAGCAAAGGTAAAGGGTATTGAAACTTGACCATGATCTTATTCAAGAGGCGATAATCAATACAGGGTCTCAAGGAGCCATCCTTCTTAGCAACAAAAAAAATCCCGCTCCCAACGGTGAAGAAGATGGCCAAATATGCCCTTTCTCCAAAGACTCCTTAACATAACTCCGCATGGCGGTATGTTCAGGCACCGACAGGTTGAAAAGTCGACCCTTAGGAAACTTACAGCCTGGAATCAAGTCAATTGCACAATCACAGTCCCTGTGCGGTGGAAGGGAACTGGACTTGGGCTCATCGAATACATCCTGAAAATCAGACAAAAACTCTGGAATTTCAGAAGAGGAAGAAGAGGAGATTAACATCAAAGGGACATCATTATGAACCCCCTGACAACCCCAACTAGTCACAGACATAGACTTCCAATCCAACACAGGATTATGTACCTGCAACCACGGAAAACCCAGCACGATAGCATCATGCAAATTATGCAACACCAGAAATCGACAATCTTCCTGGTGGGCTGGCGCCATGCGCATGGTCACCTGTGTCCAAAACTGGGGCTTATTTTTAGCCAAAGGTGTAGCATCGATGCCCCTTAAAGGAATAGGGTTCTGCAAAGGCTGCAAGGGAAAACCACAACGCCTGGCAAACTCAAAGTCCATTAAGTTCAAGGCGGCGCCTGAATCCACAAACGCCATGACAGAAAATGATGACAATGAACAGATCAAGGACACAGATAACAGAAATTTAGGTTGTACAGTACTGATGGTAAATGAACTAGCGATCCTCTTTGTCCGCTTAGGGCAGACTAAAATTACATGAGAAGTGTCGCCACAATAATAACACAACCTATTCTGACGTCTGAATCCTTGTCGTTCCGTTCTAGACAGAATCCTATCACACTGCATTGGCTCAGGAATCTGCTCTGAGGACAACGTCACAGCGCGCACAGTTCTGCGCTCCTGCAAGCGCCGGTCAATCTGAATGGTCAGAGACATAGAATCACTCAGACCGAAAGGTGTAGGAAACCCCACCATAACATCTTTAACGGATTCAGAAAGACCCTTTCTGAAAATTGCCGCCAAAGCATCATCATTCCATTTAGTCAGCACAGACCATTTTCTAAATTTCTGACAATACAATTCTGCCGCCTCTTGACCCTGAGACAGGGCCAACAAGGTCTTCTCCGCTTCATCCATAGAATTCGGTTCATCATATAATAATCCTAAAGCCTGAAAAAAGGAGTCTACATTAAGCAAAGCCGGATTCCCAGATTCCAGGGAAAATGCCCAATCCTGTGGATCGCCACGCAGCAGGGAGATGACTATTTTAACCTGCTGAATGGAATCACCAGAGGATCGAGGTCTCAGAGCAAAAAACAGTTTACAGTTGTTTTTAAAACTCAAAAATTTGGACCTGTCACCAAAAAATAAATCAGGAGTAGGAATCTTCGGCTCTAAAACAGGAGTCTGAACAATATAATCAGAAATACCCTGTACCCTAGCAGCAAGCTGGTCTACACGAGAAGCTAATTCCTGAACATCCATGCTAGCACAAGACTCCTCAGCTACCCAGAGAAAAAGAGGGAAGAGAAGACAAAGCAGACTGCAGAAAAAAAATGGCTCAACAGTTATGATCAGGTGGCCTTGGAGCAGCATAAAATGACCTTCGCTGGAGCAGTGGTAACTTTACTGACCGCAAACCCTGATCCTATCATGAAACTAGAAGTAGCCGTGGGGTGTGCCTAACCAGACCTAGACACCTTGACACAGCCTAAGGACTAAAGATCCCTAAAGATGGAAATAGGAAAAACTCTCTTGCCTCAGAGTAGACCCCCAAAGGATAGGTAGCCCCCCACAAATAATGACTGTGAGTAGGAGAGGAAAAGACACACGCAGACAGAAAACCGGGATAAGCAAAGGAGGCACTTCTACCTAGATAGGAAAGGATAGTACAGGATACTATGCGGTCAGCATAAAACACTACAAAATATCCACAGCAGAAAAATGCAAAAACTCCACCACCTAACTAAAGGTGTGGAGAGTATATCTGCGACTCAAGCGAGTCCAACTAGACTGAGAAAAACATCAGGCACAGTCTAGCAGGAACAAAATAGAAACAAGATAAGCACAGAAAATAAACACACAGCAGTGTGTCTAAAAAAATGAAGAAAACACTTATCTTATCTGAATTGGCAGCAAGCAGGAGTGGCCAGGCAGAGGACCAACACTTCCAAAGGAACATTGACTACTGGCAAGGACTAATGAGTCCTGCACAGCTAAATATCCCAGTCCGAATTGCAATTAGCAGAAACACCTGTCCAAGACTGCTGCTCAGGAATAACTGCATTACCATCAACAACCACCGGAGGGAGCCCAAGAGCAGAATTCACAACACTCAACACCCTTCTTCTGAGATGCATTTAACTCATTATTGGCCAGTTGTACAGTTATGATCCGGTGACCTTGGAGCCGCATGAAACTTTCTCTGGAGTAGGTGGAAACTGTACTGACCGCAAATCCTGAACTTAACACCGCAACTAGAAGTAGCCGTGGGGTGTGCCTAACAAACCCTAGACTGTTGTGAATTCTGCTTTTGGGCTCCCTCCGGTGGTTGTAGATGGTAATGCAGTTGTGCTTGGACTGCAGGATTGGACAGGTGTATCTGCTAATTGCAAAGCTGACTGGGGTATTTAGCTTTGCAGGACTCATGAGTCCCTGCCAGTTGTCAATGTTCTATTGCCAGTATTGGTTCTTTGCCTGGCCTCTCCTGCTTAGCTGCAATTTCAGCAAAGATAAGTGTTTTTGTTTTTGTCTCTGTGGCACACTGTTGTGTGCTTGTTTCAGTTTATTCCTGCTCTGTTTGTAGGATTCACTGGAGTTGCAGATATGCGCTCCTACATCTTTAGTTGGATGTGGGAAGTATTTTGTATATTCTGCGGTGGATTTTTGAAGGGTTTTAATACTGACCGCACAGAACTCTGTCCTATCCTGTCTATCTAGCTAGAGTGGCCTCCTGTGCTAAATCCTGTTTTTTCTGCCTGTGTATGTTTTTTCCTCTCCGACTCACCACCAATATTTGTGGGGGGCTGTCTATCCTTTGGGGATTTTCTCTGAGGCAAGATAGTATTCCAATTTCCATCTTTAGGGGAAATTAGTTGTCCGGCTGTGACGAGGCGTCTATGTGTGTTAGGTACACTCCACAGCTACTTCTAGTTGCGGTGTTAAGTTCAGGATTGCGGTCAGTATAGTGGCCACTTTCTCCAGTGAAAGTTCTCATGCAGCTCCAAGGTCACCGGATCATAACAGTACAACTGGCCCACAATGAGTTAATTGCATCTCAGAAGAAGGGAGGAAAGGTTTTGAGCCATTTTTTTTTTCTCAGCCTGTTTTGTATTCTCCTCCCTCTTAATCTCTGGGTGGCTGAGGAACCTAGTACTAACATGAATGTTCAGGAGTTAGCTTCTCGTGTAGACCTGCTGCTAGAGTACAGGGTATTTCGGATTATATTGTTCAGACTCCTGCTTTAGAACCTAAGATTCCCACTCCTGATTTATTTTTTGGTGACAACCAAATTTTTGAGTTTCAAAAATAACTGTAAACTGTTTTTTGTATTGAGACCCCGATCCTCTGGTGATCCCATTCAGCAGGTTAAAATCATCATATCCCTGCTGCGTGGTGACCCACAGGATTGGGCATTTTCCCTGGAATCTGGCAATCCTGCTTTGCTTAATGTTGATTCTTTCTTTCAAGCATTGGGGTTATTGTATGATGAGCCTAATTCTGTGGATCAAGCTGAGAAGACCTTGTTGGCCCTATCTCAGGGGCAAGAGGCGGCTGAATTGTATTGTCAGAAATTCAGAAAATGCTCTGTGCTGACTAAATTTAATGATGATGCTTTGGCGGCAATTTTCAGAAAGGGTCTTTCTGAATCCGTTAAGGATGTTTAGCGTGGCTAAAGGGTGTCTAATCGACGGGAGATATGTGTCACATAGATGGCTTGCCGCTGTGATGTAACCATAGCTACCTATATGTGTTTCAGGACCTGTGGTGATGTCACAACCACATGTGTGGTCATGTGATAGGTTCTGGGTGTGGTTAGACATATAAAAGAAAGCCTAATGCTTAACACAGTAGAGATGTGTGGAGGTGAAACCCTCCTGAGTGTGTACAGGCTCTAGGACTGAGCCTGTTGGACTGGACACTTTGTTTTCTTTTCCTGAGCTAAAGGCTATTTGTTTGCTGTTATTTTGCCATGTGGTTTATGAAGTAATAAACCCTGTGAACTTTTAAAGGAACGTGCCTCCTGAGTGTCAGCCGTCGCACCTGAGTGAGTGAAATACCTACAGGTGTTATGGTGGGGTTTCCCACACCCTCCAATCTGAGTGATTCTATGTCTTTGGCCATTCAGATTGACCGGCGCTTGCGGGAACGCAGAACTGTGTGCGCTATGGCGTTATCCTCAGAGCAAATTCCTGAGCCTATGCAGTGTGATAGGATTCTGTCTAAAACGGAACAACTAGGTTTCAGACGTCTCAACAGGTTGTGTTTTTATTGTGGCGACGCTTCTCATGTCATTTCTGTCTGCCCTAAGCGGACAAAAAGGATCGCCAATTCATTTACCATCAGTACTGTACAACCTAAATTTCTGTTATCTGTGTCCTTGATCTGCTCATTGTCGTCATTTTCTGTCATGGCGTTTGTGGATTCAGGCGCCGCCTTGAATTTGATGGACTTTGACTTTGCTAGGCGTTGTGGTTTTCCCTTGCAGCCTTTGCAGAATCCTATTCCTTTACGGGGCATTGATGCTACACCCTTGGCTAAAAATAAGCCCCAGTTTTGGATACAAGTGACCATGCACATGGCGCCAGCCCACCAGGAAGATTGTCGATTTCTGGTGTTGCATAATTTGCATGATGCTGTCGTGCTGGGTTTCCCGTGGTTGCAGGTCCATAATCCTGTTTTGGATTGGAAGTCCATGTCTGTAACTAGTTGGGGTTGTCAGGGGGTTCATTATGATGTTCCTCTGATGTCAATCGCCCCTTCTCCCTCTTCTGAAATTCCAGAGTTTTTGTCTGATTTTCAGGATGTATTCGATGAGCCTAAGTCCAGTTTTCTTCCACCGCATAGGGACTGCAATTGTGCTATTGATTTGATCCCAGGCTGTAAGTTTCCTAAGGGTCGACTTTTCAACCTGTCTGTACCTGAACATACCGCCATGCGGAGTTATATTAAGGAGTCTTTGGAGAAGGGGCATATTCGTCCATCTTTTTCACCGTTGGGAGCGGGGTTCTTTTTTGTTGCTAAAAAAGATGGTTCTTTGAGACCCTGTATTGATTGTCGCCTCTTAAATAAGATCATGGTCAAGTTTCAATACCCCTTGCCTTTGCTTTCTGATTTGTTTGCTAGGATTAAGGGAGCTAGTTGGTTTACTAAGATTGACCTTCGGGGAGCTTATAATCTTGTTCGTATAAAGCAGGGTGATGAATGGAAAACTGCGTTTAACACGCCCGAAGGCCATTTTGAATACCTTGTGATGCCATTCGGACTCTCTAATGCTCCATCTGTTTTTCAGTCCTTCATGCATGATATCTTCCAGAGTTATCTTGATAAATTCTTGATCATATATTTGGACGATATTTTGATTTTTTCCGATGATTGGGAGTCTCATGTGCAGCAGGTCAGGATGGTATTTCAGATCCTTCGTGACAATGCCTTGTTTGTGAAAGGGTCTAAGTGTCTTTTTGGGGTGCAGAGGGTTTCTTTTTTGGGCTTTATTTTTTCTCCCTCATCTGTTGAGATGGATCGGGTTAAGGTTCAGGCCATTCATGATTGGATTCAGCCCACATCCGTGAAGAGCCTTCAGAAATTTTTGGGTTTCGCTAATTTTTATCGCCGGTTCATTGCTAATTTTTCCAGTGTGGTTAAACCCTTGACTGATTTGACTAAGAAGGGCGCTGATGTGGCGAATTGGCCCTCTGCGGCTGTCTCTGCCTTTCAAGAACTTAAACGTCGTTTTTCTTCTGCTGCAGTGTTGTGCCAGCCGGATGTTTCTCTTCCGTTTCAGGTTGAGGTTGACGCTTCTGAGATTGGGGCAGGGGCCATTTTGTCTCAGAGGGATCCTGTTGGTTCCTTGATGAAACCGTGTGCCTTCTTTTCCCGTAAATTTTCACCTGCGGAACGCAATTATGATGTCGGCAATCGGGAGTTGTTGGCTATGAAGTGGGCGTTTGAGGAGTGGCGACATTGGCTTGAGGGAGCTAAGCACCGTATTGTGGTCTTGACCGACCATAAGAATTTGATTTACCTCGAGTCTGCCAAACGGTTGAATCCTAGACAGGCTCGATGGTCCTTGTTTTTTTCTTGTTTTGATTTTGTGGTCTCGTACCTTCCTGGTACTAAGAATGTTAAGGCTGATGCCCTCTCTAGGAGTTTTTTGCCTGATTCTCCTGAGGTCTTAGAGCCGGTCGATATTCTGAAAGAGGGGGTGGTCCTTTCTGCCATTTCTCCTGATTTACGACGGGTTCTTCATTTCAGGCTGACAAACCTGACCGTTGTCCTGTGGGGAAACTGTTTGTTCCTGACAGATGGACTAGTAGAGTGATTTCTGAGGTTCATTGTTCTGTGTTGGCTGGTCATCCTGGTATTTTTGGTACCAGAGACTTGGTTGGTAGGTCCTTTTGGTGGCCTTCTTTGTCACGTGATGTGCGGTCTTTTGTGCAGTGCTGTGGGACTTGTGCGCGGGCCAAGCTTTGTTGCTCCCGTGCTAGTGGGTTGCTTTTGCCATTGCAGGTCCCCGAGAGGCCCTGGACACATATTTCTATGGATTTTATTTCCGATCTTCCTGTTTCCCAAAGGATGTCGGTTATCTGGGTTGTTTGTGACCAGTTCTCTAAGATGGTTCATTTGGTGCCTTTGCCTAAATTGCCTTCTTCTTCTGATTTTGTTCCGTTCTTTTTTCAGCATGTGGTCCGTTTGCATGGTATTCCGGAGAATATTGTGTCCGACAGAGGTTCCCAGTTTGTTTCTAGGTTTTGGCGGGCCTTTTGTGCCAAGCTGAGCATTGATTTGTCTTTTTCTTCTGCATTTCATCCTCAGACAAATGGCCAGACTGAGCGAACTAATCAGACCTTGGAGACCTATTTGAGATGCTTTGTGTCTGCTGATCAGGATCATTGGGTGGCTTTTTTTGCCATTGGCCGAGTTTGCCCTTAATAATCGGGCTAGTTCGGCTACTTTGGTTTCGCCTTTCTTTTGTAATTTTGGTTTTCATCCTCGTTTTTCTTCTGGGCAGGTTGAGCCTTCTGACCTTCCTGGTGTGGATTCTATGGTCGACAGGTTGCAGCAGATTTGGGCTCATGTGGTGGACAATTTGGTGCTGTCTCAGGAGGAGGCTCAAAGTTTTGCTAACCGTCGTCGGTGTGTTGGTTCCCGGCTTCGGGTTGGGGATCTGGTTTGGTTATCTTCCCGTCATGTTCCTATGAAGGTTTCTTCCCCTAAGTTTAAGCCTCGATTTATTGGTCCTTATAGGATTTCTGGGATTATTAATCCGGTGTCCTTTCGCCTGGCGCTTCCGGCCTCTTTTGCTATTCATAATGTCTTCCATAGATCTTTGTTGCGGAAATATGTGGAGCCCGTTGTTCCCTCTGTTGATCCTCCGGCCCCTGTGTTGGTCGATGGGGAGTTGGAATATGTTGTTGAGAAGATTTTGGATTCTTGTTTTTCGAGGCGGAAGCTTCAGTACCTTGTCAAATGGAAGGGTTATGGCCAGGAGGATAATTCTTGGGTTTCTGCCTTTGATGTCCATGCCGCTGATTTGGTTCGTACCTTTCATCTGGCTCGTCCTGATCGGCCTGGGGGCTCTGGTGAGGGTTCGGTGACCCCTCCTCAAGGGGGGGGTACTGTTGTGAATTCTGCTTTTGGGCTCCCTCCGGTGGTTGTAGATGGTGATGCAGTTGTGCTTGGACTGCAGGATTGGACAGGTGTATCTGCTAATTGCAAAGCTGACTGGGGTATTTAGCTTTGCAGGACTCATTAGTCCCTGCCAGTTGTCAATGTTCTATTGCCAGTATTGGTTCTTTGCCTGGCCTCTTCTGCTTAGCTGCAATTTCAGCAAAGATAAGTGTTTTTGTTTTTGTCTCTGTGGCACACTGTTGTGTGCTTGTTTCAGTTTATTCCTGCTCTGTTTGTAGGATTCACTGGAGTTGCAGATATACGCTCCTACATCTTTAGTTGGATGTGGGAAGTATTTTGTATATTCTGCGGTGGATTTTTGAAGGGTTTTAATACTGACCGCACAGAACTCTGTCCTATCCTGTCCTATATAGCTAGAGTGGCCTCCTGTGCTAAATCCTGTTTTTTCTGCCTGTGTATGTTTTTTCCTCTCCGACTCACCGCCAATATTTGTGGGGGGCTGTCTATCCTTTGGGGAATTTCTCTGAGGCAAGATAGTATTCCAATTTCCATCTTTAGGGGAAATTAGTTCTCCGGCTGTGACGAGGTGTCTATGTGTGTTAGGTACACTCCACGGCTACTTCTAGTTGCGGTGTTAAGTTTAGGATTGCGGTCAGTATAGTGGCCACTTTCTCCAGTGAAAGTTCTCATGCAGCTCCAAGGTCACCGGATCATAACACTAGACACCTCGACACAGCCGGAGGACTAAATACCCCTATAGATGGAAATAGGAATTCTACCTTGCCTCAGAGCAGAACCCCAAAGGATAGGCAGCCCCCCACAAATATTGACTGTGAGTTGGAAAGGAAAGACACACGCAGGCAGAAAACAGGATTTAGCAAAAGAGGCCACACTAGCTAAATAGAAAAGGATAGGACAGAATACTAAGCGGTCAGTATTAAAACCCTTCCAAAAATATCCACAGCAGATAATACAAAAAATTCCACCATCTAACTAAAGACGTGGAACGTATATCTGCAACTCCTGAGAATCCAACAAGACTGAGAAAATACTGACACAATCTAAGCTGGACAAGAAAAAAACTAAAGAATAGCACTGAATTATCAAGCACACAGCATGTGTGCCACAGAAACAATATCAGACACTTATCTTTGCTGATTTGGCAGCAAGGCAGGAGGAACCAGACAAAGATCCAACACCTCCAAACAACCATGGACAACTGGCAAGGACTAATGAATCCTGCACACCTAAATACCCCAGTCAGAACTGCAATCAGCAGATACACCTGACCAGGACTGCAATCCAGGGACAACTGCATTACCACCTACAACCACCGGAGGGAGCCCAAAAGCAGAATTCACAACACATCCCATTCTCGTTGGATAATGACTACTAAAATGCAGCAAACTGTTTCTATCAGTGTTCTTAACAAATAAATCTGTCGTTAAGGATAATCCATCCTTATAGACCATAGTGTCCAAAAATTGGACACATTCATTAGAATGAGTCACTGTAAACCCTAATTCCAGAAAAACACTGTTTAGATCTTGATGGAACGCAAGGAGCTCGTTCAATTGTCCCTCCCACATTACAAAGACATCATCGATGTAGCGCCACCAGACCTGGACACGCGGCCAAAATCTGGAACTGTACATATACTGGTCCTCAAATACCGCCATATAGATGTTGGCATGAGTGGGGGCCACATTGGACCCCATGGCGGTACCTCTCAACTGCAAGTAGTAATCATCCCCAAAGAGGAAATAATTCCTCCTGAGGATGAACTCAAGCAGTGTGAGGACCAGCCGTGCACAGCCAGGCTCCATGTCCGAGCCTGATAGCGCCACATCAACCGCTGCCAAACCTCTAGTGTGTTCAATTGAGGCATATAAAGAAACAACATCAAATGAAACTAATATTGTATTCGCTGTTACATCCAAATTTTCAATTTTGTCTAAAAAATCATTAATATCCCTAATGTATGACTGTGCAGAAAAAGCAAATTGAGACAGAACTTTATCAAGAAAAATTGCCACCTTATTAAACATAGAGCCCCTGCCTGACACAATGGGGCGTCCCGGAGGGTTAAAATTATCTTTGTGTATCTTAGGCAAAATATACATCAAAGGTCTAATTGGACAATCAACTAGCAAATATTCAGACAGATTGAGGTCAATGAGACCATCCGTCAAGGCCTCATTGACCAAAAGCTGCAATTCCTTCTGGAAACGAATTGTGGGATCACCAGATAATTTACGATATACATTTTCATCCGCCAATTGGTGTAATATTCCTTCTGGAAACTAATTGTGGGATCACCAAATAATTTACAATTTACATTTTCATCCGCCAATTGGTGTAATATCTCTGCTTTTTATTCAACACTATCCATTACAACCACTGCCCCACCTTTGTAGGCAGCCTTTATTGTAATGGAAGTATTCTTAGATAGACCATCTAAGGCTCTTTTCTCATCCAAGGTAAGGTTATGTCGATCACGATTTTTAAAGGTCTTTTCCAATGATTCAAAGTCTTTCTCAACCAATTGAATATATGCCTCCACAAAGTGGTTCTTTATAGGACGTTGGAAATCACTCTTATTATACAGACCAACACTCTGGAGAGAAAAACCTCCAGCAATACTCATTGATCCCACCGTTTCCTGTTTTTTGTCTGAAAAAAACGATGTTAGGCGACACCTCCTAAAAAAAGAAAACAGATCAAGCTCAAACCAATCTGGTGAGTTGGTAGGACAAAAAGATAGTCCCTTTTCAAGGACCCTTAGTTCAATTTCAGACAGTGTAATAGATGAAATGTTTACCACCAAAGTTTTTTCACTCAATTGTTGATTCTCCGTTTCTACTCCGAATTCTTCATTTTCATTGTGGTGTTGCTTGTTGCTCTCTGGTCTTGTACCGATATTACTCCTTTTGTGTTTCCTACCGCCTCTGTGGCACCCTCCTTTTGCGATGGTAACCCCCATCGTGCCCTTCACTAAAAAATGAGCGGGCCCCCATGTTAGAATCATCAGTTGAATCAGAATCACCTGTAGTGAAACCAAACTGTTGCTTGTTATCATAAGCCTTCCTTCGCCTGCGTCGTTGGAAGTTCTTATTCCTTTTATTACTGAAAAAAGAAGATTGCTGGCCCGTATGCCATGGAAAAACACGACCATTTTTATAGTCCTCAGTGTCACGGAACCATTTAGTTCTCTTTGTACTCTCGTTATCCTTACGAAACTGCCCCTGTTTGCCACGACTGCAATTATGGAATCGGCTATCTATATTATATTTCACGCTGTTCCGTTTTTTTGCATTTGTTCTTCTCTCCTTCTTTTTCTATATACATTGAATGTATAATATGAGATGTTAATATATAATATTCTGCCTGTATATAATCTTTATAATAAGTTATGCTAATATTGTGCTCATGTAGGTTGATGACATACATTTGTGATTATTTGATATGGGATGCCATGGAGTTGGTCATATATCTTTAATCGTTAGGTCAAGTTATTAGGGTATTAGGTGGGCGCATACCTTTTGTGAGTGACCCCCATACATTGTCCGGCATGTGGTGATGACGTGCTTTGGTGATGGGTTGTCACCTCGCCTACATGCGTGTGCCATTATTCACGGCAGTGGACGTGCACGAACTTCTTGCTCTAGCGACAGTGTCATGTGACTTGTCATGTGATGTTGTTTATTCACGTGTGGCTGGGGATCGTGTGCGCCTGCGTGCTTATACCGGTGAGGTATGGTTGAGCGGGGTGGGTCCTTTTTCCCGGAGAGGCGTCGCTGTATGTCGCATCATGTGATGTGGTTTAGTTCCGGGGGTGAGTTCCTCATGCTAGCAGGTGCAATTGGTCAAAGTTTGACAACACTTGCTTGTTTATTTTTCTTTGGTGGTGGCCATGTGTCACCAGGGGGGGTGAATGGGATTAATTATGAGGTCTTTCTTATACCTAATGTATTGCGGGTCATCCTTAGACATATATATTACCGTATATACTCGAGTATAAGCCGACCCCCCTAATTTTGCCACAAAAAACTGGGAAAACTTAATGACTCGAGTATAAGCCTGGGGTGGAAAATGCAGCAGCTACCGGTAAATTTCAAAAGTAAAAATAGATACCAATAAAAGTAAAATTAATTGAGACATCAGTAGGTCAGTGTTTTTGAATATCCATATTGAATCAGGAGCCCCATATAATGCTCCATAAAGTTTGAAGGGCCCCAATAGATTGCTCCATATTAAAATATGCCCCATATAATGCTGCATAAAGGGTAATAAGGGCCCCATAAGATGCTCCATAGAGATATTTGCCCTATATAGTGCTGCACAAGCGTTATGGTCCCATAAGATGCTCCGCACAGCCACTTGCCCCATATAGTGCTGCACAAGTGTTATGGCCCCATAAGATGCTCCGTACAGCCACTTGCCCCATATAGTGCTGCACAAGTGTTATGGCCCCATAAGATGCTCCGTACAGTCACTTGCCGCATATAATGCTGCACAAGCGCTATGGCCCCATAAGATGCTCCGTACAGTCACTTGCCCCATATAGTGCTGCACAAGTGTTATGGCCCCATAAGATGCTCCGTACAGCCACTTGCCCCATATAGTGCTGCACAAGTGTTATGGCCCCATAAGATGCTCCGTACAGTCACTTGCCGCATATAATGCTGCACAAGCTCTATGGCCCCATAAGATGCTCCGTACAGTCACTTGCCCCATATAGTGCTGCACAAGTGTTATGGCCCCATAAGATGCTCCGTACAGTCACTTGCCCCTTATAATGCTGCACAAGTGTTATGGCCCCATAAGATGCTCCGTACAGTCACTTGCCCCATATAGTGCTGCACAAGCGCTATGGCCCCATAAGATGCTCCGTACAGTCACTTGCCCCATATAGTGCTGCACAAGTGTTATGGCCCCATAAGATGCTCCGCACAGTCACTTGCCCCTTATAGTGCTGCACAAGTGTTATGGCCCCATAAGATGCTCCGCACAGCCACTTGCCCCATATAATGCTGCACAAGAGTTATGGCACCATAAGATGCTCCGCACAGCCACTTACCCCACATAGTGTTGCACAAGTGTTATGGCCCCATAAGATGCTCTGCACAGCCACTTGCCCCTTATAATGCTGCACAAGTGTTATGGCCCCATAAGATGCTCTGCACAGTCACTTGCCCCTTATAATGCTGCACAAGCGCTATGGCCCCATAAGATGCTCTGCACAGCCACTTGCCCCTTATAATGCTGCACAAGTATGGCCCCATAAGATGCTCTGCACAGTCACTTGCCCCATATAGTTATGCACAAGTATGGCCCCAGAAGATGCTCTGCACAGCAACTTGCACCTTATAATACTGCACAAGTATGGCCCCATAAGATGCTCTGCACAGCCACTTGCCCCATTTGCTTTTGCTGCCATAAAAAAAAAAAATCACATACTCACCTCTCTTCGCTCAGGACCCCGGCACTTTTACCTGCTCCTCGTGCGGCTCCATCTTCGACACTGACGTTCAGCAGAGGGCGCGCACTGACTACGTCACCGTGCCCTCTGACCTGAGCGTCACTGCTGAAGACAGAGCGACACCCGGACCGAGGAGCAGGTGACTATCGCGCAGCGCAGCGCTCCCCCTCCCTGTATACTTACCTGGTCCTGGCGCTGCGTCCCTGCTTCTTCCCCGGCGCTGCAGATTCTTCCTGTACTGAGCGGTCACATGACACCGCTCATTACAGAAATGAATATGCGGCTCCACCTCCCATAGAGGTGGAGCCGCATATTCATTACTGTATATGAGCGGTAACGCTGCCCGCTCAATACAGGAAGAAGATGCAGCGCCGGAGACTGCAGGGACTGCGCCGGGAGCAGGTAAGTATAATTGCACAGCCCCCGCTCCCCCTCCCGTGCCGACCTCCTGGTATATGACTCGAGTATAAGCCGAGAGGGGGACTTTCAGCCCAAAAAAATGGGCTGAAAATCTCGGCTTATACTCGAGTATATACGGTATGTAAGATATTCTATTTGTATGTTTATTTAATTGATTACTAAACATGGATATGTAATTTCTGTGGGCGTTTTCTTGGATAGTGATTGGTGGTTGTTTATCCACTTCCTATTTAAGACCACCATTTTGACTGTTTTGTATGCTTGAAAAAGACCTTTATGGTTGAAACGTCGCATTTGGCACAATAAAAAATTTTTTACTTCACCTGGATTGGATGCGGTCCTTCACTTGGCTATAACATGGAGGACAGTCTGTGAGAGAGAGAATGATATGGAGGACAGTGTGTGAGGGAGAGAATAACATGGAGGACAGTCTGTGAGGGAGAGAATAACATGGAGGTCAGTCTGTGAGGGAGAGAATAACATGGAGGTCAGTCTGTGAGGGAGAGAATAACAAGGAGGACAGTCTGTGAGGGAGAGAATAACATGGAGGACAGTCTGTGAGGGATAAAATAACATGGAGGACAGTGTGTGTTTGAGAGAATAACATGGAGGACAGTGTGTGAGGGAGAGAATAACATGAAGGACAGTGTGTGAGGGAGAGAATAACATGGAGGACAGTGTGTGAGGGAGAAATTAACATGGAGGACAGTCTGTAATGGAGAGAATAACATGGAGGACAGTGTGTGTTTGAGAGAATAACATGGAGGACAGTCTGTGAGGGAGAGAATAACATGGAGGACAGTGTGTGTTTGAGAGAATAACATGGAGGACAGTCTGTGAGGGAGAGAATAACATGGAGGACAGTGTGTGAGGGAGAAGATAACATGGAGGACAGTCTGTGAGGGAGAGAATAACATGGAGGACAGTGTGTGAGGGAGAGAATAACATGGAGAACACTCTGTGAGGGAGAGAATAACATGGAGGACAGTCTGTGAGGGAGAGAATAACATGGAGGTCAGTCTGTGAGGGCGAGAATAACATGAAGGACAGTCTGTGAGGGAGAGAATAACATGGAGGGCAGTGTGTGAGGGAGAGAATAACATGGAGGACAGTCTGTGAGGTAGAGAACAACATGGAGGACAGTGTGTAAGGGAGAGAATAAAAATGTTACCCGTTTTTAAGTTTATCATATGGTAAAATAAATGGTGTCTTTGAAAACTATAAGTCATCCTCTAGAAAACAAGCTGTCATACAGCGATAGACGACTAATAAAGTTTTGACTCTTAAACTAAACTAAACTAAACACAGGAGAAAAACAATGGCAGTGTGTCCAATGGGTTAAAACACAAATGTAAGCACCAATGTTTATATGAATAATAGATTCTAACGCATCGGGTATCTACTATATAATCTTCTAATTCTGTCTGTTTGTCTGTAACGGAAATCCCGCGTCGCTGATTGGTTTCGTCAGCTGCCCGCGACCAATCAGCAACAAGCGCAGTCCAGCCGCGAATTGGCACGGCATTTGAACCACGCTTCACTGATTGGTCGTGGCCGGCTGGGCGTGACCAATCAGTGATATTGGCTCAAGATTTAAACCCCGCTGCGCTGATTGGTCGCACCCAGCCGTCTGCGATCAGTGATATTGGTGCGGGATTTAAACACCGTTTCATTGATAATGTACAGTACAGACCAAGAGTTTGGACACACCTTCTCATTTAAAGATTTTTCTGTATTTTCATGACTATGAAAATTGTACATTCACACTGAAGGCATCAAAACTATGCATTAACACATGTGGAATTATATGCTTAACAAAAAAGTGTGAAACAACTGATATTATGTCTTATATTCTAGGTTCTTCAAAGTAGCCAACTTTTACTTTGATGACTGCTTTGCACACTCTTGGCATTCTCTTGATGAGCTTCAAGAGGTAGTCACCGGGAATGGTTTTCAATTCACAGGTGTGCCCTGTCAGGTTTAATAAGTGGGATTTCTTGCCTTATAAATGGGGTTGGGACCATCAGTTGTGTTGTGCAGAAGTCTGGTGGATACACAGCTGATAGTACTACTGAACAGACAGTTAGAATTTGTATTATGGCAAGAAAAAAGCAGCTAAGTAAAGAAAAACGAGTGGCCATCATTACTTTAAGAAATGAAGGTCAGTCAGTCTGAAAAATTGGGAAAACTTTGAAAGAGTCCCCAAGTGCAGTGGCAAAAACCATCAAGCGCTACAAAGGAACTGGCTCACATGAGGACCGCCCCAGGAAAGGAAGATCAAGAGTCACCTCTGCTTCTGAGGATAAGTTTATCCGAGTCACCAGCCTCAGAAATCGCAGGTTAACAGCAGCTCAGATTTGAGACCAGGTCAATGCCACACAGAGTTTTAGCAGCAGACACATCTCTACAACAACTGTTAAGAGGAGACTTTGTACAGCAGGCCTTCATAGTAAAATAGCTGTTAGGAAACCACTGCTAAGGACAGGCAGCAAGCAGAAGAGACTTGTTTGGGCTAAAGAACACAAGGAATGGACATTAGACCAGTGGAAATCTGTGCTTTTGTCTGATGAGTCCAAATTTGAGATCTTTGGTTCCAACCATCGTGTCTTTGTGCGACGCAGAAAAGGTGAACGGATGGACTCTACATGCCTGGTTCCCACCGTGAAGCATGGAGGAGGAGGTGTGATGGTTAGGGGGTGCTTTACTGGTGACACTGTTGGGGATTTATTCCAAATTGAAGGCATAATGAACCAGCATGGCTACCACAGCATCTTGCAGCGGCATGCTATTCCATCCGGTTTGCGTTTAGTTTAGACCATCATTTATTTTTCAACAGTACAGTGACCCCAAACAGACCTCCAGGCTGTGTAAGGGCTATTTGACCAAGAAGGAGAGTGATGGGGTGCTACGCCGGATGACCTGGACTCCACAGTCACCAGACCTTAACCAAATCGAGATGGTTTGGGGTGAGCTGGACCGCAGAGTGAAGGCAAAAGGGCCAACAAGTACTAAGCATCTCTGGGAACTCCTTGAAGATTGTTGGAAGACCAGCTGCCACCAATTGTGGAGAAATGGGTCAGTGGGTGGTCTCGTCCACTGGCCCGGCTGTCTTTAGTAAGACTGCATGGACCAGGGCTTATACCACTGAACGCCCGCTCTATTTCGCCCGCACTGTGACTGCCGGCCGTAAAGTGAAAGCAGAGCACAGCGGCTGTGCTTTCACTTTCACTTTACGGCCGGCAGTCAGTGAGTGCGGGAAGCAGACGGCAAGGGACCTGACGGACACCAGAATGTAAGTATGTACTGTTTTTTTTTTTTTAGTTTTACGCTTGTAACCAGGGTAAACATCGGGTTACTAAGCGCGGTCCTGCGCTTAGTTACCCGATGTTTACCCTGGTTACAAGCGAACGCATCGCTGGATCGCATCGCTAGATCGCTAGATCGGTGTCACACACACCGATCTAGCGATGACAGCGGGAGATCCAGCGATGAAAGAAAGTTCTAAACGATCTGCTACGACGTACGATTCTCAGCAGGATCCCTGATCGCTGCTGCGTGTCAGACACAGCGATATCGTAACGATATCGCTGGAACGTCACGAATCGTACCGTCGTAGCGATCGAAATGGTATAGTGTGACGGTACCCTTACACAGTATGTTAGATAGTATATCAGTTGGCAGGTCTGTCTTCTTGACCCACCAGACATAAACACTTAAATTCACAAGCCAATATACAGATTAAAAAAAAACAGTTCTTTTGGTTTGCATAAACATGGTTGTCTGGGAAATTAAGATATAATCTGGTTTCTTCACAACCATTCCCGGTGACTACCTCTTAAAGCTCATCAAGTGAATGCCAAGGGTGTGCAAAGCAGTCATCATAGCAAAAGGTGGCTACTTTGAAGAACCTAAAATATAAGAGATAATTTCAGTTGTTTCACACTTTTTTGTTAAGTATATAATTCCACATGTGTTAATCCATAGTTTTGATGCCTTCAGTGGGAATGTACAATTTTCATAGTCATGAAAATACAGAAAAATCTTTAAATGAGATGTGTCCAAACTTTTGCTCTGTACTGTATATATTTTACACGGAAAATCCTATGTTTTCATTGCATTATTCTTAAATCTTCATAAATAAACTACATACATATTCTAGAATACCCGATGCGTTAGAATCTAGTAATTAATAATTGGAGTTGTGTAGCATTTCTGAACCTGAACCCTTTGTTAAACCACCATAGAAATATCGCAGCATTTGCACAATCCGACGTTATCTTTTTCTGATGGTTCTTTTTTTGCTGACAGCCCTATGTGTTACTGTTATCTCGCTGATGTCGGTCACCCACATTACAGTATAACAGCCTTGAAGTGAGAATGTTGCTGTAGTCAACATCCTCTCAGCCAACTGACTGACTCCTTCAGAAGAAAGTTAAGACGACCTGTCACTTGCCATAAATATGTCATTTTATTTAACCTGGTGTGAATTCCACTATTCTCCCAAATCCAGCAATGTTTTTCTTTTGTTCCTGCTCCTCCCGCTGCCTGAGATAGGGCCCGATCTTTCTTTTATGTAAGTCTAGTCTTTTTCACTAAGTGGAGGTTTCTAATTTCTTCACTCTGTGCATCTTTTCGAAGACCACACCCAGTTGGCCACCAAGACTAGTTTTATATACTTGCAAGAAGTGGTTATAACTCAAAAAAAGAATAGGAAGAAAAAAGCGACTCCGGATTCAGAAGAACAGTGACATTTACACCAGGTAGAAAAAAGTGCAAGTGAAAATTGCAAGTGACGGGTCCTCTTTAAGAAACAGAAAGGATGTAAATACTATGATGCCGTTGATGCAAATATCTGCTTTGACATTTGGGGAACTCGGTGAATCTGTAAAAGGGATTTTGCCACAAGGGTCATGGAAAGGACATTACAGAGGAAATAAACTCCAGAATTTTTTTTCTTTTTTGGGGGGACGCATTCCATCTCTGAGATTTTTTTCCCCACAAGTATATTACACGGTACTGTAGGTATTGAAACATGAATGTGGCCCTATCCCGTCAGGAGTATGGGCATTACAGAGTGAGCCAAGCCACCTGCTCTTTAAATAATCATTGTCATTTCAACTCACTTTCCATAAATCAATAGTAAAAGCAAATATAAGAAGCATTGTAATTATCAGAGAAATTAGCTTCTTTCTCCACTTATGAGCCACTTCTCCTTCCCATGAGCTCATCACTCATTCTGCAAAAAATGCTAAAATACATTTCAAAATGACAAAATACACTGCCCGCTCACTGAGGAATCTGAATACAGATGCCTATTGAAATCCATTGACAGGGGAAGAAGAAAAGGACCGTGAAATTCTAGTAAGTGGTTTTATGTTTTTACCTCACCTCAGTGCTGGATTCACAGTTACGCTGTACTGCTGTATAATGTCTTCCATGCTGCTGCTGCTGCTTCTGTACATGTACTACAGAGAGACAGGAGAGAAGGAATCCTTTATGTCTCTATGTAATTTGTATGAGAGATATGATAGCAGCTAGCCTCCACCCACTAGCTCAGAGATGAAAATTAGATCAGGCTGAGAGGAAATGGAAATATGCAAAGCAAAATGAGTGATATAATGGCCAGAAATATTGTGAAAAGTTACCTAGAAATCTTAAACTGCAATATGTGTGACGATCTCCCTACCTGTACACCACAGGAAAGGATCACCAAACAGTAGATGATGAAGGCCTCCACCTAGGGATTCCACAGAGGACATTACCCATAAACATCACCGGAATTCTATTGAGTATTTAAAAAAAATAAAAAATTAAAGTTAATATAGACACTCCTTCAAAAAGCACCAAAGTATATGTCAATTTTAATCATAAGATCAAGCATGTAGTTCCCCATGGAGCTTTTCTTGAAGGTAACCTCCAACCTCATTCGCAAGGTGTGTCGATCCATCCGGTGGCTTCATCATCACATTTTATGTTGTCCAGGAACCTATACAAAATGGTTTTCGTTATGTCCAGTGTTATTTCCATAATTCTATGAAGCTGATGAGGACCACCTCTCGGAACCTCATGTAGGATCATCTACGAAGACACCCAAACATCTACTGGAGAAAGGGTTACAATCTCAACCAGATGCCGTCTTCCAAAAATATACAGGGTGCACCCGGGGTGATTGCATAGCCCCTAAAGTACAAATAAGCAATATTTCAAGTGTTTTCATTGGGGTCCTATATACCAAATGCTAAATTAATAGTTTTTTTTTAATTGCCCCAATTCCAAGTTTATGCTAAAATCATTTGGCCATGACTGCCTTAAATCCTTTGCTCTATTTCACGTCTTCAGCGTCCATGTGCATCATGGACCCCGAGATGACCTCTTCTCTTCTCACATTCTTTTCTTTTCCACACTTCAGATTTTCAGGACTTGGAAAGAATTATTTGACTTCTCAATTGGAAAATTCTTCCTCCTATGTAAATATTCCTATATTTTTTTTTTTTCCTAGACAGCTGTCTCCGTGCAGAAAAGGTTTTGTGAGGCCACTGGGCAAAAGTAGCTGAAATTCAGTTGAAAAACCGCAGCTGTGTTACCGGGGTCTGGATGATATTTACAGTGAAATCACTTTGAGGCTACTTTTCAGAAAATATTAGGATATTACTTATGCGTCATTGAAAGGTCTCATTTCAGTTTACTTTTATATTGGGTGATCTAATGGTAGCTAAAGGACAATGAAGGTTGAAGAATACATTTCAAAAACCTGACCGGCACATCCAAACATAGACTCAGTGTGAATAGGTGCTGAACCTAGAGTCGCCAACTCGTATATAGTCAAGTAAATAAGGCAGCACACTGCAGCGCTAGAACATACAAACTTGATAAACGAAATTTGAACTGCATTACTGCACTAGAAATATGAAAAATGAGAGCGTTTAGCGCCTAAAAATGGCCAATTTTATGTGTACCTGGTAGCCCCTTTACGGCATCTCTCTTATACCAGGTCCTACACTTGCCTTACCTCGCTGAGAATAAACGTCTCCATCTGAATGGGTACATTTTAGGCAGTGTGCTGCCTTATTTACTTAATGAAGGTTGAAGGACTTGCCAGGTATACTAAAGTACAATAGCTGCTGGCACCATCCCAACAAAACTTTAAAAAAATTCTAGCCAGTACTTCAAGCGGTCTAATACATTTCGGTAATGAAGAACAAGAGGAATCGGGATTTGCTAATGTGTAGAATCTGAAGAAGTTTGTGTAATTAGGTCAGTACCAGTCAAGAATATGTTGAAAGAGGACAAAACAAGGAAATGATACCAATACGAGAGGCAGAAAATCCTTTAAGGAGATGATATTTGAGTCTGTTTGACGAAATGGTGACACGTAATCCGCATGTGCCGACCAGCTTCTCTACTTGTTCATGGCACTGGAGCCTATCGGTAGTAAGTTTATGAATACATTGATCAATATTTCAACAAAGGGTCAAATGCAGAGGCGTAGCTAGGATTTTGGTTCAGGGGGGCGGGCGAAACTTCTGAGTGGGCCCCTAACAAGGTAACCTTGATTACAGCTCAGTGACGCACCCTGTTATGAAAGGCAATTCAGTATCACAATGGACATGGAGGTCAGAGCACATACAGTGATCTGACAATAACCCAAAATCATAGAACGAGCTCTGAGACGTGGGAACTCTGCAGACCGCAATCCCTAATCCTCTCCAAACAACACTAGAGGCAGCCGTGGATTGCGCCTAACTCTGCCTATGCAACTCGGCACAGCCTGGGAAACTAACTAGCCTGAAGATAGAAAATAAGCCTACCTTGCCTCAGAGAAATACCCCAAAGGAAAAGGCAGCCCCCCACATATAATGACTGTGAGTAAAGATGAAAAGACAAACGTAGGGATGAAATAGATTCAGCAAAGTGAGGCCCGACTTTCTTAACAGAGCGAGGATAGGAAAGATGACTTTGCGGTCTACACAAAACCCTAAAGAAAACCACACAAAGGGGGCAAAAAGGCCCTCCGTACCGAACTAACGGCACGGAGGTGCACCCTTTGCGTCCCAGAGCTTCCAGCAAAACAATTAGACAAGCTGGACAGAAAAAATAGCAAACAAATGGCAAAGAAGAACTTAGCTATGCAGAGCAGCAGGCCACAGGAATGATCCAGGGAAAAACAAGTCCAACACTGGAACATTGACAGGAAGCCAGGAACAAAGCATTAGGTGGAGTTAAGTAGAGAAGCACCTAACGACCTCACCAGATCACCTGAGGGAGGAAACTCAGAAGCCGCAGTACCACTTTCCTCCACAAACGGAAGCTCCCAGAGAGAATCAGCCGAAGTACCACTTGTGACCACAGGAGGGAGCTCTGCCACAGAATTCACAACAGTACCCCCCCCCCTTGAGGAGGGGTCACCGAACCCTCACCAGAGCCCCCAGGCCGACCAGGATGAGCCACATGAAAGGCACGAACAAGATCGGGAGCATGGACATCAGAGGCAAAAACCCAGGAATTATCTTCCTGAGCATAACCCTTCCATTTAACCAGATACTGGAGTTTCCGTCTTGAAACACGAGAATCCAAAATCTTCTCCACAATATACTCCAATTCCCCCTCCACCAAAACCGGGGCAGGAGGGTCAACAGATGGAACCATAGGTGCCACGTATCTCCGCAACAATGACCTATGGAATACGTTATGTATGGAAAAAGAATCTGGGAGGGTCAGACGAAAAGACACAGGATTAAGAACCTCAGAAATCCTATACGGACCAATGAAACGAGGTTTAAACTTAGGAGAGGAAACCTTCATAGGAATATGACGAGAAGATAACCAAACCAGATCCCCAACACGAAGTCGGGGACCCACACGGCGTCTGCGATTAGCGAAACGTTGAGCCCTCTCCTGGGACAAGGTCAAATTGTCCACTACATGAGTCCAAATCTGCTGCAACCTGTCCACCACAGTATCCACACCAGGATAGTCCGAAGACTCAACCTGTCCTGAAGAGAAACGAGGATGGAACCCAGAATTGCAGAAAAATGGCGAAACCAAGGTAGCCGAGCTGGCCCGATTATTAAGGGCGAACTCAGCCAAAGGCAAAAAGGACACCCAGTCATCCTGATCGGCAGAAACAAAGCATCTCAGATAAGTTTCCAAGGTCTGATTGGTTCGTTCGGTCTGGCCATTAGTCTGAGGATGGAAAGCCAAGGAAAAAGACAAGTCAATGCCCATCCTACCACAAAAGGCTCGCCAAAACCTCGAAACAAACTGTGAACCTCTGTCATTAACGATATTCTCTGGAATGCCATGTAAACGAACCACATGCTGGAAGAACAATGGCACCAAATCAGAGGAGGAAGGCAATTTAGACAAGGGTACCAGATGGACCATCTTAGAAAAGCGATCACAGACCACCCAAATGACTGACATCTTTTGAGAAACGGGAAGATCTGAAATAAAATCCATAGAGATATGTGTCCAAGGCCTCTTCGGGACCGGCAAGGGCAAAAGCAACCCACTGGCACGAGAACAGCAGGGCTTAGCCCGAGCACAAATTCCACAGGACTGCACAAAAGTACGCACATCCAGCGACAGAGATGGCCACCAAAAGGATCTAGCCACTAACTCTGGTACCAAAGATTCCAGGATGACCAGCCAACACCGAACAATGAACCTCAGAGATAACTTTATTCGTCCACCTATCAGGGACAAACAGTTTCTCCGCTGGACAACGATCAGGTTTATCAGCCTGAAATTTTTGCAGCACCCGCCGCAAATCAGGGGAGATGGCAGACACAATTACTCCCTCCTTGAGGATACCCGCCGGCTCAGACAAACCCGGAGAGTCGGGCACAAAACTCCTAGACAGAGCATCCGCCTTCACATTTTTAGAGCCCGGACGGTACGAAATCACAAAGTCAAAACGGGCAAAAAACAGCGACCAACGAGCCTGTCTAGGATTCAACCGCTTGGCAGACTCGAGATAAGTCAAGTTCTTATGATCAGTCAATACCACCACGCGATGCTTAGCTCCTTGAAGCCAATGACGCCACTCCTCGAATGCCCACTTCATGGCCAGCAACTCTCGGTTGCCCACATCATTATTTCGCTCAGCAGGCGAAAACTTCCTGGAAAAAAAAGCGCATGGTTTCATCACTGAGCAATCAGAACCTCTCTGCGACAAAACAGCCCCTGCTCCAATCTCAGAAGCATCAACCTCGACCTGGAACGGAAGAGAAACATCTGGCTGACACAACACAGGGGCAGAAGAAAAACGACGCTTCAACTCCTGAAAAGCCTCCACAGCAGCAGAAGACCAATTGACCACATCAGCACCCTTCTTGGTCAAATCGGTCAATTGTTTGGCAATACTAGAAAAATTGCAGATGAAGCGACGATAAAAATTAGCAAAGCCCAGGAACTTTTGCAGACTTTTCAGAGATGTCGGCTGAGTCCAATCAAGGATGGCTTGGACCTTAACAGGATCCATCTCGATAGTAGAAGGGGAAAAGATGAACCCCAAAAATGAAACCTTCTGCACACCAAAGAGACACTTTGATCCCTTCACAAACAAAGAATTAGCACGCAGGACCTGAAAAACCGTTCTGACCTGCTTCACATGAGACTCCCAATCATCCGAGAAGATCAAAATGTCATCCAAGTACACAATCAGGAATTTATCCAGGTACTCTCGGAAGATGTCATGCATAAAGGACTGAAACACTGATGGAGCATTGGCAAGTCCGAATGGCACCACTAGATACTCAAAATGACCCTCGGGCGTATTAAATGCAGTTTTCCATTCATCGCCTCGCCTGATTCGCACCAGATTATACGCACCACGAAGATCTATCTTGGTGAACCAACTAGCCCCCTTAATCCGAGCAAACAAATCAGATAACAATGGCAAGGGGTACTGAAATTTAACCGTGATCTTATTTAGAAGGCGGTAATCTATACAAGGTCTCAGCGAACCATCCTTCTTGGCTACAAAAAAGAACCCTGCTCCTAATGGCGACGATGACGGGCGAATATGCCCCATCTCCAGGGATTCCTTCACATAACTGCGCATAGCGGCGTGCTCAGGCATGGATAAATTAAACAGTCGACCTTTTGGGAATTTACTACCAGGAATCAAATTGATAGGACAATCACAATCCCTATGCGGAGGTAGGGTATCGGACTTGGGCTCATCAAATACATCCCGGTAATCAGACAAGAACTCTGGAACCTCAGAAGGGGTGGATGATGAAATTGACAGAAATGGAACATCACCATGTACCCCCTGACAACCCCAGCTGGACACCGACATGGATTTCCAATCTAATACTGGATTATGGGCTTGTAGCCATGGCAACCCCAACACGACCACATCATGCAGATTATGCAATACCAGAAAGCGAATAACCTCCTGATGTGCAGGAGCCATGCACATGGTCAGCTGGGTCCAGTATTGAGGCTTATTCTTGGCCAAAGGCGTAGCATCAATTCCTCTCAAGGGAATAGGACACTGCAAGGGCTCCAAGAAAAACCCACAACGCTTAGCATATTCCAAGTCCATCAAATTCAGGGCAGCGCCTGAATCCACAAATGCCATGACAGAATACGATGACAAAGAGCAGATCAAGGTAACGGACAGAAGAAATTTTGACTGTACTGTACCAATGCTGGCAGACCTAGCGAACCACTTAGTGCGCTTAGGACAATCAGAGATAGCATGAGTGGAATCACCACAGTAGAAACACAGACCATTAAGACGTCTGTGTTCTTGCCGTTCAACTCTGGTCAAAGTCCTATCACACTGCATAGGCTCAGGTTCATGCTCAGATAATACCGCCAAATGGTGCACAGATTTACGCTCACGCAAGCGTCGACCGATCTGAATGGCCAAAGACATAGACTCATTCAAACCAGCAGGCATAGGAAATCCCACCATGACATCCTTAAGGGCTTCAGAGAGACCCTTTCTGAATATAGCTGCAAGCGCAGATTCATTCCATTGAGTGAGTATAGACCACTTTCTAAATTTCTGACAATATACCTCTATCTCATCCTGAGCCTGACAAAGAGCCAGCAAATTTTTTTCTGCCTGATCCACTGAATTAGGCTCATCGTACAGCAACCCAAGCGCCAGGAAAAACGCATCAATATTACTCAATGCAGGATCTCCTGGCGCAAGAGAAAATGCCCAGTCCTGAGGGTCGCCACGCAAAAAAGAAATGACGATCCTAACCTGTTGAACTGTGTCACCAGAGGAGCGAGGTTTCAAAGCCAGAAATAGTTTACAATTATTTTTGAAACTCAGAAATTTAGTTCTATCTCCAAAAAACAAATCTGGAATAGGAATTCTCGGTTCTAACAAAGAATTCTGAACCACAAAATCTTGAATATTTTGAACTCTTGCCGTGAGCTGATCCACACATGAAGACAGACCTTTAATATCCATTGCTACACCTGTGTCCTGAACCACCAAAAATGTCTAGGGGAAAAAAAAGGCAAAACACAGTGCAAAGAAAAAAAAATGGTCTCAGAACTTCTTTTTTCCCTCTATTGAGAATCATTAGCACTTTTGGCTTCCTGTACTGTTATGAAAGGCAATTCAGTATCACAATGGACATGGAGGTCAGAGCACATACAGTGATCTGAC
Source organism: Ranitomeya imitator (assembly GCF_032444005.1). Lineage (NCBI taxonomy): Eukaryota > Metazoa > Chordata > Amphibia > Anura > Dendrobatidae > Ranitomeya > Ranitomeya imitator. The sequence continues at coordinate 1,237,032,505 of NC_091282.1, read as the reverse complement.
AATAACCCAAAATCATAGAACGAGCTCTGAGACGTGGGAACTCTGCAGACCGCAATCCCTAATCCCGTGGATTGCGCCTAACTCTGCCTATGCAACTCGGCACAGCCTGAGAAACTAACTAGCCTGAAGATAGAAAATAAGCCTACCTTGCCTCAGAGAAATACCCCAAAGGAAAAGGCAGCCCCCCACATATAATGACTGTGAGTAAAGATGAAAAGACAAACGTAGGGATGAAATAGATTCAGCAAAGTGAGGCCCAACTTTCTTAACAGAGCGAGGATAGGAAAGATAACTTTGCGGTCTACACAAAACCCTAAAGAAAACCACGCAAAGGGGGCAAAAAGACCCTCCGTACCGAACTAACGGCACGGAGGTGCACCCTTTGCGTCCCAGAGCTTCCAGCAAAACAATTAGACAAGCTGGACAGAAATAATAGCAAACAAATGGCAAAGAAGAACTTAGCTATGCAGAGCAGCAGGCCACAGGAATGATCCAGGGAAAAACAAGTCCAACACTGGAACATTGACAGGAAGCCAGGAACAAAGCATTAGGTGGAGTTAAGTAGAGAAGCACCTAACGACCTCACAAGATCACCTGAGGGAGGAAACTCAGAAGCCGCAGTACCACTTTCCTCCACAAACGGAAGCTCCCAGAGAGAATCAGCCGAAGTACCACTTGAGACCACAGGAGGGAGCTCTGCCACAGAATTCACAACAGCACCCTAATAGTGGAGGAGAACCTCAGCAGATGACCGCGCTGTATAGTGTGACCTCAGTTGCATAACTATCCAGTGCCCCATCCTGGCATATATTTGTCCCCCGTACTGCCATTGTTATGTAATGTATAAAAGAAAATAAACCATTATACTCATCAGGGGCTAACATAGAAGTCATGGGGATCCATATGAGAAGTATAATGCACCCCCATAGTACTCCTTATAGTATAATACACTCCCCATAGTCCCCCATATAGTATTGTACACTCCTCAGTCCTCCATATAGTATAATACACTCCTCCGTATATTAAAATACACTCTTCATAGTCCTCCATATAGCATAATACACTCTTCGTAGTGCTCCATATAGTATAATACACTGCTCAGTCCTCCATATAGTATAATACACCCCTCATAGTCCTCCATATAGTATAATACACTCCTCAGTCCTCCATTTAGTATTATACACTCCACATAGTCCTCCATATATTAAAATACACTGCTCAGTCCTCCATATAGTATAATACACTGCTCAAAGTGCTCCATATAGTATAATGCACCCCTCATAGTCCTCCATATAGTATAATATATTCCTCAGTCCTCCATTTAGTATTATACACTCCACATAGTCCTCCATATATTAAAATACACTGCTCAGTCCTCCATATAGTATAATACACTCCTCATAGTGCTCCATATAGTATAATGCACCGCCATCGTCATCCATGTAGTACAATTCACTTCCCATAGTATGATAGACCATAGTTCTTCATATAGTATAATATATTCCCCATAGTCCTCGATTCAGTATAATGCAGCCCACATATAGTATAATACAGCCACCCCACAGAGTATACTGCAGCCCTGCCATACAATACAATGTAACCCCTATAGAATATAATGCAGCCCCCCTCACAGTATAATGCAGCCCCTCCATACAGGGGCAGTGAGAAAGACATGAGCAAATGGTGACTAGGGGGCAGGGGACAAGGACACAAGGGGAGTAGGTGAGACAGGCACAATGGTAACATAGGGGGGCTAGGGAGCAAGGAAGACAGGCACAAGGGGACACATGGGGGCTAGGAGGCAGGGGAGAAGGTTACAAGGGACTAGTGGGCAAGGGAGACTGACACAAGGGGACAAGGGAGACTGGCACAAGGGGACACACAGGGACTAGTTGGCCAGGGAGACTGAGAAGGGGACACACAGGGACTAATGGGCAAGGAAGACTGGCACACGGGGACAAGGGACACAAGCATAAGGGGACAAGGGAGACAAGCGCAAGGGGACACACAGGGACTAGTGGGCAAGGGACACTGACACAAGGCTACACACGGGGACAAGGGATAGAAGCACAAGGGGACTCATAGGGACCAAGTGGAAGGGGAGAAGGGCACAATGGGACACACGGGGACTAGGGTGCAATGGAGACAGGCACAAGAGGACACAAGGGGACTCCGAGGGCAGAATAGATAGGGACGCAAGGGGACAGATGAAGATGGGGGGGGGAGACTTGGGAGGAGGGAAGAAGGGGGCACAGGGATTACAAGGACAGGGTAGATGGAGAACACACGGTGAGAAAGGGGACAGGGGAGACTTGAGAGCAGGGCAGACGAGTCACACGGGGACAAGGGGCAGGGAATGCATGGGGGGTGCAGGAGGACTCAGGGCATGGGAGATGAGGAGCACTGGGAGACCAGGGGAGGAGGAACAAGGTGTGTACGGGGAGCCCAGAGGAGCACCATGACCTGGGGACCTACTAGGACATGGGGCACGGGACAGCAGGGAGGAAACGGGGCTGGTGTCACAGGGGGCCAGGGACGCTGGGGGCCGAGACGGCGACACACGGGCAGCAGACACACCTCACTTCCGCCGGTCCCGTACACCTCCATGTTCATCCCCGGATCCTCCATATGGCTGAGCCGCTGCAGTATCCCCCTCCTGGGCGGCTTGGTCCACGTGCCCCCCACTAGGTCCGGAACCACCTGTTCCCGGTCCCAGCAGCCGCCACAGGCTTTGCCAATATGGCGGCCACCATCACCTGTGCAGATGCTGCACTGCCTGGGCCCCACACACAGCGGGTGCGCGATGAAGTGATGTCATCACGCACCCGCAGTGTCAGAGGCAGAGGGGAATGATGGGAGAGGGAGCATCAGCTGACACTCTCTCCTCCATCATTGCTTTGAACTGTACCGGCATCATAAACGCCGGTATAGTTCACTGCGGCGGCTGCGACGGGGGGAGTCGGGTGCCTCTGACCTATCGGGCCCCTGACTTGCCAGTCTGTCGTAGTTACGCCCCTGCCTCACACACACTACAGATATCACACACACACACTTCAGATATCACACACACACACACACTACAGATATCCCACACACACACACACACACACACACACACACACACACACACACACACTACAGATATCACACACACACTACACAGATATCACACACACACTACACAGATATCACACACACACTACAGATATCCCACACACACACACACACACACACACACACACACACACTACAGATATCACACACACACTACACAGATATCACACACACACTACACAGATATCACACACACTACAGATGTCATACACACACTACATATATAACACACGCACTACAGATATAACACACGCACACACACGCACTACAGATATCACACACACACACGCACTACAGATATCACACACGCACACACGCACTACAGATATCACACACACACTATAGATATCACACACCAGCTCATTCACACATCTCACACTCCTATCTGGTAAAGGGGAGGCTGATATTAACCTGCAGCTCCTCAGCTTCTCCTGCTTGCACACCGCTGTCATGTCCCGCCCCTCCCCCGCTCTCCCCTTCAGTCCCGGGGCTCAGAGCTGGAGACGCTGTCACAGTCTCACAGTGCTGACTGGAGCTGCTTCCAAGTTCCTCTCCCATACCCCGGCTGCCCCCTCCCCCTAGATATGCCTGGGACTGTTGCCGTGGGGAGGGATCTCCTCCTGCACTGCAGCATGGTGTCGGCCGGTGCCTCTGACCTGCCGGGGGAGGGCCCCTGACCAGCCGGGCCCCGTCGCAATGGCGACCGCTGCGACCGCGGTAGTTACGCCACTGGTGATATCTGTAACTTGTATGTAACCCCTTCTCATGTACAGCACCATGGAATCAATGGTGCTATATAAATAAATAATAATAATAATAGCTCATCCATCAATTTTTAGTCTATATGTGTACTGCTGGAATTATTTACATTTGCTTTTAGGATTTGCATTCAATAAAGTTCCATTTTTTTTTTATATCTTGCCCTGGAACATTTTTCTTTTCTGTTATATTTGCTGTCCCTGTGCCCTATTGGAGATCTTTAAATGTATTATTCACTAGGTTTATAATTTTCCGTTGCCGATATAGAGGAGTGTATAACCTGTATATTTTCTCACATAATAATAATAATCTTTATTTTTATATAGTGCTAACATATTCCGCAGCGCTTTACAGTTTTGCACACATTATCACATATATTTTTTATTCAGTAAATTACAGTGTGTCATTTAGCCATTAAATACTATTATGTCTCCTTACTATCAGTCTCCAGCTAATAGAAATCCTCGCAACTTCTCTAACCTATAACCCATTCACTTGACACCCGTTTCGCTGCTCCCTCTCTCTGGAGCACTGTGTCATGCCGGTTCAGTCTGTAAGAAACTGTGTTATTCAAGACCTCTTAGTTTCTCACAATCTATCCTTCCCGGGCCTCACAGAAACTTGGCTGGCACACTCTGACACGGCCTTACCTGCTACACTGTGTTATCGTGGCCTTCACTTCACCCACACTCCGTGCCCTGGCAATAATCATCGTGGAGAATTTGGCCTTCTACTTTGTAACAACTGAACCTTCAACCCAATCTTATCTCTACCCTCCGTTACTCTTCCTTCTTTTGACATGCACTCTGTCCATATACGCTCTCCCTGCAATCTCCAAATGGCCCTCATATACTGACCCCCTGGCCCTGCTACCACCTTTATCAATCACTTGTCCTCTTGGTTTCTACATACACTTTTCTTCTCTTGACATTCCTACCGCCATCATGGAACATCCTCATTGACACCCACTGAACAGTAGCCTCCAAACACTTGTCAATTGCTTCAGAATTTGGGCTTACACGATGATCCTCTATAGCCACCCACAAACAAATATAGACTAGACTTCATCTTCACCCATCTCTGTTCCCTATCTAAACTCACAATTTCACCTCTCCTCCTATCTGAGGCAGCTAGTGTCAGTAGGGGCAATTAGCCGTTAGCTTGGCATCTGGTTCCTACATGAGCAATCACAACCCTAGTCAGGGTATTATGCTGAGCATCTGTTCCATTTCTGTGTGCTAGTGACACAGCTCAGTTGCAGAGCATCTGATCTGTTTCTGTGTGCAAGTGACACAGCTCAGTTGCAGAGCATCTGTTTCGTTTCTGTGTGCGAGTGACACAGCTCAGTTGCAGAGCATCTCCTTCATTTCTGTGTGCGAGTGACACAGCTCAGTTGCAGAGCATCTCCTTCATTTCTGTGTGCGAGTGACATAGCTCAGTTGCAGAGCATCTGTTTTGTTTCTGTGCGAGAGTTCAGTTCATGCGGTGTTCACACTGAGTAGCATTCAACCCAGTGTGTGTGGGTAATCGCTCGCCGTGTATTCCGTCATTATTCACTAGCAGCAGTTTTCCTCCTCTGCACGGTGGACCCCGGGTTGCGATTGCACTTTATTATTTATTTTATTTAGTGCAATCCGCCAACCCTAACACCAACCTCACAAAAAAACCTGCGCCAAGCATCCAGGGTTACGGAGCGGCAGTGGAAGTAAATGCACTTGCAGAAAGATTGGATCTCACTCAAACAAGCAATTTTCACATTCAAGTCGGCCCTCAACTCTAGTAAACTGGTTGACTTTACAACTATCATATCTTCTCTACCTGTAACGCTGGTGTCCCTCCATAATTCCATAATTCCTCCATCTCCTTCTGACAGTTATGCCGACATGCTCACCGCCCAGTTATGTCCTCTGCTCCGCTGTCATGTTCCAGTACCTGCACACGCCACGTAAGTCTCTTTTTAGAACACTTATGGTGCGCGTATGCTCCCCGCCTCTTAAAGAGGTAGCACACACATTCCTCATGTGTCCTCAACCAATGGCTGGGAGGCGCTGAAGTGTTTAAGGCACCATCCCCTGCAGGGAGATGCCTGTGCAATACCTGTGTTTAGTTAGTCTGCAACCTACTAAACCATTGTCAGGTCCCATGTCGGTACCTAAATCTGAGTTCAGAACGTGAACCACCCTGTTGGTACCTGAAACTGAATCCTGAACCTGAACTGCCTTGTCGGTCCCTGAACCTGAAATCACTCTGTCAGTCCCTGAACCTGAAACCGCTCTGTCGGTTCCCAAACCTGAAACTGTTCTGTTGGTCCCTGAACCTGAAACCACTCTGTTGGTTCCTGATCCTGAAACAGCCTTGTGAGTCCCTGAACCTGAAAGCGCTCTGTCGTTCCCCGAATCTGAAACCGCTTTGTCTGTCTCTGAAACTTAAGCCGCTCTGACGGTACCTGAACCGGGAACCCCACTGTCAGTACCTGAACCTGAATCCATGCCGTCTGTTCCTGAAACTGAATATGTCCTATCTGTACGTGAACCTGGAACCATCCTGTCTTTACCTGAACCTGTTACCCATCATGTGAAATGTTCAAGGATCCACATTGTCTGAAACTGCACCAGTGTTAAAAGTTCCAGAACCAGCACAGTCTGAACCAGCACCAGCAACTGGTTCCACCATGGACTCAGAGACCATACTTGCATTCCATACAGGTAACAGTCAACAGTATCCCAGCTGGTTAGAGGGAAAGGAGCAGAGGGTAAGAGCACAGACATGCAGAGTAACGCCGGGGAAACAAGGTACAAATACTCCGGCATTACAGTATCCCCCTCCTCCGGCCCCCTCTTCTGAAGACTCAAAAGAACAAAAATTCCCAAAAAAGTTCACATGGGTTTGGCGATAAGCCCCACAGTTCACAATATGGCAGCAGAGTCCATCGCTTGAGAAATCTGAACCGCAGACCAAGTGGGGAATCAAGCAATCTAGTCCACACACCAAGTGGGGGTTCTGGCAGTCTACCCCGCTAACCAGGCAGGGCTCGGGAAAAGTTCTGTAGTCCATACAAGCTCAGCAGAGTCCATGGTCAGAGCTTAATGTAATGACGAACGAGGCTTAGCTTACGCTCCCATGTCTCCAGGCCACGACGACGTGGGGTGTGCTTCCCAGGTGGTAATAGAATGTGGACCCACTGGACCACAGGGGGGGGAAACCGGGCCTACCCGCACTAGGGAAGGGCAGCGACTGGGGTCTATGTCAGCTGAGCATGTGGGCAAGGTGGTAACATGCAAGACTAAATGACACCACACTACTTCAGGTATGAAGAAACATAAAGTTTACTAAACAAAGTCACCATACAGAAACAAGACTCCCGATTCCGCACATCAAGCAAAGGTGAACATCACAGGATAGCAGACGTCAAACGATTTCAAGAGGTCATCATGGGTTGATGCAGTTCAGGGTCATCTGTCATGGGCATATCAGAAGAACTTCTCTCTCAGGCCTCAGCCGTAGCACAGGTACAGCAGGGGAATATCAAACACCGCCCTCGGACACACGTCATCACAGGATGGACCCGAGGGAACAGGCCGGACATCGGGACACAGGCAAAACATGGACAGCACAGGTCTAGAAACATCGTTATACAGCTCTGGCAAAAATTAAGAGACCACCACATGAAAACCCTGTCATGGGTAGTGTCACGAATCACAGGGGGATATTTTTATCATCCCCACCGCTCCCAACAATATGTCATGAACCGGGGTTGTTCGTCTGCCTCCGGTTCCTTTCTGAAGGGGAGTTATCTATATCCCATTTCCCAGTTCCATTTGGAACTTGCAGCTCTCTGGCTCTCCCTTACCCTCAGGTCAGACAGGGTACTGCACCTATGATAATTAGTCGTCAGAAAGGCTGCCTTACTATGTCGTGGCTAATGGACACACTGCGGCACTACCAACTCCTCCCTTATTTTCGTGACCCGGTACAACAACTCCCCACTCATCAGAAAATGGGGAAATCTTGTGTCTGTCCCCGGCTCCTGTACCACCCCGTCAATAACTGTGACATTATTAAAAGCTTCCCTCAGAGTGGGGTCCCTATGTTGGGCAGTCCCAAAATTTTCACCAGTTACCTCTAACTCCAGAATGTCAGATGTAGGGGACACTTCCTCCTCATCCCCAACCAGAACACAAAAGGGAAACCTGTCTGACTCCGGGTGTGGCGACACCCTTCCAGGGTTCATTGGTTCCCTACTCTTGCTAGGGAGCTCAGAACCTTTTCCCCACAAATCCCAAAACAAACAGAAATCCCGGCCAATAATTATAGGGTGCAACAAGTCCTGCACGACGCCGACTATGTGGGACTCAGTGCCACATGCCGTTTCAATGTCCACCCTGGCCATAGGGTAGTCCTTTGCATCACCATTTATGCACCGCACTCCGACCTTCTTTCCCGGGAGCAGGTGGAGAGGAAAAGTGGCCCTCACCAGGGTCACTAGGCTCCCTGAGTCTAACAGTGCCGTTACTGCTCGACCGTTCACCTTTACAGGACACGCTTGAGGTCCCTCATTGGGCGGAGAGTTCACACTGCAGGCTGGATACGCATAGTATGAACAACGGCGTCCCATGCTGCAGTCCATCTGCTCAGTGGTCTGGGAACAACGGGCAGCTATATGTCCTGGCCCGTGGTACCTCCAACAAATAATATCACCCGTAGGGACCTTGGGCACCACCTCCCCCGCCCTTTGTGACCTTGGACGCGCCACCCCTTTTTGGGACTCAGCTCCCTTCTGGGACCCCCAGTACGGCATGGGTTGTCTCCCGGAGGAGCCTTCCAACCCTTGGTATCTCTCAACCAGTCCGATCAGCTCGTCGGCATTCTGGGGATCACCCTGGGCAACCCAAGACTGTATGGACCTCGGAAGGGAATGCACAAACCGATCCATCATCACTCATTCCACCATCTGTGCAGGAGGCACCTAAGCCAAAGGCTCTGCCTGGAACCAGCTGACGGTACTGGAACCCAGGGGGACCTATTCAAGATTTACTTCCAAAGAACCAGCTAATGGTGCCGGAACACAGATAGGCAGCAGAAGGTCCATATGAAAAAAAAATTGCAAGGCCGCGAACTGGCTGGAGTTACCGAAAACCCACAGTCCTACAGGGGGAGCTTGTCCTATTGGCACTATGGAACCAGTCTTGATTGCCAGTTCCCGCAGCCCACATAGGAAGCACCTAAACTGCAGGCACCACAGAGTCGGCTAACCCGACCGCAACCCGACAGGACAACGTATTGGAGGCTAAGTGCCAGGCTGGGCAGGAGGGAGTACCCGTGCCAAAGACACTTCTGAGCAGCAACTGGTGGTGTTGGAGCCCAGGGATTACAGGAGAAACAGAGTGTAGACTGAGGCCTAACTGGAGCAAGTTTAATATCTGTTGTAGTGTGAGAGTGGATGGAGCAGGAAAAATGCCGGATACACAGCAGGGGAGCAGCTGACGTTACTGAACCCCAATAACACGGCAGCAAGTGTTGACTGTGCAGATGGCACTTCTGAGCAGCAACTGGCAGTGTTGGAGCCCAGGTTCAATGCTAGAAACAGAGTGTAGGCTGAGGCCTAATTGGAGCAAGTTTAATATCTGTTGTAGTGGGAGAGTGGATGGAGCAGGAGAAATTGCCAGATACACAGGAGGGGAGCAGCTGACGTTACTGAACCCCAGTAACATGGCAGCAAGTGTTGACTGTGCAGACGGCACTTCTGAGCAGTAACTGGCAGTGTTGGAGCCCAGGGTCAATGCTAGAAACAGAGTGTAGGCTGAGGCCTAATTGGAGCAAGTTTAATATCTGTTGTAGTGTGAGAGTGGACAGAGCAGGAGAAATTGCCGGATATACAGCAGGGGAGCAGCTGACGTTACTAAACCCCAATAACATGGCAGCAAGTGTTGACTGTGCAGACGGCACTTTTGAGCAGCAGCAGGCAGTGTTGGAGCCCAGGGATTACAGTTCAGGTGGTAGAAACATGAACACAACAGGAGACCTGGATACTGTTGCCAACCTATTATTTAATCTGGAAGAGGACTGGCAAATTCCTTCGAGATCCAGGCCTTGTGGCGGGGACACAAAACTTTGCCACATTTGGGCCAAACTGGTCTTGCCTTGTGCTGAGCGCTGCTTCTGCTCCCTCTTTGTGCAGAGCTTCCTCCACTGCCTCGACACACTGAGCTGCATTGTGAAGCACTAGCAGCACTGCTCTCGGCTGGAATGGAGAACATGATGGAATGCACCAGTGTGTCTTGGTACTCCCACATTTTACGCTCCCGGTTCAACGGTGTTATGAGGCTTTGTAAGTTGTCCCGGTAGCGAGGATCTAGGAGGGTGTACACCCAATAATCAGCCGTGTTGAGAATGTGGGCGATGCAGCGGTCGTTTCTCAGGCACTGCAGCATGAAATCAACCATGTGCTGCAGACTGCCAACTGGCCAAGAAACGCTGTCCCCAGCTTGAGGCGTCATCTCTGCCTGCTCTGCATCACCCCACCATCGCTCTACATACTGACTACTAGAGCACTGTGTAACTCCCTCCCCTGGACAGATGTCTTCCTCCTTCATTGACTCCTCCTCATCCTCCTAACAAAGTTTCCCCCGCCTAGGCCTTTGTGAGGAACCATGTTGCGCAGACTGTCCAGAAGCAGATGGCATTTGTGACTCCTCATCCTCCACCTCTTCCACAACCTTCTCCCTAAGGCTACTTTCACATATCAGGTTTTCGCTGTTAGGCTAAATCCGGCTAAATTTAAAAAAAACGGATCCGGCGAATGTTGCCGCCGGATCCGTTTTTTTTTCTCATAGACTTGTATTAGTGCCGGATTGCGCCGGATGACTTTGCGTTTCCTCCAGTTTTTGCTGGATCCGGCAAATCAGCCATTTCCGGTTTCTGGAAAAAACGTCCATAGCAATGTCTTTTGTCTCCGGTGAAAAAGCCGGAAGCGCTGGATCCAGAAAATGTTTGCTAGAATGGAAGCCTATGGGAGCTGGAAGGTGTCGGTTCCGGAAAATGACGGATTCCGGCGCCGGATTCCGTTTTTTTAAACTGAGCATGCTCCAAATTTTTTTTATCCAATAATCTAGATATGCTAGCCGGATCCATCGAAAAAACGGATCCGTTGCATCAGTTTTTCACAATCTGCGCCGGATCTGGATTTTCCAACATTTGCCGGATTGGGCCTGATGCAAAAAACCTGATGTGTGAAAGTAGCCTTAGTGCTTGCAGTGTTTTTTCAAGCAGGCAGATAAGGGGGATAGTCATGTTGACTAGTGCATCACCTGCACTCGCCATCCGCGTGGAATCATCGAAGGCACGCAAAACGTGGCAGATGTCCTTCATAGGGGCCCACTCAGTGGTGGTGAAGTGTGAACGGCGCACAGTGCGACTTGTTTGCGCCTGATGCAGCTGGTACTCCATTACTGCTGCCTGCTGCTCACACAACCGCTCCAACATACAGTGGGGCAAAAAAGTATTTAGTCAGTCAGCAATAGTGCAAGTTCCACCACTTAAAAAGATGAAAGGCGTCTGTAATTTACATCATAGGTAGACCTCAACTATGGGAGACAAACTGAGAAAAAAAAATCCAGAAAATCACATTGTCTGTTTTTTTAACATTTTATTTGCATATTATGGTGGAAAATAAGTATTTGGTCAGAAACAAACAATCAAGATTTCTGGCTCTCACAGACCTGTAACTTCTTCTTTAAGAGTCTCCTCTTTCCTCCACTCATTACCTGTAGTAATGGCACATGTTTAAACTTGTTTTCAGTATAAAAAGACACCTGTGCACACCCTCAAACAGTCTGACTCCAAACTCCACTATGGTGAAGACCAAAGAGCTGTCAAAGGATACCAGAAACAAAATTGTAGCCCTGCACCAGGCTGGGAAGACTGAATCTGCAATAGCCAACCAGCTTGGAGTGAAGAAATCAACAGTGGGAGCAATAATTAGAAAATGGAAGACATACAAGACCACTGATAATCTCCCTCGATCTGGGGCTCCACGCAAAATCCCACCCCGTGGGGTCAGAATGATCACAAGAACGGTGAGCAAAAATCCCAGAACCACGCGGGGGGACCTAGTGAATGAACTGCAGAGAGCTGGGACCAATGTAACAAGGCCTACCATAAGTAACACACTACGCCACCATGGACTCAGATCCTGCAGTGCCAGACGTGTCCCACTGCTTAAGCCAGTACATGTCCGGGCCCGTCTGAAGTTTGCTAGAGAGCATTTGGATGATCCAGAGGAGTTTTGGGAGAATGTCCTATGGTCTGATGAAACCAAACTGGAACTGTTTGGTAGAAACACAACTTGTCGTGTTTGGAGGAAAAAGAATACTGAGTTGCATCCATCAAACACCATACCTACTGTAAAGCATGGTGGTGGAAACATCATGCTTTGGGGCTGTTTCTCTGCAAAGGGGCCAGGACGACTGATCCGGGTACATGAAAGAATGAATGGGGCCATGTATCGTGAGATTTTGAGTGCAAACCTCCTTCCATCAGCAAGGGCATTGAAGATGAAACATGGCTGGGTCTTTCAACATGACAATGATCCAAAGCACACCGCCAGGGCAACGAAGGAGTGGCTTTGTAAGAAGCATTTCAAGGTCCTGGAGTGGCCTAGCCAGTCTCCAGATCTCAACCCTATAGAAAACCTTTGGAGGGAGTTGAAAGTCCGTGTTGCCAAGCGAAAAGCCAAAAACATCACTGCTCTAGAGGAGATCTGCATGGAGGAATGGGCCAACATACCAACAACAGTGTGTGGCAACCTTGTGAAGACTTACAGAAAACGTTTGACCTCTGTCATTGCCAACAAAGGATATATTACAAAGTATTGAGATGAAATTTTGTTTCTGACCAAATACTTATTTTCCACCATAATATGCAAATAAAATGTTAAAAAAACAGACAATGTGATTTTCTGGATTTTTTTTTCTCAGTTTGTCTCCCATAGTTGAGGTCTACCTATGATTTAAATTACAGACGCCTCTCATCTTTTTAAGTGGTGGAACTTGCACTATTGCTGACTGACTAAATACTTTTTTGCCCCACTGTATGTAATGTTGAATTCCACCGGGTAGGTAGGTCACATATGATGCGATGTTCCGGAAGGCGGAATCGGCGCTGCAGAGCTGCAATGCGCGATCTTGCCATGCTGGAATGCCGCAAGTGAGCCCATTCTAGGCAGACCTTGTGCAGCAGAGCATCAAGATCCAGATAGTCCCTCAGAAAACTCTGCACGACCAAGTTGAGCACATGTGCCAGACATGAGATGTGAGTAAGGTTGCCTAGGCCCAGAGCTGCCACCAGATTTCGGCCATTGTCACACACTACCATGCCTGGCTGGAGATTCGCTGGCACAAACCACACGTCGCTCTCCTGCTTGATGGCATTCCAGAGCTCCTGCGCTGTGTGGCTTCGATTCCCCAAAGAAATTAATTTCAATACGGCCTGTTGACGTTTGGCCACGGCTGTGCTCATATCGGTCGTAACAGGTAAGCGTTCACGGGTCAAGGTGGAGGTAGACCGTCATGGCTCCTGCAGCGATGATTCTGAGGAACTGGAGTATGAGGAGAAGTCAATGTGTACAGACTGGATTCCTGCAATCCTTGGAGTTGGCAGAACACGTACAGCGCCATTCTCAAGATCTGTACCCGGCTCCACAACATTTACCCAATGGGCAGTGAGGGAAAGGTATTGCCACTGTCCATAGTTCCTGGTCCACGCATCGGTGGTCAGGTGGACCTTGCTACTGACAGCGTTGAGTAGCGCATGTTTAATGTTTCCCTCCATATGCTTTTGCAGGGCAGGGATGGCTTGCCTGCTGAAATAAAAGCGGCTGGGCACATTGTATTGTGGGACTGCCAATGCCATTAAGTTACGGAAGGTGTCAGTCTCCACCAGCCTGAATGAGAGCATTTCAAGGGACAGTAGTTTTGCAATGCCAGCATTCAGAGCCTGTGCTCGGGGGTGGTTTACCGAGTATGGCCGCCTTTTCTCCCATGTCTGTGCTACCAATGGCTGTAGACTGGCTTGAGAGTGTGAGGATGACAGGGAACGTGGTGCTGTGGGTGGAATTACACTGGGTCTCTGGACAACAGTGCCAGAGGTTCTTCCATGGCTATCCTGTGAGGAAGCTGAACCAGCTGTGTGTGAGCTGGAGGAAGAGGCTACAACACGAGCTGAAGAGGTGGTAGGCGGCGCTGTAGGTTGGCCTAGGTCTTCAGTGTGTTTTTGTAACTCCACCACATGCTTGGTCCGCACATGTTTCCACATATTTGTGGTATTGAGGTTGCTGACACTTTTCCCTCTTTTCACTTTCTGATTACACAGCTTGCATTTGACAAAGCAAATGTCATCTGCAACTGTGTCACAAAAGGACCAGGCACTGCAAGTCTTGGGAGTGCACGTTTTGGGTTTTGGAAGAGGCATGTTCCTAATGGGTGCCGAAGTGGAGGCTACAGGCAACCCAGTCTGCCCCCTCCCTCCTTTTTGGGCCGTTCGGGGAATCTCTTCCTCAGAGCTACTCCCACCACCTTCCTGTACCTCACGCCATGATGGGTCAAGGACCTCATAATCTTCCAACAACTGCTTCTCCTGGGTAGTCTCGGCAGCACAGTACGCACCAGAAAGTGGCACCTGAGTCTCATCATCAGATGTGTACTGAGGTGTGCTGACCGTAGGCACCGGCCCATCTGCCTCTTCAGATTCAGAGAGACAAAGCATTTGCGCATCACTGCATACTGCCTCTTCTTCTATTTCTCGAATGCTGCTTGGCTGGCCCCCTCTTTCCAAGCCAAGAGATTCAGAGAACAGAAGTAGAGATGGCTCCTGTCCAGGGCTCTCTGACTGCCTGGGCAATTTGGCAGGTGGTGAAGAGACAGATGGGTGCTTTTCAGTGCTCTGGACCTGAGAGGATGTGGCACTAATTGAAGTCGATATGTTAGCTGCCATCCATCTGACAACGGTTTCAATTTGTTAGTCCCGCAGCAGTGGGGTACGGCGATCTTCTACAAAGCTGCGCATAAAGGACTGTTCCCTGGTAAAACTGGGGGATGCTGAGTCACTGGTACCCGCAGCATGCACAGAATCCCCACGTCCTCTCCCTGCAGAAACTCCACGGCCACGACCACGTCCCTTACTCCATGCCTTCTTCATCTCGGTAGACTGATAAAGATAGGCAGAAAAGTACTAAGGGTTTAGTGTGCTTATTCCTGAACAGCTGCTAACAGGTATACTGTAAGAAACACTAATTTTATAAAGTGTGGATTAGACTTTAATATGAGCTAATGTGGCCTACACAACTGTAAAGTGGAGTGTTTGGTGAACTTTATTTAGGTCTTTTTTTTTACAAAAAAAATGGATGTGCCTAAAGATGTAAAACCGATCGTATCACAAACTTTTTGTAGCTATTACAATGCAGAAATGTAACCTACAATGTAATAGATGAGGCTCCAAAAAATAGGCTAATACTAATCTGGCTGGGCTGCAGGGCACAAGGCTGCAGAAAGGCTCCTCTATCTACTCCTATATAATGTTTGCACGCAATCTAGCTGGATATGGATGGAAACACACTAAGGCTGCCGTCACACTAGCAGTATTTGGTCAGCATTTTACATCAGTATTTGTAAGCCAAAACCAGGAGTGGAACAATTAGAGGAAAGGTATAATAGAAACATATGCACCATGTCTGCATTTATCACCCACTCCTGGTTTTGGCTTGCAAATACTGATGTAAATTACTGACCAAATACTGCTAGTGTGACGGCAGCCTAATAGGAGAAATCAGGAAAAATGGGCAGCAGCACTAATGAAAAATAGGACAATGTAACAGTATGAGGCAGTGACGCACGCTGAGCGGACTACAACCAGATGTGGCTGCAGAACACACTACAGCGTGAGCTTCACTCACACACAGTGACCTCGCAGACCGCCGTGAACGGCGCTGCAAGGCGGCAGAAAAGCTCCTCTATCTACTCCTGTATAGTGTTTGCACGCTATCTAGCTGGATACGGATGGAAATACACTAATAGGAGAAATCAGGAAAAATGTGCAGCAGCACAAATGCAGAAAAGGACAATGTAACAGTATGAGGCAGTGACGCACGCTGAGGGAACTACAACCAGATGTGGCTGCAGAACACACTGCAGCGTGAGCTGCACTCACACACACAGAGACCTTGCAGACAGCCGTGAAGAGCACTGCAAGGCAAAAAAAAGCTTCTCACACAGCGGTTGCTAAAGTAGCCTGGGTAAAGCACAATGAAGCAAATCACTATCTCTAAACTGTCCCTCAGTCAGAACAGCAGCATCCTGTCCCTAACTGAATTCACAGCAGAGTGAACCCAAAATGGCAGCGGCGGCTGTTATAGTGCATCATGACATCATTTGAGCAGCCAATCACAGCCATGCCAGTAGTTACATGCCTAACATGCATAACAGGATGTGCCCACACTTCTTAGGATTCCTCATTGGCTGAATTAAATCAAACTGGCTCATAGCATTATGGGAACTTCCGATTCCGGTATTCGATATTGCAAAAGTATCGGAACTCAGTATCGGAACGCCGACATCATCAAAACCAGTTGTGCTCCTCGATGCAAGTGTAAGATTGACGTATATCATTGTCTATATCTAGATTTGCCAACTTTTTAGGTGTTATTTTTGGACTTCAACTTGTCCAAAAATTATAGATGAGTAACTGTTTTATAATGGATTCAAAAACTCAAGATAAATGGAATCACACACAATTTATTATTATTATTATTATTTATTCGTAAAGCACAAATAATTTCAGCGTGTTGTACATGTGAGAAAGGTTATATACATATTAGATATATAAATATAAGATATAAAACTGACACAGATGGGGAGTACCCTTCCTTTGTGGGCTTATAATCTACAGGGTAAAAGGGAAGGAGACATTATGTCAGGAAAGGTGGATCACAGCGTGGTCATTGCAGGCTGTAGTGAGGTGGCAGTAAGGTCATTGCAGGCTGCAGACTTTCTTTAAGAGATGAGTTTTCAGGTTCTTTTTGAAAGATCCAAAAGTGGGAGACAATCAGACATGCTAAGATTTTGAAAGTCAGAGGGTTGGGGATGCTTGGGAGAAGTCTTGAAGGCGATTGAGTACAAGAGTGGATATAACGCCGGTGGGTTTGTACCTTGTTTCCCCGTCGTTACTCTGCATATCTGGAATAAAAGGCGCTATTAAAATGTATAATAATAAAAAATAATAATAATATCTGTGCTCTTACCCTTTGTTCCTTTCCCCCAAATCAGCTGTGATACTGTTGACTGTTATGGATTCTGCTCAGTTCCCTGCTCTGCTGCTTAGCCGTATATGTGTTGTAGAGTCTTTTCTCCGCTGCACAACCACCCGTGTGTGCATTCCCTGGCTCCCACTTTGGAAGCTATCCACGAGCTGCAAGGTCCTCTGCAGCTGGTGCATGACTTACCATGCATTTACAGGCTTGCAGCCACTGCCAGATGCCTTAGGCCTCAGTTCCTGTGCTGGCTATGCTGTACTGGCTTCTGTCTGTGCTTAGGGTGCGCACGGCCACACCTTCCCCGCTTTTATTAAGGGCAGTGTGTGTGCTTGAATTGCTTTCCCCAGCCTATTGCTGAGGGGCAGCTCCTATTTAAAGTTCCTTTTCCCTGTTGGACGTTGCCAAAGCTTCTCATTAGGTTGCAGAACCTAGCCATGTGTGTTTGGCCCAGCATGCCACTCCTGGTCTGCCTTGTCTTCAGCTCCTGTTCTGCCTGTTACCAGTTCTGGGAAAGCTAATGTCTTTGTCCCTGGACCCGTCCTGTCTATGTGTTGATACCAAAGTCCTTGCCCTTGAATGGGAATTCCTGCTATGTGATGTTCCTGAAGTTCTTCTGTGTCTTGAACCTTGTACCCAGTGACTGTGAGTTTCTTGTAATCTGTGTCTTGAAAATTAATCTGTGTTCGTCTTCTGAAGATGGAGTCCGGTGTTCCTGCTGAGAATCTACTATGCTGTGCTCAGCAATTGACCAAAAGCATAACAAACCACAGCATAATACAGTTACAAAAATATTCTAATGCAAACATATGTAATCATAAGCTGGGCCCACAGAAAAAGGGGGGGGGACTGAAAATGGACTAGTCGCTAATAACCATAGAACAGAACATGACCCAGTATCAGCACGGGTTTACTAGGGACCGTTCATGTCAGACTAATTTGATCAGTTTCAATGAAGAGGTAAGTTCCGGATTGGACCAAGGGAACCCAGTGGATGTAGTGTATATGGACTTTTCAAAAGCTTTTGATACGGTGCCACACAAAAGGTTGATACATAAAATGAGAATAATGGGGATGGGGAAAATATGTGCAAGTGGGTTGAGAGCTGGCTCAGGGATAGGAAACAAAGGGTGGTTATTAATGGAGCACACTCGGACTGGGTAGCGGTTAGCAGTGGGGTACCACAGGGGTCAGTATTGGGCCCTCTTCTTTTTAACATATTTATCAATGACCTTGTAGGGGGCATTCAGAGTAGAATTTCAATATTTGCAGATGACACTAAACTCTGCAGGGTAATCAATACAGAGGAGGACAATTTTATATTACAGGATGATTTATGTAAACTAGAAGCTTGGGCTGATAAATGGCAAATGAGCTTTAATGGGGATAAATGTATAATTATGTGCTAAATTCTAAAACTCTGGGCAAAACCGTCAATGAAAAAGACCTGGGTGTATGGATGGATGACAAACTCATATTCAGTGGCCAGTGTCAGGTTATGGTAGTTATATTCCTGTACATAGGAGCAGTATTATAGCAGTTATATTCTTGTACATAGGAGCAGTATTATAGTAGTTATATTCTTGTACATAGGAGCAGTATTATAGTAGTTATATTTTTGTACATAGAGGCAGTATTATAGTAGTTATATTCTTGTACATAGGAGCAGTATTATAGTAGTTATATTCTTGTACATAGGAGCAGTATTATAATAGTTATATTCTTGTGCATAGGGGGCAGTATTATAGTAGTTATATTCTTGTACACAGCGGCAGTATTATAATAGTTATATTCTTGTACATAGGAGCAGTATTATAGTAGTTATATTTTTGTACATAGAGGCAGTATTATAGTAGTTATATTTTTGTACATAGGGGCTGTATAATAGTAGTTATATTCTTGTACATAGGGGCAGTATTATAGTAGTTATATTCTTGTATATAGGGGCAGTATAATAGTAGTTATATTCTTGTACATAGGGGCAGTATTATAGTAGTTATATTGTACATAGGGGCAATATTATAGTAGTTATATTCTTGTACATAGGGGCAGTATTATAATAGTTATATTCTTGTACATAGGAGCAGTATTATAGTAGTAGTTATATTCTTGTACATAGGGGCAGTATTATAGAAGTTATATTCTTGTACATAGGAGCAGTGTTATAGTAGTTATATTCTTGTACACAGCGGCAGTATTATAGTAGTTATATTCTTGTATATAGGGGCAGTATTATAGTAGTTATATTCTTGTACATAGGGGCAGTATTATAGTAGTTATATTCTTGTACATAGGGGCAGTATTATAGTAGTTATATTCGTGTACATAGGGGGCAGTATTATAGTAGTTATATTCTTGTACATAGGGGCAGTATTATAGTAGTTATATTCTTGTACATAGGGGCAGTATTATAGTAGTTATATTCTTGTACATAGCGGCAGTATTATAATAGTTATATTCGTGTACATAGGGGGCAGTATTATAATAGTTATATTCTTGTACATAGGAGCAGTATTATAGTAGTAGTTATATTCTTGTACATAGGGGCAGTATTATAGAAGTTATATTCTTGCACATAGGAGCAGTATTATAGTAGTTATATTCTTGTACACAGCGGCAGTATTATAATAGTTATATTCTTGTACATAGGAGCAGTATTATAGTAGTTATATTTTTGTACATAGAGGCAGTATTATAGTAGTTATATTTTTGTACATAGGGGCAGTATTATAATAGTTATATTCTTGTACATAGGAGCAGTATTATAGTAGTTATATTTTTGTACATAGAGGCAGTATTATAGTAGTTATATTCTTGTACACAGCGGCAGTATTATAATAGTTATATTCTTGTACATAGGAGCAGTATTATAATAGTTATATTCTTGTACATAGGAGCAGTATTATAGTAGTTATATTTTTGTACATAGAGGCAGTATTATAATAGTTATATTCTTGTACATAGGAGCAGTATTATAGTAGTAGTTAAATTCTTGTATATAGGAGCAGTATTATAGTAGTTATATTCCTGAACATAGGAGCAGTATTATAGCAGTTATATTCTTGTACATAGGAGCAGTATTATAGTAGTTATATTCTTGTACATAGGAGCAGTATTATAGTAGTTATATTTTTGTACATAGAGGCAGTATTATAGTAGTTATATTTTTGCACATAGGGGCAGTATTATAATAGTTATATTCTTGTACATAGGATCAGCATTATAGTAGTTATATTTTTGTACATAGAGGCAGTATTATAATAGTTATATTCTTGTACATAGAAGCAGTAATATAGTAGTTATATTTTTGTACATAGAGGCAGTATTATAATAGTTATATTCTTATACATAGGAGCAGTATTATAGTAGTTATATTCCTGTACATAGGAGCAGTATTGTAGCAGTTATATTCTTGTACATAGGAGCAGTATTATAGTAGTTATATTCTTGTACATAGGAGCAGTATTATAGTAGTTATATTTTTGTACATAGAGGCAGTATTATAATAGTTATATTCTTGTACATAGGAGCAGTATTATAGTAGTAGTTATATTCTTGTACATAGGAGCAGTATTATAGTAGTTATATTCCTGTACATAGGAGCAGTATTATAGCAGTTATATTCTTGTACATAGGAGCAGTATTATAGTAGTTATATTCTTGTACATAGGAGCAGTATTATAGTAGTTATATTTTTGTACATAGAGGCAGTATTATAGTAGTTATATTCTTGTACATAGGAGCAGTATTATAGTAGTTATATTCTTGTACATAGGAGCAGTATTATAATAGTTATATTCTTGTGCATAGGGGGCAGTATTATAGTAGTTATATTCTTGTACACAGCGGCAGTATTATAATAGTTATATTCTTGTACATAGGAGCAGTATTATAGTAGTTATATTTTTGTACATAGAGGCAGTATTATAGTAGTTATATTTTTGTACATAGGGGCTGTATAATAGTAGTTATATTCTTGTACATAGGAGCAGTATTATAGTAGTTATATTCTTGTACATAGGAGCAGTATTATAGTAGTTATATTTTTGTACATAGGAGCAGTATTATAGTAGTTATATTCTTGTACATAGGAGCAGTATTATAGTAGTTATATTCTTGTACATAGGAGCAGTATTATAGTAGTTATATTTTTGTACATAGAGGCAGTATTATAGTAGTTATATTCTTGTACATAGGAGCAGTATTATAGTAGTTATTTTCTTGTACATAGGAGCAGTATTATAATAGTTATATTCTTGTGCATAGGGGGCAGTATTATAGTAGTTATATTCTTGTACACAGCGGCAGTATTATAATAGTTATATTCTTGTACATAGGAGCAGTATTATAGTAGTTATATTTTTGTACATAGAGGCAGTATTATAGTAGTTATATTTTTGTACATAGGGGCAGTATTATAGTAGTTATATTTTTGTACATAGGGAGCAGTATTATAGTAGTTATATTTTTGTACATAGGGGCTGTATAATAGTAGTTATATTCTTGTACATAGGAGCAGTATTATAGTAGTTATATTTTTGTACATAGAGGCAGTATTATAGTAGTTATATTCTTGTACATAGGGGCAGTATTATAGTAGTTATATTCTTGTACATAGGAGCAGTATTATAGTAGTTATATTCTTGTACATAGGAGCAGTATTATAGTAGTTATATTCTTGTACATAGGAGCAGTATTATAGTAGTTATATTCTTGTACATAGGAGCAGTATTATAGTAGTTATATTCTTGTACATAGGGGACAGTATTAGCAACATTCACGTGTGGTAAATTTATGGCAGTCTATGTCCCTGTTGGCGCATGCGCCGTACCCATTTTCCGATTTATGCTCCGAATGGGACACAGAATGCACTGTAAAATGTTCTTTTTTGTGGATTTTAGCACCAGATTTAACACTATGTATTATAATTCTTATATTAATAGTCACAAATGTCCTTTTCCTGGGTGGAGTAATAGATCTACATGGCTTATTTTTTTGCAGATAGATAAGCTTCTCCCTGACTTTTTTAGCACGGTTAATCCCAGCTAGACAATTGTTCTATTCTGTCCGGCCTAACGGAGTAAATCAATAGTTATAAGAGAGACAACCCCTTTAAGATGCAGGTGCTTCTTCAATATAACAAAGAGGTGGAGGAAAGGAAGTAACTTTTACTTGCTTAAGGAAATTCATCTGGACTGACGGAAATGAAAGTTCCTGTTGTTAGCCTAACAAAAGCTGCCATATAAATACACTTCTTGGACTTGCTTGTTTCCAGCCCTGCCCTGAATCATCTGCACTTGTTTCCATTTTTGTTGTTTTTTCTTGGCCCACCCAACAAGGTCGATGGAAGAAAACTGACTGCTCTCTTCACCACTCTTTCCACTGTAAAACCGCCAGTAGGCTTAAACGTTCATCTATTTCCATTTATTTGGTGAAAGATCGCTGTCATGTGAGATCAATCTTTTACTTTGATTCCTCAAATGCTGTTAACATTTAAATCATTCCTGTCATTTCCGGTAATAATATACATGAAGGATAACACTATATCGGGCCATTATATGGCTTGCATCCACTGTTTTTTTACCAGCTTTGTACAGCCACACTGAAAGTTACAGTTTTCTCTGAGCTAGTAAATGTAAACTGGCTGCTATGATGTCTCCCATAAACAACACATACACAAACATGAGGTATTCCTGCTCTCCTGTCTCTACCTAGCACATGTTCAGAGGCAGCAACATGGAGCACATTATACAGTGGTACTGTGAACAGTGTAGCTGTGAATCCAGCTCTGAAGAGAGATGAAATGCTTACTAGAAAGCAGCAGCATGGGGAACATTATACAGTGTTACTATGAGTAGTGTAGCTAAGAATCTAGCTCTGGAGTGAGATGAAACACTTACTAGGAGCAGGATAAGCTTGAAGATTATTCGAAAGTGGTATTGTGAGCAGTGTAGCTGTGAATCCAGCTCTGGAGTAAAATGAAACACTTACTAGGAAGTTGCAGCAGCATGGAGAATATTATACAGTGACTAGATGGTGGCCCGATTCTAACGCATCGGGTATTCTAGAATATGTATGTAGTTTATTTATGAAGTTTTCAGAATAATGCAATTTATACACAGGATTTGACTGGCCGGGCGCGACCAATTAGCAAAGCGTGGTTCAAATTCCGTGCCAATTTGCGGCCGGACTGAGCCTGTCGCTGATTGTTCGTGGCCGGCCGGGCGTGACCAATCAGTGAAGCCAGGGCCTGCTCCAGGTTTTTGAGGGCCCCGGGCGAAAGAGTCTCAGTGGGCCCCCCTCTTTAACACATACCACGATTCATGATGCACAGATACAGCAGAGAAATATAGCACAGCGACGTAGCATATAGCACAGCCACGTAGCATATAGCACAGGCCACGTAGTATATAACACAGCCCACGTGGCATATAGCACAGCCCACGTAGCATATAGCACAGCCACGTAGTATATAGCACAGCCACATAGTTTAGAGCACAGCCACGTAGTATATAGCACTGCCACATGGTATATAACAGCCCACATAGCATATAACACAGCCCACATAGTATATAGCACAGCCACTTAGTAGATAGCACAGCCACGTAGTATACTGCACATCCTCATATTTTATTTCACAGCCCACATAGTATATAGCACCGCCCACGTAGTATATAGCACAGCCCACGCAGAATATAACACAGCCCATGTAGTATATAACACAGCCACGTAGTATATTGCCCAGCCACATATATTGCACAGCCCACGTAGTATATAACACAGCCATGTAGTTTATAGCACAGCCATGTAGTATATAGCACAGCCCACGCAGTGTATAACACAGCCCATGTAGTAAATAGCACATTCCACATAGTATATAAAACAGGCCACATAGTATATAACACAGCCCATGTAGTAAATAACACAGCCACGTAGTATATTGCCAAGCCACGTATATTGCACAGCTACATAGAATATAGCACAGCCACGTAGTATATAGCACAGCCACATAGTATATTGCCAGCCACATATATTGCACAGCTATGTAGAATATAGCACAGCCCACGTAGTATATAACACAGCCACGTAGTATATAGCACAGCCACGTAGTATATAGCACAGCCACGTAATACATAGCACAGCCCACGTAGTATAAAACACAGCCCACGTAGTATATAACACAGCCACGTAGTAGATAGCACAGTCCAGGTAGTATATAGCACAGCCACGTAATATATTGCACAGCGCCGTAGTATGTAACACAGCCCACACAGTATATAACACAGGCCACGTAGTATCTAACACAGCCAACATAGTATATAGCATTGTGGGCACCATATCCCTATTTAAAAAAAAGAATTAAAATAAAAAATCTATATAATTGTCTAAGGGTCACTTCCGTCTGTACTTCTGTTTGTCTGTCACGGATATTCATTGGTCGCGGCCTCTGTCTGTCATGTAATCCAAGTCGCTGATTGGTCAGGGCAAAATGCCCACGAACATTGCCACGACCAATCAGCGACGGCCACAGTCCGGCGGCAATATGGCCGCTCTTTCCTCTCCACAGTCAGTGCCTGCTCCATACTCCCCTCCAGTCATCCAGTCAGCCCTCACACAGGGTTAATGCCAGCATTACCGGAGCGTGGTGTAATGCACTCCGGTTACGCAGCTATTAACCCTGTGTGACCAACTTTTTACTATTGATGCTGCATATGCAGTATCAATAGTAAAACGATCTAATGTTAAAAATAATTAAAAAAATAAAAAATCATTATATACTCACCTTCCGTCGCCTTTCCCGCTCCTCGTGACGCTCCGGTGACCGCTCCATGCAAGCGACAGGTTCCAGTGGCAAGGATAGTATATGAGAAGGACCCGTCATGACGTCACGGTCATGTGACCGCGACGTCATCACAGGTCCTGTGCTCATCCAACCCTGGGACCGGAAGCTGCCACGTGCACCGCACACAGGCGACAGGACTACAAGGGACCCTCAGGACTACAAGGGGCCCTCGGAAGATGAGTATATGTTTCTTTTTTATTTTTTAACCTGTTACATACGTGGCTGGGCATTATACTACGTAGCTGGGCAATATACTACGTGACTGGCCAATATACTACGTGACTGGGCAATATACTACGTGTCTGTGCTGTATACTACGTGGCTCTGTGCTGTATATTACGTCGTTGTGCAATATACTAGGTGGCTGGGCAATATACAGTTAGGTCCATATATATTTGGACAGAGACAACATTTTTCTAATTTTGGTTATAGACATTACCACAATGAATTTTAAACAAAACAATTCAGATGCAGTTGAAGTTCAGACTTTCAGCTTTCATTTGAGGGTATCCACATTAAAATTGGATGAAGGGTTTAGGAGTTTCAGCTCCTTAACATGTGCCATCCTGTTTTTAAAGGGACCAAAAGTAATTGGACAATTGACTCCAAGGCTATTTCATGGACAGGTGTGGGCAATCCCTTCGTTCTTTCATTCTCAATTAAGCAGATAAAAGGCCTGGAGTTGATTTGAGGTGTGGTGCTTGCATTTGGAAGGTTTTGCTGTGAAGTAAACATGCGGTCATAGGAGCTCTCCATGCGGGTGAAACAAGCCATCCTTAAGCTGCGAAACCAGAAAAAACCCATCTGAGAAATTGCTACAATATTAGGAGTGGCAAAATCTACAGTTTGGTACATCCTGAGAAAGAAAGAAAGCACTGGTGAACTCATCAATGCAAAAAGACCTGGGCGTCCACGGAAGACAACAGTGGTGGATGATCGCAGAATAATCTCCATGGTGAAGAGAAACCCCTTCACAACAGCCAACCAAGTGACCAACACTCTCCAGGAGGTCGGCGTATCAATATCCAAATCTACCATAAAGAGAAGACTGCATGAAAGTAAATACAGAGGGTTCACTGCACGGTGCAGCCACTCATAAGCATCAAGAAGAAAAAGGCTGGACTGGACTTTGCTAAAAAACATCTAAAAAAGCCGCACAGTTCTGGAAGAACATTCTTTGGACAGATGAAACCAAGATCAACCTCTACCAGAATGATGGAAAAAGAAAAGTATGGTGAAGGCGTGGTACAGCTCATGATCCAAAGCATACCACATCATCTGTAAAACACGGCGGAGGCAGTGTGATGGCTTGGGCATGCATGGCTGCCAGTGGCACTGGGTCACTAGTGTTTATTGATGATGTGACACAGGACAGAAGCAGCCGAATGAATTCTGAGGTATTCAGAGCCATACTGTGTGCTCAGATCCAGCCAAATGCAGCCAAACTGATTGGTCGTCGTTTCATACTACAGATGGACAATGACCCAAAACATAAAGCCAAAGCAACCCAGGAGTTTATTAAAGCAAAGAAGTGGAATATTCCTGAATGGCCAAGTCAGTCACCTGATCTCAACCCACTGAGCAGCATTTCACTTGGTAAAGACTAAACTTCAGACAGAGAGGCCCACAAACAAACAGCAACTGAAAACCACCACAGTGAGGGCCTGACAGAGCATCAAAAAGGAGGAAACACAGCGTCTGGTGGTGTCCATGAGTTCAAAACTTCAGGCAGTCATTGCCAACAAAGGGTTTTCAACCAAGTACTAGAAATGAACATTTTATTTAAAATTATTGAATCTGTCCAATTACTTTTGGTCCCTTTAAAAACAGGGTGGCACATGTTAAGAAGCTGAAACTCCTAAACCCTTCATCCAATTTTAATGTGGATACCCTCAAATGAAAGCTGAACGTCTGAACTTCAACTGCATCTGAATTGTTTTGTTTAAAATTCATTGTGGTAATGTCTATAACCAAAATTAGAAAAATGTTGTCTCTGTCCAAATATATATGGACCTAACTGTACTAGGTGGCTGGGCAATATAATACATCACTGGGCAATATACTACGTAACTGGGCAATATACTACGTGACTGGGCAATATACTACGTGGCTGGGCAATATACTACGTAGCTGGGCAATATACTACATAGCTGGGCAATATACTACATAGCTGGGCAATATACTACGTGGCTGGGAAATATACTACTTCACTGGGCAATATACTACGTCACTGGTCAATATACTACGTCACTGGGCAATATACTACATAGCTGCACAATATACTACGTGGCTGGGCAATATACTGCGTGGCTGGGCAATATACTACGTAGCTGGGCAATATACTACGTGGCTGGGCAATATACTACGTAGCTGGGCAATATACTACGTGGCTGGGCAATATACTACGTGACTAGGCAATATACTATGTGACTGGGCAATATACTACGTGGCTGGGCAATATACTATGTGGCTGGGCAATATACTACGTGGCTGGGCAATATACTACGTGACTGGGCAATATACTACATGGCTGGGCAATATACTACGTGGCTGGGCAATATACTATGTGACTGGGCAATATACTACGTGACTGGGCAATATACTACGTGACTGGGCAATATACTACGTGACTGGGCAATATACTACGTGGCTGGGCAATATACTACGTGACTGGGCAATATACTACGTGACTGGGCAATATACTACGTGGCTGGGCAATATACTACGTGACTGGGCAATATACTACATGGCTGGGCAATATAATACATGGCTGGGCAATATACTACATGGCTGGGCAATATACTACGTGGTTGGGCAATATACTACGTGGCTGGGCAATATACTACGTGGCTGGGCAATATACTACGTGACTGGGCAATATACTACGTGGCTGGGCAATATACTACGTGACTGGGCAATATACTACATGGCTGGGCAATATACTACGTGGTTGGGCAATATACTACGTGACTGGGCAATATACTACGTGGC
Source organism: Ranitomeya imitator (assembly GCF_032444005.1). Classification (NCBI taxonomy): domain Eukaryota; kingdom Metazoa; phylum Chordata; class Amphibia; order Anura; family Dendrobatidae; genus Ranitomeya; species Ranitomeya imitator. The sequence continues at coordinate 1,237,004,498 of NC_091282.1, read as the reverse complement.
TGGGCAATATACTACGTGACTGGGCAATATACTACGTGGTTGGGCAATATACTACGTGACTGGGCAATATACTACGTGGCTGGGCAATATACTACGTGACTGGGCAATATACTACGTGGCTGGGCAATATACTACGTGACTGGGCAATATACTACGTGGCTGGGCAATATACTACGTGACTGGGCAATATACTACATGGCTGGGCAATATACTACGTGGTTGGGCAATATACTACGTGGCTGGGCAATATACTACGTGGGATGTGCAATGTACTACGTGGACATGCATGTTCTAGAATACCCGATGCATTAGAATCGGGCCACCATCTAGTATTTATATACTCACCTTCCGGCGGCCCCGGATCCAGGACAGGAGTTTAGCGATGCTCCTCGCGACGTTCCAGTCCCAGGAATGCATTGCGGTCTCGCGAGATGATGACGTAGCGGTCTGGCACCAGAGCGTCGCGCGGAGCGGGAAAGGCGCAGGAAGATGAGAATATAATGATTTTTTATTTTTTTATTATTTTTAACATTAGATCTTTTTACTATTGATGCTGCATAGGCAGCATCAATAGTAAAAAGTTGGTCACACAGGGTTAATAGCAGCATTAACGGACTGCGTTACACCGCGGCATAACGAAGTGTAACGCAGCCATTGACCCTGTGTGAGCGCTGAATGAAGAGGAGTATGGAGGGGGCACTGACGGAAAGTAGGAAGGGGAGAATTCGCGGCCGGACTGTGCCAGCCGCTGATTGGTTGCGGCCTGCCGACCACGACCAATCAGTGGCGCGGGATTTCTGTGACAAACAGACAGACAAACAGACGGAAGTGATCCTTAGACGATTATATAGATAGATACTGTGAGTAGAGTAGCTGTAAATCCTGCTCTAGAGTGAGATGAAACACTTACTAGGAAGCAGCAGCAGCTTGGGGAACTTTTGAAAGTGGTAATGTGAGCAGTGTAGCTGTGAATCCAGCTCTGGAGTAAACTGAAACACTTACTAGGAAGTAGCAGCCGCATGGAGAATATTATCAGTGGTACTGTGACTAGGGTAGCTGTAAATAAAGCTCTAGAGTGAGATGAAACACTTACTAGGAAGCAGCAGCAGCTTGGGGAACTTTTGAAAGTGGTAATGTGAGCAGTGTAGCTGTGAATCCAGCTCTGTAGTAAACTGAAACAATTACTAGGAAGTAGCAGCAGCATGGAGAATATTATGCAGTGGTACTGTGACTAGGGTAGCTGTAAATCCAACTGTAGAGTGAGATGAAACACTTACTAGTAAGCAGCAGCAGCTTGGGGAACTTTTGAAAATGGTAATGTGAGCAGTGTGGCTGGGAATCCAGCTCTGCAGTGAGATTAAACACTTACTAGAAAGCAGCAGCTCTCTCTGTACAGTTTTATTTGCTTCTCTCACTATCTGATTTCTCAGTGATCTGGCAGTCTGTCTTGCTTTGACCATGATGATAATTTAGAAATTTTTCTGAGTGAATGATGAAGAAGGCTGGGAGAGCTGTCTCATGAAGAGGAAGAAGCATATTTCTCTGATAAAGATATATTACAAGTTTTCAATTTTGCTATTGAATGAGCAAATACTTTTTTAAAACAGCAATGACCATTTAGGATTACAATACCACTCAATAAGAAAAATGGGACAAATACGTGGAAGAGGTTTCATGTGGAGACTGAGACTTAGCACAACTGAATGTGTGGACCCGCAGCAGTTTATCATGTGAAAGTGCCCTAATGTTTACATTATTTAACGTATTATTTTTTATACTAAATGGCAGTTTTATGTGGACATTGAATAATAGTAATAAATAGTAGAAAAAAATTGAATTTGTCACCTTTGCAAACTTTTTACCTAAAATTTGATTTGACATAAATTGTAGGTACTCCAATTGCCCTGAAAAGGTATACATAACTCTAAGCCGTCTCCTAAAAGGGTTTCTCAATCTATGTAACATAAACAGAGCCTTAGAAATGTTACTGCGACATCATTACATATGGTCATAGGTTAGTGGTAGAAAAACAGCCTGTTAATCACATACTAAACTTCTTCACTGCCTTTCTGTACGGCTGAGCTGTGACGTGTTCTCGCTATCCATATTCACCCCAAAATGGCTGCTGCATTTCCTACCTCAGCTTTTATACGGGCTATAATAGGCCTTTCTGGTTTGTCATGTGATATGCCAAGTGATGTGATAGCTTCGGAGGTTATGTCAGCCTGAGGTGTTGTGAGTCCTTCTGACTGATGCAATCTTCTGTCGTGTAAATGGGCGAATTACATTTTTGGTGGTTCGTGGGAAGCAAATTGCAAATTCTTCGAATTCGCAGCATCAAGAGAATTTCCAAACATTCTAGACTAATTTGATTTGCATCGAATCGAATCTGTCATCTCTAATTAGTAGGAAACAAACCAGCAGTGTCTGGAGGGCACTTTATGGTAGAAATAATTCCATACTGTATTGGGTAATAGGCTTTGTATAATTCAGGCAGCGAGTGGCTGTTTTGTGTGAGCATTGTATGGCAGTACTATGTGTTTTTGTATGGCAGTGGATAGTGTATAGGTAACTGCATATTGTCTACAATATGAACTTTTATGTTCATTCCCTTTTCTCTGTACAGAACCTTCCCTTATTGTGTCCCACATAAAAAATATCATGTTTGTTTTATACTTCTAACCCCAAAATAGTTTGTTGCTTTTTTTTTTCTTTGTTCTTTATTTTTTTGCATTTATTATTCTCACTTGAGATGTGGCGTACACGGCAGGGAGGCAACATGCCCCAACAACTTCCACAGGAAAAAGAGGAAGAGACTCTGCCCACTCGGCAAACATTATTTGTGACCGTGCAGGAAGCAGCTTAGCGATCTGGCATTAGTCGAGGATATCAAGACGTTTAGCTAGCGGTCTTGAAATCAGCTGGGCTTTGTCTCCTGCTGGTTTTGCCGTTTTTCTATTTTTTTTTATATATTTGTTTTGCACTTTCCTATATATTGTGTTAAACTAATATCGGTAAAGTGTTGTTATGTCGAGAACTCCCTTACCATAAGGCTTTGCTCCACTCAGGTCTCACGGCTTCTGAATACAATGATTGGGCAAATGCCCTTTAGGACACCAGACATAAAAAGTCAATTGAAAAGTTTTAGGCAGTTAGTGTGACCACCCTATGCCGTCAAAATATAACTTCTTCTAGGTACATTTACACTTTTGATTTTTGAAGAACTTTTTTCAGGGAGGTTGTATGAGAACCTCTTGGAGAACTGACCCCAGATCTTCAGGATTGTGCGGATTCTTCTGTCGCTTCGTGTGACCCCAGACTGGATGATGTGAGATCAGGACTCTGTGGGGCCGGATGATCGCTTCATGGACTCCTTCTTTTTAGTGACATTGACTAAACGTTTGGGGTTGCTGTTCTGCTGCAGAATGAATTTGGAACCGATCAGATACCTCCTGATGGAATTACTTGATGGGTACATATCTGCCTTGATTTTTCAGCTTTGAGGATACCATTAATCTACTAAATTCCCAACTCTATTGACTGACAAGCAGCCCCGAACTTGCAGGACCCTTCACTGCTCCTGCAGACACTCATATCTCTGCAGGGTTTCAGCAAACAAACTGCCTCTTTTACAACCAAATATTTCACATTTTGACACAACAATAATCCAGGGCATCTGCTTCAATTTTTATGAACCTCAGTTTCTATGTTTTTGTGCATAGTTGAGTCTCTTGACCTTGTCTCCATGTAAAAGGTATTTCTTTTGGCTGCAATTCTTCCATGAAGACTACTTATGGCCAAACTTCTCCAAACAATAGATGGGTGTAGCTGGTCCCACTGGTTGCTCCTAGCTCTAAGCTGATGGCTCTGCTGGACATCTTCCGATTTCAAAGACAAGTAAGCATAATGTGTCTTTCATCCGCTGCACTAAGTTACCTAGGCTGACCACTGCATCTGCAGTCCTCAATGTTGCCCATTTTTTGTGTCTTCAGTGCTGAGAAATACAGGCAGATGCCTAGCTATCATGTAATGCCGTCAAGAAAGTGTCGGACTCCAATTTTTTTCTGCAGCAGGACAAAATGTGTCTTCCAAAGACCCTCTTGCCTTTTCTCAGCTACATTGTTTTCTAGCCAGGGTCTCAACATCGGTTTCTGCTGTACTCTCCTGGCCTCATTCCCAAGGCTTGCATGCCATCCAGCAGTTTATGGGTTTTGCCAACTTCCAGGGTATGTGCAAACGATCAGGAATTGGTAGCGCTTTTGGACGCAGCTCATGTCTGCTGCATCCAAAGCACTGCCGGGTATTGAACGGGTATTGAACGCAGGTGAATTTGCAAGTGTTCGTTGAACGTTGCGGAATCGCCGCGTCCAATACATTGTACAGGTGAAATTTATCTTGCAGAGGCTCGCATCTCCGCAAGATAAATTGACATGCTGCAGTCAGGAGAGACGCGCCGCATGTCCGTCTCCGCAGGTGAGCCGCGGGCATCTCTGGATGCATAATGGACATGGGATTTCTTGAAATCCCATCCATTATGCTGTAGCAGCAGAACTCTGCGGGTTGGATGCTGCACAAGTACGCAGCGTCCAACCAGCAGGGCTTACTGATCGTGTGCACAAACACTAACACACAATTCATTGTGTACTTCTCATCCCTCATGGCACTTATCTCCGCCTTAACCAACATGGTGGCTAATGGCAGAGTCTTGCCTAACTTGGCTGTGTTGGCTTTTCAGCATTTGAAAGCGGTCTTTGTGAGAGCTCTGGTGCTGCGCCATCCCGATCCTAGCAAACAGTTTCTCCTGAAAGTGGATGCCTCCTTGACCTCCATGGCATATTAATTTTAATTCACATTGATCATTTTTCTGTTTTATTGCTCTCGACGCATTCCACTATGTACTGAATAAATATTTGCAACTGGAATATTTCATTCAATGATATCTAAGATGTGGTATTTTAGTGTTCCCTTTAGTTTTTTGAGCAGTGTATATCATATAAGAAACATAGTGCCAAATCAGTAATACTTCTGTCCGTGAATCTGCATAAGACTTCTTTCCTATAGGGGCCTCCAAATGAAGAATGGCAAATGAAGGAAGGCAAACGCATGCAAAGGACACAAGTCCATCTCGTTCTGCAAGAGATTGGTGGAAGGGTCCGCAAGCCCTGCATTGTGTAGTTCTGAGGATTATATGGTGACAAGACTCAACACCATTGTTTTGCTCTTGCCATGGTACCTACTTTCTCTAATGTGTGCTGCTCCTGTTGACCATTGCTGTCCACAAGATTCAGGTCCTTCTGGCAAGAGGTGGCAATGAATGAGGAAAGCTCATTAACTAAGGATCTACATTTCATCGCTTCTCAGCTTTTCGGCTAAGATCAAGTGTAGTGTCTTTCAAAAAGGCGGCTTTGGCCTCGGCCATCGTAAAAGATTAATACAATATGCACACTGGTTTTCATGCGCTTGTTAGTATGGCGGGTGGCTTATATATGGTAATTATCTGGTAGAAAGCATGGACCCCCCAGGATCGAATCCACTAGTTTGAAAGCCTGAGGTGCAAAGTGCCCCAGGAGTGGTGACCATGAGGTTCCTTAATTTAGTGGGATTGGAAACCCCACTTGAATTTTGGCACATTGCACATTAGCATTACAAATTTTCTCACATTTTGGGCATACCCACTTTTCCTGGCCTTTTGGCCCTAGGAGGGGGTACTTCTAAAATTGCGATCGAAGATCCAATTGGTATTACACTGGGAAACCCTTCACTATTTTTTTTTCTCTGTGTCACCCCGTTTACTGTGTGTTCGTGCATTTGGATTTTTTCTGAGGCAGGTCCCATACAGGTTCCCTTCTGATAGGTCCTGGGGTGGGGAGTGTGTGGCGATCACGTTCTCTCCTCTCTTGGTGGGAGAGTTGACAGTTGATGGCTCCTAGTTGTCAGCTGTGTAGGACCTCGGGCAGATGCTAGGAGTGAGATTGGCTATAGGAAACTATTTGTCCCTGTCCCTCGCTGTGGCCTTTTAGCTTGGAGGGATGGGGAACGGTGTTTCTCCTGTTGGAGAGGGTTACAGTTGTTCGCATCCCAGTGCACTTTTTGTGGCACCTTTGCGGCATGATCTCGGAGAAAGGAAAAAAAAAAGGATATTCAGTTCATAGATATGAAATGTATTCATGTGTTGTCGTTAAAGGGAGTCTGTCACCCCAAAATTCAAGAATGAGCTGCGGCCACCGGCATCAGGGGCTATTCTACAGCATTCTGAAATGCTGTAGATAAGCCCCCGATGTAACCTGAAAGATAAGAAAAATGAGTTAGATTATACTCACCCAGGGGCGGTCCCGTTTCGGTTCGGGTCCGATGGGTGTCGCGGTCCGGTCCGGGGTCTCCCATCTTCTTACAATGACGTCCTCTTCTTGTCCTCACGCTGCGACTCCGGCGCAGGCATACTTTGTCTGCCTTGTTGAGGGCAGAGCAAAGTACTGCAGTGCGCAGGCGCTGGGCCTCTCTGACCTTTTCCGGCACCTGCGCACTGCAGTACTTTGCTCTGCCCTCAACAGGGCAAAGTACGCCTGCGCAGGAGCCACAGCAGGAAGAAAAGAATAGGACGTCATCACATGAAGATGGGAGGCGCTGGACCGGACCGCAACACCCATCGGACCCGAACCGGGACCGCCCCCAGGTGAGTATAATCTAACCTGTTTTTCTTATCTTTCAGGATACAGCGGGGGCTTATCTACAGCATTACAGAATGCTGTAGTTAAGCCCCTGATGTCGGTGGCCGCAGCTTATACTCGAATTCTGGGGTGACAGATTCCTTTTAAGCAGCACCAGTCCCTCCAGGGTTTTATGGAGAAGTTACAAGGTTAATTCATTTTCACCAGTGGTGCGTTGAATGTCGTAACCACTGGTGTTGCCAGACAGTTTTTCTCCATTGAGCCTGTAATAACCAGGTCAGCAGACAATGGCGTTTGAAATCAATAGAAAGAAGCTTCTTGCGTTACTGACTCCTTATATAACTCTCCCTCACTGTAGGAATAACCGAGAAAGACACTGACAATCAGTTATACAACTTGTTTGCTTCAAAAACATTATGAGATTAAATTTATTAAGTGGACGTAGAATGTAGAACGTAGAGTTCCTCGAGAACCCGATAAGCAGATCATCAGAAAAAGTTTTCTACAAATCAATTTCATTTACAAAATAGCGTAGATCAGGGGTGTCAAACTGCATTCCTCGAGGGAGGGCCTCAAACCATGCGTGTTTTCAAGATTTCCTTAGCATTGCACAAGGTGCTGGAATCATTCTGTGCAGTTGATTAAATTATCACCTGTGCAACACAAGGAAATCCACACCGCTCACATATCAGACACACAGCACACACCGCTCACATATCAGACACACAGCACACACCGCTCACATATCAGACACACAGCACACACCGCTCACATATCAGACACACAGCACACACCGCTCACATATCAGACACACAGCATACACCGCTCACATATCAGACACATACAGCACACACCGCTCACATATCAGACACATACAGCACACACCGCTCACATATCAGACATATACAGCACACACCGCTCACATATCAGACACATACAGCACACACTGCTCACATATCAGACACACAGCACACACCGCTCACATATCAGACACACAGCACACACCGCTCACATATCAGACACACAGCATACACCGCTCACATATCAGACACATACAGCACACACCGCTCACATATCAGACATATACAGCACACACCGCTCACATATCAGACACATACAGCACACACTGCTCACATATCAGACACATACAGCACACACTGCTCACATATCAGACACACACAGCACACACCGCTCACATATCAGACACACAGCACACACCGCTCACATATCAGACACACAGCATACACCGCTCACATATCAGACACATACAGCACACACCGCTCACATATCAGACATATACAGCACACACTGCTCACATATCAGACATATACAGCACACACTGCTCACATATCAGACACATACAGCACACACTGCTCACATATCAGACACACACAGCACACACCGCTCACATATCAGACACATACAGCACACACTGCTCACATATCAGACACATACAGCACACACTGCTCACATATCAGACACACACAGCACACACCGCTCACATATCAGACACATACAGCACACACCGCTCACATATCAGACATATACAGCACACACCGCTCACATATCAGACACACAGCACACACCGCTCACATATCAGACATATACAGCACACACCGCTCACATATCAGACACATACAGCACACACCGCTCACATATCAGACACATACAGCACACACTGCTCACATATCAGACACATACAGCACACACTGCTCACATATCAGACATATACAGCACACACCGCTCACATATCAGACATATACAGCACACACCGCTCACATATCAGACACATACAGCACACACCGCTCACATATGAGACACATACAGCACACACTGCTCACATATCAGACACATACAGCACACACCGCTCACATATCAGACATATACAGCACACACCGCTCACATATCAGACATATACAGCACACACCGCTCACATATGAGACACATACAGCACACACTGCTCACATATCAGACATATACAGCACACACTGCTCACATATCAGACACATACAGCACACACTGCTCACATATCAGACACATACAACACACACCGCTCACATATCAGACACATACAGCACACACTGCTCACATATCAGACATATACAGCACACACTGCTCACATATCAGACACATACAGCACACACCGCTCACATATCAGACACATACAGCACACACCGCTCACATATCAGACACATACAGCACACACCGCTCACATATCAGACACATACAGCACACACCGCTCATATATTAGACACATACAGCACACACCGCTCATATATCAGACACATACAGCACACACCGCTCACATATCAGACATATACAGCACACACCGCTCACATATCAGACATATACAGCACACACTGCTCACATATCAGACATATACAGCACACACTGCTCACATATCAGACACATACAGCACACACTGCTCACATATCAGACACATACAGCACACACCGCTCACATATCAGACACATACAGCACACACCGCTCACATATCAGACACATACAGCACACACCGCTCACATATCAGACACATACAGCACACACCGCTCACATATCAGACACACACAGCACACACCGCTCACATATCAGACATATACAGCACACACCGCTCACATATCAGACACATACAGCACACACCGCTCACATATCAGACACACAGCACACACCGCTCATATATCAGACACATACAGCACACACCACTCACATATCAGACACACAGCACACACCGCTCACATATCAGACACATACAGCACACACCGCTCACATATCAGACACATACAGCACACACCGCTCACATATCAGACACACAGCACACACCGCTCACATATCAGACACATACAGCACACACCGCTCACATATCAGACACATACAGCACACACCGCTCACATATCAGACACACAGCACACACCGCTCATATATCAGACACATACAGCACACACCACTCACATATCAGACACACACAGCACACACACCGCTCACATATCAGACACATACAGCACACACATCAGACACACACAGCACACACCGCTCATATATCAGACACATACAGCACACACACCGCTCACATATCAGACACATACAGCACACACACCGCTCACATATCAGACATATACAGCACACACCGCTCACATATCAGACACATACAGCACACACCGCTCACATATCAGACACATACAGCACACACCGCTCACATATCAGACACACAGCACACACCGCTCATATATCAGACATATACAGCACACACCGCTCACATATCAGACACATACAGCACACACCGCTCACATATTAGACACTTTAGACACTTTTGCTTCCATTTAGACCTGCAGTACCGTACACCTGTAACCTGTGGACAGTGGTGCTGCTTTTGGAAGAAGTAGAAATTATTCAATATAGAGATATTATTTGTAATTTTCTTTTGGTGATATGAATGTAGTATCAGCTTTTTAATCCTTTGGATCTGGATATACAATTTTGTTATCTGAGCATTCAGTCATTTTTGATTGGGAGAGACACGAGCAGCGTCCGCTGCCATCAGCAATGCTGAGCCTGTTCCTTCGCGGCTGCACATTCGGCGTAACTATGACTCACATGAGATTGGTTTCCTGTTCGGCCCTTACTTTATGCTGAAGTTGTAGTTTTTGTCGTTTATTGTGTTAAAGACGGAACAGACAGTGAAACTGACCTCTAATCAGGGATTACTCTCTGACAAGATGATTGCAGCAGGGAAACAACGATGACTTTAATGTCCTCAAAGGGTTGAATAAAGATGGCTGCTTTCTTCCAAAAACAATGCCACTCCTGTCCACAGGTCGTGTCTGGTACTGCAGTGCAGCTCAGCCCTTTTTACCTCACATTTTACAAATCCTGTAGATCCCCTTTAAATGGAAATTGACATCAGACACTTTGCTTCCAGTCCTCTTCACAAATCTTCGGTTCTTCGAGTAGCGAGACCCAATACTATGCATTGCTTCATCGATGGAAGAGTCGATGGACCAGCGAGCTGCGATGATGGAGGCAGTTGTTTCAAAGATTTAGTTGACAAGTAATTAAGTAATTATTTTTAACCCCTTCCCTCTCTTCCAATCATTAAGTATTAGGCTTTGGAAATGGAGAGCCCCCAAGGACGGCGGTTCTTAAAGGGGATGTGTCACGGCAGCAGTGACCCGGTCCGTGGCCCTGGGCGTCCAATAAAAGTGAAATAAAGGGGAAAGGGTGATAATGTTTATGGGAAAAGGGGAATTGTTTGTGACGCCGGCTGTGGTACTCGGCAATAAAGATGTTAGCCGACGCTGCTTCAGAGTCTGCTGGGGCTGGTGGTGATGCAGCAGAGTTGGTACAGTGTTATGGCCGGCAATCAGGCAACACAGCGTGCAGTAATCAGCACACATACAGAGATCTGGCAATAACCAAAAACAATAGGACGAGCTCTGAGACGTGGAATCTCTGTAGACTGCAGTACCTGATCTATCCTCACACAACTATAAGCAGCAGTGGATTGCGCCTATCACTACCTATGCAACTCGGCACTGCCTGAGGAGCTGACTAGCCTGAAGATAGAAATACAAGCCTGACTTACCTCAGAGAAATACCCCAAAGGAATAGGCAGCCCCCCACATATAATGACTGTTAGCAAGATGAAAAGACAAACGTAGGAATGAAATAGATTCAGCAAAGTGAGGCCCGATATTCTAGACAGAGCGAGGATAGCAAAGAGAACTATGCAGTCTACCAAAAACCCTAAAACGAAAACCACGCAAAGGGGAAAAAAGACCCACCGTGCCGAACTAACAGCACGGCGGTGCACCCCTTTGCTTCTCAGAGCTTCCAGCAAAAGTTAATAGCAAGCTGGACAGAAAAAAACAGAAAACAAACTAGAAGCACTTATCTAGCAGAGCAGCAGGCCCAAGGAAAGATGCAGTAGCTCAGATCCAACACTGGAACATTGACAAGGAGCAAGGAAGACAGACTCAGGTGGAGCTAAATAGCAAGGCAGCCAACGAGCTCACCAAAACACCTGAGGGAGGAAGCCCAGAGACTGCAATACCACTTGTGACCACAGAAGTGAACTCAGCCACAGAATTCACAACAGTACCCCCCCCTTGAGGAGGGGTCACCGAACCCTCACCAGAACCCCCAGGCCGACCAGGATGAGCCACATGAAAGGCACGAACAAGATCTGGGGCATGGACATCAGAGGCAAAAACCCAGGAATTATCTTCCTGAGCATAACCCTTCCATTTGACCAGATACTGGAGTTTCCGTCTAGAGACACGAGAATCCAAAATCTTCTCCACAATATACTCCAATTCCCCCTCCACCAAAACAGGGGCAGGAGGCTCCACAGATGGAACCATAGGTGCCACGTATCTCCTCAACAACGACCTATGGAATACATTATGTATGGAAAAGGAGTCTGGGAGGGTCAGACGAAAAGACACCGGATTGAGAATCTCAGAAATCCTATACGGACCAATAAAACGAGGTTTAAATTTAGGAGAGGAAACCTTCATAGGAATATGACGAGAAGATAACCAAACCAGATCCCCAACACGAAGTCGGGGTCCCACACGGCGTCTGCGATTAGCGAAAAGCTGAGCCTTCTCCTGGGACAAGGTCAAATTGTCCACTACCTGAGTCCAGATCTGCTGCAACCTGTCCACCACAGAATCCACACCAGGACAGTCAGAAGACTCAACCTGTCCTGAAGAGAAACGAGGATGGAACCCAGAATTGCAGAAAAATGGAGAGACCAAGGTAGCCGAGCTGGCCCGATTATTAAGGGCGAACTCAGCCAACGGCAAAAATGACACCCAATCATCCTGGTCAGCGGAAACAAAACATCTCAGATATGTTTCCAAGGTCTGATTGGTTCGTTCGGTCTGGCCATTAGTCTGAGGATGGAAGGCCGAGGAGAAAGATAGGTCAATGCCCATCCTACCACAAAAGGCTCGCCAGAACCTCGAGACAAACTGGGAACCTCTGTCAGAAACAATATTCTCAGGAATGCCATGTAAACGAACCACATGCTGGAAGAACAAAGGCACCAAATCAGAGGAGGAAGGCAATTTAACCAAGGGCACCAGATGGACCATTTTAGAAAAGCGATCACAGACCACCCAAATGACCGACATTTTTTGAGAAACGGGAAGGTCAGAAATGAAATCCATCGAAATATGTGTCCAAGGCCTCTTCGGGACCGGCAAGGGCAAAAGCAACCCACTGGCACGTGAACAGCAGGGCTTAGCCCTAGCACAAATTCCACAGGACTGCACAAAAGCACGCACATCCCGTGACAGAGATGGCCACCAGAAGGATCTAGCAACCAACTCCCTGGTACCAAAGATTCCTGGATGACCGGCCAGCACCGAACAATGAAGTTCAGAGATAACTTTACTAGTCCACCTATCAGGGACGCAGTGGCGTAGGAAGGGGGGTGCGGGGGGGGCGGTCCGCCCCGGGCGGCACAATGCTGGGGGCGGCCGGCGCTGCAGAAGAAGATAAAAAAAAAAAAAAAAAAAAGACGCCCCTTTAAATCTTCGGGCGGCGCCGTCCGCCGCCACGACCAGGGCCAGCTCCCCCCACCCCCGGGTCCCGCCCCCGCCCCCGCCCCCCGCTCTAATACTCACCTCTCCTGGTTCCTGCGGCTTCAGCGTCCTCTGACTCTGCGACGTCTCAGAGCAGAGGGCGCGATGACGTCACTACTGTGCGCGCCGCTCTGCCTCTCTGTCCTGAGCGTCGCAGAGCCGGAGAGACGCTGACTGCACCGGACCTGCGCTGGGAACGGGAGAGGTGAGGATTTTACTTTTTTTTTTTTTTTCTTTATTTCTGACTGTCTGGGGCTGGGGCAATGCTGGAGACCATGGGGCAGAATGCTGGACACACTGGGGCAATACAGGAGACCATGGGGCAGATTGCTGGACACACTGGGGCAATACTGGAGACCATGGGGCAGATTGCTGGACACACTGGGGCAATACAGGAGACCATGGGGCAGATTGCTGGACACACTGGGGCAATACAGGAGACCATGGGGCAGATTGCTGGACACACTGGGGCAATACAGGAGACTATGGGGCAGATTGCTGGACACACTGGGGCAATACAGGAGACCATGGGGCAGATTGCTGGACACACTGGGGCAATACAGGACACCATGGGGCAGATTGCTGGACACACTGGGGCAATACTGGAGACCATGGGGCAGAATGCTGGACACACTGGGGCAATACTGGAGACCATGGGGCAGATTGCTGGACACACTGGGGCAATACAGGAGACTATGGGGCAGATTGCTGGACACACTGGGGCAATACTGGAGACCATGGGGCAGAATGCTGGACACACTGGGGCAATACTGGAGACCATGGGGCAGAATGCTGGACACACTGGGGCAGTACAGGAGACTATGGGGCAGAATGCTGGACACACTGGGGCAATACTGGAGACCATGGGGCAGAATGCTGGACACACTGGGGCAATACAGGAGACCATGGGGCAGATTGCTGGACACACTGGGGCAATACTGGAGACCATGGGGCAGAATGCTGGACACACTGGGGCAGTACAGGAGACTATGGGGCAGAATGCTGGACACACTGGGGCAATACTGGAGACCCTGGGGCAGATTGCTGGACACACTGGGGCAATACTGGAGACCCTGGGGCAGATTTCTGGACACATTGAGGCAATGCTGGAGACCCTGGGGCAGACTTCTGGACACACTGGGGCAATGCTGGACACTGGGGCAGATTGCTGGACACACTGGGGGTAATATACTGGACACACTGGGGCAATGCTGGACACTGGGGCAGACTGCTGGACACACTGGGGAAAGGCTGGACACTGGGGCAGATTGCTGGACACACTGAGGGCAGATTGCTGGACACACTGGGGGTAATATGCTGGACATACTGGGGCAGATTGCTGGACACACTGGGGGTAATATGCTGGACACACTGGGGCAGATTGCTGGACAACATGGGGGTAATATGCTGGACACACTGGGGCAGATTGCTGGACAACATGGGGGTAATATGCTGGACACACTGGGGGCAGGACTTGAGGCATGGGCAGAATGTAGATACGGGGCATGATTGGAGACACGGGGCAGGATTGGATCATGGGGCAGGACGGATACGATGGAGGCTGGTGGGGCAGGATGGGGAGATCATATGGGGTAGAATGGATACTCATGAGGGCAGGATACGACAACATATGGCTGGAGCCAGGAATGAGATAAACGGGGCCAGGGTGGGGAATATTATTACCATAGGGGATAATTAAGGGATATTGTTACTGCAGTGATGTATTTATTTTATTTTTTGAGTATACTGTTTTAAATGGGGGGGCTGTCCTGTTACTGTGCAGAGTGACACTATATCACCTTTTTTTCTTCATGTGGTGTAATGTAGAAGTTGTGAAAAATTAAGTAATGTGTTCTGCAAGCGGAGCTCGAGATAACTGTGTTATTTCCTGCAGAAACGAGTCCTGGCTGGAAGGAATGATGGCGGTCTGTGCTGGATAAAAGATGAAGGACTTCACCTAGAGACGTCACTGGTGAGTCAGTGTTACCTATACACTGACACTATACACTGTATACTATATAGAGGTCCTGTGTATAATACCACCAGTGATCTCTGTATTACCTCTACACAGACACTGCATACTAAGTACAGATCTCCTGTGAATACTGGCACTTATGGTGATAGTATTGTGGTTTGTTTTTTTATTACTGATCAGTATTGTAGTATTCAGTCACTATGTGGTGGTAATATGTGGTCTGGAAATGGTGCGGTGGTATTTGTCCCTTGTATGTAGTATTATTCGGTCACTATGTGGCCTGGTCATGGTGTGGTGGTATTAAGTCACAGGTGTGGCATGTGGGGGTGACACCATTAGGCCCAGTTTAAGTTCTACAAAACAGGAAAACCATTTTTGGTAACCTTTGTGTGTATTGAGCTGGAGGGGGGGTGGGATGGGGGGGGGGCGCCAAACTCGGGAACAGCCCCGGGCGGCAAAAGCTCTAGCTACGCCTCTGCAGGGACGAACAGTTTCTCGGCCGGACAACGATCAGGTTTATTAGCCTGAAATTTCTGCAACACTCTCCGCAAATCAGGGGAGATGGCAGACACAATGACTCCTTCCTTGAGGATACTCGCCGGCTCAGATAACCCCGGAGAGTCGGGCACAAAACTCCTAGACAGAGCATCCGCCTTCACATTTTTAGAGCCCGGAAGGTATGAAATCACAAAATCAAAACGAGCAAAAAATAACGACCAACGGGCCTGTCTAGGATTCAAGCGCTTGGCAGACTCAAGATAAGTAAGGTTCTTATGATCAGTCAATACCACCACGCGATGCTTAGCACCCTCAAGCCAATGACGCCACTCCTCAAATGCCCACTTCATGGCCAGCAACTCTCGGTTGCCCACATCATAATTACGCTCAGCAGCAGAAAATTTCCTGGAAAAGAAAGCACATGGTTTGAACACTGAGCAACCAGAACCTCTCTGTGACAAAACCGCCCCTGCACCAATCTCAGAAGCATCAACCTCGACCTGGAACGGAAGAGAAACATCAGGTTGACACAACACAGGGGCACAGCAAAAACGACGCTTCAACTCCTGAAAAGCTTCCACGGCAGCAGAAGACCAATTAACCAAATCAGCACCCTTCTTGGTCAAATCGGTCAATGGTCTGGCAATGCTAGAAAAATTACAGATGAAGCGACGATAAAAATTAGCAAAGCCCAGGAATTTCTGCAGACTTTTTAGAGATGTCGGCTGAGTCCAATCCTGGATGGCCTGAACCTTAACCGGATCCATCTCGATAGTAGAAGGGGAAAAGATGAACCCCAAAAATGAAACTTTCTGCACACCGAAGAGACACTTTGATCCCTTCACGAACAAGGAATTAGCACGCAGTACCTGGAAAACCATTCTGACTTGCTTCACATGAGACTCCCAATCATCTGAGAAGATCAAAATGTCATCCAAGTAAACAATCAAGAATTTATCCAGATACTCACGGAAAATGTCATGCATAAAAGACTGAAAAACAGATGGAGCATTGGCAAGTCCGAACAGCATCACCAGATACTCAAAATGACCCTCGGGCGTATTAAATGCCGTTTTCCATTCATCTCCCTGCCTGATTCTCACCAGATTATACGCACCACGAAGATCAATCTTAGTAAACCAACTAGCCCCCTTAATCCAAGCAAACAAGTCAGAAATCAATGGCAAGGGATACTGAAACTTAACAGTGATCTTATTAAGAAGGCGGTAATCAATACACGGTCTTAGCGAACCATCCTTCTTGGCTACAAAAAAGAACCCTGCTCCCAATGGTGACGACGATGGGCGAATATGTCCCTTCTCCAGGGACTCCTTCACATAACTGCGCATAGCGGTGTGTTCAGGTACGGACAAATTAAATAAACGACCCTTAGGGAATTTACTACCAGGAATCAAATCGATAGCACAATCACAATTCCTATGCGGAGGTAGGGCATCAGACTTGGACTCTTCAAATACATCCTGATAATCAGACAAGAACTCTGGGATGTCAGAAGGAATGGATGACGAAATAGACAAAAATGGAACATCACCATGTACTCCCTGACAACCCCAGCTGGTTACCGACATAGAGTTCCAATCCAATACTGGATTATGGGTTTGTAGCCATGGCAACCCCAACACGACCACATCATGCAAATTATGCAGTACCAGAAAGCGAATAACTTCCTGATGTGCAGGAGCCATGCACATGGTCAGCTGGGCCCAGTACTGAGGCTTATTCTTGGCCAAAGGTGTAGCATCAATTCCTCTCAATGGAATAGGACACCGCAAAGGCTCCAAGAAAAATCCACAACGTTTAGCATAATCCAAATCCATCAGATTCAGGGCAGCGCCTGAATCCACAAACGCCATGACAGAATACGATGACAAAGAGCACATTAAGGTAATGGACAAAAGGAATTTGGACTGTACAGTACCAATAACGGCAGAGCTATCGAACCGCCTAGTGCGTTTAGGACAATTAGAAATAGCATGAGTAGAATCACCACAATAGAAACACAGTCTGTTCAGACGTCTGTGTTCTTGCCGTTCTACTTTAGTCATAGTCCTGTCGCACTGCATAGGCTCAGGTTTACTCTCAGACAATACCGCCAGATGGTGCACAGATTTACGCTCGCGCAAGCGACGACCGATCTGAATGGCCAAGGACATAGACTCATTCAAACCAGCAGGCATAGGAAATCCCACCATTACATCCTTAAGAGCTTCAGAGAGACCCTTTCTGAACAAAGCCGCTAGTGCAGATTCATTCCACAGAGTGAGTACTGACCACTTCCTAAATTTCTGACAATATACTTCTACATCATCCTGACCCTGGCATAAAGCCAGCAGATTTTTCTCAGCCTGATCCACTGAATTAGGCTCATCGTAAAGCAATCCCAGCGCCTGGAAAAATGCATCAACATTACTCAATGCAAAATCTCCTGGTGCAAGAGAAAACGCCCAGTCCTGTGGGTCGCCGCGCAAAAAAGAAATAATAATCAAAACCTGTTGAATAGGATTACCAGAAGAATGAGGTTTCAAGGCCAAAAATAGCTTACAATTATTTCTGAAGCTCAGGAACTTAGTTCTGTCACCAAAAAACAAATCAGGAATCGGAATTCTTGGTTCTAGCATCGATTTCTGATCAATAGTATCTTGAATCTTTTGTACATTTACAACGAGATTATCCATTGAGGAGCACAGAGCCTGAATATCCATGTCCACAGCTGTGTCCTGAAGCACTCTAATGTCTAGGGGAAAAAAAAGACTGAAGACAGAGCTAAGAAAAAAAAATGATGTCAGGATTTCTTTTTTCCCTCTATTGGGAATCATTGGTGTGGCTCCTTGTACTGTTATGGCCGGCAATCAGGCAACACAGCGTGCAGTAATCAGCGCACATACAGAGATCTGGCAATAACCAAAAACAATAGGACGAACTCTGAGACGTGGAATCTCTGTAGACTGCAGTACCTGATCTATCCTCACACAACTATAAGCAGCAGTGGATTGCGCCTATCACTACCTATGCAACTCGACACTGCCTAAGGAGCTGACTAGCCTGAAGATAGAAATACAAGCCTGACTTACCTCAGAGAAATACCCCAAAGGAATAGGCAGCCCCCCACATATAATGACTGTTAGCAAGATGAAAAGACAAACGTAGGAATGAAATAGATTCAGCAAAGTGAGGCCCGATATTCTAGACAGAGCGAGGATAGCAAAGAGAACTATGCAGTCTACAAAAAACCCTAAAACGAAAACCACGCAAAGGGGCAAAAAGACCCACCGTGCCGAACTAACACCACGGCGGTGCACCCCTTTGCTTCTCAGAGCTTCCAGCAAAAGTTAATAGCAAGCTGGACAGAAAAAAACAGAAAACAAACTAGAAGCACTTATCTATGCAATAAATACTTGGCACTCAGGAGATGATAGAAAGTGAACAATTCGTTTATTGGGTGCATCCACAGTTTAAACGTTTTCGGTCTATTAAACAGACCTTCATCAGAAAATAGGTGCTGGATTACTGGAAGCCACGAGTAGAGTGGGCCCACAGGGGTGCCACTTATAGGGCAAGTCCAGGAGAACTGGGCGCCTAGGAGAGACTGGAGCTGCAGGAGTGGAGCGCTATAAGGAGACGAGACACTCGCAAGGGAAGTAGCGCTGAGGATTCCAGAGAGACAGGCACCGGACCGCTGTGGTAGCGTCACACCTGTGGAATGCATTCCCTTGCGAGTGTCTCGCCTAGGAGAATAATGGAGACACATGCTTCTGCCCTCACATAGATAGGTCTCTATGCTCCCCTCGGTGGTGACAATCCTCACCCTTTCCTAGTAACAATAGACAGCCTGGTCTTCTTCATCTCAGCTAGACTACACTGACATCAGTACAGGCTACTTTGCTACCTAGTTGCCATCTCTGTAGCCCTAAAGCAGCACATCATGTACAGTATGAGCAGTGCTTCTCACCCCTACTTCTCGTTAGCTAAGCTGCAAGCACTTTCTCCTGGGTTGCACTGCTTCTCAACTCAAATACCAGCAGGTTGCACACACCTTTTATACTCTGTACACTCCCAGAAGTATGAGTACAAGCTGGAGCTTCCTACTTTGCTCCTCAGTGGCCCGCTATATAGCCCTAAAGTAGCACACCATGTATGTCATGCTGCTGCAATGCAGGTAGGTACAGGCTTCACTAGATGGCAGTAGAGATGAAGCAGGTCTGCACCTAAACAGAGCTAATCTGCAGTGCAGCAGTGAGTCTTTCACAGGTGGCAGCAGAATAGTCAAAACAAGCCGGGTCAAATCCTAGGCTATAGTGCAGTACCAAAGGAGTAAGCAAACTCGTGGTGAGGAACAAGTCAGGGGGTCAGTAACGGTCAGGACAGAGCGGATAAGCCAAAAGACAAAGTACATAAACAGGTCAGGATACACGTCAAGTCAAACCAGGGAGTCTGCACACTAAAGGGAAACACTGAGTGAAGATGGGAACAGGGGAAAACAGAGACACGGGTTCAGACAGCAAACACAGCAGGAAAAATCGGAGCAATCAAAGTCAGCTACAGCAGCACTAGGCAGAAACTATAACTGACATGATGTGCAGGACACAGCGGGACTAACTAGCAAAGCTAAGACCAGACTAAGGCCGAGAAAAGTTAACCCCTGACCTGATCAGACTGGGAAAAGGGAAGACAGGACTCAAAACCTGGTCTGGATCATGACAATGTATAATGAGTGTTACTCACCCCCACTTCTAGCTACTATGATGTAGACACTCCAGGGGCTTGCATACCTTTTATTTCTCACACTGCCAAAAGCAAGAGCATGCATAGTAATGCTGACCCCACACTGTCATCAGTATGACTTTATAAATAGCAAATTCAGTGCAAGTGGCCCGCACATCAGCAATTACTGGTGCCACTCATGCGGTGCGCCACGTGATGTGTAAGAGCTTTGTTGCAGTACACTGGCATTGTTATGGATTATATGGCTATGGTGTAAATGGCAATGCAATGAATGGAGTAATCCTGTTTCGGACTTCCATACTCTATCTAGTTTATTATATGATATTAGAAAAATGCATATTTATGCCATAATATCCATTGCTTGATCCTTGAGACGAGTAATTAGCCTCCGCATGGCTCCATCCCCAATGCTGTAGTCATCATATAATGCTGGCTGCGTGCTCCTGCTCTTCGAGGCTTAGCGTGTTCACATGACGCTGTGCGCTGAGGATTACTGATCACGAGACGATAGAGGATGTTACATATTGTCATCCCAGCATTCTGCACAGGCATGTCAGCTCCGTCTAGACAGATTATTATAATAGTCATGTTATAAGAGGCTTACCGGGGTGTCTCAGGGTTACATCGCTAACATTCACGCTGTAACACATTTGGGCTGGTTGCGTATTATAGTTTTTTCGACTCCTCTTGAACTTGCATTTCTCTATTATTTTTTTTTCAGTCCATGCTCCTCGACTACCTGATAAGGGAACCATTCAGGGCTATCCCCAACATTTAAATTTATCACTTTACAAAGAATAGGACCCACCATAATGTTAAAAAATGGGGTCAGTGGCCAAAAATGCAACCACCGCTCCATTAATTCTCTATGGCGCTGCCAGACATTTTGAATGAATGGAGAGTCGGCATTCACGAGCAGATTGCTTCATTCCCAACAAGTTCGGAGCCCCGTTCTCAGATCAGTAAAATCCGTCTCTCAACTCATTCTGAGATATGTAGTTTCACACTTATCTCATGTTGCTATGTATCTCACTGTAATACATGCTGGGTGTGAAGTCTGTGCAATAGATTTACTAAATTATTTGTCACAATTTTGAATCCTTAAAAAAAAGATTCAATTTCATCCAAAAATGCGTAAATGTATTAATCTGAGCCTTTTATTACCTTTGGAAAATCTTATTTCCACTTTCGTTGCAGAATCCTGTTCCCTTCGCCGGTTCTCATGCATTCAGCACAGCTTCCTTTCTGGACTGATTTCCCTTTTCTAAAGCTTGTATTTGATTCCTCCTCTATTACGCGCTCTGCTTTTTCTCCACACTTATACATATTCTTTGTAATTGTATTTCACCCTCTTTCTCCTGCAGACTGCCTTGTGTGTTTTCCTCCCTATCTACGTCTTGTGCTTTCTGCCCTCCTTGATAACTTAGATGCTTTGCTCCCTCACCACACTCTAATCCGCCATCTGCAAATGACTTCCCCTCCCCTCTTTGTGTGTTTTCCTCCCTATCTATGTCTTGTGCTTTCTGCCCTCCTTGATAGCATAGATGCTTTGCTCCCTCACCACACTCTAATCCGCCATCTGCAAATGACTTCCCCTCCCCTCTGTGTGTGTTTTCCTCCCTATCTATGTCTTGTGCTTTCTGCCCTCCTTGATAACTTAGATGCTTTGCTCCCTCACCACACTCTAATCCGCCATCTGCAAATGACTTCCCCTCCCCTCTGTTATCTCTAACACCAAAAGAATCAATGTTAGGAGAAGAAAGGGCATTGAAAGTCAGTGCTGTGGGATGTAGGTCAGATTCAGCAGGACAGCCAGCTAGGTGAAGAAAAGTTACAGAGATTCTACAACACTATGGTAAGAAACTTAAGATTATTTTTATATTTGTTTAATTTAGCAGGCAAGAAGCAAATTAATTAGTTTTAACTATTAGGATATATAATATAAAAAAATAAAAAATAAAAAAATAGGAGAAAAAAACATACAAATTTTAATCACATATGTTTTCTCGAGTAATAATAATAATAATAATAATAATAATAATAATAATAAAAGCATATTTGGTATTGCCACATTTGCTA
Source organism: Ranitomeya imitator (assembly GCF_032444005.1). NCBI lineage: Eukaryota > Metazoa > Chordata > Amphibia > Anura > Dendrobatidae > Ranitomeya > Ranitomeya imitator. Next base: position 1,236,981,948 of record NC_091282.1, on the reverse strand, counting down.
AAGTCTGAGCTATTAAAATCGAAAATTAAATTTCCCAAAAGGAGAAAGAAAATTGAAATGTAAGAATATCAGTTTTCTATTAGTAAAAATCTATCGAAATGTTGAATTTACTCAAGAAAGGTATCTATAAAAAAAATCAGCATGGCATGCAAAAAACAAGCCTTCATCACACCGATCAAAACAGATTTAAATGTTACGGCTCTCAGAAAATGGCGTCGCAAACCTAATTTTTGTAACAATTTTTTTTCTCTATACCTAAATCATTTAAAAAAAATGTACAACTTTGCTACTAATCTGCGGTATCACACTGCCAGGTCATAAAAAAAATAAATTAAGAAATTAAAAATAAATAAATTTAAAAAAAAAAAAACAATGGCAGAATTGCATTTTTGGACTTTTTTTTCACAATTTCACTTGAATTTTTTTCCTATTTTCCAGTACATTACATGGAAAAATAAATGGTGTTTTTCACAAGAAGAATTCACCCTGATATAAAAAAAAAAAAAATTGGCGCTTCACTGTATAACAAGTCACACATACAATAATCTCCCTATTTCTATAATTAATTGCTAAACTCTCTTGCCTTAATCATATTAGGTGGCCTGATTCATTTCTCCGGCTCAGAACCTACTTTACGAGAAAAGCCGATTAATTCTTTAAATAGCTGCAGCGCAAATTAATCGACTGGCCGCGATATCAAAGGAATAATAACGCCAGATTCCAGGAGACTTTCACAATAATTCATTGTTACGGCATATTCCACATCTCATGTACAGTGTTTTATTGTAAATTCAATATTTGGGGATTTTACGATAAGTAAGGGAAAAGCATGCATGAAAATTAGTGGGGTATCTATGTAAGACTGCGTCAGGGGCTGGTATGTGCCCCCTCCTCTCTAAACAGTGGTAGGACCAAGTGTATGGTTTTATTGTATTTTTCTGACTGTCATCCTGCATAGAGTTTCATAGGCACTAATGTACACGGTTGATGTAATGTTTTGCGATTAATGTATAGTGTTATGTATGGTGTATAGGGAAAGTCTAGGGTTAAGTTTAGAGTATATAAAGCATAGCACAGAACTTAGGGATTAAGTAAGTAAGGGGGAATATTTAGTTGGGGCTCATTAGACATTGGAAGTTCAGTTCATACTGTTAGAAGGTAGGAACTGAAGATAAATAAGTGAAAGATGAAGTCTGCCCAGCAACAGACTGCCGGGGCAGACAGAGAAAAAAAGACAGTGATTTGTCCAGCCCATAGTGGGAGGGGTTAGGGCCAGTTAAAAGTAACCACTTCCTGGTTTAGTCGGGGAGTGAGGAGAGTTTGTTGGTGACAGTTGTTAGGGCTAGTTCCCCCCCATGCAGTCTGCCTTTACTAACATGAGAAAGAACGGCAGGTATTGCAGAGCTCATTGATAGCAGCGTCGTCCTGTACTAGGAGCCACCAGGGTAACAAGTCTGTCCATGACATTTCTTCCTCCTGATTCTTCCCTCATCACCTGTGAACCGCAGCAAGTCAGCCTCGAAGTGGAGACCCTGTAACGTTACAGAGCGGAGGGCCGAGTGCTGAGCAGCAGAGGGCAAAAAAGTCGCCACTGCTCTGCTAACCCCATAACTAAGGAGTTCAGACCTCCTCTGGTATAACATCAGCACAAACACTGTGACAACTCCGGGAGTTTCACGGCCGAGCAGCTGCATACAGCCGTACATCACCAAGCACGATGCCGAGCGGCAGATGAAGTGGTGTAAATCCTTCACGACTGGACTCTGAAGGAAACGTGTTCTGTGTTATGAGGAATCAGGCTTCTATATGTCTGATAGAGGAGTCTCGGTTTGGCGAATGCCAGGAGAATGTCACTGCATTGTGCCTGCGGTACAGTTTGGTGGAGGAGGAGAATGCTATGGGCTCGTTTTTCAGGATTCGACCCCAACCCCTTAATTTCAGTGAAGGAAAATCTTATTACTTCAGCATACAAGACATTGTGAACAATTGTAGCTCCCAGCTTTTTGGGAATAGTTTGGAGAAGGCCCTTTTCAGGTCTCTATGACTGGGCCCAGTGTGCAAGGTCCATTCAGACATGGAGGGGGAAGAACATAACCGGACACCCAGGGCCCGGACCTCAGCCCCATCCAACACCTTTGAGATAAACTAAAATAGAGATTGTAAATCCGGCTTCTCCTTCAACATTAGTGTCTGACCTCACTTATGCTCATCTAGGTGATTGCTCAAAAAAAAGAAGAATGGAAGCTGTTAGTTCTAAAGAGCGGGACAAACTTGAATAATGCCTATGGATGTAGGATGGAATGTCGTAAAAGCTCCTGTAGGTGTAATGTGGAGGGGAAATATACTTTTCTTAGTGTAGTGTATGTGCATCTGTACAGCTCCAGGGCTATTAGTAAGTATGGAGAACCATGGTGCGCCCCTTTTATGACTGTTGGATGTGTGGCTCCTCGTGGGCGGGTCTTATTGCCAATTACAGACAGCCCACTCTGCTGTAAATCTTCAGCAGAGGTGGAACAAACAGCCAAACAAGATGAAGGGAGCAGCATCACGTGGAGAATAGAAATGTGCTAGGACATGCCAGCAATGTCTGACAAAGAAGACTTCTGTCTTGAGGAAAGATAGAAACTACACTCCTGTAGATACTTCCAGAAAGTGTGGGCCGCAGCCACATGGTGACAGTGACAGCAGCCACATAGTGCAGTAAATAGTAATAACGGTCCTAGGAGCGCTGGAAATGAGACCAAAACAAGGATTTTAGTGTTGAACCACAACGCGTTTCAACGGTTAAACCGTCTTCATCAGGTGGAAACTTCCACCTGATGAAGACGGTTTAACCGTTGATACGCGTTGTGGTTCAACACTAAAATCCTTGTTTTGGTCTCATTTCCAGCGCTCCTAGGACCGTTATTACTATTTACTGCATTTTGTATCCTCCTAGAAGGTTAATGGCTGGAGCTGTGGTGGACCCTTTGCTTTCAATTGTAACTGTGACCCTCACAGCGCTCCCTAGTGACCGCTTTCTTTTCCCTTGAATTTCATCAGCCACATAGTGATTGTGACAGCAGTCCCATGGTGACCGTGACAGCAGCCACATGGTGACAGTGACAGCAGCCACATGGTGACGGTGACAGCAGCCACATGGTGACAATGACAGCAGCCACATGGTGACAATGGCAGCAGCCACATGGTGACAATGACAGCATCCACATGGTGACAGTGACAGTAGTCCCATGGTGACAGTGACAGCAGCCACATGGTGACAGTGACAGTAGCCACATGGTGACGGTGACAGCAGCCGCATGGTGAGAGTTACAGCATCCACATGGTGACAGTGACAGCATCCACATGGTGAGAGTGACAGCAGCCACATGGTGACAGTGACAGCAGCCACATGGTGACAATGACAGCAGCCACATGGTGACAATGACAGCATCCACATGGTGAGAGTGACAGCAGCCGCATGGTGACAGTGACAGCAGCCACATGGTGACAGTGACAGTAGCCACATGGTGACGGTGACAGCAGCCGCATGGTGAGAGTTACAGCATCCACATGGTGACAGTGACAGCATCCACATGGTGAGAGTGACAGCAGCCACATGGTGACAGTGACAGCAGCCACATGGTGACAATGACAGCAGCCACATGGTGACAATGGCAGCAGCCACATGGTGACAATGACAGCATCCACATGGTGACAGTGACAGCAGTCCCATGGTGACAGTGACAGCAGCCGCATGGTGACAGTGACAGTAGCCACATGGTGACGGTGACAGCAGCCGCATGGTGACAGTGACAGCAGTCCCATGGTGACAGTGACAGCAGCCACATGGTGACAATGACAGCAGCCACATGGTGACAATGACAGCAGCCACATGGTGACAATGACAGCATCCACATGGTGACAGTGACAGCAGTCCCATGGTGACAGTGACAGCAGCCGCATGGTGACAGTGACAGCAGCCATATGCAATAGAATATAAAGGGACAGGCAAAGGATGACCGGCTGTGGAGGGCCAAGTAGTGGCAGCACCCACAGTATAGATATAAAATGATGGGCAGGCAGGAGATGTCGACTGTCAACAGTGTAGAAAACAGTGGGCAGTCAAGCAGGGAAATGGTATGGATGGTTTAACCATTGGCATCTGACACAGGTGAATGACAATCATCACTCCTCCATGCCTGATTCATTTTGCCAAATGTAAGATTTTCCACACTGGTGTGAGTGCAGTCTAGTCCGCTTGGATGTCACAGCGTCACCTCACATGCTGATATTACACTGGAGGCTGGAGAAGACAGTACCACCATGGAAAACTTCTTGCCCCGGTACAATCAGTTAACTGAGAAGAATGCAGAGAGAACATTTTAACCATCGTCCTCCCACTTCTCTTGGCCAAATAACACATTGTGTTGTAGTCTATTGCAGGCTGCTGAATAGGTTAAGTAAGAATCCATCAGTCAGCAGGTTATGATGGTCTGATGGGAAGTTTGTCCGTCTTATCTACTTCTTCTGACCTCCTGTTTGCTGATCTATGACCACAGGCCACATCAAAATTGAATGTGCAGGAAAACAGCCTGTAAAAGTCAAACTGATTAATGAAATCCAATTGGAAAAATTATTTTCAGTCATTAATACATGCATTTAAAAAAAAATCATATTCCATGTCTCCCCACAATCAAATGCCATGTCTCTTTCCCCATCAGCAGCTTCCGGGAAAAAACTGGGCAGTGTTTATTAGAAGCTTAGCCCTGGCTTCTGCAGTCAGTAACACCGTCCCTAAAAGTTGTGGTGTTATCCAGTCCGTGGGATCTAGCTCAGGCTATCTGCCGGAGAAAGGACAGTTTTCTGGCATAAAAACTTTGATGAATCTGGGCCATAGTTTATGTATGAGTAAGCCTGACTGGTCAGGTGCTGCCTCTCTGTTTGCTGCAGGGCGTAAAGGTTGACGCATCAGTAGATAAAGTATCTGGCCCATTGAAGTGACCGAGGGCAAGGTCGCCCATGTATATCCATGATCTGGCCCAGCAAAACTTCCACACTCAGATTCTATTTTAACAACCGTATCTTTACTGTTATACATTTTCTTTAACACAGCGGAACACAATAATATACAGTACAAAATAGGCCTATTCACAGAAATAACGTGTAATAACAAACAGTCCCTCACTTTCCCTATCCACACGTTACCAGTTCCTTTGTTCCAAGAGGTTATCTTCCCACGTCGCAGGCCTGTCTGTCACTGCAGGGAGACGCTCCAGCCGAAGAGAAAAACAACAGGGATTGAACAAAACTCCGTCTCTCAGGTCCAGACTGTAGTCCCTGGGGTTCAACAGGTAAGGGTGGAATGTTCGGCCTCTCAACAGAGGACCCACTTACAGTTCATGGGCTCCAGGGTCTGTGAAGATGTCACCGTTGGGTGCTCCGCAGTGTGGGAGATGGGAACAATCTGGATGTCAGCTTCCAAGAGATAGCGATCATCCAGGCAATCTTCTATATCGCATCTACAGGAGGACGCCAGCAGACACAGACCTCTCTCTGCACACACCAGTTTCCCGGGCTTTCTCTTTTCCTCCCCTTCCTGTTCACATGACATCACAGGGGGAAGTTTTGCCAATACAGTTTGTCCCTCTGTAATCACATTTGGCATAGGTATAACTTCTGGCCACACGGGGGCAGTGTCTGTCACAGATTCTATGTCAATGATAACAGAACAGTCACAGCCGGCCAGCTCACTACACGCCCCCCGCTTAAAGGTTGGCAGTCCCTGTCAACGACTGTCTCCAGGGCGGCGATGGCTGTGGAGGTTGTAGGACCCGGCTGCGAAAAAGGCCACACATATTGGTCTCTGTAGGACTGTCCCGGGGGCACTCCTGCGGTGGTCCTCGTTGTCCGCCTAATGGGTGCTAACCTCTCTTCCCGATCAGTCACCCCACTCTCTGCCCCAGTCGGTAAGTCAGTCGAGGAGGGAAGGGGTTCAGACGCTTCAGTCAGGCGAGCAGGGGTAGGGATGTCTTCCACCTCTACATCCCCGGTATCGGTGTCTCCCACAGTATTAGTGATATCCATTTCTCTAGGTATCACAGGAGGGGAGTCAGGCTGAGAACGACAGGGGCGCAACATGTTGCGGTGCAGGGTGCGGAGGCTGCCGCTGTCTTCGCCTTGTACTTGGTAGACGGGGCCACCAGGGTACGGGTGTCCAATTATTCGATAGACTTCGGTCTCCCACTTGGGCCGGAGTTTTCCTTGCGGTTTCTTTATACGAACTAGGACCAGTTGACCCACACTCAGTAGGTCTTCTTGTACTGGAAGTGGATCAGCGTGGACCTGGTCCTGGATCTGCTGTTCCACCAGCCGGTAGACAGTTTCCATCCTTTGACGGTGTGCTTGTAGCCAGGAAGGATAGGTGCCACAGGTGTCTTCATCAGAGTTAGACAGGTGTAGTTCATGGATGCCTTTGCCTGGGCGGCCAAAAAGGAGGGTGTAAGGCGTGTATCCGGTGACAGAATGAACTTGATTGTTATAGGCCCACAGCAGTTCTGGGAGGAATCGTCGGGCTTTTTGTCTTCTGCTAAGGTTCGGATCAGTGGTAAGAGGGTCCGGTTGAAACGTTCACACGCGCCATTCCCTTGCGGGTGGTCCTGGACTTCTTGATTCCATACATCTGCTGGAGTTCTTCAATGACTCGCCCTTCGAAACACGCCCCCTGATCAGAGTGTAGCCGCTCCGGACACCCGTAGACCCGAACGAAGTGCTGACAGATGGCCTGTGCAGCTGATTCGGCAGTCTGATCTTTGGTAGCAACAGCGACGGCGAATTTCGTGAAGTGGTCTACCATCACCAGACAGTACTGGTAGCCACTATTCGCCGTTCCAATCAACAGATAGTCCACCATCAACAATTCGAGGGGCCTGGATGTGCTAATAGTCTGGACGGGTGCACGCTGCTCAGTAGACTTGTGGAGTTCACATGTACGACATCCTAGGCAGACGTTTTCAACCAGCTTACGGAGTCCTGGGCAAAAAATGAATTGCTGGGTCCACCGGAGGGTCTTGTCTATGCCGAAGTGGCCGTTCCTTCTGTGGGCTTCAGCCACCATCTCATGGGCCAGCTGCACCGGGACGACAATCTGCAAACATTCTTCCAGCATATGGGATAAAAGGGCCCTGCGATACAAGACTCCATCCTTCACGATCAGCCGATCCCATTGGGCAAGTAGGGCAGAGGTCCTGGTTGAGAGTCGGGCTCTTACTTCGGAGGGTGGTATCTCTTGTGTCTTCACGTACTGTTTCAGTAAGACGTGTTCAGGGTCTCGATCTTGAAGCTTGGCCCATTCTTGTTGGGACAGGGGTGACCCCACTATGGCTTCGATCCCGCCTACAGCATACTGGCGGCTATCTTCTATTTGTTTAGCTAGCCGGGCAAAGTCGGGCAGTTCATCTTCCTCCAACTCTTCATCCCGGTCCCCCACTGGCGAGGATGATGTCACTCTGGAAAGGCTGTCAGCATTCTGATTCTCCGTCCCCGCTCTGTATTTAATTTTGTATTGGAATCTAGAGAGCCTTGCCATCCAGCGCTGTTCCATTGCCCCTAGTTTGGCATTTTCTAGGTGGGCAAGAGGATTGTTGTCTGTCACGACCAGCACCTCTGCCCCTGTCAGGTAGCCAGCAAATTTCTCTGTCATAGCCCAGGTCAGGGCCAGGAGTTCCAGGCGGAAAGAGCTGTAGTTGACGGGGTTCTTTTCGGTGTCACGGAGGGATCTACTGGCATAGGCTATTACGCGTTCCTTGTTATCTTGGACTTGGGAGAGGACCGCCCCGAGACCTTGAAGGCTGGCGTCTGTGTATAACTGGAACGGCAGGGTGTAATCTGCAAATGCCAGAATAGGGGGCGATGTCAAAGCAGCTTGAAGCGCCCGGAAGGATTTTTCTTGGTCGGGCCCCCAGCTGATGCGTCGTCCTCTGGGACTGTTCGCGGTCCCTCGGAGAGTCTCATGCAGTGGTTCCGCAAGCCGGGCAAAGTCCTTGACAAATCGGCGGTAATAGCCCGCTAGTCCCAGGAAAGCCTGGACTTCTTTGATGGTAGTTGGTTGTGGCCACTCTCGGACAGCTGCTATCTTCTCTGGAGAGGGTTGGACACCTTCGGCTGAGATCCGGTGTCCCAGGTAATCGATCTCCTGCTGGAATAGACGGCACTTGCTGGGCTTCAACTTCAAGCCGTGTCTCTTCAAGCGCTGGAGCACTTTGCCAAGCTTGTGAAGATGATCCTCAAAGGTGGCGGAGTATACCACGATGTCATCAAGGTATGTCAGCGTGAATTCGAAGTTGAAATCTCCCAGACAGCGTTCCATCAGTCTCTGAAAGGTCCCTGGTGCGTTACTCAAGCCGAATGGCATCCGGTCAAACTCGTACAGGCCCATGGGAAGGATGAAGGCGGTCTTTTCTCTGTCCTTCTCACTCATTGGGACCTGCCAATATCCACTGGCCAAGTCTAGAGACGAAAAATATTTGGCCTTCTTCAGGGCGGTCAGTGACTCTTCGATCCGGGGGAGTGGATAGGAGTCCCGGATCGTGCACGCGTTCAGCCGACGGTAGTCTACGCAAAATCTCAGGGACCCATCTTTCTTTTTGACTATCACCACGGGTGCAGCCCATGGGCTCTGGCTCTCCCGCACCACTCCAGCGTGTAGCATAGATTCTAAGAGGCTTTTCACCTCCTGGTATTGTTGAGGTGGTATTTGTCGGTACCTCTCGCGAATAGGGGCAGTATCGCCCGTGGGAATCTCATGTTGGATACTGGTGGTGTACCCGAAGTCGGTGTCATGCTTTGCAAAGGAGTCTTGGTGTTTTCGCAATAGTCCCTCCACTTGAGACACTTCCTGTTTGGTGTACTGGGACGGGTCCAGTTGCACTTTTTCCAGTAATTTTCGCCCAATATCTTCATCATCTGCTTGAGCATTTATGGCTGAGACAGTTACCGTCCAGCCATCTTCTGTAGACGGGGTGAATTGTAAGGGCCCCATGGGGTTCACTTCTGTGGGTAGAGCATATACTCTGGCAAGTTGCGTGCCAGCTTCGAGGGCTACACCTATGTCTGCGGTGTTGTTCAGCCGGACAGGGACTCATCCGTTCCTCACGACGGCTAGGGTGCGGGCGACCAGTGGGTTTAGCTTACCCCCACTTGGAGCCCTCGGCTCGATTAACACTTCAACTCCTTCAAGCTGTCGGTTGGTGTTAAGAGGCAGGGAAATGACTGTCTCTTTTTCAGCGGGCAAAGTAATCCGGGTACAGCGGGGCACTTTAATGGCTGCTAGGGGTAGTTGTTCCTTTGCCATCTGTTGGAGTCCAACGGTCCGGATTACGCGCTGGAACGCCAGACGAGTCGGTTTATGTTTCGTAACTTTCTGCCAGTACTTGGGCCCTTTTCTTGTCAACAGCATAAGATCCAGGTCTTTCAAGATATTCATTCCGATTATTACTGGGGTCTCGGAGCCGAAGCCTTCCTTGACAATGACGATTCCTCGTTTCCCTAGGTCTTGTCCGCAGGCCTTCGTATCCATCCAGGCGACTCCGGTTACTGGAATGGGTAGGTTATTAGCCGCAATTATTTTAATGGCGGTATCTGGATCACAAGCAGTCCTTGGTTTGAGGTACGTTTCATAAAACTGTTCAGAGATCGTGGTCACTTGCGACCCAGTGTCCATCAATCCTTGTACTGCAACTCCCTCCAGAATAACTTCAAGTGTGGGACTACTCGAGGCAAGAGTACTCCGTTGCTGGCTCTGTTTTTCTACACCCCATTCTCTGTCCCCCCTGCTGCTCGAACCTCAGCTGCAGGGGTGTCTAGTTTAACGGCGGCCATTGTGGTGAGACCTGGCGTGGCTGCTCTGCTCGTGGATGTAGCTGATATTCTGTTCGTCGTGGTAACTGATGGTTTGTTCGTTGAGGACAACGATTCGCCCTATGACGAGGATCACCACATGACCAACACGGTCCTGCGGGACGGCTAGGTTGCATCCGCTGGTCTCTCTGTCGTTCTAGTGTTAACTGTGACACCTGTTGCTGTAAATCTGCTACCATCTGTTTCAGCTCCTCGGTGTCACTGTTGGGCTGTTTAACGTCTAATATGGATCTGCACGCAGCGCTTTGAGTCCCCACATCCATGACGGGTCCCCTAGAACGTTCTATGGCCTCCTGCTTGACTTCAGCGAAGGTGAGAGTCGGCGTCATCCGAATCAAGTCCTGTAGTGTACGGTTAAGATACTGGTCTCTCAGCCCTATAACGAATTGGTCTCTCAGTACCAGGTCACGAGGAGCTATAGTAGTCAGTTGTTCCCCTTTTGCACAGACTTGTTCAAGGAGTACCTGAAGGGCATTTGCATATTGGGGGATGTCTTCCCATTCAAGCTGTGTCCGTCTAAAGAACAGGTATCGCAGTGTTCCCTGGTACGTAGTAGGTCCATAGGTCTTTTCCAGCACCCGCACCAAGTCCTCCAACGTACGCTGCCCCCTGACCGTCTCCAGTCTGACTGTCGTCCATGCCTCCCCCTCTAGCGTCAGTACCGCCATTTCTGCCAAGGTCTTAGGGTCAATATTATACATTTCTCCCAGTATCCGCACTTGTTCCGCCCATTCTGGTACGGGGTAGTTTCGCCCGCCAAACTTCCTGACCTGGTTTACAATGGACACCGGCGGCGGTTTCTGACTGTACACTGGGTGGGAATCCTGCTGGGCACAGATCCTGCCGACTACGCCAGATGAAGTGACCGAGGGCAAGGTCGCCCATGTATATCCATGATCTGGCCCAGCAAAACTTCCACACTCAGATTCTATTTTAACAACCGCATCTTTACTGTTATACATTTTCTTTAACACAGCGGAACACAATAATATACAGTACAAAATAGGCCTATTCAAAGAAATAACGTGTAATAACAAACAGTCCCTCACTTTCCCTATCCACACGTTACCAGTTCCTTTGTTCCAAGAGGTTATCTTCCCACGTCGCAGGTCTGTCTGTCACTGCAGGGGGACGCCCCAGCCGAAGAGAAAAACAACAGGGATTGAACAAAACTCCGTCTCTCAGGTCCAGACTGTAGTCCCTGGGGTTCAACAGGTAAGGGTGGAATGTTCGGCCTCTCAACAGAGGACCTGCTTACAGTTCATGGGCTCCAGGATCTGTGAAGATGTCACCGTTGGGTGCTCCGCAGTGTGGGAGATGGGAACAATCTGGATGTCAGCTTCCAAGAGATAGCGATCATCCAGGCAATCTTCTATATCGCATCTACAGGAGGACGCCAGCAGACACAGACCTCTCTCTGCACACACCAGTTTCCCGGGCTTTCTCTTTTCCTCCCCTTCCTGTTCACATGATATCACAGGGGGAAGTTTTGCCAATACAGTTTGTCCCTCTGTAATCACATTTGGCATAGGTATAACTTCTGGCCACACGGGGGCAGTGTCTGTCACAGATTCTATGTCAATGATAACAGAACAGTCACAGCCGGCCAGCTCACTACACCATCATGTAGTACTAGCTCAGGAACAAATAGGGAATTGTTGGCTCTGTGGAAAATGGAGAGGTCTCCAGGTCAGACGTGCACTTACGAGTAGACAACACTGGTTAGCCTACTCTTTCTGAAGCCAGAAAAAAAATCCCATTTTGCTTTTATAAAGAGGATCTAAAGTCATGGATGTTCAATAGTCATGCTAATAATATGATTGTCTGTCAGTCAACAAGAAATCAAGCATGTAACTTGCCATATTCACCAGCACTACCAAGGGATCCATTGGTTTACTTTCCGCAGCCTGCTGTAATGGCTGGTCATGATGGCCACTGTCATCATCATCATAATCTATTTCACACTGACTGTGAGTCTCGTCACCTACCTGTGCTGGGGATAACTCAATGTCCCCCTCCACATCCACTTGTTGCTGCTCCTCCACATCCTGCTGCATACAACATTGACCTTGAGGGCCTTTCACGTGGTTACCGCGACAGTGTGGAGCCAGAAGACTGCAGCGTCTGATTTCTCCTACTCCAGCGTTGAGAAGAAGTACTTCTCCTTCATTTTAAATGTGCTTATTCTTTCTGACAGAACAATGGTTAATTGACCATGTTGGAAATCCCTCTGCTCACAGCTGAGCTCGGTTAGCCACTCCTTTTCCCTTTATAATATGGGCTGTTATACTAATCTTTGTTAGAGCTAGCTTTATTGCTGTTAATGGAGGCAGAGGAGTTCGTATGAGAAGGAGGGTTGGTGGTGTTATTAGTGACTGTTGCTTGGTTTGTATGTGTAGTAATTCCTTATCCTTACCTGTTTGGGTTTATTCCCCTACCTTCACGCCCTGCTGCAATCCTCTGTTATATGTGAGTGAATATTTTGTATTTTGGAGTTTTCTGTTAACCCTTCTTTGTGTTGGTTTGTTAGTTGGGTAGGTGTACTACGGTGCACAGTAGCGCCTCCTCTTCCATGGGTAGAGGAAGAGAACAGACTGACGTATAACTCAGGAGATAAGGCAAGGGTGGAGGCCCGGCATCTTCACCTTCAGAAGTATCCCGGGGAGTAGGGCGAGCTAGGGCGCCGCCTAGTGTTAGGGACAGGGAAGAAGCCCCTGGTCCCCGGTCACCCGACAGCTGTGTTGTGACAGGGCCCTTAACAATACCAGAGCAGCAATTACATGTGCATGTGCTTATCCTCCACGTAAGCCTTCTGCTTTGTGCAAAAAGGCAGAGGAACATTTTTTGGACAACAATTTGTGATTCGAGAGTCAAATTAATACATTTTTACTATTTGCCGAGAACAGTGAATTTCCTAAAATTCGACACAAATTTAATTTACTTTGAATCAAGGAGCTCATTTCAAACTGCAATAGATCCCATCTGAATAGCTTTCTCAGTGAATGTAAAATTACATAGTGATGTATAGCTGGCGGACATATGACTGACGTGGTTACATTACAGCACAGATAAAGAGCTGCTGAATAAATGGGCAATTCCTGGTAAGAGAAAATAGCCTGGCTGATGGAAGAAGTAATTTACTCCACACTGCCATACAGAGCAATGTGATGCAGTGTTCATTATTCTCCCGGAGAAATGTCTATTATATAATGACTCGTCTTTGAATTTATAGATGTTTGTAATATATTGTACTGATCGCACTCATTTCTTTTACTACATGACACAAAGCGAGATTGGAAGATGCGTTTGATATATATAAAGTTGAGAGCGGCCTGCTGTGACTACTGAGCAGATGGACGGCTGTGACTACTAGTGAAGTGGAAGTAGATGTTGTGACTACTTGTCATGATTCCCACTGTGCTGACACCAATAGGTCACGAATCGGGGGTGACCTTTGGCCAGCACACGGCTATCATGGAGCGCCCCCAGACACAGGGCCACGAGTTCTCGGTACCGGGCCTCTCTGGTTCGGTTCTGAGGCTGTCACGGTGGCTAGACCCGGTCCGTGACCCTGCTAAGGGGCGTCCAATAAAGGTGATACAGTCTGTCAAGAGTTCGTGACGCCACCTGTGGTGTTCGGTCAGGGTGACCGACGCTGCTGTGGGGTCCGCTGGGGTGATGGAATGGCAGCTGGATGGTATACCTTCCCACAGGTGAAGTATGTCCCCAGGGCTTCCCAGTAAGGTGGATGGTAATGGTGTGAGGTGCAGGCAATAACGAGGACACAAGGTTGCAGTCTCTTTACCGCTTTACTGAAGGCTTCAGGATCCTCAATCCAGAGTACGTTTAACAGGGCTCTCTGAGACCGGCCAGTCCGATGAGCACATCCAGAGTTTCCTTCGCAGATGGAAATCGTTGCCTACCACTAGCGCCTGTGTGTTGTAGTCCTACCCTGCTGAGCATTCGGAATAGTCCTCACAACTGCTACAGCTCTCTCTCTTTAGTTCCAGATGTTACTAGTTTCTCGTCCCCCAGTATGTTTTGGCTAGGACGCACCCGTATGACGGGAAGGCTTGGAGGTCTTCCGGGACCCTAGAGACGCCCCTCTCCCAATGTTGCCCCCTATGTCTTCTTAGGAAATTTAAGGTAGACAGCCAACCTATAATTAACTGTCCTGCGGAGTTCGAAGTAAGGCCTAAAGTCAGTTACTCCCGCGGTGTTCCGGCCACCGGCTACGCGCCTCAGTAAGATGTTGCCTCGGTCTCACGGCACGACTCTTACTGGCTCTCCTTTGTGCTTGATCTCGTTTACACTGTTCCACAATATCCTTCCCTTCTTATCTCTTTCTTAGGATGCCGCCGCAGGGTGTGCAGGCGCGGTTCCGTAACGTTCTGTTCTGTTCGCTAGGCTCCTGCCAGGTTCCCACGCCTGACAGGGGCCCCCCTGTGCCTTCTCCCTGCAACACCCCCTGCCACGGGATGTTGCCTGAATCCAACCCAGTCAGCTTCTGACTAACTTCCTCCCCAGCCCCTAGTTTTACCAGTGTGAGGAGTGGCCCAATAAATAAAGCCTTTTTCTCCCCCTAGTGGCCGGAGTGTGAAGTGTAATGTGTTCTGGTGATACCTGGTCAGGAGAACTCCTTAGTGCCATCAGACGTACCGCCACTCCCCTTAGTGGCAGAGTGCCATACTGCAACGACCAGGTCTCTGGGGCGCTGCAATCACATGTGCAGGGGGCTTATCTTAGTTATTCCTCCACTGGTACACTGTGATGAAAACTCAAAAAGGCTATCGACCTATCAATTTACCGCAGGGGCTTTTTTTAGTTATCCCACTGCTGCTACAATATCACGAACTGCAGGGATTTATGTATATCCCGCTTTCCAGTTTTGCTTCGGAACTCCGCTCCCCCCTTACCCTCAGGTCAGTCAGGGAACTACACCTGGATAATTAGCCACCGACGGCCCCCTTCACTGTGTACTGGCTAGCAGGTACACTGCAGCGAGAGAATTATAAATGCTCAGGTCGCAGCCAGACAATAACTTATAAAACCCCGTTCTGCACACTTCGCTGCCACCAGCTCAGATTTCTCACAGAGAGGGGTTCGAGCCAACCCAAATTAGTAGCGTAATTACTTCAGGTACGTGAAAATTCGCACAGAGCATGGAGAAGACAAAACAAGTACATTTTATATTTTACTCCGAAAAGGTAGGCAGTGTTTATAAAAGATATAGAAAGATGTTACAATATGAGACAATAAACATAAGGAAACTGGCTATTAGGAGCAGTGCCTTGTAAAAGGACTATAAACAGGCACTGCTCCTAATATCCAGTTTCCTACTCCACACTGATGAGGGGCAAATACCCCGAAACAGCTGTCTGTAGATGGATACCATGTTTTGGCATAGGTGGTTTTCCTTTTGGATGCTGCCCTTCCCGTGGTTGTTCCTTCCCGGTGAAAGACCTGGCTATTTATTGCTTGCATTGAGAAACACGTGATGGTGTCTCCGCAGCTTTTCTGCATGCATTTGCATATTTCCCATAAGGGATGGGGGTAGTGTTCTGGATCACTGCGTTGAGAAACACGTGATGGTGTCTCCGCGGTGTTGGATGTTTTGATCTCCCCGAGGTCATTCATCCTTATGTTTATAGTCCTTTTACCAGGCACTGCTCCTAATAGCCAGTTTCCTACTCCACACTGATGAGGGGCAAATACCCCAAAACAGCTGTCTGTAGATGAATACCATGTTTTGGCATAGGTGGTTTTCCTTTTGGATGCTGCCCTTCCGTGGTTGTTCCTTCCCGGTGAAAGACCTGGCAATTTATTGCTTGTGTTGAGAAACACGTGATGGTGTCTCCGCGGCTTTTCTGAATACAATATGAGACAAAGCATGTACAGCAATTATAAAAAAAACATGGATTAAAGAAAGATTGAACTCACATTTGCTTAGATCATGTCAGCTAACCATGCTGGTGGGCGGAGCCCAAATGTCCCAATTCATGAAGAGGGTCCTGCTGTAACAGCTCCTCAAGCAAGAATCAAGGTTGGGCTCACTGGCAGTCACTTATACCTGCAGGCTTGTGACATGACGAAAGGGGCTGAGTTACCACCGCCCTCCCCTTTCCCTCAAAGTTACAGATTTGCCAGCCTAACTTATTATTATCATATCTTGGCTTCAGAACATGCCAGAGTCACAGCATACCCATCATTCATCTTGTATTAAAATTGGCTTTCTATTGATACCAAATTCGTACTAGTTGTTCCACACGGGTCCGGAGAAATCCGCACTTTGTACTTATTGTGTTTAGCTGCTAGTGCTTACAGTGGTTGACAGATCTACCGATGGAAATTTGCAATATGGACTTCTTATTTTTCTAGCCCAAATCGGTGACCCAATATCTCACTATAATAGAACAAAGAACCTCATGTCTTTTGTGAGAGACTATACCAGTTCTAGCTGGTACTAGATGGGAAAATTGTCTATTGCAGCTACAGAGGTCGTAAAAATTCTTGTGGAGGGAGGGAATGAGGGATTTGAGATCCACACACACACATCTCAGCAAGCAGAAGCACAGAGAGAAGGGGGTCAGAGCCCACAGCATGTGTGCTAACAGGAAAAGCTAAAAATGATACTACATTATCGTGACACTACTGAAGCAGTTTTAAGGACTGGGAGGATAAAGGGGGGCAGTGCGGACACAGTTCTTACTGCTGGCGGATTAGTTGTTTTATGACTTTTGGGGAAAATAATCTGTGGTTGAGCAAACTCTCTTTTCAAAAGTTACACTCATAAGGGCACAGAAAGCTTTCATCTACACCTTTGTGTGCTGGTATTGTCCATTGTATCCCAAGTGTCAGTGTCATTATCCTGTTCCCCGAGTGTCAGTGTCATTATCCTGTATTCCAAGTGTCAGTGTCATTATCCTGTTCCCCGAGTGTCAGTGTCATTATCCTGTATTCCAAATGTCAGTGTCATTATCCTGTACCCCAAGTGTCAGTGTCATTATCCTGTACCCCGAGTGTCAGTGTCATTATCCTGCACCCCAAGTGTCAGGGTCATTATTCTGTTCCCCGAGTGTCAGTGTCATTATCCTGTATTCCAAGTGTCAGTGTCATTATCCTGTACCCCGAGTGTCAGTGTCCTTATCCTGTACCCCGAGTTTCAGTGTCATTATCCTGCACCCCAAGTGTCAGGGTCATTATTCTGTTCCCCGAGTGTCAGTGTCATTATCCTGTATTCCAAGTGTCAGTGTCATTATCCTGTACCACAAGTGTCAGTGTCATTATCCTATACCCAGAGTGTCAGTGTCATTATCCTGCACCCCAAGTGTCAGTGCCATTATCCTGTACCCCAAGTGTCATTGTCAGTATCCTTTATCCCGAGTGTCAGGGTCATTATCCTGTACCCCAAGTGTCAGTGTCATTATCCTGTACCCCGAGTGTCAGTGTCATTATCCTGTATCCCGAGTGTCAGGGTCACTATCCTGTACCCCAAGTGTCAGTGTCATTATCCTGTACCCCGAGTGTCAGTGTCATTATCCTGTATCCTGAGTGTCAGGGTCATTATCCTGTATCCCGAGTGTCAGTGTCATTATCCTGTACCCCGAGTGTCAGTGTCATTACCCTGTACCCCGAGTGTCAGGGTCATTATCCTGTATCCCAAGTGTCAGTGTCATTATCTTGTACTCCGAGTGTCAAGGTCATTATCCTGTACCCCGAGCGTCAGTGTCATTATCCTGTATCCCGAGTGTAAGTGTCATTATCCTGTACCCCGAGTGTCAGTGTCATTACCCTGTACCCCGAGTGTCAGGGTCATAATTTTGTATCCTGAGTGTCAGTGTCGTTATCCTTTATCCCGAGTGTCAGTGTCATTATCTTGTATCCCGAGTGTCAGTGCCATTATCCTGTACCCCGAGTGTCAGTGTCATTATCCTGTACCCCAAGTGTCAGTATCATTATCCTGTACCTCGAGTGTCTGTCATTATCCTGGACCCCAAGTGTCATTGTCGGTATCCTTTATCCCGAGTGTCAGTGTCATTATCCTGTTCCACAAGTTTCAGCATCATTATCCTGTACCCCGATTGTCAGTTTCATTATCCTTTTACCCAAAATATCAGTGTCATTATGCTGTACTCCAAGTGTCAGTGTCAATACCTTTTTACTCCACTGTCAGCATGTGTTCTTTTTACCCTACGTTGGGCCATCATTCTGAGATTGCAGAGAATTAGATGAGTTTCCTTTACAACCCCAGATACCTGTGCAACTGGTTACAAGAAAATGCCCTCAAACAAGCAGTGAGAATCTATAGACATGGGCGCCATTTCATAGTGTGGATGATGCTCCATGCCTTTGTTCTGTAGGATTTATTAGTAGTGATGAGCGCGCGTGCTCGACACTGGTCATTACTCACTGAAGCATCAGTGTGCTCGGGATGCTCGTTACTCGGCGAGTATTTTTGAATGCTCGCACACAAGCTCGGGTCCCCACCACGCATATTTGGTGCATGTTAGACAGCCAATAAACATGCGGGGATTGCCTGCCAGTCACTGTAATGCCGTAGCCATCTTGGTTGTGGCATTACTGTGATTGGCTGGCCCCATAACGTAATCAGATCTATGATGATGTGTAGGACAGTATAGGATTAATTGCACATCCTTTCTGCTGCAACTCATACCAAAACCCCTTCTCAGGGCTAATAATATTCTATTTAATCGTAATCCTGCAAATTGTTCTGAGCAGGGAAATATTATACTTCACCATTTATACTTCACCAGTTGTGCATCAAAAGCATACAGCCAGACTTGGTTGGCTACCAATAGCATCGCTATATTCCTCCTGCACTATAACAAGCCCATCTCAGTTGGGAAAATGTACCTGTGATAGTAATTCTGCAAAGCTTTTTCAACAGGGAAATATTATACGCCATTTATACTGCACCAGTTGTGTGTCAAAAGCATACAGCCAGACTTGGTTGGTTATCAATAGCATCGCTATATTGATACAGCAGAGTAACATGTCCATCTGAAACGGGCAAATTTTCCTGCAATACTAATCCTGCAAAGTTTTCTATATATCATACATAATTTAAAATGGGCAAGGCATGTGGTAAGGGACAGGGAAGTGTACATGATGCTGATGGTGAACGCAGTGGCCGAGGGCAAGGTGAAACTGCCTGCTGTGGGAGCACAACAAACACACATATGATCTAACTTTCTGTCTCACTTTGTAGGAAGGTGTGGAAAAACTACTCTTCAAGCCAGATCAGTGTGAAAAGGTTGTTGGATGGATAGCAGATAATGCTTCCAGTCATTTTGCCAGCACCACCCTGTCTTCCACACGGTCCAACTGAAAATGCTGACAGGTTGGTTCTTATCAAAATGAACAAGGGCTGGATGGGGCCAGACTTCTGTACACCACTGGATGACAACTGCGGAACACAAACTCAAATCCAGTATTTTGGTTTTTGTTCTGGTCTATTCCCATGCACCCCTTCCCACCCAAACAGGGTATACACTTCAGGATTTTGTTTTTTTTGTGTCCTCTTCCTTCTCCTCCTTTTCCTCCAGCACCATATAAACAGGGTGGTCATGCTACCCTCACTATAAGTTATTTAAGGGTGTTTATGATGCCCACATTAAGAATTTTGAAAGGCTTACTGTGGTGAAATATGTGTGTATATATAGTAGAGATTCTGTCTCACCAGGGGGTCTAGCTAGGGCCGAGAAGAAAAGCAACATTTGGCACCTTCTAGGTCTTGGAGGGGAGATGCTAATTGCGGCTGGATGGCTAGCTATCCCTGGGAACCACCTCACAAGTGTCTCCAGAGGAAAATAATATATATTCATTAGTAGAGCGGCTGTGGCCCAATCAATCAGACTGCAATTATGATATTAACCTGGGAGGCCGGTCTAGAAACCTGACCTCAGACCAAAGTTATAAATTTAGGCTGCAGACAGAGAATTGTGTTCACATGATGGGGGCAGCCTGAGAAGCTGATGTGATCCAATCTACATTCTGCCTTCCCTCAGGGAGCAGAAAGCAACTACCAGTTAGATAATTTTTGTAAGTTTTCTCCTGTTTATTTTGACACTGTTTTGCATAAGTTCTATGTCTTTTTATCATATTTTTATACCTTTTTCTTATTGTAAGCATTGAACTTTTTGCTATTAAAGTATAAAACTTTAACAAGTTGAACCTTGAATGTTCTAAAGAATCCATAGCCTAAAGGTGTGTGAGCCTTATGAGTGATAGACATATTTCTATTAGTATTATTGTTAGTTCCGGGACTCATCGCCCGTGTATTCGATGAGTGGTTGCAACGCTTATGAGTGGGTGTGTGGCCTGGGTCGGTGTGTGATTTATGCTCCCATTACAGCATAGGACAGAGGTTGAATGCTGGGACTGAGAGTGGGGAGATAGATTAACCCTTGCAGGCACAACCCCAAGTCACGTGTGAGAGCAGGCACGTGACGAATAAGTGACACCACGGAGTAGGGATCCGTGACACTTACCTATATCATTCTTTGATATATATGTATACCCCCCACAGGTAAATGTTTTTCAGCCCATGCACTTAGTGCATGCTCATTACATTACCAGTCTGGGATATCCACTCCTTTATAATGGTAAAATAATGTTTTCTGAGGCCCTCCACTAAGTCGCTTCAAAGGGGTATAAGAATGCCTCCTAATTTTCAGCATCCCTTGCACATAGTGCATATGCTTTATCAGCCTAGGAGACCCACTCCTTAGTCATAGGAAAAATTTATTTTCTGGGGATCCACCTTCTAGTTGAGGGAACATTTTTGGAAACCAAAAGACCCAGTAGGTTCTATTAATATGTGATCCAGTGCCTTGTTGTGGGCTGTCAGGTGGTTGCCACATAGGGAGTTCTCACACTGCATACAGGATTTCACAGCCGGGACAGGAGCCTTTGTACAGTAAGTACAGAAGATCCTGGTCTCCTCCATATCAGGCTGTCTGAGTAGATGTGAAAAGCTCCACTATATTGCCCAGCAGGGTTCACGAAATAACAGTCCTTGATGCTGCTACATTAAACTAATCCCTTTTTTCAGGGCTAATTCAAATAGTTTCTATTCTCTAATAATGCCGCTCTTATCTGCAATTCATCTATGGTGAGGTGTGGCAGTAGGTGTAGCGTATTACAGGCAAATAGTCAGGGATTATTGCCTTAGAAATTATAATCATTGCTGCTGCTTTTTTCCATACACTCATTGACAGATTCATGTTTTTTATAGTGATCTGTACTTAAAAATTCATCAAAACTGGCAGTGTTGCTTGTGTTTCTCCAGAATTGTTGTTGCCGCATACAAGAAAAATTATTTTCAGGACTGATTCAAATCCCTTCTATATTCAGCAATAATTCCTCTCTTATCTGCAATTCGTCTAGGTTGAGTTGTCATGTAAGGATAGCATATTACAGGAATCTCGTTAGCGATTATTGCATTATAAATTATAATCCTTGCTGCTGCAATTTAAATGAAAAAAATATCAAGGTAACATCTATTCTATTCCTTATTAATACTGCTGTTAGCTGCGTTTAGTGTAGGGATAGGTGCTAGGTATCATCTGCTGGAAATAAGTGTTCATTTTGGTCACATACTCTTCCACAGTCCATAACTTGATTGCCTTTTTCTATACTCTCATTGACAGGTTCGTGGTTTTTATGGTGATCAGTACTCAGAAATTCATCAAAGTAGGCAAAATGATCACTTCTGGACTCTCCAGTGCTTTGTTTCCATCGATTTCTGGGTGCTTCTTGAAGTATGTTTGGTTTCATTGTCTTGATGGAAGACCCATGACCTACAATGCAAATCTAGCTTTCGGACACTGGGCACTACATTGCAGCACAAAATTCTTTGGGAATCTTCACATTTCATGATGCCTTGCACACATTAAAGTGAACCTGTCACCTGAATTTGGCGGGACAGGTTTGCGGTCATATGGGCGGGGTTTTCGGGTGTTTGATTCACCCTTTCCTTACCCGCTGGCTGCATGCTGGCCGCAATATTGGGTTGAAGTTCATGCTGTGTCCTCCGAAGTACACACCTGCGCAAGTTAATCTTGCGCCTTGCGCATGTGTGTACTTCGGAGGACAAAGCATGAACTTCAACCCAATATTGCGGCCAGCATGCAGCCAGCGGGTAAGGAAAGGGTGAATCAAACACCCAAAAACCCCGCCCATATGACCGCAAACCTGTCCCGCCAAATTCAGGTGATAGGTTCCCTTAAAAGGCACACAGAGCAAGAGGCAGCAAAACACCCCAAAATTATCTTTCAACCTCCACCATATTTGACTGTAACTACTGTGTTTTTGTATTTGTACACCTCATTCCATTTACAGTAAACAGTAGAATGATGTGCTTTACCAAAAAGCTCTATCTTGGTCTCATCTGTCGACAAGATGCCTGTTGGCCCTCTAAAAAACTTTTGGGGCCACCAGCTGGCCTCCTACAAATTGTGAGCACCGGCTGCTGGCCCTCTAACAATAGTAAGGGCCACCTGATGGTCCTCTACAAATAGTGAGGGCCACCTTATGGTCTGGAAAAAAAAATGTGTGACTTTAGGAGTCCCTCCTTCATAAATTAAGCAGGATGTGTCTGATCATATCTCACATGCCACATGGCCAGAAAAGGTACTAAAATGTTAAAATTACATTTCCTGGTGAATGTTATTTTTCACCATTGAAAGTAATGCAAAAATGCAGAAAAAACATTACGTGTGAACACACTAGGTGTGGAGGAGCACTTTTTTTCTCTTATTTATTTAGTCTTGTAAACAAATCATTATCCTGGAAAGAATGTTTCTTAACCTTTTTCCAGTAAAATCCATTGTATTTTCATTTTGTCTGTCCGTAAAAGTGGCGTAATACTCTGACAACATTGTTCCTAGCAGATGTTTCCAGGGGTCTTCCCTGTGCTGTTCCCATGCTATTTTGGCGCTGTTTCCATTGATTTGAGCAATTTTTGGACCCCTCCAGACCTCGGGGGAGGGTGGGGGTGGAAAAATGCTCGACTTTCCCATTGACTTCCATTATACTTGTTGCGATTTGCTTGACTTGAGTAACGAGCACCTGAGCATTTTAGTGCTCTCTCGTCACTACTTATTAGATCTTTTTATGCTTTGGTAATGAAATCTGAAATCACTTGAGGATATCTAGCCGCTGGGCACTGCCTTTAGAATCAGACACCGATAACAAGCATGGGTAACGAGGAAACGGCTGTCATTTATCACAAGAGCGGATACCGAAAACTGAAGGCTGCCAAGAATGTGTCAGAGGAAATCTTACATAACTGCAGCCATAGTGTCACTGCTAATATACAGTAATATACAGTATGCTCTGACTCAATCCACCTTCTAATTGTCACGTCCCATTATAAATCCCGCAGCACATAATGATGTGGGAGAAATGTATTTTAATGAGGAGTCGAGAAGCGTCTGGTACACACTAATGAGTATCACTCATGGTAGAGATGTATCACTGTTCATCCAGCAGATTATTGCGGGGAGTTAAGTGACGGCAATTTATATTAGACATATACGAAGGAAGAGGAATGCTGCTTGCAGAAATCACTGGTCTGATAATGGCCGGTGATTTACTGGATGATCAGGGACTGGACAGAAATGGGTAACATTGAGCTATTCCCGGTAAGTAGGGATAAGCGAACACGAACTGTAAAGTTCGGGGTTCGAATCCTGAACACACACTTTTTACCGGAAGACTAGTTTACTCTTCGGGTTCGGATGCCCAATAAAGTTTGTTAAAAGGCTGCAGCGTAGCCAATAAAACAAGCTTTTAGGCTGGGGGCACTTCTGGAGCCATCACAGCCATGTCAAGTATTGGCATGGCTGTGATTGACAGGCGCATCAAGTGACCCAGATGTATGAATGACGGTATCATGGGTGCCACCATGATTCTGCTCTGCTTAAAGCAGGGAGAGGATGCAGCTGGAGTGAAGGACAGTATTAGGATTTTTTGTGTGGGCAGATTTCATAAAAGCCTCTCTGTTGGACTCTGCCCACTTGTCTGTGGGAATAGTGTACCTAACCATTTTTATCTGCTCTGCACCTGTGTCTGTGGGAACAGTGTGCCAACAACCAATTTTTTCTACTCTGCACCTGTGTCTGTGGGAGTAGTGTATCTACAGCCATTTTTTTCTACTCTGCATCCCTGTCTGTGGGAGTAGTGTAACTACAATTCTTCCTACTCTGCACCTGTGTCTGTGGGAGTAATGTGCCTACAACCATTTTTTCTATTTTGCTCTTTTGTCTTGTGAATAGTGTGCCTACAACCATTTTTTCTACTCTGCACCCATGTCTGTGGGAGTAATGTGCCTACAACACATTTTTTCTTATCTGCACCCACGTCTGTGGGAGTAATGTGCCTACAGCCATTTTTTTCTACTCTACACTCCTGTGTGTGGGAGTAGTGTGCCTAACCATTTTTTGTACTCTACACCTGTGTCTGTGGGAGTAGTGTGCCTGACCAAATTTTTTCTACTCTCCACCCCTGTCTGTAGGAGTAGTGTGTCTAGCCAATTTTTTATTCTCTGCACCTGTGTCTGTGGAAGTAGTGTCCCTAGCTAATTTTTATGCTCTGCACCTGTGTCTGTGGAAGTAGTGTGCCTAACCAATTTTTTCTATTCTGCACCCCTGTCTGTGGGAGTAGTGTGCCTAACAATATTTTTTACTCTGCAGTGCACCTGGGTCTGTGGGAGTAGTGTGCCCACAACCAATGTTTTCTGCTTTAAACCCCTGTCTGTGGGAGCAGTGTTTCAAACCATTTTTTATACTCTGCACCTGTGTCTGTGGAAGTAGTGTCCCCAACCAATTTTTTCTACTTTGCATCCCTTTCTGTAGGAGTAGTGTGCCTAACAATGTTTTTCTACTCTGCAGTGCACCTGTGTCTGTGGGAGTAGTGTGCCTACAACCAATGTTTTCTACTTTAAACCCCTGTCTGAGGAAGTAGTGTGCCTAACCAATTTTTTCCACTCTGTACTCATTTCTGGGAGTAGTGTACCTTACCATTTTTTTCTACTCTGCATCCCTGTTTGTGTAAGTAGTGTACCTAACCAATTCTTATACTCTGTGCCGATGTCTGGCACCAGATCCGGTAACTTATCAGCTAGGACTGGACACGAGGCAATGAACCACCATGAACCAAAATCTGTTCCATTGGAATATTCAAAGTTAGGTGCCACCAGAAAGAAGAAACACCACCACAAATTACCAGGAAAAGCACACATTAACCCCATGTTACTGAGGATGGGCACAAGGACTCATGGTGGCATTTAAATGCTTGGTTGGATATTTGGTCTCATGAGCACCAGTAACTGGATAATTTATATTTTACTTGATGACCGAGAACTACATGCAAACTCTCCGGCTTCAAGAACCTCATTTCAGACTAAACAGCTAAATCTAAGGGGAAATGAATCCATCCGTTGTCTCATTTCTAAAAACATAAATGGTCATGTCCGTACACCTTCTCGTTTTTTCCACTACAACTATTGAGAAGTTACACTGTTTTTTTACATCAGAGATACCTAACCCGAGATACTACCTAAAAAGGGCAAGAGACCCTCCACTCATTGTCTTCAATGCCCCCATGGCTCAGATTTATGACATATGGTAAAGAATTGTCCGTTTTGATGAGGATGTTGATATAGATTTGGAGGAGACCCACTACACCTATTACACCTGAGGTACAGTATATTGCCCCCTCAGGTATTTACTAAGAGGACTAGAATTGGTTTCTGATAGAGATGATCTACGTGCCGTGATCCCTGGAGCCTCTTCTGACTAGTAGACCCGGTGTGACGACATGTTTATGTCACGTCGCAAAGTGGGATAATAGCAGGTAGAAGGACAATTGTAGGGCTCTGTTCGATGGCCATGGAATGCTGACGTAGTTGCTGTACCAGATTCCTGCAATTTTATTTCATCATTGTGATCCTTTGGTCCCAAAGCTGTTAAAACAGATGACCTAATGCTCGAGGAAAAAGAAGGCTCCCGATCAGGTCAGCCTCAATCCGTTAAGTTGAGGTCAGTTTGAACCTTCACAATCTTCATGTACATAGACTCTACAAAAGAGACCCAATGGTTATCTTGACCTTCGGTCTTCCACAAAAAATAAAAAAAAAAAAAGGGTAGAACACGCACCGTCCGGAACATGTAACTAGTTAGAAGGATAAACTGATGTGGATTAGAAGCCCCATCCATGAGGCACCTCCACATCTTTATTATACATCAGATTCAGGCACTTCAAGGCAAGATATTTCCTCTCATTACTCAGTAACAGCCAATCCTTGGTCCCAGTAGATGAAGGATTCTTCAATAGCTGAGACCTGGAAGTCACCTATAAGGAATAAAAAAATGACCTTTTCACTTTTCCCGTCACCATTGACTGGAGAGGAAGAGACCTCCCCGGTTCTCTCTTCGCTCCATAATGAAGGCATTGTAATCCAGCCAAGACAGAATTAGAACAAGCACAAGCGCTTTATGTGAGGCTGCCAGGAGCATACAGGGGATGTAACACTGCTACTAAAAAATGTATTCATGTGCTGAACCTGCAAAAAAGGTTAAAGCAGTACTATAGTAGTTATATTCTTGTACATAGGAGCAGTATTATAGTAGTTATATTCTTGTACATAGGAGCAGTATAATAGTAGTTATATTCTTGTACATAGGGGCAGTATTATAGTAGTTATATTCTTGTACATAGGAGCAGTATAATAGTAGTTATATTCTTGTACATAGGGGCAGTATTATAGTAGTTATATTCTTGTACATAGGGAGCAGTATTATAGTAGTTATATTCTTGTACATAGGAGCAGTATAATAGTAGTTATATTCTTGTACATAGGAGCAGTATTATAGTAGTTATATTCTTGTACATAGGAGCAGTATTATAGTGGCTATATTCTTGTACATAGGGGCAGTATTATAGTAGTTATATTCTTGTACATAGGGGCAGTATTATAGTAATACTATAATATATATAGTATTATAATACTATAATATATAGTAATCTTATATAAATAATCTTTATTTTTATATAGCGCTAACATATTCCGCAGCGCTTTACAGTTTGCACACATTATCATCACTGTCCCCGATTGGGCTCACAATCTAGAATTCCTATCAGTATGTCTTTGGAATGTGGGAGGAAACCAGAGTGCCCGGAGGAAACCCACGCAAACCCGGAGAGAACATACAAACTCTTTGCAGATGTTGTCCTGGGTGGGATTAGAACCCAGGACCCCAGCGCTGCAAGGCTGTAGTGCTAACCACTGCGCCACCGTGCTGCCCACATAGTAGTGCCCACATAGTAGTTATATTCTTGTACATAGGAGCAGTATTATAGCAGATATATTCTTGTACATAGGAGCAGTATTATAGTAGTTATATTCTTGTACATAGGAGCAGTATTATAGTAGTTATATTCTTGTACATAGGGGCAGTATTATAGTAGTTATATTCTTGTACATAGGAGCAGTATTATAGTAGTGATATTCTTGTACATAGGAGCAGTATTATAGTAGTGATATTCTTGTACATAGGAGCAGTATGTAATCCCGTAAAATGGATACGCTACAGGTCTCGGAAAATGGTGCAATATTTTTTTTTTTTTTTCTTTAACAAACTCTGGATTTTTTTTTCACCATGTTTGGTGTCTGTGAACTTGTAATGACCTGGAGAATCATAATTTCAGGTCAGTTTTAGCATTTGGTGAATATGGTAAAGAAAAATGAAAAAAAAAAATCCTTGTGGAATTGCCACTTTTTTTGTGCTTTCACGGCACGTGGAATTTTTTTTCCCGGTTTCCAGTCCAGAATGTGGTAAAACCAATGGTGTCGTTCAAAAGAACAACTCGTCCCGCAAAAGTAAGCCCTCACGTGGTCATATTGATGGAAAAATAAAAAAGTTAAGGCTCTGGGAAGAAGGGGAGCGAAAAACAGAAATGCAAAAACGAAAAAGGGCTGCGGCACCAAGCGGGTAGCTCAGTGGTCACAAGGAATTCCTGCTTTCCAGTAGTTCAGCAAATAATGTAGCAGAATCACTGGGATATATGTTTCAAACTAATTTCTCCTTGCTCAGTTTGTTTCGCCGAACCTTGGGTCTTCAGTGGTTAATTACACTCAGTGAGTCCCTGGTGACCAGTGGTTACTGCTTCCTTCATCTCAGATCACAGGTGGCCACGAGGAGCATCTTTTCCTTATCAAGATCATCTAGAAGTCACTCCATCCCCTTGATACAAGCGGTGACTGTATTGTGATAGCTTTTTCCTTCTTCTTGACCGTTGTGATTGACCACATTGATGTACAATGAACCCTGAGAAAGAGGCTTTGTAGATGCCCATCTTGAATGAGAACAAAGGTGCGAATTCTTGACCTCCGCTCCATTCATTGTCTATGGAACTGTCGCAAAAACCTTGGCATTCTCTGCTGTTCCATAGACAATAAATGGATCAGAGATCATCCGTGAGCACCTCCAGTCTACTGTGTTTGGGGCTCCGGTGTTCCGTAATCGGGATCTCTTCCAGTCCCTCCAGTCAGAACTCCAGCCATCAACAAGTTGTCCCCAATCCACCGGATAGAGGATAACTTTTCATTTACGGATAACCCAAATAACAGACATGTGGGACTAAAAAGTATAATGTCGAAGACATCCACGGAGAACTCAAGAAATTCGGATTTTTGGCTTTGCAGTATTACATTGCGTTTTACTTATGGGTATTATTACCTACTAGTGCTTGTTACATTTTTAGCTTACTCTTGAACATCTTGTACCCGTCATCTCGCCAGAGGTGCAATATCGCTCTGTAACAGATCTGTGACAATTAGGAGATCTCTCCTATGACAGATGGAATAATAATCCTCATGGTAAAAGGTCATTTAGTAGAAATTTAGCGTTGCTACATCTTGGAAAATACGTTACCGCAAGTCATCTTGGCCTTCAAGGGAATGTGTCATCCAATCATGATATTGATTAATGATTTTTGAATAAATATTTTTGTATTTTTGTTTGTTTTTTAATTTATTTTTCTTTGTTTTTTTTATTTGAATTTTCATATTAACGTTTTTACCTTGGTCATTACAGAACATGCACTTTCTGTATTCTGAAGCTTACTTGTCAGCTTTGCTGTACAGACTGATATAGAATGAGCAGAGTCATCTCACTATTATTAGGGTTGGATGGGTTATTGACAGAGCTATACTGCTGGAAGCATATCCATGCCAGGAAAGTGATTCCAGACTACTGTATATACACACAAATTAAGATTTATTTATAACTCATTTTTCCTGGCTCTGACAGCAATAATTGCATCCTCGCTACAACTCAGCCTTGGCTCCCTATTCCACTGCGATGTAGTCTAGTAATTCCACTCTACTGTGTTGCATCTGTTTTACTCTGCTGCTACAATCCTATAATAGCAATTATCACTTTTCCAGTTCCGCCAAATCAGTTACCTCCTGCCACAATTCTGCTATTGCAGCCATCCTTGTTCCAGCAATGTTACATCCATCATCACTGCTACAACTCTTCTATTTGTATATTGTTGTTCTGGCATCTCTACATCAGCTTTGGCTGCTACAACTATTTTATGATGGTCATTGTAGCTCCAACACCACGCTATTAATCATTGTTGCAAGTTTACTATATCAGTCATCCCTACCCCAGCTCTGCTACTACATTCACTGCTGTTCCAGCTCTACTACATTCACTGCTGTTCCAGCTCTGCTACTACATTCTCTGCTGTTCCAGCTCTGCTACTACATTCACTGCTGTTCCAGCTCAGCTGCTAGAGTCACTGCTGTTCTAGCTCTGCTACTACAGTCACTCATGTTCCATTCTGTTTCTAGAGTCACTGCTTGCTGTTCCAGCTCTGCTACTACAGTCATCGCTATTCCAGCTCTGCTACTACAGTCATTGCTGTTCCAGCTCTGCTACTACAGTCATTGCTGTTCCAGCTCTACTACTACAGTCATTGCTGTTCCAGCTCTGCTACTACAGTCATTGCTGTTCCAGCTCTGCTACTACAGTCATTGCTGTTCCAGCTCTGCTACTACAGTCATTGCTGTTCCAGCTCTGCTACTACAGTCATTGCTGTTCCAGCTCTGCTACTACAGTCATTGCTGTTCCAGCTCTGTTACTACAGTCACTGTTGTTCCAGGCTCTGCTATTACACTCACTGCTGCTCCAGGTCTACTACCACAGTCACTGTTGTTTCAGCTCTGCTGTTACTACAGTCACTGCTGTTACAGCTGTGCTACTTTTGATAAAATATCTCATACTATTCTTATTTAAAAACTGATTGACAAGGCTACGGTTAGGTGGATTCATAACTTGCTCAGTGATCGTACTCAAGGAGTGGTAATAAATGGTTGCACATCCAATTGAACAGTGTTTCCAGAGGGGTACCACAAGGCTCTGTCCTGGCCCCAGTGTTGTTCAACATTTTTATAAAAGATCTAGATATGGGAACTGAAGGTAAATTAATCAAATTTGCAGATGATTCAAAGCTAGGAGAGATAGCTAACTGTTATGATGCGGTTGTCTAGGAGCAACATGGAACGAGCTCTGAAGGAAGTGGTAACTGTACTGACCGCAGTCCCTAAGCTCAACACAACACTAGAAGTAGCCGTGGAATGCTCCTAACTCTCCCTAGGCATCTCGTCACAGCCTAAAGGTACCTTCACACTAAACGACGCTGCAGCGATCCAGACAACGATCCGGATCGCTGCAGCGTCGCTGTTTGGTCGCTGGAGAGCTGTCACACAGACCGCTCTCCAGCGACCAACGATGCCGGTAACCAGGGTAAACATCGGGTTACTAAGCGCAGGGCCGCGCTTAGTAACCCGATGTTTACCCTGGTTACCATCCTAAAAGTAAAAAAAACAAACGCTTCATACTTACCCTCCGCTGTCTGTCCGCGGCGCTCTGCTTCTCTGTACTGGCTGTGAGCACAGCGGCCGGAAAGCACAGCGGTGACGTCACCGCTCTGCTTTCCGGCCGCTGTGCTCACAGTGAGTGCAGGAAAGCACAGCGCCGGAGGACAGACAGCGGAAGGTAAGTATGAAGCGTTTGTTTTTTTTACTTTTAGGATGGTAACCAGGGTAAACATCGGGTTACTAAGGCCATGTTCACACAGTGCGTTTTTTACCGCGGAACCGCGGCGGTTTTGCCGCTGCGGTTCCGCAGCTGTTTTTCATGCAGGGTACAGTACACTGTACCCTATGGAAAACAGGACACACTGTGCACATGGTCCGGAAATTGTTAAAAAAAAGACGCGCTGAATAGCTCCCGGAAAAAAGAAGGAGCATGTCAATTCTTTTTCCGGAGCCGCAGCGGTTCTGCACCCATAGACCTCCATTGTGAGGTCCAAACCGCAGTAAAACCCGCAGATCAAAAATATATCTGCGGGTTTTACTGCGATTTGATGTGCAGAACCGCTGCAGCAGGAAGTGCGGGGAGCGGGCGGAAGTGCGTGGGCGGAGTGTGGCTGCCCCCCCCGTGTTCCGATCCCGCCCCCCCGTGCTCCGATGCCCCCCCCCAGTGCTCCGATGCCCCCCCCCAGTGCTCTGATGCCCCCCCCGTGCCCTAATCTCCCCCCCTTATACTCACCCGGCGTCCCGGTGTCCGTCCGGCCGTCTTCTCCCTGGGCGCCGCCATCTTGCAAAATGGCGGGCGCATGCGCAGTGCGCCCGCCGAATCTGCCGGCCGGCAGATTCGTTCCAAAGTGCATTTTGATCACTGAGATATAACCTATCTCAGTGATCAAAATAAAAAAATAGTAAATGACACCCCCCCCCCTTTGTCACCCCCATAGGTAGGGACAATAAAAAAAATAAAGAATTTTTTTTTTTTTTTTTTCACTAAGGTTAGAATAGGGGTAGGGGTAGGGTTAGGGGTAGGGTTAGGGGTAGGGTTAGGGTTAGGGGTAGGGTTAGGGTTAGGGGTAGGGTTAGGGTTAGGGGTAGGGTTAGGGGTAGGGTTAGGGTTAGGGGTAGGGTAGGGTTAGGGGTAGGGTTAGGGTATTTTCAGCCATTTTAACCCTAAAAAAATTCCTAGAAAACACACAGACTCTGGCTAGAAAACTGTATAAAAAAAACGCATCAAAAAACGCATCAAAAAACGCATCAAAAACGGACCAAAAAAGGACCAAAAAAAGGACCTGCGTTTTCTGCCAAGAGCTGCAGTTTTTTAAAAAACAGTCAGGAAAAAAAAAGGATGGAAATCCTGAACGTGTGAACATACCCCAAGCGTGGCCCTGCGCTTAGTAACCCGATGTTTACCCTGGTTACCAGCAAAGACATCACTGAATCGGCGTCACACACGCCGATTCAACGATGTCAGCGGGAGAGCCAGCGACCAAATAAAGTTCTGGCCTTCTAGCCCCGACCAACGACATCACAGCAGGATTCTGATCGCTGCTGTGTGTCAAACTAAACGATATCGCTAGCCCGGACGCTGCAACGTCACAGATCGCTAGCGATATCGTTTAGTGTGAAGGTACCTTAAGAGCTAACTACCCCTAAAGACAGAAGCAGGAAAACTATCTTGCCTCAGAGAAAATCCCCAAAGGATAGATTAGCCCCCCACAAATAATGACTGTGAGTGGAGAGGAAAAAGACATACACAGAATGAAACCAGGATGAGCACAGGAGGCCAGTCTAGCTTGATAGATAGGACAGGATGGAATACTGTGCGGTCAGTATAAAACACTACAAAAATCCACGGAGAGTTTACAAAAAATCTCCACACCTGACTAAAGGTGTGGAGGGCAAATCTGCTTCCCAGAGTGTTGTGAATTCTGTGGTCAAGCTCCCTCCTGTGGTCATGAGTGGTACTTCGGCTGGTTCTGTCTATGAGCTTCCTCTGGTGGATGTGAGTGGGGCTGCGGCTTCTGAGTTTCCTTCCTCAGGTGACGAGGTTAAGTCGTTAGGTGCTGCTCTATTTAACTCCACCTAGTTCTTTGTTCCTGGCCTCCAGTCAATGTTCCAGTATTGGTCTTGCTTTCTCCTGGATCGTTCTTGTGGCCTGTCTGCCCTGCATAAGCTAAGTTTTGCTTGTGTTACTTTTGTTTGCTATATTTTCTGTCCAGCTTGCTATATTGGTTTTTCTTGTTTGCTGGAAGCTCTGAGACGCAGAGGGAGCACCTCTGTACCGTTAGTCGGTGCGGAGGGTCTTTTTGCCCCTCTGCGTGGTTGTTTGTAGATTTTTGTGCTGACCGCAAAGCTATCTTTACTATCCTCGGTCTATTCAGTAAGTCGGGCCTCACTTTGCTAAAATCTTTTTCATCTCTGTGTTTGTATTTTCATCTTAACTCACAGTCATTATATGTGGGGGGCTGCCTTTTCCTTTGGGGAATTTCTCTGAGGCAAGGTAGGCTTATTTTTCTATCTTCAGGGCTAGCTAGTTTCTCAGGCTGTGCCGAGTTGCATAGGGAGCGTTAGGCGCAATCCACGGCTACCTCTAGTGTGGTATGATAGGATTAGGGATTGCGGTCAGCAGAGTTCCCACGTCTCAGAGCTCGTCCTATGTTAGTAACTATCAGGTCACTTTGTGTGCTCTTAACCACTAGGTCCATTGTGGTTCTGAATCACCTGTTCATAACACCAGAGCTTCCAGCAAGACAGAATTAATTCATACTGATAACGCTGGACAAACATAGAAAGCACTGAACGGATAAGTCCACAATCTGTGAACAGAAAAGCGCAAGCAAAAACTTTGCTTTGCTGAACTGGTCAGGATAACAGGGAAATCCAAAGAGATGTGAATCCAACCAGGAACCATTTACAAGTGGCACTGGCTGAAGGAACAGCCAGGCCTAAATAGCCGAGCAGAAGAGACGATAAGTGGAGGCAGCTGATGACAGCTAACTCCAAGGAGCAGCCATACCACTTGAAACCACAAGAGGGAGCCCAAGAGCAGAACTCACAAAATTGCCACTTACAACCACCGGAGGGAGCCCAAGAGCGGAATTCACAACAGCTAACACTAGAGAAGATAGAGAGAGGATTCAGAAGGATCTAGATAAGCTTGAACAATGGGTGGTGACTAATAAAATGGTATTTAACAGAGAAATGCAAGATTCTATATCTGGGCAAGAAAAACAAAAAATATATCTACAGAATGGGAGGAATAGAACTAAGCAACAGCACGTGTGAAAAAGACTTGGGTATACTAAAAGATCACAGACTGCACATGAGTCAACAATGATATGCAGCAGCAAAAAAAGGCAAACACAGTTCTAGGATGTATTAAGACTAAGAGAAGCATAGAGCCAGCCACTGCACGACCAGCTCTAACCTTGCCTACTGTATCCTCACCCATCCCTTGTAGGTTGTGAGCCCTCACGGGCATTAGTGACTTGTATTGTTTAAGATTACTGTACTTGTTTTTTATTATGTATACCCCTCCTCACATGTAAAGCGCCATGGAATCAATGGCGCTATAAAAAAAAAAATAATAATAATAGAGTCTAGATCACGTGAAGTAATTATTCCCCTCTCTACTCCTCCTTGGTCAGGTCTCATGTGGAATACTTTGTCAATGTCTGGGCACCACATTTTAAAAAAGACATCAACAAACTGGAGCAAGTTCAGAGAAGAGCAACCAGGAAGGTGAGCAGACTGCAAAGTATATCCTACAAGGAATAGTTAAAGGATCTGGGAATGTTTAATATGCAAAAAAGAAGGCTAAGAGGAGACTTAATAGCTGTCTACAAGATATATCACAGTGAAGACACAAAAGAGAATAGTAAAACCAAAAACACTCAGTTTGAAAAAATGTTGCAGTAATCCGCAAGTGCTAGTAAAAAATGTAAAAAACAGGGTATTTGGTTGATACGTTTTTTGCAAAAAATGTATACTAAGCTGCTCTACCAATCTTCACGGTATACCCTTATCAGAGCAGTCCTAACTAATGTATGCAATCCCTATCTGATGTATTTAAAAACCTGATCATCTGTATATAACCTGTGTGAACAGGGTTCAGAGAGGAAAAATCCATGTGTGCATACAGGGTAGAACAGCTTTTGTGCAGATAGCCCAAGAGGAGTGGTGGAACTCCCCAGTCTTGTAGACACAAGAGAACAATTATGGAAACAGGAACACATGGGCTACTTGCACAGTGAATCATACAGACTTGTTCACTGTGCAAGTAGCCCATGTGTTCCTGTTTCCATAATTGTTCTCTTGTGTCTACAAGACTGGGGAGTTCCACCACTCCTCTTGGGCTATCTGCACAAAAGCTGTTCTACCCTGTATGCACACATGGATTTTTCCTCTCTGAACGCTGTTCACACAGGTAATATACAGATGATCAGGTTTTCAAATACATCAGATAGGGATTGCATACAATAGTTAGGACTGCTCTGATAAGGGTATACCGTGAAGATTGGTAGAGCAGCTTAGTATACATTTTTTGCAAAAAACGTATCAACCAAATACCCTGTTTTTTACATCTTTTACTAGCACTTGCGGATTACTGCAACATTTTTTCAAACTGAGTGTTTTTGGTTTTACTATTCTCTTTTGTGTCTTCAGGTTTCTTGGTGGTGTGTGAACATGATCATACAGACTTGTTCACTGTGCAAGTAGCCCATGTGTTCCTGTTTCCATAAGATGTATCACAGTGTAGAGTGATCATCATTATTCTCATTTGCACATGGAAACACGAGAACCAATGGAATGAAACTGAAAGGGAGAAGATACAAATTTGATATTAGAAAAAACTTTTTGACAGTGAGGGTGATCAATGAGAGGAACAGGCTGCCACGAAAGGTGGTGAGTACTACTTTAATAGAATTCTTCAAAAAGAGGCTGGACAGACATGTGTCTGATATGGTTCAGTGAATCCTGCATTGAGCAGGGGGTTGGATACGATGACTCTGGTGGTCCCTTCCAAATGTAACATTCTATGATTCTACTACAACACCTCTCTGCTATCCTGCTCTACCAGCAACACCTAACCATGTTGCTAATAGGGCATGAACTGATTAAGGATAGGTCTAGAGGTCCAAACAATCACAGCATGCAGTGCCAGCTGGTGCATCACCAAGGATCCAGATCGGGAGTTGCACGGATGGCACACACACGACACTATTAGGGATCTAGTCTCAGTTCTTACAACACTCGTACATGGTTTGGAAAGTTACCGGGTGCGGAGCTATCTCTTCTGCTTGCTGATAAATCGGTAGCACAAAGTTTAATTTTTAGGGATTCTGTTTTTTGGTTCTCACCTAGGTGTTGACGTCCGGGAAAAAATTAGATGCAGTTAATACATCGATGTCTGGTCTCTTGTCTCTACGGATCAGGTGACAATCGATAAGAAGCGTGGGTTTGAGAGGGTTGGCAAGAAACCGAAGGTTGGCCTAAGAGGCATCCCCAAAAGAGGCCAGAGCTATTGGTTTATATTGGCACAATTCTCAGTGCACATAATTTGCCCGAATGACAGATGGGCCGCTAAAGTAACTGATGTTTGGATCCAGCTAATTTTAGCACAGTGACCTATACAATGTTCCTTTTTCGGGGACAGGTCTCTGGATCGCCCCCACGTAAGGGCAATGGGGTACTCGGTACCGGGTCCTTCAGTTCCCTCAGCGAGGATGTTACAGTGGCCCGACCCGGACCGTGGCCCTATGAGGGGCGCCCAATAAAAGGCGAAGTTCGTAGATAACGGTAGTGTTTGTGACGCCACCTGTGGTATTCGGTCAGGGTGACCGATGCTGCTTAGGGGTCCGCTGGGGTAATGGAATGGCAGCTAGATGGTATACCTTCCCACAGGTGAATTATATCCCCAGGGCTTCCCAGAAGTGTAGATGTTGATGGTGGATGGTGCAAGGTGCGGTAAATAACGAGGACACAATGGGTGCAGTCTCTTTACCTTTACTGAAGGCTTCAGCTTCCACAGTCCAGAGTGCCGGATAACAGGGTAGGCAGAGTCTGGCCGGTCTGATGGCAATTCCAGAGTCCCCTTATCCAGGTGGAAATCAGTAGCCTTCCCCTTGCACACAGTAACGTAGTTGGTCCCTACTTGCATTAGCTACTATAAGGTCCTCACTCTTGTTACTTCTCTCTCTCTGTCCCCCAGATGGATAGGACATAACCCGTATGACGGTGGTGGCCTGAGGCTATTTTATAGGGACCCTAGCATCGCCCCTCCTCCGCGTTGCCAACTTGTCTGCTTAGGTGTTTAGGTCGGACAGCCAACTTGGAATCGACTGCCCTGCCGGTCTCTGAAGTAAAACA
Source organism: Ranitomeya imitator (assembly GCF_032444005.1). Taxonomy (NCBI): domain Eukaryota; kingdom Metazoa; phylum Chordata; class Amphibia; order Anura; family Dendrobatidae; genus Ranitomeya; species Ranitomeya imitator. Next base: position 1,236,944,774 of record NC_091282.1, on the reverse strand, counting down.
TAGAGTCTATTACTCCCTCGGTGTTCCGGCCACCGGATCTGCGCTCAGATGGAGGCAGCCTGCTTCTAGCTGGTCTCCCGCTGTTGTTTCACTCCTGTTGCTGACTTCTGTGCTCACTTCCTCTCCTGTCCGTTCTTAGGAGGCTGCCGCATGGGTTGCAGGCAAAGCTCCGTGTCCTTCCTACTGAGAAACTGATGTTCTTTCTTGTTCCTCTGTCCGCCTGACAGGAATTCCCTGGGCCGAGCCCAGTCTGCTTCTCTCCCTCTCCTCCTGGCTCCAACTCCGACTGACTATCTCCTCCCTCCAGTCAGCTTCTCCCTCACTTCCTAACCAACCTCCAGATTTACCCAAATGTGAGGAGTGGCCTAATAGCTAGAACCTTTTGCTCCCCCCCAGTGGCCGGCATGTGAAGTGTGTGTGTGGCTGTGATACCTGGCAGGGTGAACTCCTTTGGTGCCATCAGATGTAACATCGCTCCCCTTGGTGGAAGAACGACATTACTGCAACGACCAGGACTCTGGGGCACTGCATCTGCCCCTGCCAGGCAATCCCTGGTGGTGGTAGTCTACGGGTAGGGTTTTTTCACAAGATTGTCGTTGACAATTAGAGGTGTTTATCATCCTCATCACTTCATTTAAGTAACCCGTAATATGAAGGATGATCTGGCCATGGATGGATTTCCTACAATCTTTCAATGGCAGGACAATTTTCCAGGATGAAGAAGTGTCTAGCGAGGACCTTAGTTTGTTCACGGATGCCTCAGGAGGTGATGGTCTCGCTGCGGTTTTTGTGAGGCGTTGTTGTAAAGGCAAATGACCTAGGTATTGGAAGGACACAGTTTTGGAAAAGAATATGACATTACTCACGCTGTTCCCAATAGTAGTGGCTTTAGAATTGTGGGTACAGAGATGTGTAATGGGAGTACTGGTTTTTGGGTAGATAGTTCAGTAGTGTCGGTCATTAATGCTCAAACATCAGCGTCTCTTCCAGTGCTGGTTTTGTTGAGACATTTGGTGTCAAGATGTATGCAGCATAATATATGGTTTAAGGTGAAATATGTACCAGGCAATCAGAATGTGGTGGCTGACGCTCTCTCCTGTTTGCAGATCTGAGCATTTAGGGAGTGTCATTTGTTGGCAGAAGCATTGGGTTACGATTGCCCCAATTTCTTGTGGACTTTGGTAGAAAAGAACTTGTCGAGCTAATACAGAATTCGGTGTTGGTGGAAACATGGGGCGCACAAAGAAGGCTTGGCGAGATTGACTTTCGTGTGCAATGTATTATATCAGAGAACGCATCATCACTATTGTCGTAACTTTAGATTACTTAAGAAATTTGAGGCAAGCAGGCGCTTCTGCAAGAAAAGCTGTGAAATATTTAACGGGATATCATTTTTTTTAAACTGCATGAGAGGACAGACGTGACAAGGCAGATTGTGAAGGGTTGGAGAAAGGAATTGGTGGTTTTTGACAAACGCCGCCCTATATCCTCCCAGTTTCTAGAGAAATTAATGCAAATTTTGGTAGCAGTTTGTGGAAATCAGGACGAAGTGGCATTGTTTAGAGCTGCTTTTTCGCTTCCTTTTTATGGGGCTTTAAGAATTGATGAGCTGGTTCTGTCAAGTGAAAACGCAGTTAAAGGACTGTTAATGAACGATGTGGTAGTTTTGCAGAACATGTTGAAGATTTGCATCAGGAGGTCAAAGACGGACGTCTTTGGCAGCGACACTTGGTTGTCAATTAAGGAGTTTTTCTTTTACATTAGGGACAATTCCCAAGTGACTTGATACCATTTTTGTGACAATATTGAAAGTGGGGATTGGGGAGCGAGGTTCGGTTATGGTAGAATTCGGTACACACTGGTTCTATATAGGGACGGCAGGTGCCTGCGATATGTCACGTGGTGAAGTAAGAACTTTGCGTCTTTGGAAATCCGGATTTGATAATAAAGGGTTCTAGGCTTTATTTTATTTTAACGAAATTGGGATGGAAAGTTTCCTGTCCTGGCGGTTTAGAGAAATCAATAATTCATTCCGGTGGCGTTGGTTGGGTGACAATGTAAGGTTCATGGCGGTGTCTCTTCCATGCCCAGTTTTAATTGCAAGTCCTGCCGGATAATAGCGGATGGCCTTTGGTTTGAAAGTAAAAAGAAAGGAAATGGGCATGGACTGAGTTATGTGGTTTTTACGGTTGTCGTAATAAAAGCTGTGTCCGACCCTTTGACTCGTAAAAGAGTGGATTTGGGACAAGTTAATGAGAGGTGGCAGCTGGCGGGATTGGAGGCCTTTTTGGTCACCCACCTCGTGATAATTTGAGAATATCACCATTAGGGCTAGTCCCGAAAAAGGAGTTGGGAAAATTGTTGTTTTATTTCTAAGGTTTTTGTTTTAAGCAGCCCGAGGTTTTTTTTTAGAAAGAAGGGGCTGAGGATTAACACTCCTAGTTGCAAATATCAACTGCTCATTTGGAACAGGGCTTCAACGATCCACCTCACCTGGGAAGATCTTAGGAAGAGAGCTGTACATAATGGATATTTGTATACAGCCTTCTGCCCATCAACACCATTAATTTTCAGCTGCCGCAAAGCAAACAAACCCTTTTTTTTTGCAGGAGGAGTTGAACTGTGATGTAAAGGTAGCACTTTACGGGGTTCACCACTTTCTAATGAAGGCCTCCTGCTATGAACTGCCTATGGATCCAAATCCCCATGTTAGTAGCCACGTGATTTACCCATTTGACCAGGTTGCAAAATCTTCTGCGTCTGAGGAATAGTTCAGCTCCAAAGCAGAAGAGGACACAGCAGAGAAAAGCAAAAAGAAGATTTTCACTGGATAAAATTAAAAACAAATCAAAAGTGGAATAAAAGAAAGTGAATAATTAAGTTTTTATTTATTTTAGGTTTAATCAAGCACACTTCATTTTGATGTCTATAGTATTTTTGTGGTTAATTTCTATTATTGGGTTTATTAATTTGCCCATTGTTAATTTGAGCAAATCAAGAAAGCACAATAGGCCACATTCATTCATATTCATCGCTATCTCCATGTAACTGGCACAGGGACAGAAACATCTATGAATACATCCACTTATTAAAAGTTCAAGCCTTTGTTATAAAAAAAATAGAAGAATGAGAAAAATAAAGAGGCATTATCAAAAGAAGAAGCATGGTCTATGTGACAGAAACAATAAACCCACACAAATTACAAATTAATCTAAAAAACAGATACATTATTGTTAGTGTCGGCTGATAGGATTTCTACTCACCCAAATAATACCGTTCCAGACATAAAATTGCAACTAACATCTAGATACGGATAGATAAATTATATAACTGCATATACATACAAGGATATAGATATATTACTCCTACTCCATATGTACAAGGATATAACTACTATAATACTGCCCCTATGTACAAAAATAAAACTACTATAATTCTGCCCCCTATGTACAAGAATATACCTACTATAATACTGCCCCCTATGTACAAGAATATAATTACTATAATACTGCTCCTATGTACAAGAATATAACTACTATAATACTGCCCCTGTGTTCAAGAATATAACTATTATAATACTGCCCCTGTGTACAAGAATATAACTACTATAATACTGCTCCTATGTACAAGAATATAATTACTATAATACTGCTCCTATGTACAAGAATATTACTACTATAATACTGCTCCCTATGTACAAGAATATAACTACTATAATACTGCCCCCTATGTACAAGAATATAACTACTATAATACTGCCCCCTATGTACAAGAATATAATTACTATAATACTGCCCCTGTGTTCAAGAATATAACTATTATAATACTGCCCCTGTGTACAAGAATATAACTACTATAATACTGCCCCCTATGTACAAGAATATAATTACTATAATACTGCTCCTATGTACAAGAATATAATTACTATAATACTGCTCCTATGTACAAGAATATAACTACTATAATACTGCCCCTGTGTACAAGAATATAATTACTATAATACTGCCCCTATGTACAAGAATATAATTACTATAATACTGCTCCTATGTACAAGAATATTACTACTATAATACTGCCCCTGTGTACAAGAATATAACTACTATAATACTGCCCCTATGTACAAGAATATAATTACTATAATACTGCCCTATATACAAGAATATAACTACTATAATACTGCCCCCATGTACAAGAATATAACTACTATAATACTGGTCCTATATACAAGAATATAACTACTATAATACTGCTCCTATGTACAAGAATATAACTACTATAATACTGCTCCTATGTACAAGAATGTAACTACTATAATATTGCCCCTATGTACAAGAATATAACTACTATAATACTGCCCCTATGAACAGGAATATAACTACTATAATGCTGCTCCCTATGTACAAGAATATAACTACTATAATACTGTCCCCTATGTAAAAGAATATAACTACTATAATACTGCTCCTATGTACAAGAATATAACTACTATAATACTGCTCCTATGTACATGAATATAACTACTATAATACTGCCCCTATGTACAAGAATATAACTACTATAATACTGCCCCCTATGTACAAGAACATATCTACCATAATACTGCCCCCTATGTACAAGAATATAACTACTATAATACTGCTCCCTATGTACAAGAATATAACTACTATAATACTGCTCCCTATGTACAAGAACATAACTACTATAATACTGCCTCTATGTTCAAGAATATAACTACTATAATACTGCTCCCTATATACAAGAATATAACTACTATAATACTGCCCCTATGTACAAGAATATAACTACTATAATACTGCCCCGATATACAAGAATATAACTACTATAATACTGCCCCTATGTACAAGAATATAACTACTATAATACTGCCTCCTATGTACAAGAATATAACTACTATAATACTGCTCCTATGTACAAGAATATAACTACAATAATACTGTCCCTATGTACAAGAATATAACTACTATAATACTGCTCCTATGTACAAGAATATAACTACTATAATACTGCTCCTATGTACATGAATATAACTACTATAATACTGCTCCTATGTACATGAATATAACTACTATAATACTGCTCCTATGTACAAGAATATAACTACTATAATACTGCTCCTATGTACATGAATATAACTACTATAATACTGCTCCTATGTACATGAATATAACTACTATAATACTGCCTCTTTATATAAGAATGTAATTAATAATACTAGAAGTAGTTGGGTACTTGAACATTTCCACCAGCGTGTGCTCTTCAGGGGGTAGTTGTCACCTGCTTATGCTTATCCTTATTCATGAACACATTTTGGCCTTCTTTTCTTTCTTTCCCACACAGATTATGAATTCCTCACGTTTCTGACATTTTCTGGCTGGATGTGGATAATTGGTTATAACTTAAAAAGAAGAAAGCAGCTTGTTTTTTCCTGGGCTGTGATATCCCTTCTCAGCAGACATTGGCAGAATTATCTCCGGGCTCCTGACTGTGCTGAGATTGGGGCCGTGACACTTTTTATGCTTTTCGTACCACCACATTCCACCCTCTTCTGGAACAAAAACTGAGGTTATTGAGGTTGTGATGATGTGTGACCGGCACAAGGTATCTTTTTCGAAGGGAAACAAGCCCATTTTTTCCAGTCTCTCATCATATGATAGGCCTTTCATCCCATGTAATAATCTAGTTGCAATTAAACCTACTCTGAATAGCGAATATCCTTTTAATTTGGATCCCATATTCTAGATGTGGCCTTACAAGTGATTTATAAAGGGGTAATAATACATTGGGATCACTGGATTTTATCTCTGTTTTTTATAGACCCAAAGTTCTTGTTTACTTGGGCAGCTGCTGCTTGACATTGAATGCTGCGGCTTAGGTAACTTGTAACCGGAATACCCAAGCCACTCTAAAGTTCTGTAGACCTGAGTATACTCCCATCTATATATATAATTGTCTAAGGAGTACTTCCATCTGTCTGTCTGTCTGTTTGTAACGGAAATCCTGTGTCGCTGATTGGTCGTGGTCGGCAGGCCAGGACAGGTTCGCTGGACGCCGACGCGTGAGTATGTAACTATTTTTTATTTTAATTTTTTTTTTTAACAGGGATATCATGCCCAGACTGCTATATACTACGTGGGCTGTGTTATATTCTGCGTGGCTGCTATATACAGTACTACATGGCCAGTGTTATATACTGCGTGGGCTGTGTTATATACTATGTGAGCGGTGTTATATACTGCGTGGGCTGTGCTATATATTACGTGGGCTGTGTTATATACTGCGTGGCTGCTATATACTACGTGGGCTGTGTTATATACTGCGTGGCTGCTATATACAGTACTACATGGCCAGTGTTATATACTGCGTGGGCTGTGTTATATACTATGTGAGCTGTGTTATATACTGCGTGGGCTGTGCTATATATTACGTGGGCTGTGTTATATACTGCGTGGCTGCTATATACTACATGGGATGTGTTATATACTACGTGGGCAGTGTTATATACTGCGTGGGCTGTGTTATATACTGCATGGCCACTGTTATATACTGCGTGGCCTGTATTATATACTGCGTGGCCTGTGTTATATACTGCGTGGGCTGTGTTATATACTGCGTGGGCTGTGTTATATACTGCGTGGGCTGTGCTATATATTATGTGGGCTGTGTTATATGCTACGTGGCTGTGTTATATACTGCGTGTCTGCTATATACTACATAGCTCCTATGTACTACGTGGCCTGTGCTATATACTATGTGGCTGCTATATACATACATGCATACATATTCTAGAATACCCGATGCGTTAGAATCGGGCCACCATCTAGTTTAACATATATGTATATGAACGATACTGTCGGGCAGTACTCAAATAAGGTACAGTGGACGAGGAAGTAGAAACAAAACACCGACTTTATTGAAAAACAAAGAATTATATGTTGGAAAATAAGGTTAATGGTTATTGTAATGATAACAGCAATAATAGGCAGTGATAACTGGAGGTGTCACACAAGCTGCACCCCAGCTATGGCAATGCAAAGTTCAATACAAACAGTTTCACAAAGTACTCTAACTTACTACTTGTCTGCTGATAATCGGGCCACCCTGCTACAGCGTCCTAGCTAAAGAAGCCTGCTCTACACCCAAACACAGTTAAACACCGGTGTCTCACTCACAGTTCTGCAGATTTAGAAGAAAGTCTGGTAGCTGTTGCTTGGTCTTGTTGCAGCTGAGACGCGTTCACTGTTTTGAGCTGTTTCTTCAGGTTAACTGATCTCTCTTCATCAAGATCTGGACAAGTCTCATTCCTGCTTTCAATGTTGAGAGATGACTGGCATGACAGTGGTATTTTCTCTCTCAGGTTACAGGTGTTCGAGGAGAGCTACTCTGGCTGTGCAATGAAACTCTTACCTTTTTTGTCAAGGTCCTGGTGATCAATCCTGCAGTAGCTGGGCACTATCTTCTCCATTAAAGCCATAAGTTCATTTGTCAGTCTCTCATTGCAAGGACACAGAAACCAATCATGCCAGTCTTCTGCCTCAGACTTGAGGCTTCTCTCACTTCTTGACCAAAACCAACACACGGCAAACTGCAGGGGAGAAAGGAATAGATCAATTGCACACATATCAGAGGTGAACTTGGTCTCTTAAAGTCACAGTGTCATTCAGTGCCTAGAAAGGGCTGACTCCCTACATATATTCAGCAATAGGATTACTCTTGCCTCCTTACATTACTCTACGTTTATCTACATTATTATCTTACATAGTTCTGTGTCATCTTCAAAAACTAACACTTTACTCTCTATCCTACACACGGTCATTAATAAAGAGATTAAAGAATTGGGCCTAATACTGATCATTGTGGTCACTACTGCTCCCAGTACAGGTCCGTGTGGTCCCCACTTCTAATGATACAGATCATTGTGGTCCCCATTGCTCATGGTACAGACCCTTGTGGAATACCATTGCTTGAGTAGAGATCCTTGTGGTCCCAACTGTTTCCAGTAAAATTCCTTGTGGTCCCCACTGATGACAGTATGGATTGTTGTGGTCCCCACTAATCCCAGTACAGATCCGTGTGGTCCCCACTGATCCCAGTATATTTCCTTGTGATCTCCACAGTATAGATTGTTGTGATCCCCATTGATCTCAGAATAGATCCTAGTGGTCTCTCCTGATCCTGGTACAAATACTTGAGATCCTCACTGATACCAGTGTAGATCCTTGTAGTCTCCACTGCTCCCAGTACAGATCTTATGAGTCCCCACTGATTCCAGTACAAATCCTTGTGGTCTCCACTGATCCCAGTATAGATCGTTGTGATCCATACTATTCATGGTACAGATCCTTGTGGCCCTCACTGATCCCAGTATAGATCATTGTGGTCCCCACTGCTCCCAGAACAAATTCTAGCTATCCAGGAAGGGGGGAGAAAACTTCCCTTTCAGAGGAACATTCCCCAATGCTTTGCTGGGCAATGGATGTACCTCCCTGTATGAAAAACCTTACAACTGTTTCCGCTGTCACCCCTAGGATTGAAGATCAAGATCTGGCAGCGGTGAAGACCAGCACTGGAGGAAAGACTGGTACCGTATATTTATTACAATTACTAGCATAATTAATATTTATAGTTTTATTTTAATCATTATGTTATAATTTATGTTCACCTTACTATTATTATTAGCATTATTATTTTAAGATTTACATTAATAGTTTTATTGCTATTTTTTATCAACTTTATTTTATTTCAATTGTATTACTATTGCTATTTCAGCACTATTATTTTTTTAATTAAGTTCATAATTTTATTATTTCTAGCATTACTATGTTCAACAAGAGAAAAATATAGTTCAAACAAAATACTTTCTTCCCTATGGACACAAATAGCATCTGTGTCTCGCAATGACGAGGGAAGTCATGTCAGTTTGTTCTTGCCGATAATGCAGAACCCAACACTAACACATAAACTTCCCGTCTCTTATCTTCCAGGTTGAAACATCTGGTCTATTAATGTTCCAAACATGCACAGCCTAGTCGTGCCAAAGAAAATGCTAAGATAGCGCCAAACAAAGCCTATTATAAGAAGAACCCAACAATCCGCCATCATCTCTAGGGTAAAGATGCTGTACAGATCCAAAGCGGTCCAAAAATTATCCCCTTTTTTGGGGATAGCTGCTGCCTTGAGTTTATACACAGGTGCACAAGGAAGAAGCTGTGGCTTTTTGTGCCTGAATCTATGTGTCCATCTATTTAGAAAAATCTGTTTGGAAAAATAGCGTTTTAAGGTTTACATTGCGGTTTCTGTCAACGGGTGGGGGATAATTTAAATTAGCAAACAAATTAGATATATATATATAATTTATTATTTATTTATGATTATAATATTCACTAAATCCTATGTATTAAAAAAAAAAATGAATAAAATACCAAAAAAGCGAACGAGTCACAACAATATTATTGGCAAGTACACACATACTTGTGGCATAAGACGGAGGTATTGTTGTGACTCGTACGCTTGTTAAATTCTACTAGGAAATCAGTTGTGCAAAAACTTATGCTTTTTTAATATTTTTTTTGTTTAAATTTTCCTCCTCTTTTAACAAAAATTGTGTACGCTAGTTAAATTGGTCTAGTAAAATAGTTGCGAAAGCTTAACCATTTTTAGCCATTTTATGCCTTTTTTTTTTTTGTTCAAATTCACCGGGACTAGAGGGTTTCAAAAAAATTTGTCTCAAAGTTAATTTTCCTAGTGGATCGATACGAACATCTCTATAAGTCAATGTTCCACCGATTTACCAACCTATGCCACGAGATTCAAGATATTTAACCAAAGCATTGTCTTCTCCAATAGGACGAGACGATTGTGATCTTTTCCTTTAGGAGAAGACTCGGCTAAATATCCCGAATCATACTGCAAGGTTCATTATAGGGTCAAACATTGACGTGTATTTGGCACTAGAGAGCCACCTTTCTTTTTCGTGAAGGAGACCTTATTTGCGTACTTCTGTCCCAGAGAGCAGCTGGTGGTCTCCGGAAGGAAAAAAAATCTACTTCTCGTAGACATACTGTTAATGGTAAATGTTAATGTTGGGTTGGAGCACAGAAGCTTCAAATCTGTTCCCCAGATCAAATGGCCACATCTAAAAGGACAGAATGGTTTAAGGGCAGATTTACGTGACGGTATCAGCATACACAGGTCGGGGTCCTTGTTAGGATTAATGAGGTAACAGACTCAATTAAGGAGAGGTCAGATTAGACGGAGGACCCGGTATAACCTTCTTGCAAACAGAAAAGAGATGTCATAGAGAAAGTGGAGAAATATATAGGAATAGGGGCATCTTGTGAGCGATACACCCCCTGCACCTCCTCGTGAGCGGTGGTCGCTGTCCTCGTTGTGCGTGGATAACGTGTCCTACTTGCTGCGCCTGTGCCTGGTGGCCTCATTTGTTCCGATAAACAAATTAAATAATCATGTAACATCCAAGTCAGGGATACAAAAGAGCATAATGAGATAAAAAGCCTGAGCAAGGATGCAATTAAACAATCAGCATGTTAATGACGTCAGACGATGCGCCGCAGCTTGTGCTTCCCGCAGAATGTTCTCTGGTAAGCAGAGATCACTAAATATGCTGCTTTCACTGACACAAGTCCATCTATTTTAGGGACCAGTAAAGCTTCTTGTAACGGGACAGTATCTTCTATAACAATTTGACTTTTAGCTCCACCCCTGATTAAGTCAGTGGTTGTTCTTTTTGTTTTTTTAAATTGCTTATCTTATTATGTTTAGAAAGGTATTGTCCTTGCATGCTATGTTTAAAATAAATGGAAAATCAAAGAGGAGGAATTTGCATCACTAGGTCCAGTGTATATAAGATCTGGCATGATCTGCTGAGACTTAGTTCAGAATTAGAAAAACATGGGTGCTCTAATCAGAAAAATATCAAGAAGTTTGCTCTTGGGTTGCATCTGGCAATGCAGTTCACTTTCATTGACGTGAATAAGGCTGGGATAAAATAATACATACGACCTGTTGTCATGCGTGGAGTTGTTTTTTGGAAGTCATATTGCACCACTCGTTAAAGGGTTGATTGTGACTTGTAGGATCGCTACTTCCAACAGGTGGCGCTATAGAGTTTAAAGGGAACCTGTCACCCCACCCCCCCAGGCGTTTGTAACTAAAAGAGCCATTTTGTGCAGCACTAATGCTGCATTTTGACAAGGTGGCTCTTTTAGTTCTTGTTGCTGTAACCGCTGAAATAATCGTTTATGAAATTTGTCCTTCATACCTTGAAATCGTCCTGGGGACTGGTCTTTCCCCCCTAATCCAGATGCACCACAGCTGTCACTCATGGGCTCTGCGCACCAGGCGCCGCCTCCTCAGCGTTATTCAATTTTCCCAGCACCTGCGCTGTGATATTAGGCCTTGGGCATGCGCAGTTAGAGCTGCCCATCCACTGACATCACATGATGTCTTGCTTACTGCGCCTGCGTGCACGCACGGCCTAAGATCCTGCCCCGCAGTCTCTTATGATTTATTCACACTGCAGGGCTGGGAATCTTGGGCATGCGCTGTCTTTTGACCTTCTTACAGAATGACCTACAGAATTCAGAAATAAACTGAGTCCCCCAGTCAGAAAGAATATTTTCCAGTTTGCCTTGTAAACGTATAGTGTGTTTAATAACTTACTTAAGGTTTGAGAGTTAGGCAACCCAGATAAAAAAGTAAAATGACACTGGGGTGACCAGAGGGAGAGGCTGGCAACTCGTGAATTTCTCCATCAAAGAGTTAGGTTTTCCCAACTCTAAGACTTTTTAAAATAGAGTTCTGAGACAAAAAATGGTCATTTTTAACCTGTGCTATGATGATCTTGATGAAGATCATCAAGGGCCGGACCACCACTAGCATGATCAGGCACATGTCATCTAACCATCCGACTTGAATGACACCACTGCCTCTTCCTCAGTGCTAGGTGCTTCCCAATCTCTTGTCCAAGACACTGGCGCAGATGCCTCCGACTCTACACTTGTCCTTGCACATTCAGAGGCACCATCATCAGGCACTTAAAAAAACTTGTCCCAGCACGGCGTTCAGCTGTCCCTACTCCAGGCCTTGGAACAAAAATGAAAGTTCCCATTCACCCACCTGTTATGAACAGGTAATTCAGAACCACAATGGACATTGAAGTTCAGAGCACACAAAGTGACCTGACAATTACCAAAAACAAAGGACGAGCTCTGAGACGTGGGAACTCTGCTGACCGCAATCCCTAATCCTAACACACCACACTAGAGGTAGCCGTGGATTGCGCCTAACGCTCCCTATGCAACTCGGCACAGCCTGAGAAACTAACTAGCCCTTCCAAAGACATACTGATAGGAATTCTAGATTGTGAGCCCAATCGGGGACAGTGATGATAATGTGTGCAAAACTGTAAAGCGCTGCGGAATATGTTAGCGCTATATAAAAATAAAGATTATTATTTATTATTTAAGATAGAAAAATAAGCCTACCTTGCCTCAGAGAAATTCCCCAAAGGAAAAGGCAGCCCCCCACATATAATGACTGTGAGTAAGATGAAAATACAAACACAGAGATGAAATAGATTTAGCAAAGTGAGGCCCGACTTACTGAATAGACCGAGGATAGGAAAGATAGCTTTGCGGTCAACACAAAAACCTACAAACAACCACGCAGAGGGGCAAAAAGACCCTCCGCACCGACTAACGGTACGGAGGTGCTCCCTCTGCGTCTCAGAGCTTCCAGCAAGCAAGAAAAACCAATATAGCAAGCTGGACAGAAAAAATAGCAAACAAAAATAACACAAGCAAAACTTAGCTTATGCAGGAGAGACAGGCCACAGGAACGATCCAGGAGGAAGCAAGAGCAATACTAGAACATTGACTGGAGGCCAGGATCAAAGCACCAGGTGGAGTTAAATAGAGCAGCACCTAACGACTTCAACACATCACCTGAGGAAGGAAACTCAGAAGCCGCAGTACCACTCTCATCCACCAAAGGAAGCTCATAGACAGAACCAGCCGAAGTACCACTCTCGACCACAGGAGGGAGCTTGGCCACAGAATTCACAACACCCACCCACAGGCCCAAAGGCTAAACAGGCACATATCTGTTATGATCTGGTGGTTTAGGAACAACATGAGACAAGCTCTGAAGGAGGTGGTATCTGTACTGAACCTGAACCTAACAGCGCAACTAGAAATAGCCGTGGGGGGTACCTGACGCTCCCTAGACCCATCGGCACAGCCTAAGATCTAACTTCCCCTAAAGATGGAAACAGGAAACCTGTTGTGAATTCTGTTGTCGGGCTCCCTCCTGTGGTCATGAATGGTACTTCGGCTGGTTCTGTCCATGGACTTCCTCTGGTGGGTGTTTCTGAGTTTCCTTCCACAGGTGACGAGGTTAATTCGTTAGCTGGCTGCTCTATTTAACTCCACTTCGATCTTTGCTCCTGGCCACCTGTCAATGTTCCAGTATTGGTCTAGTTCACTCCTGGATCGTTCTTGTGGCCTGTCTTCCCAGCAGAAGCTAAGTTCCTGCTTGTTTTTCTTTGGTTTGCTATTTTTCTGTCCAGCTTGCTATTTTTATTGTTGTCTTGCTTGCTGGAAGCTCTGGGACGCAGAGGGAGCGCCTCCGCACCGTGAGTCGGTGCGGAGGGTCTTTTTGCGCCATCTGCGTGGTCTTTTTGTAGGTTTTTGTGCTGACCGCAAAGCAACCTTTCCTATCCTCAGTCTGTTCAGTAAGTCGGGCCTCACTTTGCTAAATCTATTTCATCTCTGTGTTTGTATTTTCATCTTTACTCACAGTCATTATATGTGGGGGGCTGCCTTTTCCTTTGGGGAATTTCTCTGAGGCAAGGTAGGCTTTATTTTTCTATCTTCAGGGCTAGCTAGTTCCTTAGGCTGTGCCGAGTTGCATAGGGAGCGTTAGGAGCAATCCACGGCTATTTCTAGTGTGTGTGATAGGATTAGGGATTGCGGTCAGCAGAGTTCCCACGTCCCAGAGCTCGTCCTTTATTATCAGTAACTATCAGGTCATTCCGTGTGCTCTTAACCACCAGGTCCATTATTGTCCTGACCACCAGGTCATAACAGAAACCTATCTTGCCTCAGAGAAAATCCCCAAAGGAAAGATAGCCCCCCACAAATATTGACGGTGAGAGGAGGGGAAAACAACATATGCAGACATGAAATCAGATTTTAGCATAGGAGGCCAGTCTAGCTTGATAGATAGGACAGGAAAGGATACTGTGCGGTCAGTATAAAAACTACAAAACAATCCACACAGAGTTTACAAAATCTCCACACCTGACTAAAAGTGTGGAGGGTAAATCTGCTTCCCAGAGCTTCCAGCTAACAGAAAAAATCCATAATGACAAGCTGGACAAAAATAGAATGCACAGAACAATAAGTCCACAACATGTGGACTGAAATGAGCAAGGCCAGAACTTATCTTTGCAGAACTGGTCAGGAAACCAAGAGAATCCAAGCAGAGATGTGAATCCAGCCTGAAAACATTGACAAGTGGCATAGGCTGAAGACTAGAGCCAGGTTAAATAGCAGAGCCAGGAGAGACGATTAGTGAAAGCAGCTGCTAAAGCTAAACCCAAGGAGCGGCAGTTCCACTCAAAACCACCAGAGGGAGCCCAAGGGCAGAATTCACAAAAGTGCCATTTACAACCACCGGAGGGAGCCCAAGAACGGAATTCACAACAGTACCCCCCCCTTGAGGAGGGGTCACCGAACCCTCACCAGAGCCCCCAGGCCGATCAGGACGAGCCAAGTGAAAAGCACGAACCAAATCGGTAGCATGGACATCGGAGGCAACAACCCAAGAATTATCCTCCTGGCCATAACCTTTCCACTTGACAAGATACTGGAGCCTCCGCCTCGAAAAACGAGAATCCAAAATCTTCTCAACCTCATATTCCAACTCTCCCGCAACCAACACCGGGGCAGGAGGGTCAACCGAGGGAACAACGGGCACCACATATCTCCGCAACAAAGATCTATGGAAAACATTATGAATGGCAAAAGAGGCTGGAAGAGCCAAACGAAAAGAGACCGGATTAATAATTTCAGAAATTTTATAAGGACCAATAAAGCGAGGCTTAAACATAGGAGAAGAAACCTTCATAGGAACATGACGAGAAGACAACCAAACCAAATCCCCCACACGACGCCGGGGACCAACACGCCGACGGCAGTTAGCAAAACGTTGAGCCCTTTCCTGAGACAACGTCAAATTGTCCACCACATGAGTCCAAATCTGCTGCAGCCTGTCCACCACAGAATCAACACCAGGACAATCAGAAGGCTCAACCTGCCCAGAAGAAAAACGAGGATGAAAACCAAAATTACAAAAGAAAGGTGAAACCAAATTAGCTGAACTAGCCCGATTATTAAGGGCAAACTCGGCCAACGGCAAGAAAGACACCCAATCATCCTGATCAGCAGACACAAAGCATCTCAAATAGGTCTCCAAGGTCTGATTAGTTCGCTCAGTTTGGCCATTAGTATGAGGATGAAACGCCGAAGAAAAAGACAAATCAATGCCCATCCTAGCACAAAAGGCCTGCCAAAATCTAGAGACAAACTGAGAACCTCTGTCAGACACAATATTCTCCGGAATGCCATGCAAACGAACCACATGCTGAAAAAACAATGGAACCAGATCTGAGGAGGAAGGCAACTTAGGCAAAGGTACCAAATGGACCATTTTAGAGAACCGGTCACAAACAACCAAGATAACAGACATCTTCTGGGAAACAGGAAGATCCGAAATAAAATCCATGGAAATATGCGTCCAGGGCCTCTCAGGGACCGGCAAAGGCAAAAGCAACCCACTAGCGCGGGAACAGCAAGGCTTGGCCCGGGCGCAAGTCCCACAGGACTGCACAAAAGCACGCACATCGCGAGACAAGGAAGGCCACCAAAAGGACCTAGCAACCAAATCTCTGGTACCAAAAATCCCAGGATGACCAGCCAACACTGAACAATGAACCTCAGAAATTACCTTACTTGTCCATCTATCAGGAACAAACAGCTTCCCCACAGGACAGCGGTCAGGCCTATCAGCCTGAAATTCCTGAAGCACCCGGCGCAAATCAGGGGAAATAGCAGAAAGAATCACCCCTTCCTTAAGAATGCCAACCGGCTCAAGGACTCCAGGAGAATCAGGCGAAAAACTCCTAGAGAGAGCATCAGCCTTAACATTCTTAGATCCCGGAAGATACGAGACCACAAAATCAAAACGGGAGAAAAACAGGGACCATCGAGCCTGTCTAGGATTCAGCCGCTTGGCCGACTCGAGGTAAATCATATTCTTATGATCGGTCATGACTACAACACGGTGTTTAGCTCCCTCAAGCCAATGTCGCCACTCCTCAAACGCCCACTTCATAGCCAACAACTCCCGATTGCCGACATCATAATTGCGTTCCGCAGGCGAAAACTTTCTGGAAAAAAAAGCACACGGTTTCATCAAAGAACCATCAGACTCCCTCTGAGACAAGACAGCCCCTGCCCCAATCTCAGAAGCGTCGACCTCAACCTGAAAAGGAAGAGAAACATCCGGTTGACGCAACACAGGGGCAGAAGTAAATCGGCGTTTAAGCTCTTGAAAGGCCTCAACAGCCTCAGAGGACCAATTCGTCACATCAGCGCCTTTCTTCGTCAAATCAGTAAGGGGCTTAACCACACTGGAAAAGTTGGCAATGAAACGGCGATAGAAATTAGCAAAGCCCAAAAATTTTTGAAGACCCTTCACAGATGTGGGTTGGATCCAGTCATGAATAGCTTGGACCTTGACAGGATCCATTTCTATAGAAGAGGGAGAAAAAACAAAACCCAAAAAAGAGACCTTCTGAACTCCGAATAGGCACTTAGACCCCTTCACAAATAAAGCATTATCACGAAGGATCTGGAACACCATCCTGACCTGCTTCACATGAGACTCCCAATCATTGGAAAAAAATCAAAATATCATCCAAATATACGACCATGAATTTATCAAGATAATTGCGGAAAATATCATGCATGAAAGACTGGAACACAGATGGAGCATTAGAGAGCCCAAATGGCATCACAAGGTATTCAAAATGGCCTTCGGGCGTATTAAATGCAGTTTTCCATTCATCACCCTGTTTAATACGAACAAGATTATATGCCCCTCGGAGGTCAATCTTAGTAAACCAACTAGCCCCCTTAATCTGAGCAAACAAATCAGTAAGCAAAGGCAAGGGGTATTGGAATTTGACCGTGATCTTATTAAGAAGACGATAATCAATACAGGGTCTCAAGGAGCCATCCTTCTTAGCAACAAAAAAGAAACCCGCTCCCAATGGTGACGAAGAGGGCCTAATATGCCCTTTCTCCAAAGATTCCTTAACATAGCTCCGCATGGCGGCATGCTCTGGCACAGACAGATTGAAAAGTCACTTACAACCAGGAATCAAGTTAATAGCACAATCACAGTCCCTATGTGGAGGAAGGGAACTGGACTTGGGCTCATCAAATACATCCTGGAAATCCGACAAAAACTCAGGGACCTCAGAAGAGGGGGAAGAGGAAATTGACATCAAAGGACCGTCACTATGTACCCCTTGACAACCCCAACTAGTCACAGACATAGTTTTCCAATCCAGCACCGGATTATGTTCCTGTAACCATGGAAATCCTAGCACAACAACATCATGCAGGTTATGCAACACCAGAAAACGGCAATCTTCCTGATGTGCAGGAGAAATGTACATAGTCATCTGTGTCCAGTACTGAGGTTTATCCTTAGCCAAGGGTGTAGCATCAATGCCCCTCAAAGGAATAGGGCTCTGCAAAGGCTGGAAGGAAAAACCACAGCGCC
This sequence comes from Ranitomeya imitator, assembly GCF_032444005.1. Lineage (NCBI taxonomy): Eukaryota > Metazoa > Chordata > Amphibia > Anura > Dendrobatidae > Ranitomeya > Ranitomeya imitator. The sequence continues at coordinate 1,236,926,882 of NC_091282.1, read as the reverse complement.
TGGCGAATTCTAAGTCCATTAAGTTCAGGGCACCGCCTGAATCCACAAATGCCATGACAGAAAAGGACGACAATGAGCAAATCAGGGTCACAGATAAGAGAAATTTAGGCTGTATAGTACTAATGGTAACAGACCTAGCGACTCTCTTAGTACGCTTAGGGCAATCAGAGATAACATGAGCCGAATCACCACAGTAAAAACACAGCCTATTCTGATGTCTGAATTCCTGCCGTTCTATTGTAGTCAAAATCCTATCACATTGCATAGGTTCAGGACTATGCTCAGAGGACACTACCATATGGTGCACAGCTTTGCGCTCGCGCAGACGCTGATCAATCTGAATAGCTAGAGACATAGATTCGTTCAAACCGGCAGGCGTAGGAAAGCCCACCATAACATCTTTAAGGGTTTCAGAAAGACCTTTTCTGAAAATAGCAGCCAGAGCCTCTTCATTCCATTTAGTGAGCACAGACCATTTTCTAAATTTCTGGCAGTATAACTCTGCCGCTTCCTGACCTTGACACAGGGCCAACAGTGTTTTCTCAGCATGCTCTACAGAGTTAGGTTCGTCATCCAATAATCCGAGCACTTGAAAAAATGCGTCCACATTCAATAATGCCGCATTCCTTGTTTCAAGAGAAAAAGCCCAGTCTTGCGGATCACCACGCAGCAAGGATATGATGATTTTTACCTGCTGAATGGGATCACCTGAAGAACGGGGTTTCAAAGCAAAAAAACAATTTGCAGTTATTTTTAAAGTTCAAAAACTTGGCTCTGTCCCCAAAGAACAAATCCGGAGTAGGAATTCTGGGCTCTAAAGCCGGAGTCTGGACAACATAGTCCTGGATACTCTACTCTTGCAGCCAGTTGATCCACACGAGAAAACAAACCCTGAACATCCATGCCAGAGCATATATCCTGCACCACCCAGATATCAAGTGGAAAAAAGAGGCAAACCAGAGCACAGGAAAAAAAATGGTTCAGAACTTTCTTTTCCTTCTTTTGAGATACATTTAATTCATTTTTGGCCACTTGTACTGTTATGATCTGGTGGTTTAGGAACAACATGAGACAAGCTCTGAAGGAGGTGGTATCTGTACTGACCGCAGACCCTGAACCTAACAGCGCAACTAGAAATAGCCGTGGGGGGTACCTGACGCTCCCTAGACCCCTCGGCACAGCCTAAGATCTAACTTCCCCTAAAGATGGAAACAGGAAACCTATCTTGCCTCAGAGAAAATCCCCAAAGGAAAGATAGCCCCCCACAAATATTGACGGTGAGAGGAGGGGAAAATAACATACGCAGACATGAAATCAGATTTTAGCATAGGAGGCCAGTCTAGCCTGAAAGATAGGACAGGAAAGGATACTGTGCGGTCAGTATAAAAACTACAAAACAATCCACACAAAGTTTACAAAATCTTCACACCTGACTAAAGGTGTGGAGGGTAAATCTGCTTCCCAGAGCTTCCAGCTAACAGAAAAAATCCATAATGACAAGCTGGACAAAAATAGAATGTACAGAACAATAAGTCCACAACATGTGGACTGAAATGAGCAAAGCCAGAACTTATCTTTGCAGAACTGGTCAGGAAACCAGGAGAATCCAAGCAGAGATGGGAATCCAGCCTGAAAACTTTGACAAGTGGCATAGGCTGAAGACTAGAGCCAGGTTAAATAGCAGAGCCAGGAGAGACGATTAGTGAAAGCAGCTGCTAAAGCTAAACCCAAGGAGCGGCAGTTCCACTCAAAACCACCAGAGGGAGCCCAAGGGCAGAATTCACAAAAGTGCCATTTACAACCACCGGAGGGAGCCCAAGAACGGAATTCACAACACATATCCAGGCTGCTTGCCATGGAAATGTTGCCATTTACCCTTGTCGATACAGAGGATTTCCACCGACTCATGGCAGCAGCTGTCCCTCAGTAATCAGTCCCCAGCCACCAATATTTCTCCCGGTGTGGCATCCCCACCTTGTTCAAGCATGTGTCCAGGAACATCCTCTGTGGCCTTACCAATGTCGTTACTGGGATTGTGCACTTAACGGCCAACACGTGGACAGGCGCTTGTGGCCAGGGACACTATATTTCCCTGACGGCATGCTAGGTGAATATTGGGGAGGCTGGGGCCAAGTCCCAACCTGGCATGGCACTTGTGCTGCCAATGATAAGGATTGCTGGCCCTAGTTCTATCAGGGTTTCTTCCACCTCCTACACCAGTTCCTGCAACCCCTCCTGCTCCTCCTCATCCTCCATCTCCGATTTGGCATCTCAGAGCACGTCGTCCACATCAGCCAGGAGCATGAAGCTCTGCAGCACTGCCTCAATGAAGTGGTAACAGGCTCTGCTGAAGCTAATTTGTCTAGGAGACAAACCGCACACCACAGCAGAGTTATTGAAATGCATAACAGACCAGACAGATCTCTGGCTCTCTCCGCTGAACCTCCAGCCAGGCTTGGCTGTGTGTGATAATTGTCCCACATGCTAACTCTGGTGGTTCAGCGGTTTCTGAAAACCTACCCAGATTTGCCAGAGGTTCCTGTCAAGGGACGCCGCATCAGCGTCCATTTCTGCAAGTTGGCTACAGCTACTGCCACTCTGGCAGTGGTGCAGCAGCCCATGCAAGTGCCAGCTCACTGACTAGTGTGCAACATCACCACATGCTGGAATTCCACAGTGCACATGCTGGCAAGGCTTTGTGAGCAGCAGAGGCCAGTTGTTGAATACCAGCCTCAACACTCCCATCAGTATTCTGGTCAGCCTCCGCACATAACAAATGAAGAGTGGTCTGACACTTGTGCGGTTCTTCAAGACTTTGGGGAGTCCCCAAAAATGGTGAGCTGCCATGACACCATAATCAAAGCAACCCTCCTGCTTCTGTGGCTACTTAAAAAGTTGCTGCTTACAATTGAAGCTGAAGCTTTGCATACGGACAAAACGGAAAAGGAGGAGCACATGAGACCGGGAGATACTACCCAGCCAAGCCTCATCTCATCTGCTCAGCGCAATATGGGTAACAATGAGGAGGTGGAGATTGAGGAGGAAGAAGCTGGTTGCTAGCGCAACAGAGCTAGGACCCACACAAGCTTCATCCAATCTCTCCCATGTGGATGGGCTGAGGAGGGGATGAGGAGGACGAGATAGGGAGTAGTCCTCATGGTGGAGACAGGGAAGTGTTGGCTGTAGGAAGCTTGGCACATATGGCCGACCTTATATACCACTGCCTTTCCCATGGCCCTTACTTAACATTCATCTTGGCCAAAAAGAGTACTGTTTGTTCATCCTGCAAGACCTACGCTACAATGAGAACCTTACATCTCTCCTTTCTGAGGCGGATAGGTCTAATAAAATGGTGCTATACCAGAAGGCCATTGATCAACATCTTGAACAAAATTACCACCAGACAATGCTAGCAGCAGGAGAAAAGTTTCCTTGCCCAACCAAGTAGGAGAGGAAAGGGAGACATACACCAGGTGCAGCGGAGGCTTGGGTACATTGTCAAAGGTCTGGGCCAATTTCATGGCATCCTCCCAGTGTTCAGGCCCTGATAACAGGAAATTTTTGACAAGAGAGAAAAGTTTTTAAAGATGGTCAAGCAATACCTGGCAGACCATACCAGAAAGCTCCCTAATTCCTATGCGATCTTAAACTATTGGATTTCAAAGCTGGACACCTGGCATGAGCTGTCCCTCTATGCCTCGGTGGTGTTGTGTTGCCCTGCCACTAGCGTCTTGTCTGAGTGGGGTTTTAGTGCTACCTGGGGGTCATAACAGACAGGCACTTTCAGCTGTCCACAGAAAATGCTGACAGGATGAGGGTAAAACTATGTGGAACTAATTTATTGAACCACCAACAAACAATAGCATATAGAACAGTCCCAACAAAACACCCAAGATGGTGCAAATCAGACAGTCTCACCCTTCCTCTGACTCACCAGGATTAGAGCTCCTTCCAGGGCAACTACCCCCACTAGTGGCACCCCAATTTTGGCAGGCCACCACAGAGAGGAGGTAATGACAAGCTTAGGAAGCTAACCGAGAACAGTGAGGTATGTGGCCAGGTGACCTGATTGTCCCAACCTGGATTCTCTAAGACATCTCTGAGGGTTCAGTGATGGTCAATGAAGCAGATCTGTGTTCTTCCAGTTGTGGCCGTGGTCTCCTAAGCTGACATCCTGTAGACTCTCTTGGTACAGAGGCAAAGTTTCCTTATATAGTTCACAAGAATGTTTTCCATCCATTTTAACATTTTCACTGCCCCCCAACCTCCTTATTGAGTCTGCTGGATAAATGCTCTGATTTCCCCTTGACTCCGATTATACTACTTTCTCGAAACGAGCATCCGAGCATTAGAAATTGCTTTGTTTTAGTAATGACCATCCTAGCATTTAAGTACTCGCCCATCGCTATTCTTCATGTCTTTGGTCGACTTTCAGGGCTCAAATTAAATTAAACTAAATATGAGCATTTAAATGTCAACCACTCCACATCTACGGTTAAGTTGCTCAAATTTGATTTTGATTTCCAATTGGCTCCCTTATTTCCCCTAAGCCTGGGGGTCTGCATTTCCTCCTCTATAAATTCAGATGATAAAAATAATTATTCTCCAGTCATTAAAAAAAACTGATTGATGACAACCAGCAATGGGCTTTATACCAAATTTCTGGTTGGGTAGAATTTATTCCATGAAAACTCCTGAGAGGAAATTTGACTCCTTATAGGCTAGCACGGATTTTTTCCAAGGTCTTTCCCCTGATGTTTTAGTAGTTGTGGAAGGGTTCATTATGACATATTTGGTAGTCCTGCCACAGGGTGAAACACTTCTGGATCCACTATTAACACCTCAGAGGCGTTACTCAATGTGTCTATTCCGGAATGGAGTAATTTCATTCATGTTTCTCACTGCTAGAATGCTTGGAAGTCTACTTCAATTAATATGAACTGATTAAAAGGTAAAATCCCATGAAATATGGTTAAAGGAGTTCATAAATAAGGAATAAAATAGCCTGCATCACGTGATTCAAGAAGTAGCCTGTCCTAGTCATGTATCAGGTGACCAGTGTCTCAAATGACAGAGGAGCTGGATAGTAAGCACACATACTAAAGCTGCCAGAGAAAAGCTGTGACAGGAGGAGGAATAATATTTAGATTAGTGGTAATTCACAGCACCTCATGTAAACAAAGGGTCAACTTTACCCACATTAAAAGTGCATGTCATATCCAAGGAATAAATCTTCTCCTCAGCTGACTGAGCATGGAGGACTGAGGCTGGAAAAAAAATCCTTTGTGATCAGTCAGCCAATTAGATTTATTTATTTGCCTGTCAAACACTTCTCCTTGGCTCACAGAGATATGTTTTCTTATGATACAGCTCCTCCGTCAGTTGAGACACGGGTCTTGGGAGCAGCGTTTCTTCATGTTGCAGCCTATACTGAAAAGTGAGTAGGACGGGTTGTCGTTTGAATTACATAAAAGGGGCCATTTTATTACATTTTTTGAGAATTCCTTAAATGAGAATATCTCCAGTATTTTGCGAAACAATACCATTACGCTTGAACAGTACTAAGAAAATGCTCCCACTTGCTCAGTTGAATAAGTGTACATTAACTCAACGAGTACCAGAGGAACATTTTCTCTGAACTTTTCTTCTTATTTTTCAATCTTTCTCTTTTTCGCAGGAAATGTTGGTTCTGCTCCTTCATACATCCAAATTATATCCTGGTTCAAAGACTTGTGTTTTTTTTTTGCTTGTCATATTATAATCATTATAATGTTCAGACAATATAGTCTGATTGTTCCTTTTGTTGTTATTCCTTTTACTGTGTTTGGTCCTTGATTGTAGCCCTTGGGGTTCGCATCTCACTGTTTGGTTCTCAGAGGTTTATTTGTAATATATACTGACTTAATAAACACTTTGAAATAAAGCTTGTTCAGAAAATTAGTCTATACAAACTAACAGGATCTGAGTCAGACCACTGCTGTTTTTGTCCACATGAGGAACAAGAACAGTAAGTAGAAGTTTAATATTAGGCATAGTGGACAGTGTAATAATTGCAAAGTTTTTGTTTCTTTTTTTAAGAAAGCTATATAAAAAATAAAACAATAATAATTCTGATGTCATGTTCTCTTTCAACAATTAACATCATGTTTTCCATATCATTTTGTCTTAATTATTTCAGAAATTATTATTTTATATTATTATTATTTCATATAATAGTTCTGGGCCAAATGAGAAAAGGAAACTTGTAGGAATATAAGCTGCCATTCCTTCCTCTAAATGTATGGACTAAATGCCATTGTTGTTAGTAGTACCCTCCAACCTCGAAATCTGCTCAATATATGGTTCCAAATGTTAACAGCAATGACATTTCCGATCTGAAGGTTTAATATTTAGCTGAAGTCCTTTGTGTCTTTACCGTGCTGATACGAGGCCTCTGAAGTCAGACAGATTCCATTGAAATCTCTCTAAGGAAAGTGAGCAAGTCTATGAAATTTCCATCAGTTAGAGGATATCAATACAACTTTACCCTTTATAAAAAAAAAAAGTTAAAGAGCAATTTAACCGTATTAGATGTGTAATACACAAATACTAGTCACATTGATGTTTGCTGGGTGCACATGTGCAATATTTGCCTAAATGAAATATAGCCGAAGTGAATGCAGTAAAACATGGCTGTTGCACAGGGCAGAAGATAAGTAAACTATGTAAGATTTTCAAACAAACGTATATTGTTCAATTATGCTTCATAATGTATTTTCCATATCTCTTTACTTCACCCATTTTCTAGCTGCTGCCTTCTTTCAAATCTACTGCCCTTTTACCCATTCTGTGCACTCTCTCCGCATAAGGCCATCTCTCTTCCCCTCTCCCGTGTACAGCTTTCATGCTATACTCACATTTCTGAAACAATAAAAACCATCCGCTACCACAACACAGCACATGAAGCCCTCAAAAAAATCATTCAACCACCTGCTCACTCTCTCTATTCTCCGTCTCTTAGTCACTGGGGACATCTTCCCTAACCCTGGCCCTCTTTTCACTTGTAAATATAACTCCCTTTCTGCTAGAAATAAAAACCATGCTAAGCTTATCAACATTGTTTACATGCCTTCCCCTATCTGTTTTAATTGTGCCCTCTGGAACCTCCGGTCGGTGTGTAAATTACTCCCCTACATCCACGACTTCTTCCTTTCAAATTCTCTTAACCTTTTAACTATCACTGAAACCTGGATCCAGCAGTCGGGCATCACCACCGCTGCTGCTCTCTCATATGTTGGGCAACATTTTTCACATGCCCCAAGACCTGAACATAGACAAGGTTGAGGTGTTGGTCTACTCCTTTCATTCCAATCCACTTTCCAGTTCATCCCCTCAGTACACCCACCTATGTTTCCCTCCTTTGAAGTCAACACTGTCAGACTCCTCAACCCCCACCCACCCTGCGAATCGCAGTAGTGTCTACAGGCAAAACCAACCAGTTCCTGATTCACTTTGCCACCTGGCTTTTACACTTTCTATCCTGTGACAATCTCACTTTCATTATGACGGGACTTTAACATCCCCATTGATGATCTGCTCTCTCTAACCTCCTCCCTAGACCTGGTCTTGTTCCCGCTCTTCTCAGTGTTTGACCTTTCTAACTATTCTGTCCCACTCTCTGACCCCAACCTTCTTTCTTTCTCTGTTAAGAACTGTCGACCCACTCAAGACACCCCTGTTGTGAATTCGGTTGTCGGGCTCCCTCCTGTGGTCATGAATGGTACTTCGGCTGGTTCTGTCCATGGACTTCCTCTGGTGGGTGTTTCTGAGTTTCACAGGTGACGAGGTTAATTCGTTAGCTGCTGCTCTATTTAACTCCACTTAGATCTTTGCTCCATGCCACCTGTCAATGTTCCAGTATTGGTCTAGTTCACTCCTGGATCGTTCTTGTGACCTGTCTTCCCATCAGAAGCTAAGTTCCAGCTTGTATTTCTTTGGTTTGCTATTTTTCTGTCCAGCTTGCTATTTAATTTGTTGTCTTGCTTGCTGGAAGCTCTGGGACGCAGAGGGAGCGCCTCCGCACCGTGAGTCGGTGCGGAGGGTCTTTTTGCGCCCTCTGCGTAGTCTTTTTGTAGGTTTTTGTGCTGACCGCAAAGTAACCTTTCCTATCCTCGGTCTGTTCAGTAAGTCGGGCCTCACTTTGCTAAATCTATTTCATCTCTGTGTTTGTATTTTCATCTTTACTCACAGTCATTATATGTGGGGGGCTGCCATTTCCTTTGGGGAATTTCTCTGAGGCAAGGTAGGCTTTATTTTTCTATCTTCAGGGCTAGCTAGTTTCTTAGGCTGTGCCGAGTTGCATAGGGAGCGTTAGGCGCAATCCACGGCTATTTCTAGTGTGTTTGATAGGTTTAGGGATTGCGGTCAGCAGAGTTCCCACGTCCCAGAGCTCGTCCTTATTATCAGTAACTATCAGGTCATTCCGTGTGCTCTTAACCACCAGGTCCATTATTGTCCTGACCACCAGGTCATAACAGTACAGGTGGCCCAAAGTACTAATGCATCTCAATAGAGGGATAAGAGAAGTTCTAAGACCATTTTTTTTTTCTTTGCAGTGTGTTTTGTCTCTATTTTCCCCTTTACCTCTGGGTGGTTCAGGACACTGGTGTAAACATGGACATTCAAGGTCTGTCCTCTTGGATGGATAATCTCACTACAAGGATACAAAACATTCAAGATTTTGTGGTTCAGAATCCGATGTCAGAGCCTAGGATTCCAATTCCTGATTTGTTTTTTGGTGATAGATCTAAGTTCTTGAATTTCAAAAATAATTGTAAATTGTTTCTTGTCTTGAAACCTCGCTCCTCAGGTGACCCTGTTCAACAAGTAAAGTCTGAATGAGTCTATGTCCTTGGCCATTCAGATCGATCGACGCTTGCGTGAGCGTAAAGCTGTGCACCATTTGGCGGTACTATCTGAGCATGGGCCTGAGCCTATGCAATGTGATAGGACTTTGACCAGAGCTGAACGGCAAGAACACAGACGTCGGAATGGGCTATGTTTTTACTGTGGTGATTCCACTCATGCTATCTCCGATTGTCCTAAGCGCACTAAGCGGTTCGCTAGGTCTGACACCATTGGTACGGTACAGTCTAAATTTCTATTGTCTGTTACTCTGATTTGCTCTTTGTCGTCCTATTCTGTTATGGCATTTGTGGATTCAGGCGCTGCCCTGAATTTGATGGACTTGGAGTATGCTAGGCGCTGTGGTTTTTTCTTGGCGCCCTTGCAGTATCCTATTCCATTGAGAGGAATTGATGCTACGCCTTTGGCCAAGAATAAGCCTCAGTATTGGACCCAATTGACCATGTGCATGGCTCCTGCACATCAGGAGGATATCCGCTTTCTGGTGTTGCATAATCTGCATGATGTGGTCGTTTTGGGGTTGCCATGGCTACAGGTTCATAATCCAGTATTGGACTGGAAATCTATGTCTGTGTCCAGCTGGGGTTGCCAGGGGGTACATGGTGATGTTCCATTTTTGTCTATTTCGTCTTCCACTCCTTCTGAAGTTCCAGAGTTTTTGTCGGATTATCGGGATGTATTTGATGAGCCCAAAGCCAGTGCCCTACCTCCTCATAGGGATTGCGATTGTGCAATTAATTTGATTCCTGGTAGTAAGTTTCCTAAGGACCGATTGTTCAATTTATCTGTGCCAGAACACGCCGCTATGCGGACTTATATAAAGGAATCCTTGGAGAAAGGCCATATTCGCCCGTCGTCATCACCGTTAGGAGCAGGGTTCTTTTTGTGGCCAAGAAGGATGGTTCTTTGAGACCTTGTATTGATTACCGCCTTCTTAATAAAATTACTGTCAAATTTCAGTATCCTTTGCCGTTGCTGTCTGATTTGTTTGCTCGTATTAAAGGGGCTAGTTGGTTCACCAAGATAGATCTTCGAGGGGCGTATAATCTTGTGCGTATTAAACAAGGCGATGAATGGAAAACAGCATTTAATACGCCCGAGGGCCATTTTGAGTACCTGGTTATGCCATTCGGGCTTTCCAATGCTCCATCAGTATTTCAGTCCTTTATGCATGACATCTTCCGAGAGTACCTGGATAAATTCCTGATTGTGTATTTGGATGATATTTTGGTCTTTTCGGATGATTGGGAGTCTCATGTCATAAGCTAAGCTATAGACTGGACCACGGTGAGTCATTGGACGTGGTATATCTCGATTTTTCCAAAGCGTTTGATACCGTGCCGCACAAGAGGTTGGTACACAAAATGAGAATGCTTGGTCTGGGGGAAAATGTGTGTAAATGGGTTAGTAACTGGCTTAGTGATAGAAAGCAGAGGGTGGTTATAAATGGTATAGTCTCTAACTGGGTCGCTGTGACCAGTGGGGTACCGCAGGGGTCAGTATTGGGACCTGTTCTCTTCAACATATTCATTAATGATCTGGTAGAAGGTTTACACAGTAAAATATCGATATTTGCAGATGATACAAAACTATGTAAAGCAGTTAATACAAGAGAAGATAGTATTCTGCTACAGATGGATCTGGATAAGTTGGAAACTTGGGCTGAAAGGTGGCAGATGAGGTTTAACAATGATAAATGTAAGGTTATACACATGGGAAGAGGGAATCAATATCACCATTACACACTGAATGGGAAACCACTGGGTAAATCTGACAGGGAGAAGGACTTGGGGATCCTAGTTAATGATAAACTTACCTGGAGCAGCCAGTGCCAGGCAGCAGCTGCCAAGGCAAACAGGATCATGGGGTGCATTAAAAGAGGTCTGGATACACATGATGAGAGCATTATACTGCCTCTGTACAAATCCCTAGTTAGACCGCACATGGAGTACTGTGTCCAGTTTTGGGCACCGGTGCTCAGGAAGGATATAATGGAACTAGAGAGAGTACAAAGGAGGGCAACAAAATTAATAAAGGGGATGGGAGAACTACAATACCCAGATAGATTAGCGAAATTAGGATTATTTAGTCTAGAAAAAAGACGACTGAGGGGCGATCTAATAACCATGTATAAGTATATAAGGGGACAATACAAATATCTCGCTGAGGATCTGTTTATACCAAGGAAGGTGACGGGCACAAGGGGGCATTCTTTGCGTCTGGAGGAGAGAAGGTTTTTCCACCAACATAGAAGAGGATTCTTTACTGTTAGGGCAGTGAGAATCTGGAATTGCTTGCCTGAGGAGGTGGTGATGGCGAACTCAGTCGAGGGGTTCAAGAGAGGCCTGGATGTCTTCCTGGAGCAGAACAATATTGTATCATACAATTATTAGGTTCTGTAGAAGGACGTAGATCTGGGGATTTATTATGATGGAATATAGGCTGAACTGGATGGACAAATGTCTTTTTTCGGCCTTACTAACTATGTTACTATGTTACTATGTTACTATGTGAAGCAGGTCAGAATGGTGTTCCAGGTCCTTCGTGCGAATTCCTTGTTTGTGAAGGGGTCAAAGTGTCTCTTTGGAGTTCAGAAGGTTTCATTTTTGGGGTTCATTTTTTCCCCTTCTACTATCGAGATGGACCCTGTTAAAGTCCAGGCCATTTACGATTGGACTCAGCCGACATCTGTGAAGAGCCTGCAAAAGTTCCTGGGCTTTGCTAATTTTTATCGGCGCTTCATCGCTAATTTTTCTACTGTTGCTAAACCGTTGACTGATTTGACCAAGAAGGGTGCTGATGTGGTCAATTGGTCTTCTGCGGCTGTAGAGGTTTTTCAGGAGTTGAAGCGTCGTTTTTCTTCTGCCCCTGTGTTGTGCCAGCCAGATGTTTCGCTTCCGTTTCAGATTGAGGTTGATGCTTCTGAGATTGGAGCAGGGGCTGTTTTGTCGCAGAGAAGTTCTGATGGCTCGGTGATGAAGCCATGTGCTTTCTTTTCTAGAAAGTTTTCGCCTGCTGAGCGTAACTATGATGTTGGTAATCGTGAATTGTTGGCCATGAAGTGGGCATTCGAGGAGTGGCGTCATTGGCTGGAAGGAGCCAAGCATCGCGTGGTGGTCTTGACAGATCACAAGAATTTGACTTATCTTGAGTCTGCCAAACGGTTGAATCCGAGACAGGCTCGATGGTCGTTATTTTTCTCCCGTTTTGATTTTGTGGTTTCGTACCTTCCGGGCTCTAAGAATGTGAAGGCTGATGCCCTGTCAAGGAGTTTTGTGCCTGACTCTCCGGGTGTTCCTGAGCCGGCGGGTATTCTCAAAGAGGGGGTAATTTTGTCTGCCATCTCCCCTGATTTCCGGCGGGTGCTGCAAAAATTTCAGGCTGATAGACCTGACTGTTGCCCAGCGGAAAAACTGTTTGTCCCTGATAGATGGACTAGTAGAGTTATCTCTGAGATTCATTGTTCAGTGTTGGCTGGGCATCCTGGAATCTTTGGTACCAGAGATTTGGTGGCTAGATCCTTCTGGTGGCCGTCTTTGTCGCGGGATGTGCGTTCTTTTGTGCAGTCCTGTGGGACTTGTGCTCGGGCTAAGCCCTGCTGTTCTCATGCCAGTGGGTTGCTTTTGCCCTTGCCAGTCCCAAAGAGGCCCTGGACGCATATTTCTATGGATTTTATTTCGGATCTCCCCGTCTCTCAAAAGATGTCGGTCATTTGGGTGGTTTGTGATCGCTTTTCTAAGATGGTCCATTTGGTACCTTTGTCTAAATTGCCTTCCTCCTCTGATTTGGTGCCATTATTTTTCCAGCATGTGGTTCGTTTACATGGTATCCCGGAGAACATCGTTTCTGACAGAGGTTCCCAGTTTGTTTCAAGGTTTTGGCGATCCTTTTGTGCTAGGATGGGCATTGATTTGTCTTTTTCCTCGGCTTTCCATCATCAGACAAATGGCCAAACCGAACGAACTAATCAAACTTTGGAAACATATCTGAGATGCTTTGTTTCTGCTGATCAGGATGATTGGGTGTCCTTTTTGCCGTTGGCTGAGTTCGCCCTTAATAATCGGGCCAGCTCGGCTACTTTGGTTTCGCCGTTTTTCTGCAATTCTGGTTTCCATCCTCGTTTCTCTTCAGGGCAGGTTGAGTCTTCAGACTGTCCTGGTGTAGATACTGTGGTGGATAGGTTGCAGCAGATTTGGACTCATGTGGTGGACAATTTGACATTGTCCCAGGAGAAGGCTCAACGTTTCGCTAACCGCCGGCGCTGTGTGGGTCCCCGACTTCGTGTTGGGGATTTGGTTTGGTTGTCGTCTCGTTATGTTCCTATGAAGGTTTCCTCTCCTAAGTTTAAGCCTCGTTTCATTGGTCCGTATAAGATTTCTGAGGTTATCAATCCTGTGTCATTTCGCTTGGCCCTTCCTGCTTCTTTTGCGATCCATAATGTGTTCCATAGGTCGTTATTGCGGAGATACGTGGCGCCTGTGGTTCCATCCGTTGATCCTCCTGCCCCGGTGTTAGTTGAGGGGGAGTTGGAGTATGTGGTGGAGAAGATTTTGGATTCTCGTGTTTTGAGACGGAAACTCCAGTACTTGGTCAAGTGGAAGGGTTATGGTCAGGAAGATAATTCCTGGGTTTTTGCCTCTGATGTTCATGCTGCCGATCTGGTTCGTGCCTTTCATTTGGCTCATCCTGGTCGGCCTGGGGGCTCTGGTGAGGGTTCGGTGACCCCTCCTCAAGGGGGGGGGTACTGTTGTGAATTCGGTTGTCGGGCTCCCTCCTGTGGTCATGAATGGTACTTCGGCTGGTTCTGTCCATGGACTTCCTCTGGTGGGTGTTTCTGAGTTTCACAGGTGACGAGGTTAATTCGTTAGCTGCTGCTCTATTTAACTCCACTTAGATCTTTGCTCCATGCCACCTGTCAATGTTCCAGTATTGGTCTAGTTCACTCCTGGATCGTTCTTGTGACCTGTCTTCCCATCAGAAGCTAAGTTCCAGCTTGTATTTCTTTGGTTTGCTATTTTTCTGTCCAGCTTGCTATTTAATTTGTTGTCTTGCTTGCTGGAAGCTCTGGGACGCAGAGGGAGCGCCTCCGCACCGTGAGTCGGTGCGGAGGGTCTTTTTGCGCCCTCTGCGTAGTCTTTTTGTAGGTTTTTGTGCTGACCGCAAAGTAACCTTTCCTATCCTCGGTCTGTTCAGTAAGTCGGGCCTCACTTTGCTAAATCTATTTCATCTCTGTGTTTGTATTTTCATCTTTACTCACAGTCATTATATGTGGGGGGCTGCCTTTTCCTTTGGGGAATTTCTCTGAGGCAAGGTAGGCTTTATTTTTCTATCTTCAGGGCTAGCTAGTTTCTTAGGCTGTGCCGAGTTGCATAGGGAGCGTTAGGCGCAATCCACGGCTATTTCTAGTGTGTTTGATAGGTTTAGGGATTGCGGTCAGCAGAGTTTCCACGTCCCAGAGCTCGTCCTTATTATCAGTAACTATCAGGTCATTCCGTGTGCTCTTAACCACCAGGTCCATTATTGTCCTGACCACCAGGTCATAACACACCCCCACTTACAGAAAGCTATGTGCCATCAATACCTAGCAGCTTATGAACAATATACTGTCATCTTTAGCTCTAATCTCCTCCCTCTCCTTTCCAGACTTAGCAATGTCACATCATAATAAGAATTTGAAAAGTGCCCTGGAGGAAGCGGCACCTGCTACACGCAGAACAACCCAACACAGATGACGGCAACCCTAGCACATGCTGCAAACATGTATTCTCCAGCAATTCTCTAGGTGCCCTGCCAGTGGAGAAAATCAATTTCTGCTTAAGACTTCATTCACTATTAGTTCATGCTCAAAACTTATAATTCTGCTCTCCATATGACTAAACAAGCCTACTTCACCACCCTCACCACATTACTAGCTGACAATCCAAAATTACTGCAAAACTTTCCACTCCCTTCTTAACGCCTAAAATACAGGCCCCAGTCACCAACCTCAGTGCTTACTATCTCACTATTTATTTACAAGAAAAAAATCAACTGTATCCATCAGAACATTTTTGCCCAGTTCCCTGAGAGGTTGGGTTCCCTTCAATCCTGCACTACAAGCTCACTAGCCACCATTGAACCTGTCACAGAAGAATAAGTTACCAAGCTCCTCATGCTTCTTCTCACCCTACTACCTGTATCAGTGACCCTATTCCCTCACATCTCCTTCAGTCTCTCTCCCTGGTTGTCACTGTCCACCTTACTGAAATATTTAACCTCTCCTTTTCTTCCTGTATCTTTCCCTCCTCATTCAAATATAGTCATATCCCATTTACAAAAAAATCCCTTGTCCAGAACTATTCTGCTAACTACAGACCTATCTCTAATCTCTTCATCTCTAATCTCATGGAATGCTTGGTCTACTCTTGTCTGATACGCTAGCTCGCATGTTAAACTCTTGACTCTTCACAATCTGTTGTCCTCTTCTTACACTCTACTGAAAATGCCTTCACCAAAGTCTCTAATTATCTACTAACAGCTAAATCTAATGGTCCTTGCTCCCTGCTGATTCTCCTGGATCTCTCTGCAGCATTTGACACAGTGGATCACCAGCTCCTCCTCACTGTGCTCCGCTCTATCGGCCTCCAGGATACTCTCCTCGCCTGGTTCTCCTTCTACCTCTCTGACTGCTCCTTGACTGGATTTTTTGCTGACTACTCCTCTCTTCTTCATTTTCCTGTTGGTGTTCCTCAGGGTTCAGACCTAGCCCCCCTTCTTCTCTCTATACACCAACATCATCAGTCCGTGCTGCATAAAAGCTGTTCATCTGGACCAATGGTTTTGAAAATCCACCTCACCAAGTAAGATATAACAATTTTTAGGTCTGGAATGGCATATAGGTGTAAAAACATATTTTTACACATTCTATGTATTATACACATATTTTATACTGTTGGGGTTACTCAGGGTTCAGTCATAGGCCTCCTCCTTTTCTCTATATGTACTACCTCTATTGGACAATCCACCAGTAGATTCGGTTTCCAGTGACATCTCTATACTGATGACAGCCAATTGTACACATCGTTTCCTCATATCACCCAGGGATTTTCTTTCCCCTGTCTCTAACATTATGTCCTTCCTAAGGCTCATCTCAGTTTTGCCAGAAAACATCCTGATGATCCCCAAGATTTTTGGGTGAATACTGTATGGACTGATGAGACAAAAGTTGAACTTTTTGGATGGTGTATGTGCCATTACATCTGTCTTAGAAGTAACCAGCATTTCAGAAAAAAGAACATCATACCAACAGTAAAAAATGTTGGTGGTAGTGTGATCGTCTGTGGCTGTTTTGCTGCTTCAGGACCTGGAAAACTTACTGTGGTAAATGGAAATATGAATTCTGCTGTCTACCAAAAAATCCTGAAGGAGAATGTCCGGCCATCTGTTTGTGACCACAAGCTGAAGCGCACTTGGGTTATGTAATTGCATCGCCCCCAGACACAGGGCCACGCGTTCTCGGTACCGGGCCTCTCTGGTTCGGTTCTGAGGCTGTCACGGTGGCTAGACCCGGTCCGCGACCCTGCTAAGGGGCATCCAATAAAGGTGGTGCAGTATGTCAGAGGTTCGTGACGCCACCTGTGGTGTTCGGTCAGGGCGACCGACGCTGCTGTGGGGTCCGCTGGGGTGATGGAATAGCAGCTGGATGGTATACCTTCCCATAGGTGAAGTATGTCCCCAGGGCTTCCCAGTAAGGTGGATAGTGATGGTGTGAGGTGCAGGCAATAACGAGGACACAAGGTTGCAGTCTCTTTACCTCTTTACTGAAGACTTCAAGATCCTCAATCCAGAGCACGTTTAGCAGGGCCATCAGAGACAGGCTGGTCCGATGGGCACTTCCAGAGTTTCCCTCGCAGATGGAAATCGTTGCCCACCACTAGCGCCTGTGTGTTGTAGTTCTACCCTGCTGAGCATTCGGAATAGTCCTCACAACTGCTGTTCTCGTTTCGTTCGTTCTTTACAGCTCTCTCTCTCTCGTTCCAGATGTTACTAGTTTCTTGTCCCCAAGTATGTTTTGGCTAGGACGCACCCGTATGACGGGAAGGCTTGGAGGTCTTCCGGGACCCTAGAGACGCCCCTCTCCCAATGTTGCCCACTATGTCTTCTTAGGAAATTTAAGGTAGACAGCCAACCTATAGTTAACTGTCCTGCGGAGTTTGAAGTAAGGCCTGAAGTCAGTTACTCCCGCGGTGTTCCGGCCACCGGCTACGCGCCTCAGTAGGATGTTGCCTCGGTCTCACGGCATGACTCCTACTGGTACTCCTTTTTGCTAGATCTCGTTTACACTGTTCCACAATATCCTTCCATTCTTCTCTCTTTCTTAGGATACCGCTGCAAGGAGGTGCAGGCGTGGTTCCGTAACGTTCTGTTCTGTTCGCTAGGCACCTGCCAGGTTCCCACGCCTGACAGGGACCCCCCTGTGTCTTCTCCCTGCAACACTTCCTGCCACGGGATGTTACCTGAATCCAACCCAGTCAGCTTCTGACTAACTTTCTATCCAACCCTTAGTTTTACCAGTGTGAGGAGGGGCCCAATAAATAAAGCCTTTTGCTCCCCCTAGTGGCCGGAGTGTGAAGTGTTATGTGTTCTGGTGATACCTGGTCAGGAGAATTCCTTCAGTGCCATCAGACGTACCATCACTCCCCTTAGTGGCAGAGTGTCATGCTGCAACGACCAGGTCTCTGGGGCGCTGCACTCCCCCCCGGTTAAATCCAGTACTCCTGGACTGGGAAGAAGAACAACAATACATAGCAGCAAAAGACATACAAAATTTTTGAAATGCTAAAACAAGTAAATAGAACAATGCTTCCCTTTATGGGAGGTGAGGACACTTGAACGTTACAAACAAAATTAAATATTTTTAAATAACATGTTGACTATAAATAACTCTCAGTACCCAGCCGGGTATTCTACCAAGTGCAAACTCTGAACAATAAGTTAACTTTTCCTTTAAGGGCGTATACGCTGAACCCACTAAAGGCCTACTATAAAATGCTATATTGTAACTCAACTTTTCTTTCCGTTCTAACTTCCCCAATGCAGGACCGCCTAGCTCCTTGGCTGGGCCTACTGTCATTGTGCCGACCATCTTTCTACAGTTCTCAGGAGGACTCTCTCTCTAACCCCTACAGGTTCACTTTCAAGCTTTCCTGTCCTCAGTCTCTATCAACATTATCAAACTTTCTAAATTTCAAAATTGTTAACGTTTCAACTTTTATTAAAGCAATCATGTAAACATTCCCTTTAAGAGGGACCCAAGTCTCTAGGAAGTAGTGCAGATTCTCTCTGTCTGCAAGTCCACTGAAAGCAAGACCTTCTGCGTCATGTCCAGAAGCATTATCTTCGCAAAGTCTTCTTTCACTTGTAAAACCAGTAGGGAGCACCTTTAAGAAGGTGCAAACTATATACAAAGCAGTTTTGGATTCATTCACTGTTCATGATCCGGCAGTCTTTGGAACAATAATAACTGTGCAAAAGCAGAAAAAGAACTATAAACAATAGGGATCCCGGGTAAACAAAGGGATCCCTAGGAGTTAACCCTGGACGGGTTTAAGCAATAAATTACTTGGCACTCAGGAGAATATTTTCATGATAAGAAGTGAACAATTCGTTTATTAGGTGCATCCAGTTCAAATTTAAACGTTTTCGGTCTAATCACAAGACCTTCATCAGAAACCGTTTGAGAATACTGGAATATATATACAGAAAAAACAAGAAAGGGTTTTTTTTAGAAAAAATTGCATGATGCACAGTACAAATATGAACCTCATACATTCTGGTCAAAATTATTAAATACATCACTTGTAATACGATAGACAACGACAGTGGTGGTCAGAGCGAATCCGGCCTGGTGTTACGTGAGTCGTGAGCCTAATATAGGAGATATTGTAAAACTGAGGACGTGTTAAGGAGAAATTTGTACAGTGATGGTGATGAGTCCTTGTCAAGGGCATAGCTGTGTGAGAGGCAAGTAGATCATCCCCAGGAAAAAGGATACTGACTATGAAGTGACCTCCCGAAGTGCGGGGTCACAGAGAGAAGGTGCAAGGTGAGACTGCCTAAAATAAAATACAAGAACATATTATTAAAACATGAACATATGAAATATACATATAGATGCCATAGTGCCGTGTGGAGCAACCGGGCATAAGGCCCTGTAAACTGCCATAAGTTGTCAAAACCAGCCCTTATATGTGACCACCTAGAGCAGGGCCGGCTCCAGGTTTTCGAGGGCCCCGGGCGAAAGAGTCTCAGTGGGCCCCCCCTTTAACACATACCCTGATTTATGATGCACAGATACGGCAGAGAAATGTATAGTACAATGCCAGATTTCACTTCTTACATGAGTGACAGCTATTGTAGATTCTGCAGTGTATATATACAGGAGGAAAGGTGCTGTGCAGTGTATATATACAGGAGTGTCATGATCCCACTGGCAGGGGATCACAAAAGGACAAGCAAAAAAACAAAACAAGCTCTAGGGTGATGGAACCTGAGCTGACCGCGATCCTGAACCTAAACACACAACTAGCAGTAGCCGGGGAACGTGCCTACGATGATTCCTAGACGTCTCGCGCCAGCCGAAGGATTAACTTCCCCTATCAGAAGAAACACAGACCTCACTTGCCTCCAGAGAAACACCCCACAGAAATAGCAGCCCCCCACATGTAATAACGGTGAAATGAGAGGAAAGCACATACGTAGTTATTAGTGTTGAGCGATACCTTCCGATATCGGAAAGTATCGGTATCGGATTGGATCGGCCGATATTCAAAAAATATCGGATATCGCCGATACCGATACCCGATCCCAATGCAAGTCAATGGGACCAAAATATCGGAATTAAAATAAACCCTTTCTTTCCTTGTAGGTTCATTCTACATCAAGGAAAACAACTAAGAATAATGTAGGATGTATTGTGGAAGGTGGCGGAGACATTAAAGGCAATGAGGTTTAGCCCAATCAAATAGAATAGCATGAATTTTTTTTTTTTAAAGACGTTCGGAGTGAAAAAGATATTGACTATGTAATTTTTTTTTTATTTTGTCAGATATTGATGTTTCACTATTCCACGCCCTTCCCCTTCTTTTTTTTATTTTTTTTTTTTACTTTTCCCACACTTTCATCTTCATCATCATCAGCATCTTTGACATCAACTTCTTCTTCACCTTATTCATCTTCTTCTTCATCTTCTACCTATTTTTTTTTTTATTACATTCTTCATATTCATTTTATTCAACTATTATTATTCTTCCTATTCTACATATTCTTTTTATTCCACTGTTATTATTCTTCCTATTCTACTTCTTCATCATATTCTCATTTGTGACAGGCATTCCCGTAGTTGTTATCTATAAAAGTTGGAAGATTACACCTTCCGTTCTGCCAGTCACAAAAGTTACATTTGTCCGCGTTCAGTTTGGCCTGCAGCATCAGGCTTTATCCAGGGGCACCACGAGGAGGAACGGACTCACCCCCATACACTGCTTAGTCTTCTTCTGCATATAATTTAGATAATATCTTTTGCTCTGATATTAAGTGTTATGCTTAATGTTCTTCTGCTCTTTGTTCTGTAGCCTCTTGTTCTTCTGCTTCTCGGTCTTCCATGTCGTCGTCTCCAGGGTCGTCGTCTTCAGTGTCGTCATCTCCGCCGTCGTCGTCGTCGTCATCGGGGTGGTCTTCCGGGTCGTCGTCATCGGGGTGGTCTTCCGGGTCGTCGACTTTAGGGTCTTAAACTTGGAAATGTAGCAGAAGGTACAAGAAGGCTGAGAAAATGCCAAGAACCAGCTGATGGAACTGGAACTCGGATGGCTACCCGAAGGTTCAAGAGCCTATGGAACTACCGAGGACCAGCTGACGTTACTGGAACCCGGTTACTAAGCAGGAGGTACCCGTGCTAAAAAGCACTACCAAGGACCGCCTGGCGTTGGCAGAACTCGGATACCCAGAAGGAGGCACCTAAGCCAAAGGCTCTGCCCGGAACCAGCTGACGTTACTGGAACCAGGATGGGGAGCAGAAGGTACAAGAGCAAAAGACACTGCCGAGAACCAGCTGACGGTACTGGAACCCGGATGGGTAGCCGAAGGTCCAAGAGCCAATGGAACTACCGAGGACCAGCTGACGTTACTGGAACCCGGTTACTAAGCAGGAGGTACCCGTGCCTGAAAGCACTACCAAGGACCACCTGACGTTGGTGGAACTTGGATACCCAGAAGGCGGCACCTAAGCCAAAGGCTCTGCCCGGAACCAGCTGATGGTACTGGAACCAGGATGGGGAGCAGAAGGTACAAGAGCAAAAGACACTGCCGAGAACCAGCTGACGGTGCTGGAACCAGGTGGTGGACCCGAAGGCCCACAGGAGAGGAGAGAACAGCTAGGCCGCGAGGCAGCCGCAGTTACCGAACCCCAACAGTCCTACAGGGGGAGCTGGGCCTACTGGCACTACAGAACCAGCCTTGACTACCAGTTCACGCAGCCCACATAGGAAGCTCCTAAACTGGAGGCACCCTGGAGTTGGCTAACCCGACCGCACCACGACGGGGCAAGCATAGGCGTCTCAGTGAGCTTGACACAACCCGGAAACAGCTGACGGTGCTGAAACCAGGCTTGGCACGAGGGAGTACCTGTGACAAGAACACTGCCGAGAACCAGCTGGCGGTGCTGGAACCCAGATGCGTTGCCCCAGTGTGCAAGAGCCAATGGCACGACCGAGGACCAGCTGGCGGTGCTGGAACCCGGTTACTAAGCTGTAGGTGCCCGCGCTTAAAAGCACTACCAAGGACCGCCTGACGTTGGCGGAACTCGGATACCCAGGAGGAGGCACCTAAGCCAAAGGCTCGGCCCGGAACCAGCTGACGGTGCTGGAACCAGGTGGTGGACCCCAAGGTCCACAGGAGAGGAGAGAACAGTTAGGCCGCGAGGCAGCCGCAGTTACCGAACCCCAACAGTCCTACAGGGGGAGCTGGGCCTACTGGCACTACAGAACCAGCCTTGACTACCAGTTCACGCAGCCCACATAGGAAGCTCCTAAACTGGAGGCACCCTGGAGTTGGCTAACCCAACAGCACCACGACGGGGCAAGCATAGGCGTCTCAGTGAGCTTGACACAACCCGGAAACAGCTGACGGTGCTGAAACCAGGCTTGGCACGAGGGAGTACCTGTGACAAGAACACTGCCGAGAACCAGCTGGTGGTGCTGGAACCCAGATGCGTTGCCCCAGTGTGCAAGAGCCAATGGCACGACCGAGGACCAGCTGGCGGTGCTGGAACCCGGTTACTAAGCTGTAGGTGCCCGCGCTTAAAAGCACTACCAAGGACCGCCTGACGTTGGCGGAACTCGGATACCCAGGAGGAGGCACCTAAGCCAAAGGTTCGGCCCGGAACCAGCTGACGGTGCTGGAACCAGGTGGTGGACCCCAAGGTCCACAGGAGAGGAGAGAACAGCTAGGCCGCGAGGCAGCCGCAGTTACCGAACCCCAACAGTCCTACAGGGGGAGCTGGGCCTACTGGCACTACAGAACCAGCCTTGACTACCAGTTCACGCAGCCCACATAGGAAGCTCCTAAACTGGAGGCACCCTGGAGTTGGCTAACCCGACCGCACCACGACGGGGCAAGCATAGGCGTGTCAGTGAACTTGACACAACCCGGAAACAGCTGACGGTGCTGAAACCAGGCTTGGCACGAGGGAGTACCTGTGACAAGAACACTGCCGAGAACCAGCTGGCGGTGCTGGAACCCAGATGCGTTGCCCCAGTGTGCAAGAGCCAATGGCACGACCGAGGACCAGCTGGCGGTGATGGAACCCGGTTACTAAGCTGTAGGTGCCCGCGCTTAAAAGCACTACCAAGGACCGCCTGACGTTGGCGGAACTCGGATACCCAGGAGGAGGCACCTAAGCCAAAGGCTCGGCCCGGAACCAGCTGACGGTGCTGGAACCAGGTGGTGGACCCCAAGGTCCACAGGAGAGGAGAGAACAGCTAGGCCGCGAGGCAGCCGCAGTTACCGAACCCCAACAGTCCTACAGGGGGAGCTGGGCCTACTGGCACTACAGAACCAGCCTTGACTACCAGTTCTCGCAGCCCACATAGGAAGCTCCTAAACTGGAGGCACCCTGGAGTTGGCTAACCCGACCGCACCACGACGGGGCAAGCATAGGCGTGTCAGTGAACTTGACACAACCCAGAAACAGCTGACGGTGCTGAAACCAGGCTTGGCACGAGGGAGTACCTGTGACAAGAACACTGCCGAGAACCAGCTGGCGGTGCTGGAACCCAGATGCGTTGCCCCAGTGTGCAAGAGCCAATGGCACGACCGAGGACCAGCTGGCGGTGCTGGAACCCGGTTACTAAGCTGTAGGTGCCCGTGCTTAAAAGCACTACCAAGGACCGCCTGACGTTGGCGGAACTCGGATACCCAGGAGGAGGCACCTAAGCCAAAGGCTCGGCCCGGAACCAGCTGACGGTGCTGGAACCAGGTGGTGGACCCCAAGGTCCACAGGAGAGGAGAGAACAGCTAGGCCGCGAGGCAGCCGCAGTTACCGAACCCCAACAGTCCTACAGGGGGAGCTGGGCCTACTGGCACTACAGAACCAGCCTTGACTACCAGTTCACGCAGCCCACATAGGAAGCTCCTAAACTGGAGGCACCCTGGAGTTGGCTAACCCGACAGCACCACGACGGGGCAAGCATAGGCGTCTCAGTGAGCTTGACACAACCCGGAAACAGCTGACGGTGCTGAAACCAGGCTTGGCACGAGGGAGTACCTGTGACAAGAACACTGCCGAGAACCAGCTGGCGGTGCTGGAACCCAGATGCGTTGCCCCAGTGTGCAAGAGCCAATGGCACGACCGAGGACCAGCTGGCGGTGCTGGAACCCGGTTACTAAGCTGTAGGTGCCCGCGCTTAAAAGCACTACCAAGGACCGCCTGACGTTGGCGGAACTCGGATACCCAGGAGGAGGCACCTAAGCCAAAGGCTCGGCCCGGAACCAGCTGACGGTGCTGGAACCAGGTGGTGGACCCCAAGGTCCACAGGAGAGGAGAGAACAGCTAGGCCGCGAGGCAGCCGCAGTTACCGAACCCCAACAGTCCTACAGGGGGAGCTGGGCCTACTGGCACTACAGAACCAGCCTTGACTACCAGTTCACGCAGCCCACATTGGAAGCTCCTAAACTGGAGGCATCCTGGAGTTGGCTAACCCGACCGCACCACGACGGGGCAAGCATAGGCGTGTCAGTGAACTTGACACAACCCGGAAACAGCTGACGGTGCTGAAACCAGGCTTGGCACGAGGGAGTACCTGTGACAAGAACACTGCCGAGAACCAGCTGGCGGTGCTGGAACCCAGATGCGTTGCCCCAGTGTGCAAGAGCCAATGGCACGACCGAGGACCAGCTGGCGGTGCTGGAACCCGGTTACTAAGCTGTAGGTGCCCGCGCTTAAAAGCACTACCAAGGACCGCCTGACGTTGGCGGAACTCGGATACCCAGGAGGAGGCACCTAAGCCAAAGGCTCGGCCCGGAACCAGCTGACGGTGCTGGAACCAGGTGGTGGACCCCAAGGTCCACAGGAGAGGAGAGAACAGCTAGGCCGCGAGGCAGCCGCAGTTACCAAACCCCAACAGTCCTACAGGGGGAGCTGGGCCTACTGGCACTACAGAACCAGCCTTGACTACCAGTTCACGCAGCCCACATAGGAAGCTCCTAAACTGGAGGCACCCTGGAGTTGGCTAACCCGACAGCACCACGACGGGGCAAGCATAGGCGTCTCAGTGAGCTTGACACAACCCGGAAACAGCTGACGGTGCTGAAACCAGGCTTGGCACGAGGGAGTACCTGTGACAAGAACACTGCCGAGAACCAGCTGGCGGTGCTGGAACCCAGATGCGTTGCCCCAGTGTGCAAGAGCCAATGGCACGACCGAGGACCAGCTGACGGTGCTGGAACCCGGTTACTAAGCTGTAGGTGCCCGCGCTTAAAAGCACTACCAAGGACCGCCTGACGTTGGCGGAACTCGGATACCCAGGAGGAGGCACCTAAGCCAAAGGCTCGGCCCGGAACCAGCTGACGGTGCTGGAACCAGGTGGTGGACCCCAAGGTCCACAGGAGAGGAGAGAACAGCTAGGCCGCGAGGCAGCCGCAGTTACCGAACCCCAACAGTCCTACAGGGGGAGCTGGGCCTACTGGCACTACAGAACCAGCCTTGACTACCAGTTCACGCAGCCCACATAGGAAGCTCCTAAACTGGAGGCACCCTGGAGTTGGCTAACCCGACCGCACCACGACGGGGCAAGCATAGGCGTGTCAGTGAACTTGACACAACCCGGAAACAGCTGACGGTGCTGAAACCAGGCTTGGCACGAGGGAGTACCTGTGACAAGAACACTGCCGAGAACCAGCTGGCGGTGCTGGAACCCAGATGCGTTGCCCCAGTGTGCAAGAGCCAATGGCACGACCGAGGACCAGCTGGCGGTGCTGGAACCCGGTTACTAAGCTGTAGGTGCCCGCGCTTAAAAGCACTACCAAGGACCGCCTGACGTTGGCGGAACTCGGATACCCAGGAGGAGGCACCTAAGCCAAAGGCTCGGCCCGGAACCAGCTGACGGTGCTGGAACCAGGTGGTGGACCCCAAGGTCCACAGGAGAGGAGAGAACAGCTAGGCCGCGAGGCAGCCGCAGTTACCGAACCCCAACAGTCCTACAGGGGGAGCTGGGCCTACTGGCACTACAGAACCAGCCTTGACTACCAGTTCACGCAGCCCACATAGGAAGCTCCTAAACTGGAGGCACCCTGGAGTTGGCTAACCCGACAGCACCACGACGGGGCAAGCATAGGCGTCTCAGTGAGCTTGACACAACCCGGAAACAGCTGACGGTGCTGAAACCAGGCTTGGCACGAGGGAGTACCTGTGACAAGAACACTGCCGAGAACCAGCTGGCGGTGCTGGAACCCAGATGCGTTGCCCCAGTGTGCAAGAGCCAATGGCACGACCGAGGACCAGCTGGCGGTGCTGGAACCCGGTTACTAAGCTGTAGGTGCCCGCGCTTAAAAGCACTACCAAGGACCGCCTGACGTTGGCGGAACTCGGATACCCAGGAGGAGGCACCTAAGCCAAAGGCTCGGCCCGGAACCAGCTGACGGTGCTGGAACCAGGTGGTGGACCCCAAGGTCCACAGGAGAGGAGAGAACAGCTAGGCCGCGAGGCAGCCGCAGTTACCGAACCCCAACAGTCCTACAGGGGGAGCTGGGCCTACTGGCACTACAGAACCAGCCTTGACTACCAGTTCACGCAGCCCACATAGGAAGCTCCTAAACTGGAGGCACCCTGGAGTTGGCTAACCCGACCGCACCACGACGGGGCAAGCATAGGCGTGTCAGTGAACTTGACACAACCCGGAAACAGCTGACGGTGCTGAAACCAGGCTTGGCACGAGGGAGTACCTGTGACAAGAACACTGCCGAGAACCAGCTGGCGGTGCTGGAACCCAGATGCGTTGCCCCAGTGTGCAAGAGCCAATGGCACGACCGAGGACCAGCTGGCGGTGCTGGAACCCGGTTACTAAGCTGTAGGTGCCCGCGCTTAAAAGCACTACCAAGGACCGCCTGACGTTGGCGGAACTCGGATACCCAGGAGGAGGCACCTAAGCCAAAGGCTCGGCCCGGAACCAGCTGACGGTGCTGGAACCAGGTGGTGGACCCCAAGGTCCACAGGAGAGGAGAGAACAGCTAGGCCGCGAGGCAGCCGCAGTTACCGAACCCCAACAGTCCTACAGGGGGAGCTGGGCCTACTGGCACTACAGAACCAGCCTTGACTACCAGTTCACGCAGCCCACATAGGAAGCTCCTAAACTGGAGGCACCCTGGAGTTGGCTAACCCGACCGCACCACGACGGGGCAAGCATAGGCGTGTCAGTGAACTTGACACAACCCGGAAACAGCTGACGGTGCTGAAACCAGGCTTGGCACGAGGGAGTACCTGTGACAAGAACACTGCCGAGAACCAGCTGGCGGTGCTGGAACCCAGATGCGTTGCCCCAGTGTGCAAGAGCCAATGGCACGACCGAGGACCAGCTGGCGGTGCTGGAACCCGGTTACTAAGCTGTAGGTGCCCGCGCTTAAAAGCACTACCAAGGACCGCCTGACGTTGGCGGAACTCGGATACCCAGGAGGAGGCACCTAAGCCAAAGGCTCGGCCCGGAACCAGCTGACGGTGTTGGAACCAGGTGGTGGACCCCAAGGTCCACAGGAGAGGAGAGAACAGCTAGGCCGCGAGGCAGCCGCAGTTACCGAACCCCAACAGTCCTACAGGGGGAGCTGGGCCTACTGGCACTACAGAACCAGCCTTGACTACCAGTTCACGCAGCCCACATAGGAAGCTCCTAAACTGGAGGCACCCTGGAGTTGGCTAACCCGACAGCACCACGACGGGGCAAGCATAGGCGTCTCAGTGAGCTTGACACAACCCGGAAACAGCTGACGGTGCTGAAACCAGGCTTGGCACGAGGGAGTACCTGTGACAAGAACACTGCCGAGAACCAGCTGGCGGTGCTGGAACCCAGATGCGTTGCCCCAGTGTGCAAGAGCCAATGGCACGACCGAGGACCAGCTGGCGGTGCTGGAACCCGGTTACTAAGCTGTAGGTGCCCGCGCTTAAAAGCACTACCAAGGACCGCCTGACGTTGGCGGAACTCGGATACCCAGGAGGAGGCACCTAAGCCAAAGGCTCGGCCCGGAACCAGCTGACGGTGCTGGAACCAGGTGGTGGACCCCAAGGTCCACAGGAGAGGAGAGAACAGCTAGGCCGCGAGGCAGCCGCAGTTACCGAACCCCAACAGTCCTACAGGGGGAGCTGGGCCTACTGGCACTACAGAACCAGCCTTGACTACCAGTTCACGCAGCCCACATAGGAAGCTCCTAAACTGGAGGCACCCTGGAGTTGGCTAACCCGACCGCACCACGACGGGGCAAGCATAGGCGTGTCAGTGAACTTGACACAACCCGGAAACAGCTGACGGTGCTGAAACCAGGCTTGGCACGAGGGAGTACCTGTGACAAGAACACTGCCGAGAACCAGCTGGCGGTGCTGGAACCCAGATGCGTTGCCCCAGTGTGCAAGAGCCAATGGCACGACCGAGGACCAGCTGGCGGTGCTGGAACCCGGTTACTAAGCTGTAGGTGCCCGCGCTTAAAAGCACTACCAAGGACCGCCTGACGTTGGCGGAACTCGGATACCCAGGAGGAGGCACCTAAGCCAAAGGCTCGGCCCGGAACCAGCTGACGGTGCTGGAACCAGGTGGTGGACCCCAAGGTCCACAGGAGAGGAGAGAACAGCTAGGCCGCGAGGCAGCCGCAGTTACCGAACCCCAACAGTCCTACAGGGGGAGCTGGGCCTACTGGCACTACAGAACCAGCCTTGACTACCAGTTCACGCAGCCCACATAGGAAGCTCCTAAACTGGAGGCACCCTGGAGTTGGCTAACCCGACCGCACCACGACGGGGCAAGCATAGGCGTGTCAGTGAACTTGACACAACCCGGAAACAGCTGACGGTGCTGAAACCAGGCTTGGCACGAGGGAGTACCTGTGACAAGAACACTGCCGAGAACCAGCTGGCGGTGATGGAACCCAGATGCGTTGCCTATTAAAGATTGTCTTCCTAGAGCCCCAACTAGCGGTGTTGGAGCTAAGGGTAAGCAGGGGGAGCAGAGTGTAGGCCGAAGCCTGCACTGGAGGCAGCTTTGTGTCTGCGTTGCGTTTGCAGGACACTTTGCCGGCTACACAGTGGGGGAACAGCTGGCGTTGCTGAACCCCACTAACACAATGGCGTGTGTTTTTCTCTGTGCAGCTAGCACTTGCGGGCAAAAACTAGCGATGTTAGAGCCCGTGTTGAAGCAGGAGGAGGAGGAGAGGAGCAGAGTGTAGGCCGAAGCCTATTTGAACCAATTTCAAAGTAAACCTTTAACCCCCCCTCAGGTGTTACAAAGTACAAGAGACACACCTTGTGCAGTATTAATGCTGCACAAGTGAAAGGTTGCTCTATTAATTTGTCTACTTGCACAGACGTACACAATTTAGCCCATTCTAAAAATTTACACCTAGCTGCTGTGCGCAGATTCCTGAGCGTTGTTATTTGCTGTACAGGAGTCTGCGCTATTGTGTTATCCCTTGGCAATACCCTGTTAGTGCAGGCCGTCTCATGACCTCATTTCATGTTGGCCGGTGCGGTTAACGATGGCCATAAATCCCAGACCCACAGTGGCTTTTCCTAAAGTCACACTGCGGTGCTGGGATTCGTGGCCTTGTGCAGTAAATATGTTCGCCGCTCATACATGTCCTTACACCTGCTTCAGACTGGGCGGCCTCAGCTGATCCCTTATCGCATGCCGCGGCCATGAGGCCGCACAGTCAGAAGAAGGCGGAAGGAGGGGAGTGAAGACAGGGGAACATATGCACTGCTCGTGCCCATCAATCACACCCTCGCAGTCAAAATATATGAGACAACGGGGGGCGTTGTGTCGGGCAGGGGGGACGCACAGGCACAGCCAGCCAACCAATGATGTCAGGAGACGGGCAGCGCTAACAATGGGGGTGCTGCGTGTCATTAAAAAGGAAAGTCACACCTCAGGGACATTGTAATGGTCTGTAATGAGACACATTTTGTACTTGTTGAGTTCCACGTGTGCAAGGAGAAAAAGTCAGCCACCTTGTACAAATGCAGCAGTACTGCTGTACAAGGTGGCTGTTATACATAGAAACACCTGAGGGGGTGGGGGGCAGGCTCCCTTCAATTTCAGTTCATGTGCCTGCGTGGCGTTTGCAGGACACGTTGCCAGCTACACAGCAGGGGAACAGCTGGCGGTGCTGAACCCCACTAACACATTGGCTGGTGTTTTTCTCTGTGCAGCTAGCATGTCCGGGCAGAAACTGGCGGTGTTTGAGCCCAGGGTCAGCAGGAGGAGGAGAGGAGCAAAGTGTAGGCCGAAGCCTGCACTGGTGGCAGCTTTTGGTCAGTTGTGCCAGCGTGGCTTGTGCTGGACACGATGCCGACTACACAGCAGGGGAACAGCTGGCGTTGCTGAACCCCACTAACACATTGACTGGTGTTTTTCTCTGTGCAGCTAGCAGTTCCGGGCAAAAACTAGCGGTGTTTGAGCCCAGGGTCAGCAGGAGGAGGAGAGGAGCAGAGTGTAGGCCGAAGCCTGCACTGGTGGCAGCTTTTGGTCGGTTGTGCCAGCGTGGCTTGTGCTGGACACGATGCCAACTACACAGCAGGGGAACAGCTGGCGGTGCTGAACCCCACTAACACATTGACTGGTGTTTTTCTCTGTGCAGCTAGCAGTTCCGGGCAGAAACTAGCGGTGTTTGAGCCCAGGGTCAGCAGGAGGAGTAGAGGAGCAGAGTGTAGGCCGAAGCCTAGTTGAACCAATTTCAAAGGTTACCTTTAACCCCCCCTCAGGTGTTGCAAGGTACAAGAGCCACACCTTGTGCAGCATTAATGCTGCACAAGTAAAAGGTTGCTCTATTTAATTTGCTCTTTGCACACGCTGAATAAAACACGTACACTATTTAGCCCATTATACTGTCAAACAGTAGTGGAGGCGTGACTTGTCTTTTTAAGGAGATGCAGCACAGGTGTAAAAATTTACACCTAGCTGCTGTGCGCAGATTCCTGAGAGTTGTTATTTGCTGTACAGGAGTCTGCGCTATTGTGATCCCTTGGCCATGCGCTGTGAGCGCTTCCTGTCTTCTGACCTCATTTCATGTCGGCCGTTGCGGTTAGCGATGGACATGAATCCCAGACCCACAGTGTGTTTTCAAAAAATCACACTGCGTGGCTGGGATTCGTGGCCTTGTTCAGTAAATATGTTTGACGCTCACACATGTCCTTACACCTGCTTCAGACTGGGCGGCCTCAGCTGATCCCTTATCGCCTGGCGCGGCCATGAGTACACCCAGTCTGAAGAAGGCGGAAGGAGATGAGTGAACACAGGCAAACATATGCACTGCACATGCCCATCAATCACACCCTCGCTGTCCAAAAAAATAAGACACCGAGGGGCGTTGTTTCGAGCAGGGCAGACGCACAGGCGCAGCCAGCTAACCAATGATGTCAAAAGACGGGCAGCGCTAACAAGGGTGGTGCTGCGTATCATTAGAAAGGAAAGTCACACCTCAGGGACAGTGGAATGGTCTCAATGAGACACATTTAGTACGCGTTTAATTAAACGTGGACAAGGAGAAAAAGTCAGCCACCTTGTACAAATGCAGCAGTACTGCTGTACAAGGTGGCTATTATACATAGAAACACCTGGGGGTGGGGGGCAGGCTCCCTTCAATTTCAGTTCATGTGCCTGCGTGGCGTTTGCAGGTCACGTTGCAAGCTACACAGCAGGGGAACAGCTGGCGTTGCTGAACCCCACTGACACATTGACTGGTGTTTTTCTCTGTGCAGATCGCATGTCCGGGCAAAAACTGGCGGTGTTAGAGCCCAGGGTCAGCAGGAGGAGGAGAGGAGCAGAGTGTAGGCCGAAGCCTGCACTGGTGGCAGCTTTTGGTCGGTTGTGCCAGCGTGGCTTGTGCTGGACACGATGCCAACTACACAGCAGGGGAACAGCTGGCGGTGCTGAACCCCACTAACACATTGGCTGGTGTTTTTCTCTGTGCAGCTAGCAGTTCCGGGCAGAAACTGGCGGTGTTTGAGCCCGGGGTCAGCAGGAGGAGGAGAGGAGCAGAGTGTAGGCCGAAGCCTGCACTGGTGGCAGCTTTTGGTCAGTTGTGCCAGCGTGGCTTGTGCTGGACACGATGCCGACTACACAGCAGGGGAACAGCTGGCGGTGCTGAACCCCACTAACACATTGGCTGGTGTTTTTCTCTGTGCAGCTAGCAGTTCCGGGCAGAAACTGGCGGTGTTTGAGCCCGGGGTCAGCAGGAGGAGGAGAGGAGCAGAGTGTAGGCCGAAGCGTGCACTGGTGGCAGCTTTTGGTCGGTTGTGCCAGCGTGGCTTGTGCTGGACACGATGCCAACTACACAGCAGGGGAACAGCTGGCGGTGCTGAACCCCACTGACACATTGACTGGTGTTTTTCTCTGTGCAGATCGCATGTCCGGGCAAAAACTGGCGGTGTTAGAGCCCAGGGTCAGCAGGAGGAGGAGAGGAGCAGAGTGTAGGCCGAAGCCTGCACTGGTGGCAGCTTTTGGTCGGTTGTGCCAGCGTGGCTTGTGCTGGACACGATGCCAACTACACAGCAGGGGAACAGCTGGCGGTGCTGAACCCCACTAACACATTGGCTGGTGTTTTTCTCTGTGCAGCTAGCAGTTCCGGGCAGAAACTGGCGGTGTTTGAGCCCGGGGTCAGCAGGAGGAGGAGAGGAGCAGAGTGTAGGCCGAAGCCTGCACTGGTGGCAGCTTTTGGTCAGTTGTGCCAGCGTGGCTTGTGCTGGACACGATGCCGACTACACAGCAGGGGAACAGCTGGCGGTGCTGAACCCCACTAACACATTGGCTGGTGTTTTTCTCTGTGCAGCTAGCAGTTCCGGGCAGAAACTGGCGGTGTTTGAGCCCGGGGTCAGCAGGAGGAGGAGAGGAGCAGAGTGTAGGCCGAAGCCTGCACTGGTGGCAGCTTTTGGTCGGTTGTGCCAGCGTGGCTTGTGCTGGACACGATGCCAACTACACAGCAGGGGAACAGCTGGCGGTGCTGAACCCCACTAACACATTGACTGGTGTTTTTCTCTGTGCAGCTAGCAGTTCCGGGCAGAAACTAGCGGTGTTTGAGCCCAGGGTCAGCAGGAGGAGTACAGGAGCAGAGTGTAGGCCGAAGCCTAGTTGAACCAATTTCAAAGGTTACCTTTAACCCCCCCTCAGGTGTTGCAAGGTACAAGAGCCACACCTTGTGCAGCATTAATGCTGCACAAGTAAAAGGTTGCTCTATTTAATTTGCTCCTTGCACACGCTGAATAAAACACGTACACTATTTAGCCCATTATACTGTCAAACAGTAGTGGAGGCGTGACTTGTCTTTTTAAGGAGATGCAGCACAGGTGTAAAAATTTACACCTAGCTGCTGTGCGCAGATTCCTGAGAGTTGTTATTTGCTGTACAGGAGTCTGCGCTATTGTGATCCCTTGGCCATGCGCTGTGAGCGCTTCCTGTCTTCTGACCTCATTTCATGTCGGCCGTTACGGTTAGCGATGGACATGAATCCCAGACCCACAGTGTGTTTTCAAAAAATCACACTGCGTGGCTGGGATTCGTGGCCTTGTTCAGTAAATATGTTTGACGCTCACACATGTCCTTACACCTGCTTCAGACTGGGCGGCCTCATCTGATCCCTTATCGCCTGCCGCGGCCATGAGGACACCCAGTCTGAAGAAGGCGGAAGGAGATGAGTGAACACAGGCAAACATATGCACTGCACATGCCCATCAATCACACCCTCGCTGTCCAAAAAAATAAGACACCGAGGGGCGTTGTTTCGAGCAGGGCAGACGCACAGGCGCAGCCAGCTAACCAATGATGTCAAAAGGCGGGCAGCGCTAACAAGGGTGGTGCTGCGTATCATTAGAAAGGAAAGTCACACCTCAGGGACAGTGGAGTGGTCTCAATGAGACACATTTAGTACGCGTTTAATTAAACGTGGGCAAGGAGAAAAAGTCAGCCACCTTGTACAAATGCAGCAGTACTGCTGTACAAGGTGGCTATTATACATAGAAACACCTGGGGGTGGGGGGCAGGCTCCCTTCAATTTCAGTTCATGTGCCTGCGTGGCGTTTGCAGGTCACGTTGCCGGCTACACAGCAGGGGAACAGCTAGCGGTGCTGAACCCCACTAACACATTGGCTGGTGTTTTTCTCTGTGCAGCTAGCACTTCCGGGCAGAAACTGGCGGTGTTTGAGCCCAGGGTCAGCAGGAGGAGGAGAGGAGCAGAGTGTAGGCCGAAGCCTGCACTGGTGGCAGCTTTTGTTCTGTTGTGCCAGCGTGGCTTGTGCTGGACACGTTGCCGACTACACAGCAGGGGAACAGCTGGCGGTGCTGAACCCCACTGACACATCACCTAGTGTTTTTTCTGTGTAGACAACACTTCCAGGTGGCAACTGACAGTGTTGAAACCCAGGGAATCAAAGAGGAGCAGAGTGTAGGCCGAAGCCTGCAGTGGAGCAAGTTGAAAGGGAACCTTTAACCCCCCCCCCCAGGCATTTGTTGCTGAAAGAGCCATCTTGTACAGCAGTAATACTGCACATGGAAAATGGTGGCTCCGAAAATTATGCTCCTTGCAAACGCTGAAGTACACACTCATATAATGTGTCCCCTCACACCGTCAAACCATCCCGGAAGTGGGACTTTCCTTTGTAATGTGACACAGCACAGCCGTCATTCCAACCCCCTTGGTGCCAGGCGCCACCTCCTCAACGTTGTTTGGTTCTGTCACGGAGCCCGCGCTGTAATGTTATCCCTTGGCCATGCACAGTTAGCGGTGCCCGTCTTCTGACATCATGTAGGTGTCAGGCTGGCAGTGCCTGTGCGTCCAAGCTGCCCGAGATCCAACCTTGCAGTGTCATCTAATGTAGTCCCACTGCGGGCCAGGGATCCATGGGCATGCGCAGTGCATATCATCGCCTCTCACTCACCTCCTTCCTGCTTCTTCAGACTGTGCGGCGTCACGGCCGTGGCATGCTATTAGGGATCAGCTGACGCCGCCTAGTCTGAAGAAGCGTGAAGAAGGGGAGTGAGAGGCTAGTATATGCACTGCGCATGGCCATGGATACCAGGCCCACTGTGGGATCACATTAGACGACACTGCGAGGTGTGATTTCGGGCAGCGTGGACGCACAGGCGCAGCCAGGACGACAACAAATGATGTCAGAGGACGGGCAGCGCAAACTGTGCATGGCCAAGGGATAACATAACAGCGCAGGGTCCATGACGGAATCAAACAACGCTAAGGAGGCAGCGCACAATGCCAAGGGGGTAGCAATGACGGCTGTGCTGCGTCACATTACAAAGGAAAGTCCCACCTCCGGGACGGTTGGACGGTGTGAGGGGACACATTACATGAGTGTGTAGTTCAGCGTTTGCAAGGAGCATAATTTCAAGAGCGACCTTTCCCTTGTGCAGTATTAGTGCTGCACATGGTGGCTCTTTCAGTAACAAACGCCTAGGGGGGGGGGACAGGTCCCCTTACATTTTAGTTGTGCCAGCGTGGCGGTCGCATGACACGTTGCCGGATACACAGCTGGGGATCACCTGACGTTACTGAACCCCAATAACAGAGGAGCGACTGTTGACTGTGCACACAGCACTTCCAGGCACCAACTGGCGGTGTTAGAGCCCAGGGACAGCAGGAGGAGCAGAGGAACAGAGTGTAGGCCGAAGCCTGATTGGAGCAAGTTGAAAGGGAACCTTTAACCCCCCCCCCAAGACGTTTGTAGCTGAAAGAGCCATCTTGTGCAGCACTAAGGATGCAAAATGAAAAGGTTGCTCTTTTAATTATGCTCCTTGCAAACAACGAAGTAAACACTAAAAATGTGTCCCTTTATACCGTTAAACCGTTCCGGAGGTGCGAATTTCCTTCGTAATGGGACACAGCACAGCTGTCATTCCTATCCCCTTGGTGTCGTGCGCTGCCTCCTCAGCGTTGTTTTAAGCTGTCACGGAGCCTGCGCTGTTCTGTTAGCCCTTGGCCATGCCCAATTAGCGCTGCCTGTCTTCTGACATAATTTGGTGTCAGGCTGTCAGTGCCTGTGCGTCCACGCTGCTCCAGATCCCACCTCGCAGTCTCGTCTAACGTAATCCCACTGCGGGCCTTGGAACCATGGGCATGCACAGTGCATAACCTCGACTCTCACTCCCCTCCTTCCCTCTTCTTCAGACTGTGCGGTGTCACGGCCGTGGCATGCTAGGGATCAGCTGACGGTGCACAGTCTAAAGAAGGCGGAGGGAAATGAGCGAGAGCCCGAGGGGAAGATATGCACTGCGCATGCCCATGGATCCCAGGCCCGCAGTGTGACTCAATCAGAAGACACTGCGAGGCGGGATCTCGGGCAGCGCGGCCGCACAGGCGCAGCCAGCCTGACACCAAATTATGTCAGAAGACAGGCAGCGCAAATAGGGCATGCCCAAGGGATAACAGAACAGCGCAGGCTCCGTGACAGCTTAAAACAACGCTGAGGAGGCAGCGCATGGCACCAAGGGGGTAGGAATGACGGCTGTGCTGCGTCACATTACGAAGGAAAGTCCCAGCTCCGGGACGGTATAACGGTATCAGT
The DNA here is from genome assembly GCF_032444005.1 of Ranitomeya imitator. Lineage (NCBI taxonomy): Eukaryota > Metazoa > Chordata > Amphibia > Anura > Dendrobatidae > Ranitomeya > Ranitomeya imitator. The sequence goes on along the minus strand of NC_091282.1, from coordinate 1,236,890,683 downwards.
GAACACATTTTATAAGTGTTAAGTTCTGCGTGTGCAAGGAGCTAAAAAAAAAGAGCTACCTTTTCCTTGTGCAGCATTACTGCTGCACAAGATGACTCTTTCAGTAACAAACGACGGGGGGGGGGGGGAAGGGCAGGTTCCCTTACATTTAGGTTGTTGTGCCAGCGTGGCGGTCGCAGGACACATTGCCGGCTACACAGCTGGGGATCAGCTGACGTTACTGAAACCCAATAACACTGGTTCGTATGTTTTTACTGTGCAGCCTGCACTTCTGAGCCGCAACTGGCGGTGTTGGAGCCCAGGAATAGCAGTTCAGGTGGTAGAAAGATGAACACAGCAGGAGACCTGGATGACACCCAATTACTTAATCAGGCAGAGGAGTGGCAAATTCCTGCGAGATCCAGGCCTGGTTCATTTTCAGGAAAGTAAGCCGGTCAACGTTATCGGAGGATAGTCGCATGCGACGGTCTGTTAGTACACCACCTGCGGCACTAAAGACACGTTCCGATAAGACACTAGCCGCAGGGCAAGCCAGCACCTCCAATGCATACTGGCTTAGCTCTGGCCATGTATCCAGCTTAGAGACCCAAAACTTGAACGGGGAAGAGCCGTCTGGGAGTACAGTAAGAGGGCAAGCCATGTAGTCTGTCACCATCTGACAGAACCGTTGCCTCCTGCTGACTGGAGCCGCCGGTGATGGTGTAGACATTTGGGGCGGGCACACAAAAGTGTGCCAGAGTTGTGCCATACTGGGCTTGCCTTGGGCAGAGGCACTGCTTCTGCTCCCTCTTTGGGCAGAGCCTCCCCCACTGCCTCGACGCACTGAGCTGCTTTGTAAAGCACTAGCAGCACTCCTCTCAGTTGGACAGGAGAAGATGATGGAATTCACCAGTGTGTCGTGGTACTCCCGCAATTTACGCTCCCGGGTCAACGCAGGGATGAGGTTTTGGACGTTGTCCCGGTAGCGAGGATTGAGGAGGGTGAACACCCAATAATCAGGCATGTTGAGAATGTGGTCGATGCGGCGGTCGTTTCTCAGGCACTGCAGCATGAAATCCACCATGTGCTGCAGAGTGCCAACTGGCCCAGAAACGCTGTCCCCTGCTTGAGACATGATCTCTGACCGCTCGTCATCACCCCACCCTCGCTGTACACACTGACCACTGGACAATTGTGTCGCTCCCTCCTCTGGACGGAGCTCTTCCTCCTCCATTGACTCCTCCTCATCCTCCTCACAAATTGGCCCCTGCGTACCCCTTTGTGAGGAACCACGTGGCGCTGACTCTCCAGAAGCTGATGGAAAAGGTGACTCCTCATCCTCCACCTCTTCCACCACATCATCCCTTAACCTTTGCAAAGTTTGCTGAAGCAGGCAGATAAGGGGGACAGTCATGCTGACTAGTGCATCATCTGCACTTGCCATCCGCGTGGAATAATCAAAAGGACGCAAAACCTGGCAGACGTCCTTCATAGTGGCCCACTCTGTGGTTGTGAAGTCTGATCGGCGCTGACTGCGACTTCTTTGCGCCTGATGCAGCTGGTACTCCATAACTGCTTGCTGCTGCTCACACAACCGCTCCAACATATGTAACGTGGAATTCCACTGGGTAGGTAGGTCACATATGATGCGGTGTTCCGGAAGGCGGAATCGGCGCTGCAGAGCAGCAATGCGGGATCTGGCCAAGCTGGAACGCCGCAAGTGAGCACACTCTAGGCGGACCTTGTGCAGCAGGGCATCAAGATCCGGATAGTCCCTCAGAAAACTCTGCACAACCAAATTGAGCACATGTGCCAGACATGGGACGTGAGTGAGGTTGCCAAGGGCCAAAGCTGCCACCAGATTTCGGCCATTGTCACACACTACCATGCCTGGCTGGAGATTCGCTGGCAGTAACCACACATCGCTCTCCTGCTTGATGGCATTCCAGAGCTCCTGCGCTGTGTGGCTTCGATGCCCCAATGAAACTAGTTTCAAGACGGCCTGCTGACGTTTGGCCACGGCTGTGCTCATGTCGGTCATAGGTAAACGTTCACGGGTCCATGTGGAGGTGGACTGTGACGGATCCTGCAGAGAGGAATCAGAGGAACTGGTGTAAGAGGAGGAGTCGATGCGTACAGACTGGATTCCTGCAATCCTTGGAGTGGGCAGGACACGTCCTGCGCCACTCGCATGATCTGTACCTGGCTCAACAACATTAACCCAATGGGCAGTGAGGGAAACATATCGCCCCTGTCCATGCTGACTGGTCCACGCATCGGTGGTGAGGTGGACCTTGCTACTGACGGCGTTCAGTAGCGCATGTTTTATGTTTGCCTCAACATGCCTGTGCAGGGCAGGGACAGCCTGCCTGCTGAAGTAAAAGCGGCTGGGCACCTTGTACTGTGGGACTGCCAATGCCATCAAGTCACGGAAGCTGTCAGTCTCCACCAGCCTGAACGAGAGCATTTCCAGGGACAACAGTTTGGCAATGCCTGCATTCAGAGCCTGTGCTCGGGGGTGGTTGGCCGAGAATGCCCGCCTTTTCTCCCATGCCTGGACTACCGATGGCTGTAGAGTAGACTGGGAGTGTGAGGATGACTGGGAAGGTGGTGCTGTGGGTGGAATTACACTAGGTCTCTGGACAACAGTCAAGGAAGAGGCAACACGAGATGAAGAGGTGGTAGCTGCCGCTGTTGGTTGGCCTACGTCTTCACTGTGTTTCTGTAACTCCACCGCGTGCCTGTTCCGCACATGTTTCCACATATTTGTGGTATTGAGGTTGCTGACACTTTTACCTCTTTTTACTTTCTGATGACACAGCTTGCATTTGACAAAACAAATGTCATCTGCAACTGTGTCAAAAAAGGACCAGGCACTGCAAGTCTTGGGAGCGCCCTTTTTGGCTTTGGAAAGAGACAGGCTCCTAACGGGTGCCAAAGTGGAGGCTACAGGCTCCGCAGTCTTCCCCCTCCCTCTCCCTCTTTGGCCCGTAAGGGGAAGCTCTTCCTCAGAGCTGCTCCCACCACCTTCCTGTTCCTCACGCCACGATGGGTCAAGGACCTCATCATCTCCACTACCCTCTGCCACCAACTGCTCCTCCTGGGTAGTCTCGGCAGCACAGTACGCATCAGAAAGCGGCACCTGAGTTTCATCATCAGATGCGTACTGCGCTGTGGTCACCGGAGGCACTGGCCCACCTGCCTCTTCAGAGTCAGAGAGAAAAAGCTGTTGGGCATCACTGCACACTGCCTCTTCTTCCATTTCTCCAATGCTGCTTGGCTGGCCCCCTGTTTCCAAGCCAAGAGATTCAGAGAACAGAAGTAGAGACGGCTCCTGTCCTGGGCTCTCTGACTGCCTGGCCAATTTGGCAGGTGGTGAAGAGACAGATGGCTGCTCTCCAGTGCTCTGTGCCTGAGAGGATGTGGCACTAACTGAAGTCGATGCCGAGGCGTTAGCTGCCATCCACCCGACAACGGCTTCAATTTGGTCTTCACGCAGCAGCGGTGCACGGCGCTCTCCGACAAAGCTGCGCATGAAGGACTGTTCCCTGCTGAAACTGAGTGACGACGAGTCACCGGCGCCCGCAGCAGGCACAGAATCACCACGTCCTCTCCCTGCTCCTCGCCCACGCCCACGTGTGTTATGCTGTGCTATCAGGCAACACAGTGTGCAGTAATCAGCGCACATACAGTGATATGGCAATAACCCAAAAACAATAGAACAAGCTCTGAGACGTGGAATCTCTGCAGACTGCAATACCTGAACCTATCCTCACACAACTAAAAGCAGCAGTGGATTGCGCCTAACACTACCTATGCAACTCGGCACTGCCTGAGGAGCTGACTAGCCTGAAGATAGAAATACAAGCCTGACTTGCCTCAGAGAAATACCCCAAAGGAATAGGCAGCCCCCCACATATAATGACTGTTAGCAAGATGAAAAGACAAAACGTAGGAATGAAATAGATTCAGCAAAGTGAGGCCCGATATTCTAGACAGAGCGAGGATAGCAAAGAGAACTATGCAGTCTACAAAAAACCCTAAAGCAGAACCACGCAAAAGGGGGGCAAAAAGACCCACCGTGCCGAACTAACGGCACGGCGTTGCACCCTTTGCGTCTCAGAGCTTCCAGCAAAAGAGAATAGCACAGCTGGAAAGAAAAAACGGAAACAAAAACAAAGTAACACTTATCTAGCAGAGCAGCAGGCCACAGGAAAGATGCAGTAGCTCAGATCCAACACTGGAACATTGACAAGGAGCAAGGAAAACAGACTCAGGTGGAGTTAAATAGCAAGGCAGCCAACGAGCTCACCAAAACACCTGAGGGAGGAAGCCCAGAGGCTGCAATACCACTTGTGACCACAGGAGTGAATTCAGCCACATAATTCACAACAGTACCCCCCCCCTTGAGGAGGGGTCACTGAACCCTCACCAGAACCCCCAGGCCGACCAGGATGAGCCACATGAAAGGCACGAACAAGATCTGGGGCATGGACATCAGAGGCAAAAACCCAGGAATTATCCTCCTGAGCATAACCCTTCCATTTGACCAGATACTGGAGTTTCCGTCTAGAGACACGAGAATCCAAAATTTTCTCCACAATATACTCCAATTCCCCCTCCACCAAAACAGGGGCAGGAGGCTCCACAGATGGAACCATAGGTGCCACGTATCTTCTCAACAACGACCTATGGAATACATTATGTATGGAAAAGGAGTCTGGGAGGGTCAGACGAAAAGACACCGGATTGAGAATCTCAGAAATCCTATACGGACCAATAAAACGAGGTTTAAATTTAGGAGAGGAAACCTTCATAGGAATATGACGAGAAGATAACCAAACCAGATCCCCAACATGAAGTCGGGGACCCACACGGCGTCTACGATTAGCGAAAAGCTGAGCCTTCTCCTGGGACAAGGTCAAATTGTCCACTACCTGAGTCCAGATCTGCTGCAACCTGTCCACCACAGAATCCACACCAGGACAGTCCGAAGACTCAACCTGTCCTGAAGAGAAACGAGGATGGAACCCAGAATTGCAGAAAAATGGAGAGACCAAGGTAGCCGAGCTGGCCCGATTATTAAGGGCGAACTCAGCCAACGGCAAAAATGACACCCAATCATCCTGGTCAGCAGAAACAAAACATCTCAGATATGTTTCCAAGGTCTGATTGGTTCGTTCGGTCTGGCCATTAGTCTGAGGATGGAAGGCCGAGGAAAAAGATAGGTCAATGCCCATCCTACCACAAAAGGCTCGCCAGAACCTCGAGACAAACTGGGAACCTCTGTCAGAAACAATATTCTCAGGAATGCCATGCAAACGAACCACATGCTGGAAGAACAAAGGCACCAAATCAGAGGAGGAAGGCAATTTAACCAAGGGCACCAGATGGACCATTTTAGAAAAGCGATCACAGACCACCCAAATGACCGACATCTTTTGAGAAACGGGAAGGTCAGAAATGAAATCCATCGAAATATGTGTCCAAGGCCTCTTCGGGACCGGCAAGGGCAAAAGCAACCCACTGGCACGTGAACAGCAGGGCTTAGCCCTAGCACAAATCTCACAGGACTGCACAAAAGCACGCACATCCCGTGACAGAGATGGCCACCAGAAGGATCTAGCCACTAACTCTCTGGTACCAAAGATTCCTGGATGACCAGCCAGCACCGAACAATGAAGTTCAGAGATAACTTTACTAGTCCACCTATCAGGGACGAACAGTTTCTCGGCCGGACAACGATCAGGTTTATTAGCCTGAAATTTCTGCAACACTCTCCGCAAATCAGGAGAGATGGCAGACACAATGACTCCTTCCTTGAGGATACTCGCCGGCTCAGATAACCCCTGAGAGTCGGGCACAAAACTCCTAGACAGAGCATCCGCCTTCACATTTTTAGAGCCCGGAAGGTACGAAATCACAAAATCAAAACGAGCAAAAAATAACGACCAACGGGCCTGTCTAGGATTCAAGCGCTTGGCAGACTCGAGATAAGTAAGATTCTTATGATCAGTCAATACCACCACGCGATGCTTAGCTCCCTCAAGCCAATGACGCCACTCCTCGAATGCCCACTTCATGGCCAGCAACTCTCGGTTGCCCATATCATAATTACGCTCAGCAGCAGAAAATTTCCTGGAAAAGAAAGCACATGGTTTCAACACTGAGCAACCAGAACCTCTCTGTGACAAAACCGCCCCTGCTCCAATCTCAGAAGCATCAACCTCGACCTGGAACAGAAGAGAAACATCTGGTTGACACAACACAGGGGCACAGCAAAAACGACGCTTCAACTCCTGAAAAGCTTCCACGGCAGCAGAAGACCAATTAACCAAATCAGCACCCTTCTTGGTCAAATCGGTCAATGGTCTGGCAATGCTAGAAAAATTACAGATGAAGCGACGATAAAAATTAGCAAAGCCCAGGAATTTCTGCAGACTTTTTAGAGATGTCGGCTGAGTCCAATCCTGGATGGCCTGGACCTTAACCGGATCCATCTCGATAGTAGAAGGGGAAAAGATGAACCCCAAAAATGAAACTTTCTGCACACCGAAGAGACACTTTGATCCCTTCACGAACAAGGAATTAGCACGCAGTACCTGGAAAACCATTCTGACTTGCTTCACATGAGACTCCCAATCATCAGAGAAGATCAAAATGTCATCCAAGTAAACAATCAGGAATTTATCCAGATACTCACGGAAAATGTCATGCATAAAAGACTGAAAAACAGATGGAGCATTGGCAAGTCCGAACGGCATCACCAGATACTCAAAATGACCCTCGGGCGTATTAAATGCCGTTTTCCATTCATCTCCCTGCCTGATTCTCACCAGATTATACGCACCACGAAGATCAATCTTAGTAAACCAACTAGCCCCCTTAATCCGAGCAAACAAGTCAGATATCAATGGCAAGGGATACTGAAACTTAACAGTGATCTTATTAAGAAGGCGGTAATCAATACACGGTCTTAGCGAACCATCCTTTTTGGCTACAAAAAAGAACCCTGCTCCCAATGGTGATGACGATGGGCGAATATGTCCCTTCTCCAGGGATTCTTTCACATAACTGCGCATAGCGGCGTGTTCAGGCACGGACAAATTAAATAAACGACCCTTAGGGAATTTAATACCAGGAATCAAATTGATAGCACAATCACAATTCCTATGCGGAGGTAGGGCATCAGACTTGGGCTCTTCAAATACATCCTGAAAGTCAGACAAGAACTCTGGGATGTCAGAAGGAATGGATGACGAAATAGACAAAAATGGAACATCACCATGTACTCCCTGACAACCCCAGCTGGTTACCGACATAGAGTTCCAATCTAATACTGGATTATGGGTTTGTAGCCATGGCAACCCCAACACGACCACATCATGCAGATTATGCAGTACCAGAAAGCGAATAACTTCCTGATGTGCAGGAGCCATGCACATGGTCAGCTGGGCCCAGTACTGAGGCTTATTCTTGGCCAAAGGTGTAGCATCAATTCCTCTCAACGGAATAGGACACCGCAAAGGCTCCAAGAAAAATCCACAACGTTTAGCATAATCCAAATCCATCAGATTCAGGGCAGCGCCTGAATCCACAAACGCCATGACAGAATACGATGACAAAGAGCATATCAAGGTAATGGACAGAAGGAATTTGGACTGTACAGTACCAATGACGGCAGAGCTATCGAACCGCCTAGTGCGCTTAGGACAATTAGAAATAGCATGAGTGGAATCACCACAGTAGAAACACAGCCTGTTCAGACGTCTGTGTTCTTGCCGTTCAACTTTAGTCATAGTCCTGTCGCACTGCATAGGCTCAGGTTTACTCTCAGACAATACCGCCAGATGGTGCACAGATTTACGCTCGCGCAAGCGACGACCGATCTGAATGGCCAAGGACATAGACTCATTCAAACCAGCAGGCATAGGAAATCCCACCATGACATCCTTAAGAGCTTCAGAGAGACCCTTTCTGAACCAAGCCGCCAGTGCAGATTCATTCCACAGAGTGAGTACTGACCACTTCCTAAATTTCTGACAATATACTTCTACATCATCCTGACCCTGGCATAAAGCCAGCAAATTTTTCTCAGCCTGATCCACTGAATTAGGCTCATCGTAAAGCAATCCAAGCGCCTGGAAAAACGCATCAACATTACTCAATTCAGGGTATCCTGGCGCAAGAGAAAATGCCCAGTCCTGTGGGTCGCCGCGCAAAAAAGAAATAATAATCAAAACCTGTTGAATAGGATTACCAGAAGAATGAGGTTTCAAGGCCAGAAATAGCTTACAATTATTTTTGAAGCTCAGGAACTTAGTTCTGTCACCAAAAAACAAATCAGGAATAGGAATTCTTGGTTCTAACATAGATTTCTGATCAATTGTATCTTGAATCTTTTGTACATTTATAACGAGATTATCCATTGAGGAGCACAGAGCCTGAATATCCATGTCCACAGCTGTGTCCTGAAGCACTCTAATGTCTAGGGGAAAAAAAAAAAAAAAACTGAAGACAGAGCTGAGGAAAAAAAAATGATGTCAGGACTTCTTTTTTCCCTCTATTGAGAATCATTGGTTTGGCTCCTTGTACTATTATGCTGTGCTATCAGGCAACACAGTGTGCAGTAATCAGCGCACATACAGTGATATGGCAATAACCCAAAAACAATAGAACAAGCTCTGAGACGTGGAATCTCTGCAGACTGCAATACCTGAACCTATCCTCACACAACTAAAAGCAGCAGTGGATTGCGCCTAACACTACCTATGCAACTCGGCACTGCCTGAGGAGCTGACTAGCCTGAAGATAGAAATACAAGCCTGACTTGCCTCAGAGAAATACCCCAAAGGAATAGGCAGCCCCCCACATATAATGACTGTTAGCAAGATGAAAAGACAAAACGTAGGAATGAAATAGATTCAGCAAAGTGAGGCCTGATATTCTAGACAGAGCGAGGATAGCAAAGAGAACTATGCAGTCTACAAAAAACCCTAAAGCAGAACCACGCAAAAGGGGGGCAAAAAGACCCACCGTGCCGAACTAACGGCACGGCGGTGCACCCTTTGCGTCTCAGAGCTTCCAGCAAAAGAGAATAGCACAGCTGGAAAGATAAAACGGAAACAAAAACAAAGTAACACTTATCTAGCAGAGCAGCAGGCCACAGGAAAGATGCAGTAGCTCAGATCCAACACTGGAACATTGACAAGGAGCAAGGAAAACAGACTCAGGTGGAGTTAAATAGCAAGGCAGCCAACGAGCTCACCAAAACACCTGAGGGAGGAAGCCCAGAGGCTGCAATACCACTTGTGACCACAGGAGTGAATTCAGCCACAGAATTCACAACACACGTGCCTTACTCCCTGCCCTCTTCATCTTGGTTGACAGATAAAGATAAGCAGAAAAGTACTAAAGGTACCTTCACACATAACGATATTGTTAACGATATCGTTGCTATTTGTGACGTAGCAACGATATCGTTAATGAAATCGTTCTGTGTGACAGCGACCAACGATCAGGCCCCTGCTGGGAGATCGTTGGTCGCTGAAGAAAGTCCAGAACTTTATTTCGTCGCTGGACTCCCTGGAGACATCGCTGGATCGGCGTGTGTGACACCGATCCAGCGATGTCTTCACTGGTAACCAGGGTAAACATCGGGTAACTAAGCGCAGGGCCGCGCTTAGTAACCCGATGTTTACCCTGGTTACCATGCTAAAAGTAAAAAAAAACAAACACTACATACTTACCTACCGCTGTCTGTCCTCCAGCGCTGCGCTCTGCTCTCCTCCTGTACTGTCTGTGAGCCGGAAAGCAGAGCGGTGACGTCACCGCTCTGCTTTCCGGCTCCCAGACAGTACAGGAGGAGAGCAGAGAAGCAGAGCGCAGCGCTGGAGGACAGACGGCTGTAGGTAAGTATCTAGTGTTTGTTTTTTTTTACTTTTAGCATGGTAACCAGGGTAAACATCGGGTTACTAAGCGCGGCCCTGCGCTTATTTACCCGATGTTTACCCTGGTTACCGGCATCGTTGGTCGCTGGAGAGCGGTCTGTGTGACAGCTCTCCAGCGACCAAACAGCGACGCTGCAGCGATTCGGATCGTTGTCGGTATCGCTGCAGCGTCGCTAAATGTGAAGGGGCCTTAAGGCCTTAGTGTGCTTATTCCTGAAATGCTCCTCCTAACAGGTGTAAGAAACACTAATGTTGTAAATTGTGGACTAAACTTTATTATTTTTCAAATGTGGCCTACACAAGTGTTAAGTTGTGTTTGGTGAACTTTACTTTTTTTTTGGTGCAGATCGGGCTACAGAGCTAGTTTAAATCACACGGAGACCGTGCAGACAGCCGTAAACGGCGCTGCAAGGCCAAAAAACCCTCCTCTCGGTTATCCTATATAATGTTTTTCCACTATTTAGCTGGATACGAGTGGAAAGACACTAATAGGAATTTTTTTTTTCAAATTTTAAACTGGCTGCACTATTTGAAAAAAAGGAAATTGTTTTTCAAGGTATGAGGCAGTAACGCACCCTGAGCTGAATCCAACCGGCTATGGCTGCACACAGACTACAGGGCGAGCTGCGCTCACACAGAGACCGTGCAGACAGCCGTAAACGGCGCTGCAAGGCCCAAAAAACCCCTCTAGGTTATCCTATATAGTGTTTTTCCACTATTTAGCTGGATACGAGTGGAAAGACACTAATAGGAATTTTTTTTTTCAAATTTTAAACTGGCTGCACTATTTGAAAAAAAGGAAAATTTTTCTCAAGGTATGAGGCAGTAACGCACCCTGAGCTGAATCCAACCGGCTATGGCTGCACACAGACTACAGGGCGAGCTGCGCTCACACAGAGACCGTGCAGACAGCCGTAAACGGCGCTGCAAGGCCAAAAAAACCTCCTCTAGGTTATCCTATATAGTGTTTTTCCACTATTTAGCTGGATACGAGTGGAAAGACACTAATAGGAATTTTTTTTTTCAAATTTTAAACTGGCTGCACTATTTGTAAAAAAGGAAATTGTTTTTCAAGGTATGAGGCAGTAACGCACCCTGAGCTGAATCCAACCGGCTATGGCTGCACACAGACTACAGGGCGAGCTGCGCTCACACAGAGACCGTGCAGACAGCCGTAAACGGCGCTGCAAGGCCAAAAAACCCTCCTCTAGGTTATCCTATATAGTGTTTTTCCACTATTTAGCTGGATACGAGTGGAAAGACACTAATAGGAATTTTTTTTTTCAAATTTTAAACAGGCTGCACTATTTGAAAAAAAGTAAAATTTTTCTCTAGGTATGAGCAAGTAACGAACCCTGAGCTGAATCCAACCGGCTATGGCTGCACACAGACTACAGGGCGAGCTGGGCTCACACGGAGACCGTGCAGACAGCCGTAAACGGCGCTGCAAGGCCAAAAAACCCCCCTCTAGGTTATCCTATGTAGTGTTTTTCCACAATAGAGCTGGAGACTGGTGGAAAAACACTAATAGGAAATTTGAGAAAAAATGTGCAGCAGGCTGCACTAAGAGCAAAAAAGGACAACTGTGTGAGGCAGTGTGAACCCCCCCTGAGCTGAATACAACCGGGTATATGGCTGCACACAGACTACAGGGCGAGCTGCGCTCACACAGAGACCGTGCAGACAGCCGTAAACGGCGCTGCAAGGCCAAAAAACCCCCCTCTAGGTTATCCTATGTAGTGTTTTTCCACAATAGAGCTGGAGACTGGTGGAAAAACACTAATAGGAAATTTGAGAAAAAATGTGCAGCAGGCTGCACTAAGAGCAAAAAAGGACAACTGTGTGAGGCAGTGTGAACCCCCCCTGAGCTGAATACAACCGGGTATATGGCTGCACACAGACTACAGAGTGAGCTGCACACACACACACACACAGAGACCTTGCAGAACGCTGTTAAAACAGCGCTGCAAGGCAAGAGCAAGGTGAACAGTGAAGAACACACAGCGTTTTGCTAAATTAGCCTTTGGAAAGGAAAATAAAGCAATTAGCTAGCTCGACTGGCCCTCAGTTAGAACACAGCGTCCTGTCCCTAACTGAAATCACAGCAGAGTGAGCGCAAAATGGCGGCAGCGTTTTTTATAGTGCAGAGTGACATCATTTCAGCAGCCAATCCCAGCCTTGCCAGTACTTACATGCCCACCATGCTAAACAGGATGTGCCCACACTTCCAATCATTCCTCATTGGCTGCTGCGTTCAGTTTGAATTCTGGGAACTTCCGATTCCGGTATCCGATACGCGGGAAGTATCGGAATTCAGTATCGGAATTCCGATACCGCAAATATCGGCTGATACCCGATACTTGCGGTATCGGAATGCTCAACACTAGTAGTTATGAAAATAGAATCAGCAAAAATGAGGCCCGCTAAAGCTAGATAGCAGAGGATACAAAAGTGAACTGCGCGGTCAGCGAAAAACCCTTCAAAAAAACCATCCTGAAATTACTTGAACTCATGTGCCAACTCATGGAACATGAGGAGTAAAGGTACCTTCACACATAACGATATTGTTAACGATATCGTTGCTATTTGTGACGTAGCAACGATATCGTTAATGAAATCGTTCTGTGTGACAGCGACCAACGATCAGGCCCCTGCTGGGAGATCGTTGGTCGCTGAGGAAAGTCCAGAACTTTATTTCGTCGCTGGACTCCTGCTGACATCGCTGGATCGGCGTGTGTGACACCGATCCAGCGATGTCTTCACTGGTAACCAGGGTAAACATCGGGTAACTAAGCGCAGGGCCGCGCTTAGTAACCCGATGTTTACCCTGGATACCATGCTAAAAGTAAAAAAAAACAAACACTAGATACTTATCTACCGCTGTCTGTCCTCCAGCGCTGTGCTCTGCACTCCTCCTGTACTGGCTGTGAACCGGAAAGCAGAGCGGTGACGTCACCGCTCTGCTTTCCGGCTCACAGCCAGTACAGGAGGAGAGCAGAGAAGCAGAGCGCAGCGCTGGAGGACAGACAGCGGTAGGTAAGTATCTAGTGTTTGTTTTTTTTACTTTTAGCATGGTAACCAGGGTAAACATCGGGTTACTAAGCGCGGCCCTGCGCTTAGTTACCCGATATTTACCCTGGTTACCGGCATCGTTGGTCGCTGGAGAGCGGTCTGTGTGACAGCTCTCCAGCGACCAAACAGCGACGCTGCAGCGATCCGAATCGTTGTCGGTATCGCTGCAGCGTCGCTTAATGTGAAGGGGCCTTAATTTCAGCCCACTAGAGCAACCAGCAGCAAGGAATCACATATCTGCAAGCTGGACTAAGACAAAAATTAAGCAAAACGTGGAACAAGAAAATCAAAACTTAGCTTGTCCTGAAGATAACAGACGCAGGGAGCAGAGGAAAAAAGACACGCTGATTACATTGATAGCCGGCGAGGAAATGACAAAAAAGCCAGGTTAAATAGGAAACTCCCATAACCTGATGGAACAGGTGGACACCAGAGACCGCAGAGAACACAAGTCACCCAGTACCATCAGTAACCACCAGAGGGAGCATAAAAAACAGAACTCACAACACAGGAGAGGTGCTGTGCAGTGTATATATACAGGAGGAAAGGTGCTGTGCAGTGTATATATACAGGAGAGGTGCTTTTCTGTTTTGAGTTTTTCTATGAAACAAAGACTTTTCTACATAAACAACGTTGTTTGGTTTTGCGGCCCCAACAGATCTGTGCTACAAAGTAACAGGCGGCTCGGGCATTAATGAGGGACCTGATGCTGAATCCTTTCCACAAACCCTAATGACCCAATTAGTGCCCTGTCATTAGAAGCTCATTAAACGCCTCCCTGTCCCGAGCAGTCATGTACAGTATGAGGGGATCCTGCAGCCCACCCCCTGACTGCTCTATACCATACACTGCCCTCTGTCGCGCTCACTATTATCCTGTGCATTTCTCCATCATCGTTACCCCATGTTACACTTGTCACCCCCCACTACAGAGTAGCAGGGCAGCCAATGTCACCCTCTCCCGGACCCTAATGGCAGCAGGAAATTTCTGCTCCTCTATTGGGTTGGAACCTGATTTAATCAAGGAATAATGTGGATTTGTTGCCGGTGGCTGCAGGGGAAGGGTTAAGTGATACCATGTCCGTGGTGGGAGCGGTGGCAGCTGCTGGGACCTGGACAGAGACAACCAATGTTGCTGTGACTGCACAGTGTGACCTGGAGGAGAGAAGCGGAGACTCCGGAGCAGAAATCACCCACATGCCAGCACTGGGCAGAGTCCCTCCAGTCACCAGCCTGGGGCCACGGGGCCCCAACGTACAGCCCACGGCTCAGATTTATCCATGGCAGCAGCTCCCCTCCCTCCTGGCATCTGGTTAACCCCATTTATGCGGGTCGGATTGTTATCTTTAAGGTTCAGCAATAACCTTCATACAGATGGGAAGGGGTTAAGCTTCTTCCTACCCCACTGGTGCAGGTTTGGTGCAGCATGCATGTATTCTGGGAGAGCTGGGCGGCTACAGGCTGCACCCCACCAGCTGCTCCTCCAGACATCACCCACATTTTTAGGCAGCGGAGACAGACAGCAGCAGACTGAGCCACAACTGCAAGATACCTTTGCACTCAGGCACTGGTAGGAAGGAGCTCCTCTGGGATCTGCCTGATAAACTTCAGCACTGTCTGCAGCCAGCCAGGGGGGAGAGCAGAGAAGGTGCTCTCTCCGCCCACAATGTCACACTGGCTGCCTTCTGTTAACCCCTATGTGTGCCTGCCTGGCTGCACTGACTGAGTGAGAAGATGCTTGTGTCAGAGCTGGCACATAGTGGTTAACAGAACGCAGCCAGTGTGACTTTGTGGGGGGGAGAGAGCATGTTATCTCCTGCTCTGCTCTCCCAGCTGTATCTATGACAGCTAAGTGGGCCCCCCTCTCTCCCCAGGGCCCCGACATTTGCCCGCTGTGCTGGGTGCTGACGCCGGCCCTGACCTAGAGCCTGTATGTAGTGTAACATGACAAATGGGTATGAGAGTACAGCATATAAGACCCAGATAATGCGCCTGGGAACCAAAAAAGAGGAGAATGAACCCCTTTATGAGGGGTTCATTCTCCTCTTTTTTGGTTCCCAGGCGCTCTCTCCTCCCGGACCCTATCTGACGCCGGCACCCTTTTTGGGCCCATATACAGTCAGTGTGTCTTCCAGGTATTTTGGGGCCTCTGGTGGCGCATTATCTGGGTCTTATATTCTGTACTCTCATACCCATTTGTCATGTTACACTACATACAGGCTCTAGGTGGTCACATATAAGGGCTGGTTTTGACAACTTATGGCAGTTTACAGGGCCTTATGCCAGGTTGCTCCACACGGCACTATGGCATCTATATGTATATTTCATATGTTCATGTTTTAATAATATGTTCTTGTATTTTAGGCAGTCTCACCTTGCACCTTCTCTCTGTGACCCCGCACTTCAGGAAGTCACTTCATAGTCAGTATCCTTTTTCCTGGGGATGATCTACTTGCCTCTCACACAGCTATGCCCTTGACAAGGACTCATCACCATCACTGTACAAATTTCTCCTTAACACGTCCTCAGTTTTACAATATCTCCTATATTAGGCTCACGACTCACGTAACACCAGGCCGGATTCGCTCTGACCACCACTGTCGTTGTCTATCGTATTACAAGTGATGTATTTAATAATTTTGACCAGAATGTATCAGGTTCATATTTGTACTGTGCATCATGCAATTTTTTCTAAAAAAAAACCCTTTCTTGTTTTTTCTGTATATATATTCCAGTATTCTCAAACGGTTTCTGATGAAGGTCTTGTGATTAGACCGAAAACGTTTAAATTTGAACTGGATGCACCTAATAAACGAATTGTTCACTTCTTATCATGAAAATATTCTCCTGAGTGCCAAGTAATTTATTGCTTACAGTTGACGGGTTGGATACCTAAACTTGTGCACCACCAAGAAGCCCTGAGTGCCGTGTTTTCCTATTGCTCCTGGACGGGTTTAAGGTAGCAGCAAGAAACAGTTAAATAACTTATGTACATTTATCGGGGTTTCGAGGTTTAGTTCTGTGAAGGTTGTGGTCTTACCTCGCAGACCACTCCTCTCCGTTGAGCACGGGTGGGATCCACAGTCGCACGCGAGGCCTGGTCAGCCTGGCGATCCGCAGTGGGGACCTCATCATCCGGGGTCCCAGCTGCGACCTGGAGGACTGCGCACCGCTGAACGCCCCTGGCCGTCCAGCCGGTCCCCCTCGACCATCGGGTATAAGTTACCGCGTCTCCAGGTCTTAGGTCGTGGTCTTCGACCGTCCCACAACACGGCTCCACCTCTCTCCGATTAACACAGACCTGTAAGGGCTCTCCAATCTCCTGGATGACCCCTCTCTCCTCTTTGGGTTTATAGAAGACCACCACTCCCCACTGTGACGGTGGGACCTTCTCTTCCTCCGTGAGGTCGACTACGATCGCGGGTCGAGGCTGCTTCCTCCGGGCCGCCACCAGGCATCGCTGATCACCGTCAAGATCTTCAGATCCGACCCCTGCGGTACACCTGGCCGGGTTCGGAGGTCCGCCGCGGCCAGAACGGGTAAAGAAGGAGACATGGGCGACAGGCGAATTTCTGTCGGGTGGCCCAATCGGGAACTCACACGAGCTTGGGCCTTCAGACAGCGCGCCAGCTGCCGGGCCTCGGCCGCGGCCATCCCACCGATGGGCATCCATCCACTGGGTTCTCCCTCCGGCTGCTCCGCGATGGGAAGTCTCTGCAGCGGTGATGACTCCGAGGTCGCTGCAGGGGGTGCAGGTCTCTGCCTGGCCGGGTTGTCACCATGCGCTGGCCTGGACATCGCCATCTTTGTCTCCTCCTCTGGGTCTTCTTCCCGGGCTCTTTTCCGAGGGCGGTCCCGTCTCCATTGTCTCCACCCTCCATGGAGAATGAGAAGGCGGACGTCAGCCGCTGACGGACATGCCCTCAGGATACAGCAATGCTTAGACTGAGCGGCCATTATCTTTTGCGCTCTCCAGCTTACTCACGCCCACTTCCACGCCCTTCTTCTTCTCTTGCTCTCCTCGTGGCGCTACAATGGCGGCAGTTTTGGCAGGAATCATGCGACAATCAGCAATACACAGTCCTTGCAATAAATCACAGTCCAACACGTTTCAATCACAGTTCCAAGGCACACATGACCCAATTCTTCAGACTTAAGTAGGATCCTGTTTGTGACGCCAAGTTGGATCGCCCCCAGACACAGGGCCAAGCGTTCTCGGTACCGGGCCTCTCTGGTTCGGTTCTGAGGCTGTCACGGTGGCTAGACCCGGTCCACGACCCTGCTAAGGGGCGTCCAATAAAGAGGTGGTGCAGTATGTCAGAGGTTCGTGACACCACCTGTGGTGTTCGGTCAGGGCGACCGACGCTACTGTGGGGTCCGCTGGGGTGATGGAATAGCAGCTGGATGGTATACCTTCCCACAGGTGAAGTATGTCCCCAGGGCTTCCCAGTAAGGTGGATAGTGATGGTGTGAGGTGCAGGCAATAACGAGGACACAAGGTTGCAGTCTCTTTACCTCTTTACTGAAGACTTCAAGATCCTCAATACAGAGCACGTTTAACAGGGCTATCAGAGACAGGCCGGTCTGATGGTATGTCAATGAGGGCATTAGAATCTTGAGTGACTCCGAATATTATGCTAAACTGGAGAATGACACTTCGGCTACAATCTTTTCCCAATACACTGGGTTCATCAAAGAAGCTTGGTCCCTTGGGATTCTGAATAAAAAGGAATTCAAATTCCTCAACATCTCCAGATTCAAGACCCCCTTTTTTTATTTTTTACCCAAAATTCATAAGGACCCCAAAAATCCCCCCGGCCGGCCCATCATTTCGGGTATCGACTCCATCACCAGTAATCTCTCACATTATGTAGATCTGTTCTTGCAAAAATACGTTATGGACCTAGATTCTTATCTTAGAGACTCCTCTCATCTAATTGACCATCTTTTATCTCTACCCAATGTCCCCTGTTGCATTTTACTAACCATGGATGTACAGGCCCTTTATTCAAATATCCCTCATGATTTAGGCCTTGAAGCGGTAACTCAATTTTTGCTGACTGATGGCCAATTACCTCCTATGCAAATTGAGTTTTTACAAAAAGCGGTAATGTTTGTCCTTAGCAATAATGTTTTTTCTTTTGAAAGGGCTTTCTACCGCCAGGTGAGGGGCTGCGCGATGGGGACGAGATTTGCCCCCAGTTATGCTAATTTGTTCATGGGGGCATTTGAGTCCGTCTTCATCGCGCAGTCCCCACTGGCGGTTGGCAAAATTGCCCTCTACCGCCGTTTTATTGATGATCTTTTTATTATCTGGACGGGTTCCGAACTAGAAGCACTGGATTTTGTTCAGTCCCTGAATATGAATTCTTGGGGACTAAAATTCACAGCCAACTTATCTAGTACAGCAATCCAATTTCTAGATTTATTGGTACAAGTTGACCCACATGGTCACTTTTCAACATCCACGCATTTCAAAAGGGTAGACGTAAATAGCTATCTAAATTTTAGCAGTGGTCACCTCCCTGATTGGATTTTAAATATCCCTTATGGGCAGTATTGGAGGATCAGGAAGAACTGCACTAAAGACAGTGATTTCTTCAAAGAAGCCGATATCCTGAAACATCGTTTTAAGAGTAAAGGGTACCCTAAAAAATTGGTTTCTGATGCATTCACAAGAGCCAGAGCCTTCACACAAAAAGAATGCATTGAGCAGATTAAAAATAAGAATAATAGGTCTGTTAAACCCTGTGATTTCACTAAATGGAGTTTTATAACTACCTTTAATCAATCACATGGGGTCGTACGAAACCTTTTGAAAAAATATTGGTTCATCTTGAAAGGGGATCAACACATATTCCTGCGCAACCTAGAACCATCTTCAGAAAAAATCGCACCCTTTGTAACATCGTTGCTTCCAGCAACGTAACTCGTGAGTGTGCATCCACATCTACTTGCCGGACACAACATAATCCGGGTGGCTTTGCTTGCAGGGCAGCTAAGTGTTTATGTTGTGGTTCCATCAGTAATGGAGCGAAAGAATTTCGGTCATACACTACGGGCATCAGTTTTAATATTAACTGTCATGTAAACTGCCGCTCTAGTTATGTAGTTTATCTGATCGAATGTGGTTGTGGGCTGCAATATGTCGGGCGGACGATACAGGCTATGCATGCAAGGATGAATAAACACCGTCAGAACATCCGGAATGGGTATTTAATGCATAGTCTGTCAAAACACTTCCTCGCAGTACATAATAGGAACCTAAGTTCACTAAAGCTTACCATCATAGATCAGATACCAAAGGATATGCCTGATCGCTTTACCAATTTAGTAAGAAGAGAAAGTTATTGGATTTTTAAACTCGGCACACTGGCACCTGAGGGGTTAAATCTCATCATTGAAAAGGTCACATAATGGCTGCATTTTTGCCCTGTTTTTTTTTTTTTTTTTTTTTTTATTATTTCGCATTTTATTGGTTTTATTTTAGTTGATTTTATATTATTATGCTGTATCCGTTTTTTCAATCTTTTTTGATATACTGTATATGTTTTTAAACTGCGTTGCGACTTGTATCTTAATTAATCATGTGATCCCACCTAATCATGTGTTCTGAACAATTGCTCCTTAAATCTCATTGGTTGGTGCTTCTTTATATACTCACTCTGGCCCACTCTCTGTATACTGCCACCTGATGAAGACGGAGCTGTTCCGTCGAAACGCGTTGTGGATTTCAATAAACAAAGAAACTTTTAATCCTTTCATCTGTGTCCTGTGCGCTTCCATGTGACCGGAGTATTTTGCAACTTACAGGCCGGTCTGATGGGCACTTCCAGAGTTTCCCTCGCAGATGGAAATCGTTGCCCACCACTAGTGCCTGTGTGTTGTAGTTCTACCCTGCTGAGCATTCGGAATAGTCCTCACAACTGCTGTTCTCGTTTCGTTCGCTCTTTACAGCTCTCTCTCTCGTTAGTTCCAGATGTTGCTAGTTTCTCATCCCCCAGTATGTTTTGGCTAGGACGCACCCGTATGACGGGAAGGCTTGGAGGTCTTCCGGGACCCTAGAGACGCCCCTCTCCCAATGTTGCCCCCTATGTCTTCTTAGGAAATTTAAGGTAGACAGCCAACCTATAATTAACTGTCCTGCGGAGTTTGAAGTAAGGCCTGAAGTCAGTTACTCCCGCGGTGTTCCGGCCACCGGCTACGCGCCTCAGTAGGATGTTGCCTCGGTCTCACGGCACGACTCCTACTGGTACTCCTTTTTGCTAGATCTCGTTTACACTGTTCCACAATATCCTTCCTTTCTTGTCTCTTTCTTAGGATACCGCCGCAAGGAGGTGCAGGCGCGGTTCCGTAACGTTCTGTTCTGTTCGCTAGGCACCTGCCAGGTTCCCACGCCTGACAGGGACCCCCCTGTGTCTTCTCCCTGCAACACCCCCTGCCACGGGATGTTGCCTGAATCCAATCCAGTCAGCTTCTGACTAACTTTCTATCCAACCCTTAGTTTTACCAGTGTGAGGAGGGGCCCAATAAATAAAGCCTTTTGTTCCCCCTAGTGGCCGGAGTGTGAAGTGTAATGTGTGCTGGTGATACCTGGTCAGAAGAATTCCTTCAGTGCCATCAGACGTACCATCACTCCCCTTAGTGGCAGAGTGTCATACTGCAACGACCAGATCTCTGGGGCGCTGCATATCAGGACAATGATCCAAAACACACCAGCAAGTCCACCTCTGAATGGCTTAAGAAAAACAAAATTAAGACTTTGGAGTGGCCTAGTCAAAGTCCTGACCTTAATCCGATTGAGATGCTGTGGCATGAGAGTAAAAAGGCGGTTCATGCTCGGAAACCCTCCAATATGGCAAAATTACAACAATTCGGCAAAGATGAATGGCCAAAATTCCTCCACAGCGTTATAAAAGACTCATTGCCAGTTATTGTAAACGCTGGATTGCAGCTGTTGTTGCTAAGGGCGGCCCAACCAGTTATTAGATTTAGGGGGCAAGCACTTTCTCACACAGGGCCCTGTAGGTTTGGATTTCTTTTCTTTTTGCATCTTGTGATTCCTTGTATTATCTTTGTCTAATATTTACATTTGTTTGGTGATCTGAAACATAAGTGTGACAAACAAGCAAAAGGATAGGAATTCAGGAAGGGGCAAATACTTTTTCACACAACAGTATATAACTATCTATTGTAAAGGGGTTCCTTTACGATATCCTATAGATAGGTGACAATTTGTTGATCGGTGGGGGTTCTACCTCTGGGACCCACCCCAAAGGGGAGAGCTCTGTGATCATTTCGTCAGAAGGCAATTGTATTTTGTTTGTTATAACTAATAATTTTACAAGCACAGAAATTACATTTTCCCTATTTATTTGTAGTTTCGAAAACATTTTCACATATCACACACAGTAACTAAAAATATACCGTATATATAAAGCAGTTTTTCATCTTGTCTCTCAAAATAATTGACTACAAAGAAGTAAAAAAAGAGGTCAAATATACCCCAAAATGATGCAAAAAAAATAAGTTCTAGATTTTATAATTATTTTTATTTATTTATTTTTTTAAATAGTAAAACAAGAATATACTGTATATGTATAACCTAAAACACAATGGTGAAAAGTAGTTTTTTTTATTGATTTTTTTTTAAATTCCATCCCACAAAGTTTTTTTTTGTTTGTTTTTCGATGCATAATAAAGTAAGTTTAATGGGGCTATTAAACAAATGCAGATGGACCTGCCACTAACAAGCCCTCTCAGTGTTATGTCAGTGGAAAATTGATGTTTTTCTTTGAAAATAATGTTTTGAGGTAGAGATTAGTTGCTGGTTTTGGAGAAAACAATGAACAAAGAGAAAATAAAAAATAAAAAAATAAAAGGGAAAAAAAAATTGTAACCGGGCCTCAGCAGTCTGGAACATCTTATCTAATTACTTGTAAATCTTGTGAATGTAACACAGCTGAGAACGACCTAATTATAGCGACTCAACACTGCCCCCTGCTAGAAGAATGTAAAATGACCTGTCTTTACTTTCTTACTGTATTTACCCCTCGATAAAAATAAGAAGACCTCGTAATCACATCCGATGTCAATAAACAAAACAATTCAAGATCTAAATCTTTATCGATGTAAATTGTGTAATCCTTTGATACCAAAATGACGTATCAACGATGAATGGGGAAAAAAAAAATCATCAACGAATTGAGAACTGGATTCTTAGGCTGGTTTCACACTTGCGTTTCAAAACGCATGCGTTTAAAAAAAAAAACGCATGGTGAAAAAACGCATGTAAACGCGTGCAAATGCTGCGTTTTTTTACGCATGCGTTTTTGCATGTGGTGAAAAAAACGCGGCGTTTTGACGCGTTTACATGCGTTTTTTCATGCGTTTGCGTTTTTTAAATGCATGCAGATAAATTTGTGACAGCTGCCAATCATCAAAATAAAGTAAAAAACCCACTATAAACAGAAAGAGCTAGGATTAGGGTTAGGGGTAGGGTTAGGGGTAGGGATCCTAACCCTAACCCTAAAGGGATCCTACCCCTAACCCTACCCCTAACCCTAACCCTACCCCTAACCCTACCCCTAACCCTACCCCTAACCCTACCCCTAACCCTACCCCTAACCCTACCCTTAAAGGGATTAGGGTTAGGGGTAGGGTTAGGGGTAGGGGAAGGGTTAGGGTTAGGGGTAGGGTTAGGGGTAGGGTTAGGGGTAGGGTTAGGGGTAGGGTTAGGGTTAGGGTTAGGGGTAGGGTTAGGGGTAGGGTTAGGGGTAGGGTTAGGGGTAGGGTTAGGGTTAGGGGTAGGATCCCTTTATCAATTTTATGGTGTGGGGTGGTTTATCAGTGTGTTTTTATGTTTTTTTTAATAAAAACGCATGCGTTTTTAACGCATGCAAACGCATGCACAAAAAAACGCATGCGTTTCCATTGACTCCAATGTGTTTTTTGACCCCAAAAAAATGCATGAAAACGCATGCTTTTTTTGTGTCCAAAAAACGCCTCTCAAAAATACTACAAGTTGCATTTTTGAAAATGAACGCATGCAGTAAAAAAACGCATGCGATTAAAAACGCGACCAAACGCGTACACAAAAAAACGCATGCGTTTTCAATTTTAAATATAGGGAAAAAAACGCATGCTTTTTTTGTGCAAAAAACGCTGCAGACAAAAACGCAAGTGTGAAACCACCCTAAATCACACAAAAATCAAAGATCTCATGACGGGATCTCATTATCGCAGAGCTGGATCAGTGGCTCCTGCACAGTCTGAGCTGTTACTCGGATGCATTGATTTATTATGCTAAACCGGAAGAAATGAGTGGGAACACATGTCGGTATAAGTGCAATGCATAGGTGACCATTAACAGACAGAACCCAAGATAAAACCAATGAGGAAATACCCTGTAGTAAGTAAATAAATAGTAATAGTACATGTAAATAACATAGGGGACTTAATTAACACTGTTTTGATCAAAAGAGCATAAAAGCCATCCAACCGCGACAAGGTGACCAAATCGGGACAGTACCTAACTCTTGTAGTTCACCTCACTATGTGTCAGCAGACACCGAATAGATAAGGGCAGAGCAGGACCGCACATTGCACTTATACCAACATGTGTTCCAGCTCATTTCTTTCGTTTTGCTGTAGGTTTTTGCACTTAGTACATATAGAGGCGCGGTTCCGACTTTTTTGGGCTGGGCATCTTGTCCATATCGCTTTTAATGGGCAGGTGCAAGACAGTGAGATGTGGGTCCTGCTATGTACCCGTCTACAGAGTTACAGACCGTGTCCGACTGCGGAGCCAAAGACCCACCAATAACCAACTCCAGGGTCCCACTTTTCAGCTACATACATATATAGCAACATCCTCAATCACAAATTTATATAACAATGATCTGGGTAGATTGATAAATGAATAAAATGCCGCCTTCGTCTGTACATAGTGAGTCGTGCATATTGTGCACAATTGCCCCCACTAGAGGGAGCTGACTGTATACTGATTTATTATTTAGATCAGGGTTCATGGGCCGCACATAGGAAAAAATTGAATTTGGGATGTCACATTCTTTGCAGGACAAGTCGCCATTTTTTTCTATAGACGTTTTTGATAATTTTTTTTAAACATTTTTGGAGTATTTAGCTTATTTTTTTAAATAGCATTCATCTCAAGGGTTATTGTACAGTTTTAGAACTTGAGTCGTTAAGGGTGTGGCGACAACAAACATGCACTTTTTTTGTTTACTTTAGTTGATATATAGAACAGCATTTTTCGTGGCAAAATATTTTTTCATCCTTTATTTAGATTTTTATTTTTTACAATTTTGTTTCCCCCAATTAGCCGCATACAGTAATAATGTCTTACAATTAGCACCATATAGCAATGCTGGCAAACATCTTGATCCCCAATATTGTTGTAAGGTCCCCATCCAGGTCCCCTTCTTGTATTAATTTCACCATCCTGGTCTTCTTACAGTAATGTCCCATCCTGGTCCTCATCTTGAAGTAATGTCCCATCCTGGTCCTCACTTTATAGTAATGCCCCACCCTGGTCCCCTTCTTGTACTAATTTCACCATCCTGGTCTTCTTACAGTAATGTCCCATCCTGGTCCTCGTCTTATAGTAATGTCCTATCCTGGTTCCCTTCTTGTAGTAATTTCCCCATCCTGGTTGTCTTCTTATAGTAATGTCCCATCCTGGTCCTCATCTTGTAGTAATGCCCCATCCTGGTCCTCGTCTTATAGTAATGTCCTATCCTCGTTCCCTTCTTGTAGTAATTTCCCCATCCTGGTCCTCATCTTGTAGTAATTTCCCCATCCTGGTCATCTTCTTATAGTAATGCCCCATCCTGGTCCTCATCTTGTAGTAATGCCCCCATCCTTGCCTCCTTCTTATAATAATGCCCCATTCTAGTCCCTATATTGTAGTAATGTCCCTTATTGTGTTGTTCTTCACATACAGTACACATAAAAGAAAAAAAAGATTCTTCTCACCTGTCCTCTGTTCCCTCGGCATCCTTTCTGCACATGCTCCCCGCAGGCACTGTAGAGCCCTTGACGATGGTCCTGCCTCCGTCAGCGCTTTATCTCAGTTGTCCTTGGACGCACGTTCAGTTGAAATGTATTGCAGCGCAGAGACTCTGCACAGCAATACCAGTGCCAGCTGCCTGCCAGTCAGAGGCCAGCGCCGGCGCATGGCAGTGACGTCATAAGCCGCCGCGCCTCTGGAGCAATTTTATTCCCTGTGCAGTAAGCTTCCCCTAGTGGCAGCTGTTGGTAAATACACTTTTATCGTAAAAGCACACAGCTGTGTAAGGTGAAGCAGAGGCAGCCAGGCAGGGCATAATGATCATGGTTGCAGAGGTTACGACCACGACTGGTTCCATAGAGTCAGGGGGCAAGAAGACGACAGCACCATTTTCAGCTGAATGTGTTTTCTCGGATGCGCATTAAGCTGAAATGTATTGTGCGGAGCAGAGACCCGCCGGCTCCCTGCACTGCAAGAGTTATATATATTCTGTCAGCCAATCAGGAGCCAACAGCTGACATTGACCTGCTGTCGCCCCCCTGTACTGGCTATGGAGCAGGTAGAGGACGCTGATCACCATGGGAACATAGATGGGAAAAAGGAATCGTAAGAGGAAGCGCAGCAGGGGACATTATTAAAGAAAGCAGCCAAAATTGGGGACATTATTATAGGATAAGAGCCCAAGACAGGAGACGTTATTTCTGGATGGAAGCCCAGGACTAGAAACATTACTACAGGATGGGAGCCCAGGACAGGAGACATTACTACAGGATGGGAGCCCAGGAAAGGAGACATTACTACAGGATGGGAGCCCAGGACAGGAGACATTACTACAGGATGGGAGCCCAGGACAGGAGATATTACTGCAGGATGGGAGCCCAGGACAGGAGATATTACTACAGGATGGGGGCACAGGACAGGAGATATTACTACAGGATGGGGGCACAGGACAGGAGACATTACTGCAGGATGGGGGCACAGGACAGGAGACATTACTGCAGGATGGGGGCACAGGACAGAAGATATTACTACAGGATGGGGGCCCAGGACAGGAGATATTACTACAGGATGGGAGCCAAGGACAGGAGACATTACTATAGGACGGGAGACCAGGACAGGAGACATTACTACAGGATGCGAGCCAAGGACAGGAGATATTACTACAGAATGGGAGCACAGGACAGGAGATATTACTACAGGATGGGGGCCCAGGACAAAAGATATTACTACAGGATGGGAGCCCAGGACAGGAGACATTACTACAGGATGGGAGCCCAGGACAGGAGACATTACTACAGGATGGGGGCCCAGGACAGGAGATATTACTACAGGATGGGAGCCCAGGACAGGCGATATTACTACAGAATGGGGGCCCAGGACAGGAGATATTACTACAGAATGGGGGCCCAGGACAGGAGACATTACTACAGGATGGGAGCCCAGGACAGGAGACATTACTACAGGATGGGAGCCCAGGACAGGAGACATTACTACAGGATGGGAGCCCAGGACAGGAGATATTACTACAGAATGGGGGCCCAGGACAGGAGATATTACTACAGAATGGGGGCCCAGGACAGGAGACATTACTACAGGATGGGAGCCCAGGACAGGAGACATTACTACAGGATGGGGCACAGGACAGGAGACATTACTACAGGATGGGAGCACAGGACAGGAGACATTACAACAGGATGGGGGCCCAGGACAGGAGACATTACTACAGGATGGGGCACAGGACAGGAGACATTACTACAGGATGGGAGCACAGGACAGGAGATATTACTACAGAATGGGGGCCCAGGACAGGAGACATTACTACAGGATGGGAGCCCAGGACAGGAGACATTACTACAGGATGGGAGTCCAGGACAGGTGATATTACTACAGGATGGGAGCCCAGGACAGGAGACATTACTACAGGATGGGAGCCCAGGACAGGAGATATTACTACAGAATGGGGGCCCAGGACAGGAGATATTACTACAGGATGGAAGCCCAGAACAGGAGACATTACTACAGGATGGAAGCCCAGGACTTGAGATATTACTACAGGATGGAAGCACAGGACAGGAGACATTACTACAGGATGGAAGCCCAGGACAGGAGATATTACTATAGGATGGGAGCCCAGGACAGGAGGCATTACTACAGGATGGAAGCCCAGGACAGGAGACATTACTACAGTATGGGGGCCCAGGACAGGAGATATTACTATAGGATGGGAGCCCAGGACAGGAGGCATTACTACAGGATGGGAGCCCAGGACAGGAGATATTACTACAGGATGGAAGCCCAGGACAGGAGACATTACTACAGTATGGGGGCCCAGGACAGGAGATATTACTATAGGATGGGAGCCCAGGACAGGAGACATTACTACAGGATGGGAGCCCAGGACAGGAGATATTACTACAGGATGGGAGCCCAGGACAGGAGATATTACTATAGGATGGGAGCCCAGGACAGGAGACATTACTACAGGATGGGAGCCCAGGACAGGAGACATTACTACAGTATGGGGGCCCAGGACAGGAGATATTACTATAGGATGGGAGCCCAGGACAGGAGACATTACTACAGGATGGGAGCCCAGGACAGGAGACATTACTACAGTATGTGGGCCCAGGACAGGAGATATTACTATAGGATGGGAGCCCAGGACAGGAGACATTACTACAGGATGGGAGCCCAGGACAGGAGATATTACTATAGGATGGAAGCCCAGGACAGGAGACATTACTACAGGATGGGAGCCCAGGACAGGAGATATTACTACAGGATGGGAGCCCAGGACAGGAGATATTACTACAGGATGGGAGCCCAGGACAGGAGATATTACTACAGGATGGGAGCCCAGGACAGGAGATATTACTACAGGATGGGGACACAGGACAGGAGATATTACTACAAGATGGGGCCCAGGACAGGAGATATTACTACAGGATGGGGGCCCAGGACAGGAGATATTACTACAGGATGGGAGCCCAGGACAGGAGATATTACTACAGGATGGGGGCCCAGGACAGGAGATATTACTACAGGATGGGAGCCCAGGGCAGGAGATATTACTACAGGATGGGGGCACAGGACAGGAGATATTACTACAGGATGGGGGCCCAGGACAGGAGACATTACTACAGGATGGGGGCCCAGGACAGGAGACATTACTACAGGATGGGGGCCCAGGACAGGAGATATTACTACAAGATGGGGGCCCAGGACAGGAGATATTACGACAGGATGGGAGCCCAGGACAGGAGATATTACTACAGGATGGGGGCCCAGGACAGGAGATATTACTACAGGATGGGGGCCCAGGACAGGAGACATTATAACAGGATGGGGGCCCAGGACAGGAGACATTACTACAGGATGGGGGCCCAGGACAGGAGACATTACTACAGGATGGGGGCCCAGGACAGGAGATATTACTACAGGATGGGGGCCCAGGACAGGAGACATTACTACAGGATGGGGGCCCAGGACAGGAGATATTACTACAGGATGGGGGCCCAGGACAGGAGATATTACTACAGGATGGGGCACAGGACAGGAGATATTACTACAGGATGGGAGCCCAGGACAGGAGATATTACTATAGGATGGGAGCCCAGGACAGGAGGCATTACTACAGGATGGAAGCCCAGGACAGGAGACATTACTACAGTATGGGGGCCCAGGACAGGAGATATTACTATAGGATGGGAGCCCAGGACAGGAGACATTACTACAGGATGGGAGCCCAGGACAGGAGATATTACTACAGTATGGGGGCCCAGGACAGGAGATATTACTATAGGATGGGAGCCCAGGACAGGAAATATTACTACAGGATGGGAGCCCAGGACAGGAGATATTACTATAGGATGGGAGCCCAGGACAGGAGACATTACTACAGGATGGGAGCCCAGGACAGGAGACATTACTACAGTATGGGGGCCCAGGACAGGAGATATTACTATAGGATGGGAGCCCAGGACAGGAGACATTACTACAGGATGGGAGCCCAGGACAGGAGACATTACTACAGTATGGGGGCCCAGGACAGGAGATATTACTATAGGATGGGAGCCCAGGACAGGAGACATTACTACAGGATGGGAGCCCAGGACAGGAGATATTACTATAGGATGGAAGCCCAGGACAGGAGATATTACTACAGGATGGGAGCCCAGGACAGGAGATATTACTACAGGATGGGAGCCCAGGACAGGAGATATTACTATAGGATGGGGACACAGGACAGGAGATATTACTACAAGATGGGGCCCAGGACAGGAGATATTACTACAGGATGGGGGCCCAGGACAGGAGATATTACTACAGGATGGGGCACAGGACAGGAGATATTACTACAGGATGGGGCACAGGACAGGAGATATTACTACAGGATGGGAGCCCAGGACAGGAGATATTACTACAGGATGGGGGCCCAGGACAGGAGATATTACTACAGGATGGGAGCCCAGGGCAGGAGATATTACTACAGGATGGGGGCCCAGGACAGGAGACATTACTACAGGATGGGGGCCCAGGACAGGAGACATTACTACAGGATGGGGGCCCAGGACAGGAGATATTACTACAAGATGGGGGCCCAGGACAGGAGATATTACTACAGGATGGGAGCCCAGGACAGGAGATATTACTACAGGATGGGAGCCCAGGACAGGAGATATTACTACAGGATGGGGGCCCAGGACAGGAGATATTACTACAGGATGGGGGCCCAGGACAGGAGACATTACTACAGGATGGGGGCCCAGGACAGGAGATATTACTACAGGATGGGGGCCCAGGACAGGAGATATTACTACAGGATGGGGGCCCAGGACAGGAGATATTACTACAGGATGGGGCACAGGACAGGAGATATTACTACAGGATGGGAGCCCAGGACAGGAGATATTACTACAGAATGGGGGCCCAGGACAGGAGATATTACTACAGGATGGGGCACAGGACAGGAGATATTACTACAGGATGGGAGCCCAGGACAGGAGATATTACTATAGGATGGAAGCCCAGGACAGGAGACATTACTACAGGATGGGAGCCCAGGACAGGAGATATTACTACAGGATGGGAGCCCAGGACAGGAGATATTACTACAGGATGGGAGCCCAGGACAGGAGATATTACTACAGGATGGGAGCCCAGGACAGGAGACATTACTACAGGATGGGAGCCCAGGACAGGAGATATTACTACAGGATGGGGACACAGGACAGGAGATATTACTACAAGATGGGGCCCAGGACAGGAGATATTACTACAGGATGGGGCACAGGACAGGAGATATTACTACAGGATGGGGCACAGGACAGGAGATATTACTACAGGATGGGAGCCCAGGACAGGAGATATTACTACAGGATGGGGGCCCAGGACAGGAGATATTACTACAGGATGGGAGCCCAGGGCAGGAGATATTACTACAGGATGGGGGCACAGGACAGGAGATATTACTACAGGATGGGGGCCCAGGACAGGAGACATTACTACAGGATGGGGGCCCAGGACAGGAGACATTACTACAGGATGGGGGCCCAGGACAGGAGATATTACTACAGGATGGGGGCCCAGGACAGGAGATATTACTACAGGATGGGAGCCCAGGACAGGAGATATTACTACAGGATGGGAGCCCAGGACAGGAGATATTACTACAGGATGGGGGCCCAGGACAGGAGATATTACTACAGGATGGGGGCCCAGGACAGGAGACATTACTACAGGATGGGGGCCCAGGACAGGAGATATTACTACAGGATGGGGGCCCAGGACAGGAGATATTACTACAGGATGGGGCACAGGACAGGAGATATTACTACAGGATGGGAGCCCAGGACAGGAGATATTACTACAGGATGGGAGCCCAGGACAGGAGACATTACTACAGGATGGGGGCCCAGGACAGGAGATATTACTACAGGATGGGAGCCCAGGACAGGAGACATTACTACAGAATGGGGGCCCAGGACAGGAGATATTACTACAGGATGGGGCACAGGACAGGAGATATTACTACAGGATGGGAGCCCAGGACAGGAGATATTACTACAGGATGGGAGCCCAGGACAGGAGATATTACTACAGGATGGGAGCCCAGGACAGGAGATATTACTACAGAATGGGGGCCCAGGACAGGAGATATTACTATAGGATGGGGACACAGGACAGGAGATGGGGAATTTATTACAGGATGGGGACATTATTTCATAATGGAGACCAGGACAGCAGAAATTATTACAGTATGGGGACATTATTACATAAGGGGACTTTATTATAGGATAGGGGACAATTTTACAGTAAGGAACTCAGTACGGGGGGACATTATTACAGGAAGGGTCCTAGAATGAGGGATTTTTTTTGCAGGAAGGGACCTGGATGGTAGACATTATTACAGAATGGGGCAAGGACAGACAGCAGTATTACAGGATGAAGGACATTACTACAGGATGGGAGACATTATTAAAGGATAGGGGCCAAGATCGAAAACATTCTTTCAGGGGCCCATGCATCTGTCCAACATGCTGATGAGGGCTCAAGTCCAAATTTTGCCCTGGGGCTTGAAGAACTCTGGTTACTTTCCTGAGCAGAGGACTCATGAATTGTAAGTGCATGTAGTTCACTGTGTGACCACCAGAGGTCAGAAGAGGACTGCAGTTGAGTTGCTGAACCGCCACCAGTCACATGGCCCTTGCAGGTTGATGGCTTTTTCATGCTGCTGCTTATATTTGTTCTTCATCTTATATTTTACATATTTAAAGAATGTGTTTTGAAAATCGCATCCCCACAGCAGTGTAGGATTGCATTGCTCTAGAAGGTGGAGCGGCTCTTTTAGGGTCGTCCGCCTCTGGGGAGGAATTGTATTTCTTAAATACGTGTATTTGGGGCTTACAATCATTTTTGTAATTGGGTTTCATTAAACATTTTGCACCGTGTAGCCTCAGCGTTGCATTGCCTATTGCTGGCTGCAGAATGAGCTAACTGAGAATATGTCAGTGAGCTCCTTCTGACATCTAGCAGGAGAGTTTGTCATTGTAACTGATTTATCTGCCTTTTTTCTGAGCTTTTGACTAATTTATGACCACAGACCAAATCAAAATGACGTGCAGGAAAACAAAGAGCCTGGAAAAGGCAAATGGTGACAAATATACGTGCATTTAAAGGGGTCATCTCAACTAGCTGCCTTTGCAATTTACTTTTTGTTAAAAATTACTTCTGTTCTCAAGATTGGAGGGATTTTTAATTTTATTATAAAAGGCTCATTGCCTAGGTTACCGGCCACCTCTGCAGTCTATCAATGGTAGCCTGTTTACTAGGTAAGGAGTGCAGCACTTACAAGCTGTTTGCTTTATAGTTTACATACAGTGTGACCCATTGGTTAGGTCTGATCATGGATGGGAAATGGGGAAGGAGACCCAATAATGTTTGTACTTATATCAAAACGCCATTAAGGGTTATCGCCTCCAAAATCAAGTTGTCTCCTATCCAACGCGGATTGCTGGGGGTCCCACCTCTGGGACACTCAGGGATCACGATATCGAGGGGACGAAGAGAGGCAAGTACTTTTTTTTAAAATCAAAGAGTACATTGCGGGGACCCATTATAATATATGGAAGGCTATGTGGGGTCCATTATACTATTAGGAGGGCTATGCAGGGAACAATATACTGTTAGGAGGGCTATGTGGGGGACATTATACTGTTTAGAGGGCTATGTGCAGGGACATTATACTATTAGGAGGTCTATATGGGGAACAATATACTGTTAGGAGGGCTATGTGGGGGACATTATACTGTTTAGAGGGCTATGTGCAGGGACATTATACTATTAGGAGGGCTATATGGGGAACAATATAGTTAGGAGGGCTATGTGGAGGGACATTATACTGTTTAGAGGGCTATTTGCAGGGACATTATACTATTAGGAGGGCTATATGGGGAACAATATACTGTTAGGACCGCTATGTGGGGGGACATTATACTGTTTAGAGGGCTATTTGCAGGGACATTATACTATTAGGAGGGCTATATGGGGAACAATATACTGTTAGGACCGCTATGTGGGGGGACATTATACTGTTTAGAGGGCTATGTTCAGGGACATTATACTATTAGGAGGGCTATATGGGGAACAATATACTGTTAGGAGGGCTATGTGGAGGGACATTATACTGTTTAGAGGGCTATGTGCAGGGACATTATACTATTAGGAGGGCTATATGGGGAACAATATACTGTTAGGACCGCTATGTGGGGGGACATTATACTGTTTAGAGGGCTATGTGCAGGGACATTATACTATTAGGAGGGCTATATGGGGAACAATATACTGTTAGGAGGGCTATGTGGAGGGACATTATACTGTTTAGAGGGCTATGTATAGACCATAATACTGTTTGGTGTGCTATATGGGGTCATTATACTGTTTGTAGGGCTATGTGGGGTGTTGTGAATTCTGTGGCAGAGCTCCCTCCTGTGGTCACAAGTGGTACTTCGGCTGATTCTCTCTGGGAGCTTCCGTTTGTGGAGGAAACTGGTACTGCTGCTTCTGAGTTTCCTCCCTCAGGTGATCTGGTGAGGTCGTTAGGTGCTTCTCTACTTAACCCCACCTAATGCTTTGATTCATGCTTCCTGTCAATGTTCCAGTGTTGGACTTGTGTTTCTCTGGATCATTCCTGTGGCCTGCTGCTCTGCATAGCTAAGTGCTTCTTTGCTATTTGTTGCTATTTTTTCTGTCCAGCTTGTCTATTTGTTTTGCTGGAAGCTCTGGGACGCAAAGGGTGTACCTCCGTGCCGTTAGTTCGGTACGGAGGGTCTTTTTGCCCCTTTGCGTGGTTTTCTTTAGGGTTTTGTGTAGACCGCAAAGTTATCTTTCCTATCCTCGTCCTGTCTAGAATATCGGGCCTCACTTTGCTGAATCTATTTCATCCCTACGTTTGTCTTTTCATCTTACTCACAGTCATTATATGTGGGGGGGGCTGCCTTTTCCTTTGGGGTATTTCTCTGAGGCAAGGTAGGCTTATTTTTTCTATCTTCAGGCTAGTTAGTTTCTCAGGCTGTGCAGAGTTCCATAGGGAGCGTTAGGCGCAATCCACGGCTGCCTCTAGTTGTGTTTGGAGAGGATCAGGGATTGCGGTCTGCAGAGTTCCCACGTCTCAGAGCTCGTTCTATTATTTTGGGTTATTGTCAGATCACTGTTTATGCTCTGACCTCCATGTCCATTGTGATACTGAATTGCCTTTCAGAACAGTGGGGGCATCATACTGTGTCGAGGGTTGTGTTGGGGCCATAATACTGTGTGTAAGGTTGTGTATGGACCATCATACTGTGTGGAGAGGTGTGATGGCCATTATACTGTATGGAGAACCATTATACTGTGTGGGGGACATCATATTATGTGGGGGGGGGGCTGTGGTGGGATCACAGTTGGGGCATTATACTGTGTTGAGGTCACCATACTTTACCAGGGAGGATATATTACAGTAGGGTCATCATACTGCGTGTGGAGGCTACTATGGAGGAATTCACTGTGTGAGTATTACACTGTGTTCGGGGGTCACTTTTGATTGCATCGTATTTTATCGGGGCAATGAAAGAGGAATCTAGGAGCTTCAATAGGAGGAAATTACTTTGGAAGGTCTGCAAAGTTGTGAAATATGCTCTTCTGTGACCCCGCCAACTTTAAAAAAAAAATTGGGGGGGGGTTCAATTAGGACTTCTGCTATGGGGCACCATGTTTTTTATGTACAGCCCTGAACTATTATATTCCTTTTTTGGGGAATAAGCCTTTCATTTTTGGATTGACCCCCTCTGATATCCAGGAACTGGTCCACATTATCCCTACGTGAGGTCGACTTTGTTCTATCACCAGGTATGAAACATCTTGGGAGGCAATTGAGTAATGGCTTCCTGCCTCCAGTATGTTTATAAGTCCACATTAATTGTGAGGTGAACCACATAGGACCATCTGATGAGATATGAACAGCACACACCCTGAGGAACAAAGGTCCTTGCAAACATTTTTTGACCATTTTGACAGCACTGTGGCTGAAAGACCCTCCTGTACCTTCTCCAGGTCTATAGGTCGTTTGGTAAATCATCATAATTAGCCTTAAAATTGACAACATTCTACATTTCTTCGTAGACAGGACGTTGAGGAGCTCTCACTGCTTTCCTGGTAGACTTTCTGTCTTTACCAGTAATTCATCGGAGCGTTGCTCCTTACTTGCACGGTTAAATTGGTGTTGACAAGTCGAGAATAAGAACAGATCATTATAAACGGCTTTAGGTCATTAAGAATTTATGGACGCAGAGACCAAAACGACTCCACCTCCATAAGTACCTTTGTAGATCCCATAATCTCTTGTAATTTAGATGACTTCACCATTGTGAGGAGGAGGAGGACACACCCTAGGAAGTTTTAGGGTGAAAAGAGTTTGGAAAGCACCAGAAATTTTGAGTAGATCTTACTAAAAAACAGTAACTTCTACTCGCCACCTTCTGGCTTGTTGTAGGCCCGATCAAAAAACCAACCTAGGTCAGATCTGGCTTGGGTATGTATCTAAAAGTCCACTTATGTTCCGCCATGTTATAGTCTTGTTTTTAGTAGACATCTGACAAAGGTTTGTACACGGTTCCCATAATGGTGTTGGACTGTCGAGGGACGTGGAAATCTTCACACAATTGACTGCATAAGCTCTCCAAAATTGAGAGTGGGCTTTGTACTACTATGGTACGGTATCGCTCCTGCCCCCTAAAGACAACAATCGAGTTATGTAAATGATGTCATGTGTTTGTATACTTACATTGTGCCATGTGAAGTGTAAACTATGTCCTGCGGTTTTTAATGTGTATTGTGATATGGTAAGGTATAAAGTACAGAGTAAGGCATTGGTTAGGTTTTAGGTCATAAGGTAGTGACTATAGGGTAAGACAGACTTTGGTAAGCATTATAGGCATAATATGTTTAATGTATGTAAATGTAATGCATAACATTTGTGAAGGAGATCTGTCAGTTACAGAAATAGGGACAAAGTTCGGGACTAGCCCATAGTGGGATGGGAAAGCCCCAGCCAAAATGGACTGCTTTCTTCTAGGCAGTGAGATAAGGAAGATAGTTAAGAAGGTCACGTCCAAGTTGCACTGGGTTGATATTGATAGCTAGACTGTATAGTTCAGGGCAGTGGGAAGCCTTATTGGGATTCATTGCAGGCGTTCCTGCAAAGTCCGGAGCTTAAGGCGCAATACAGGTACTACAAAGAGTGCCTTATCCTCTGGCATACAGATGAAGATGGACGTGAAGGGAAGGTGACAGATCCCGGGTGGACTACAGAACTGGATGGGAAATCCATGGGGCTAACAGAGCCAGTAAATGTAGGGATAGTCCAGGAGGAGCGGATAGAAATGCTAAAAATGGAATAAGGAAAGAAGTGTTGTGCCTGTTACTGCATGTTACATACGGATGAACTTGAGTTGTCTAGTAAATTTCTGTGTTGAAACTAACTGGGTGTCCCCCGAGTTATGTGCAGCGGCTCTTAAAGATGGAGACCCAGAGACAGTGATGGCCACCGGCCTACAAGTGAATGTAAAACACTCCACACACACCAGCACATAGGGACAGGGATTTCCTTGTTAAGTGCCAGGGAGTCGTGGAGCAGCAGCTCATCCAGGGCTACCTCCTCACCTCGGTCATATCTCTGAGCACTGAACACCTTGCACTTCTGTGTCTTGCTCAGTGGTGGTCAGAGCTCAGCCTCCTCGCCTCAGTTGTGTCTCTGAGCACTGAACACTTTGTACTTCCGTGTCTTGCTCAGTGATGGCCGGGGCTCAGCCTCCTCGCCTCAGTTGTGTCTCTGAGCACTGAACACCTTGCACTTCTGTGTCTTGCTCAGTGGTGGTCGGGCTCAGCCTCCTCGCCTCAGTTGTGTCTCTGAGCACTGAACACTTTGTACTTCCGTGTCTTGCTCAGTGGTGGTCAGAGCTCAGCCTCCTCGCCTCAGTCGTGTCTCTGAGCACTGAACACCTTGTACTTCTGTGTCTTGCTCAGTGATGGCCGGGGCTCAGCCTCCTCGCCTCAGTCGTGTCTCTGAGCACTGAACACCTTGTACTTCTGTGTCTTGCTCAGTGTTGGCCGGGCTCAGCCTCCTTGCCTCAGTCGTGTGTGCACATTGTGTCAGTTGGACATGGTGGTTGCCTGTGGTCGTGGTAGTTGCCTGTGGTCGTGGTAGGCTGAGGCTCATTTACCGCCTCGACGCGTGTTGGGCTTCTTCTCGTTTCGCTGTGGCCACGGGTAGTTGTTGTGTCTGGCTGATCTGTGCTTCTGTTCTTGTCCATTATTATATTTGTACTACTTCGTGGTGGCCTATTTTAGGTTTACCATCTTTTTATGATGATTAAATTGTATCAGTTTATTAATACATAAATACATGGAAAAAAAAAACTTCACTTTTGGGCAAGTGGAAGATGACTCACGACTGCGCTCACACACAAAAACAGTTTTGAAAAGTTCTCTTTTATTTACATTTCAAGTCAAATCACATGCAAAACGGTTTTCTTCTTTCATATGAATATCGTAGTTAGCAAAAAACACGGTTTTAATAGCAATTAAATATACAAAAATATAGCTTACAAAAACAGTGAGTGGTTTTATTTATTTTTTTTACGTTTTAAAAAATATTCTGCTGCAGAATTTTCTCTTCTCTTTTAGTGTACAAACACGTCTATGAAACCGAGAACCTGAGGTCTCACAAACAGCGCGAGAAAAAATAATAAAAAGCAAAAAAAAAAAAAAAAAGACAATGGGACAACAAGGAAAAAAAAAAGACAATGGAACACCAAGAAAAAAAAAAAAAAGACAAAGAGAAAAGAAATAGTAAATAAAACATAAATATCCTTTTTGTGGTTTAACACTGTATTGACATTACTGTGTTGGGTCGAGGCTGATTGCTCAGGTCATGATGACTTTACATAGACTTTTTTTTTTTTTTTACAAATTTAAAGGGCCATGACACTCAGGCACGTTATTGCTTGCGGAATTTTCTTCTAGCAAGTCCAAACAAGGAAAAGTGGCCATTTCTTAGAAACCACCTCCCTGTTGGCAATATTAATGGTATTTATCATTGCCATAATGGTCATCAAAGCCACTCCCACCAGGCATAATAATGGAGCACAGATCTAATGATCTTTTCATTATCTAGAGGAGAATATATCAAAATATCTTCACTATATCAACTCTGAAAACACAAAATGTTGCCCCCGTGGTCATAAATAAGGGCAGAAATGCCTAGGAAATTATTGTTTTCTGTAATTGGAGTTCCCATGTACAGGACTTACAACCACTACCGATATGTGACATCACAATAATTGGAATTTGACCTTTAAAAAAATAAAAAATAATAAAAAAAAAAGGATTACAAATTTTGGCACAAGATTTTAGACAATTCCTTATCATCACAACACTTCATCTACATATCTAGTTAGATTCTAGCGAGTACGTTTGGCCAATACAAAAATACGTTTCCAACAACTGGGCCTTACTATCAAATACTAAAAAAAAAAAAAAAAAAGTTTGCGAAAATAACACTGGATCATCTATTTTGTCTATACATGGCAGCCATAACCTCTACACAACCTTGAAGGGCAATGTCGTCACCAAAACTTCCTACCGATTGGTATAGAAATCAAGATGGCCGCCTCCATTGTCTACTTCTCCGACAAGGCTTTAAAACATATTTTCACAGATAACCTAAATTATTAGTGTGAATTTTATATTTTTGGACAAATTAAAGACCAGTGAAAAAAGATCTACAGTGTCCAAAAAAAATCTATTTTTTCCACTTTAAATACCGGCAGCCATTGTAGCGGGTGGTAAAGATACAACTAACCGATATTTTAAATACAAAATATAATACAAAATACAAGCTCCCGATTATGTGATTAGTTTTAGGTGATACTTTGGGGGGAAAAAAAAAGAGGTTTAATAATAATAATTAGAAAAAAAAAAATTATCCCACAAGATGGCCGCCACTGCAATTAAAGGGATAACATTTTAGTCAAACAATTTTTTCAAAAATTTTACGACTCCATAAAACAAAACAAACACGTTAATACAATGGCACCACAAAGCCAATGAATCCAACCTGACCTGGAAGAACATAGAATAGATCAAGACCAAACCCATTACATGGACAATACAGTAAAGCATCGGAGCCCTTATAGACAAGTAGAAACTCTCGGCTTTAGTCACAAGTAGGAGTCTACAATATCTGTCCCATCAATTGTCACGCTCGTCATACAGGGAAGTCAAAAAATAACCAAAAATACTTGAAGAAAAAAATAATAATTTTTGGACTGCAGGTCTATCAGAAGTAGTGACATTATTGGAATCGTGGGGAAATATCAATGTAAGACCATAGTAAACAGCGCATCAACAGTGCAAAAAAAATATATGGCCAAACTATAAAAAAAAAATTAGAGGAAGTGCTCATAGATTACACAAGTTATCGAGAAAATGTAAAAAATGTCAATTCTTCATTTTGAAAGATACACACGTGACTGTAGTCCAATCTGGTACGATCACAACAAACCCAGGGGAAAAAAAATCAACTCGTTATTCGTATAATTCAATACTTAAAAAGGAAAACTCTACCTTTAGCTACCGTATATGCTGCGAGAAAAAATACCTCGAGTGGGACGTCATAAGCCGGGCAGCTATAGAAAATTCCAATTCTAATTCTCAAAAACATTATTGGTGCGGATGGGGAATGGGACAACTGTAGAAATTGAGACAATGAGGTTTATAACGAGAGGTGGTGAGTTCTCCTTCAATGGAAGTCTTCAAACAAACAGGTTGGACACGAGGACCCCGGAGGTCCCTTCTAACTCTAACATTCTATGATTCTATGGTAAAGCAAGATGGAGAATGTGCGCAGGAAATCAACAGCGGTTTGAAAGCCATAATACGATTGCTGGATATTGGTCATAGTGAAGTGGCTTAGATACACCGATGTAAAACACCATATACCGGAAAGAGCCGACATAAAAAAGTTGAGTCACTGACGTGCACATATACTCCAGAGCTGCACTCACTATTCTGCTAATCCAATACAGTACATAACGACACGAGCAGTGAGTACAGCTCTAGAGTATAATACAGGACAAGTAATGTATGTACACAGTGACTGCACCAGCAGAATAGTGAGTGCAGCTCTGTAGTATAATACAGGATGTAACTCAGGATCAGTAATGTAATGTATGTACACAGTGACTGCACCAGCAGAATAGTGAGTGCAGCTCTGGGGTATAATACAGGATGTAACTCAGAATCAGTAATATAATGTATGTACACAGTGACTGCACCAGCAGAATAGTGAGTGCAGCTCTGGTACAGGATGTAACTCAGGATCAGTAATGTATAAACACAGTGACTGCACCAGCAGAATAATGAGTGCAGCTCTGGTGTATAATACAGGATGTTACTCAGGATCAGTAATGTAATGTATGTACACAGTGACTGCACCAGCAGAATATTGAGTGCAGCTCTGGAGTATAATACAGGATGTAACTCAGGATCAGTAATGTAATGTATGTACACAGTAACTGCACCAGCAGAATAGTGAGTGCAGCTCTGGGGTATAATACAGGAGGTAACTCAGGATCAGTAATGTAATGTATGTACACAGTGACTGCACCAGCAGAATAGTGAGTGCAGCTCTGGGGTATAATACAGGATGTAACTCAGGATCAGTAATGTAATGTATGTACACAGTGACTGCACCAGCAGGATATTGAGTGCAGCTCTGGAGTATAATACAGGATGTAACTCAGGATCAGTAATGTAATGTATGTACACAGTAACTGCACCAGCAGAATAGTGAGTGCAGCTCTGGGGTATAATACAGGATGTAACTCAGGATCAGTAATGTAATGTATGTACACAGTAACTGCACCAGCAGAATAGTGAGTGCAGCTCTGGGGTATAATACAGGATGCAACTCAGGATCAGTAATGTAATGTATGTACACAGTGACTGCACCAGCAGAATAGTGAGTGCAGCTCTGGAGTATAATACAGGATGTAACTCAGGATCAGTAATGTATGTACACAGTGACTGCACCAGCAGAATAGTGAGTGCAGCTCTGGAGTATAATACAGGATGTAACTCAGGATCAGTAATGTAATGTATGTACACAGTGACTGCAGCAGCAGAATAGTGAGTGTAGCTCTGGAGTATAATACAGGATGTAACTCAGGATCAGTAATGTAATGTATGTACACAGTGACTGCAGCAGCAGAATAGTGAGTGTAGCTCTGGAGTATAATACAGGATGTAACTCAGGATCAGTAATGTAATGTATGTACACAGTGACTGCAGCAGCAGAATAGTGAGTGTAGCTCTGGAGTATAATACAGGATGTAACTCAGGATCAGTAATGTAATGGCTGTACACAGTGACTGCACCAGCAGAATAGTGAGTGCAGCTCTGGAGTATAAGGGTATGTTCACACGTTCCTGATTTCCCTCCTTTTTTTTCAGGACTAAAAACCGCAGCTCTTGGCAGAAAACGCAGGTCCTTTTTATGGTGCTTTTTTGGTGCAGTTTTCTATGCAGAGTCTGTGTGTTTTCTAGGAAGTTTTTTAGGGTTAAAATGGCTGAAAATACCCTAACCCTACCCCTAACCCTATTCTAACAGTGGAAAAAAAAAATTCTTAATTTTTTTATTGTCCCTACCTATGGGGGTGACAAAGGGGGGGGGTCATTTACTATATTTTTTATTTTGATCACTGAGATAGGTTATATCTCAGTGATCAAAATGCACTTTGTAACGAATCTGCCGGCCGGCATTTTGCAAGATGGCGGCGCCCAGGGAGAAGACGGCCAGACGGACACCGGGAGGCCGGGTAAGTATAAGGGGGGGAGATGAGGGCACGGGGGGGGGGCGTCGGAGCACGGGGGGGTGGCATCGGAGCATGGGGGGGGGCAGCCACACTGCAGCGGTTCTGCACCACAAACCGCAGAAAACCCGCAGATATTTTTTTCATCTGCGGGTTTTACTGCGGGTTTGACCTCACAATGGAGGTCAATGGGTGCAGAACCGCTGCAGTTCCGCAAAAAGAAGTGACATGGTACTTCTTTTTTACCGCGGCTATTCAGTGCGGCTTTTTTCGCGATTTTCCGCAATGTGGGCACAGCAGTTCCTGTTTTCCATAGGGTACATTGTACTGTACCCTACATGGAAAACAGCTGCGGACCGCAGCGGGAAAATCGCGGCGATTCCGCATGAAAAAAAGGATGGTGTGAACATGGTCTAATACAGGATGTAACTCAGGATCAGTAATGTAATGTATGTACACAGTGACTGCACCAGCAAAATAGTGAGTGCAGCTCTGGAAAATAATACACAGTCAGTGTGTAGTAGTGTCTGTACACAGTGACCCAACTTTTTATGTGGACTAATCATGTTGGTAAGTGGTGATATGGGGTTTTTTTTATTGTGTTTTTTTTGCTTTTGAACAATAGAAATTGTTTTCTCAGTTATTATCACTTTGAATTTTGCACTTCGTTTTGCCAAATTGTTGCCTCATCTCAAAAACACGACCATCACATCCCAATAAGCCTTCTACAGCAAATGACCGGCACTAAATAAAGTAAGGCGCTTGGAGGTAACACCGAGGGGAAACCAGCGCACACTACATCGTAACGAGGAGGGGAATAAATGTGTAATATAATAATCTTTATCTTATGAAAACGAATGAGAACAACAACAAAAAAGTGTAAGAAAACTTTCAGGATCTTTATAAGGAAGGAGAATAGTGAGGTAAACACCACAGAGGTGACACCTTCGAAAACAGCGCCCCACCTGTCCACAGGTCGTGTGCGGTATCACCACTTCATTCAACCCCGGGGAGACGCTGGTTTCCCTCATTTTGTACATTACGAGGATTCGAGAAAAGTTTTGTAAATCTTAAGTAACTGTCCACCAAACCTCCATAGCTGTGATCAGACAGATGACGTTATCTATCCTTTCAGCAAGAACAAAAAATAAATAAATCTTTATTATAGAGGGCGATTAAAAGATTAAATTAGTAGGAACCATTGAAACTTGAATTCTTAATATTAAATCCAACATGGCGCATGTGTGGGGGGCGCGTAGAGAAAAAAAAAGTGACGAGATTGATCTTGGGGCGTGGACTTCCCTTACAATCCCGATGTTTACGTTTAAGCTGTCGCCCCGGAAACCGTTTCCTTCAGAATTCCAAATGCTTCCGTTTAAATGGTTGCCTAGCAACAGATGTTCTCACACAGAGGTGACTACTTAGGGCCTCCATGTCTTGTAAAACAGCTTTTTTCCACCTCCGATATACTTTAATATTAATCTGCTGGAGAGGATAAAAGGTGCAATCCGTCATGTCGTCTCCCTAGGTTGGGTCAGGACTTATTTTTTATATATATATATATATATATATATATATATATATATATATATATATATATATATATATATATATATATATATATATACACACACATATATATAAAAAATATATAATATATATATATATATATATATATATATATATATATATATATATATATATTATATATTTTTTATATATATGTGTGTGTATATATATATATATATATTTAATAAGACACCTCTTATTTATAAGGATCACATCAGCCTTCTTTGAAAAAAAAATAATAAATAAAATTAAGTGCTCTTGTCTCCATAGAGAGGTCATGACCGACCCCAATCTATCCGGCAGGGAGGCCCGACCATTGCCATGTTACATGTGCCTAAAAATCTTAATATAGAATTTGGCTTTTTTATTATTTAAAAAAAAAAACTGAAAAAAAAAAAAAAAAAAAAAATTCTAGAAGGGTTTTTTTGTTTGTTAAATTTTTGCCCCCCCTCCCAAATATCTCATGTAATATACTGAACCATTTGATGGGCACTGAAAAGACTTGGCCTTGCCAACATAGCCTGGCATATAATGAGTGGGGGGGGGGGGCGACTAAAGGGTTAATAACCCAAGTGCTAAGTTTCCGGTAACATTCTGCCATTTCATGGCCGCCTGGAGACAACTTTCCTGTATTATCCCCAGACAAATCTAGACTAAAGCCTCC
Organism: Ranitomeya imitator; assembly: GCF_032444005.1. NCBI lineage: Eukaryota > Metazoa > Chordata > Amphibia > Anura > Dendrobatidae > Ranitomeya > Ranitomeya imitator. The sequence goes on along the minus strand of NC_091282.1, from coordinate 1,236,846,513 downwards.
CCCTTCTTGTATCTAAAAGGGGGGTTTTACATTTTAGGGGTCTTATATAATATATTTATAAACATATTATATTTAAAAAATATTCATCTTTGCATTTCATTAAAAACGTGGCTCAGTTTCCCCTTCATTACCTTTGCGTCTATTGCTGGCTGAAGAATGAGTTAACTGAGAAGGTGTCAGCGAGCTCGTCTGGACAGAAGAGTCTGTGACTGTTATCTGTCGTTTTCTGAGCTCTTCTCAGCCGATTTATGACCAAATTAAAATTTAACGTGGCCTGTAAAAAAAAAAAAAAAAAAAAAAAAAAAAAAAATCAGAGGGGGCAATATTTTTAATGAAATCCAAAAAAGTAATTTTTTAAGCCCCCCAAAAACAAATTTGAACCATTATCAGCGGTGAAGCGCCTCGATGCTGTAATTAGGGCAGAAAGCCCCGATTTGTGGGATACGGGTGAAGCTGGAATAAGGGGCAGCGTGCCAGTGATGGGTGCACTACATTAAGAAGACCCTCTGGGTGTGTACACCACCCCGGCGCGGAGAAGCGGTGCACCAGAGATCGGCACGGATTACAGGAAGCAGTTTGCATAGTGCGGCATTTCTCCATCCCCGTGGGCGGCGCCATCCCTTCCCTTTGTAAATGGTCACTTGTGCCACGTCCGACCTCGGCACAGAGGAACTTCCAGTAAAAGATTTCCATATAAAATGTTTTTTAAAAGAAAAAAAAAAACAAAAAATGTTGCAAGAGTCCCAGTGAGATCTTGTAAAGTGCTCGACCAAGGCCAAATACTGCTGCCAAGTTCCCTTGTGCGCCCCCTGCGGAGCGACGAAAGTGCTTTGGTTGCGACAGAGTCCACACATCCATGTCGGAGGCGGGGGCAGGAATCCATCAGCTGCCGACCAGGATTCTGGGATCTGCCCCGAAGAATCGGGATAAGGACATGTGATCGGTGGCTTCAGGTATGGGCGACCCATGACCACGGGCTGGCTGTACACTACACAATGTTCTCCGCCCCGGGCAGCGGGCCCTGCGGGGGGCCGGGCTCCTGGTTACTGTGAAGCTGGGCCAACTGCAGGACGGGCATGTTACACAGGGGGCAAACTTTCCGCACTTCCAGCCACTTAATGAGGCACCTGAAAGAAGAGACAAAGAAATGTACCAGAACATAAGGCATGAAGGGTTAATAATATAATGTACACAGTGACTGCACCAGCAGAATAGTGAGTGCAGCTCTGGGGTATAGTACAGGATGTAACTCAGGATCAGTAATGTAATGTATGTACACAGTGACTGCACCAGCAGAATAGTGAGTGCAGCTCTGGAGTATAATACCGGATATAACTCAGGATCAGTAATGTAATGTATGTACACAGTGACTGCACCAGCAGAATAGTGAGTGCAGCTCTGGGGTATAATACAGGATGTAACTCAGGATCAGTAATGTATGTACACAGTGACTGCACCAGCAGAATAGTGAGTGCAGCTCTGGAGTATAATACAGGATGTAACTCAGGATCAGTAATGTAATGTATGTACACAGTGACTGCACCAGCAGAATAGTGAGTGCAGCTCTGGGGTATAATACAGGATATAACTCAGGATCTGTAATGTAATGTATGTACACAGTGACTGCACCAGCAGAATAGTGAGTGCAGCTCTGGAGTATAATACAGGATGTAACTCAGGATCAGTAATGTAATGTATGTACACAGTGACTGCACCAGCAGAATAGTGACTGCAGCTCTGGAGAATAATACATGATGTAACTCAGGATCAGTAATGTAATGTATGTACACAGTGACTGCACCAGCAGAATAGTGAGTGCAGCTCTGGGGTATAATACAGGATGTAACTCAGGATCAGTAATGTAATGTATGTACACAGTGACTGCACCAGCAGAATAGTGAGTGCAGCTCTGGAGTATAATACAGGATATAACTCAGGATCTGTAATGTAATGTATGTACACAGTGACTGCACCAGCAGAATAGTGACTGCAGCTCTGGAGAATAATACAGGATGTAACTCAGGATCAGTAATGTAATGTATGTACACAGTGACTGCACCAGCAGAATAGTGAGTGCAGCTCTGGAGTATAATACAGGATGTAACGCAGGATCAGTAATGTAATGTATGTACACAGTGACTGCACCAGCAGAATAGTGAGTGCAGCTCTGGAGTATAATACAGGATGTAACTCAGGATCAGTAATGTAATGTACGTACACAGTGACTGCACCAGCAGAATAGTGAGTGCAGCTCTGGAGTATAATACAGGATATAACTCAGGATCGGTGATGTAATGTATGCACACAGTGACTGCACCAGCAGAATAGTGAGTGCAGCTCTGGGGTATAATACAGGAGGTAACTCAGGATCAGTAATGGTGGGATCAGATTTGATGCTTTCTATCCTTAGATACAATGAAGGCTCGGGACTTACTTTCTGTGAAAGGCGTGCTTGCATGGACATATACCCAGCTCATCCTTGGGCTTGAACTCCTCTAGGCAAACAGCACAAATCTACAAGGAGATGAAAGCAGAATTACATGACGTCAGCAGCTTATGTGGAAACCATTAATGGAAATTATAGGAACATTTTTCAAACCCATTTAGAAAAATTAGTAAGAGAGAGAAAAAAAAATATAAAATAAAAAGTACTGTCAGTTTTCAGAAATACCAGATACTAACCTCATAGAGATTCAACTCTTTTACTTTCTCTTTCAAAATAACCTGAAAAATAAAAAATAACAGAAAAACGTAAGTCATACCAATGTTTCATGTTGGAAAATAAATATCCCCTCCTCCAAATACTGATTGGGTATCACATCAGGGGCTGTTAAATCTGTGCAATATCGCCCCCTGGATTTAATCATTAGAACTCCTGGAACACTGGTACCAAACCTGTTGGTCACCCAATGAAACCGGGGGTTAAAAGAATGTGGAATTCGGAAGTTCGGAGCCTCACCTGTTTATACGCATAGAGCTCCTTACGGGTCTGATGTCTCAACCTGTAGAGGGCGATAATGAGAAGGGCAGATGAGAACACCCAGGCGTCACATTCAGCCATACATGTACTTTAGGACGCCAAGAAATCAATGTTTTTTTTTTATCTTTTTTTGGTCTGCAGAGTGCACCCTATAAAAATAGTGGAAGGTCTTAAAGGACAGTAGACACCCCAGCAGCACAGAGCATTTCAGGAGAGATATGTGCTCATGTTAAGACTAATTGGTTATATTACTGCATCAGGTATTTAAGTGGAAGTGATGAACACAAGCAGATACGCCATCTGCACAGTAACGAGACCTAAGCACTAAATCCATCTCAAGTAACAGAGTAAATTGACATTAGCCCACATCGACCAATCAGCTTTGACAATTGCCGACAGCTACCCCCTATTGTGTGCGAATGAACACCGAAATTCCTATGGAATTGCCACGGCAACCAGTCATTATAGGGAAGAACATGGGTTGAATTTACCTCCATTAGAAGAACCTTTATTGTCTTGGAGTTCAAAACACAGAAATCTGTAAAACAGGCAGCACAGTCTAAAAGGAAAAAGCCCTTTGTAAACTGTATGACGACATTTATTGCAATGCAAGATTGGTAAGAAAAAAAAAAAAGCAAAAGGAAAAATTAGGTCAATGCTCGCATCGCTCTAAGAAAAGTAAGAGGAGAATGTAAAAAGGAACAAAAAAAATAGAAAACGCCACCACCACAACAACTACATCATACACGAAACACACACAGCACTTGATGTACCACAGAGAGACATTACTTATAATCCTAAACAATGAATAGGAACCGTAATGGGCTCCTCACACACCCCATGACTAATTTTTAATGCCGTCTCTAACCACAAGCTTGTCAAGTATCTCCAAACTAATAGATTCTGATATTGGCATCATCATTGGTTGTAGCTGCCGGTAAACCTCTATATGCTGCTACATAACTGGTTCATGCAGCTTTACATGAACACCTGAGCCTTACACTATGGCTGGTCCGAATAACTAAAGCAATTGTTACCATCCACCTCTCGTGTCTCCCCTTTTCCCCATAGTTTGTAAGCTTGCGAGCAGGGCCCTCATTCCTCCTGGTATCTATTTCTGTTATGCTGTAATGTCTATTGTCTGTACAAGTCCCCTCTATAATCTGTAAAGCGCTGCGGAATATGTTGGCGCTATATAAATAAAAATTATTATTATTATTATTATATGGCAACTATAACTACTACTTCATCAATCCAGGAGGTATAGGAACATAGGTGTACGTACTTTGGTGGTGCTATTGGCAAGTCCCTCATTATCCAAATTATTTAAAATCCTCCATAGGCTGTTCCCAAAGATATCCATGGGCTTAATGATAAAAGCAGGTATTAAAGGAACTCTATAGAGCTTGTAACTTGCTCCTGCCTTCAAATTACATGGAGCAGTAGACAGCTCTATGAGGTTCACATAGTAGTTTTCAAGATCAACAGACCTAATAGCAGGTCACAGGAATGGGGACCAATGTTTTAGGAGCATGGGTTTGGCTCGCCCCAGTACAAAAGAGGTCATGGGAACATTTTTCCTATAAATTAACGTTATGGACAGTTAAACACTTTCTCAGAATATTTATAATTTTAAAAGGTTCCTAAAATGGAGAACTTAAGGTTTCCGACCTAGAAGTGTCCTCATACCCTTGATTAATAGTCAAGTTCCTCTCTTTCCTGGGGGTCAGCTGCAGCTCACTAGTTCTTCTTTCGAAGAGTCTTGTATCTACTAATGGGTAACTTTAGAATACATGGGGCAGACGGTTTAAAAGGGAATATCTAGAATCAGAAAATATTGCCAAAACAGCGCCACACTTGTCTACAGGCTGTGAATGGTATTGCAGCTTAGCCTCCTTCACCTTCTTGGCTTACTGTTCCTGAACCAGGAAGCTCAGGATGAATAACGTTATTAGTCTTAATCTAATAGGAACGGATCATGATACTTAATATGATGAACCCGCAACATCAGATGAACTGCCGGACAGGGAAGGTACGAGCTCTGGAAGAACAGTATGTGCTTCTTTTATCTTATGTAATCCCTTTAATTAAAAACCATTTATAATTCACAGCTGGGTGTGAGCACACAGGGGGCTGGCTGTAGGTAAATACGGGATATTGACTATGATGTAGGAGCCGTGCCCTCTTGACATTCTCTTTCAGTTTTAAGGGAAGTTTATTTTCCTGCGACCAAAGCACGCAATGTCTTCTGAGAAAGAGAAACTAATACAAAGCAGCGCCCCGCTAGGACTCAGCGGCTGCAAAGTGCAAGAATTTTTACAAGCAGTATAAACAGGCATCAGGGGGATCTACGGGGTTAAAAACCACCCTGAATTTTAGCCTTTTATAGGATTACTAGATGGTGGCCCGATTTTAACGCATCAGGTATTCTAGAATATGCATGTCCACGTAGCATATAACACAGGCCACGTAGTATATAGCACAGGTACGTAGTATATTGCACAGCCACGTAGTATATTGCACAGCCACGTAGTATATTGCACAGCCACGTAGTATATTGCACAGCCACGTAGTATATTGCACAGCCACATATAGTATACAGCACACACACATAGTATACTGCCCATAAAATACTAACAGCACTGATAGAGATGAATGGTACTGTGTACTGAGGTCGCAGCATGTCCGCAGTGCACACCGTGCAGCCTGGAGATGCCGCCAGGTGTGCAGCGTTCCCAGACGCGTGCTCTACACCGGGGGTCCCGGGATAACACGGCCACGCTTCCCCGTGCTGGATGAGAGGAGCGCCCCCTGCCGGCGGCTGCTGGCAGTGGAGGCTCTAGTTCAGCACATGTAGTGCTCTTACCGATACCGGAGCGTGTATTCCTGCGCAGAAGGTGGCGGGACTGTGCCCAGTGCTACAGCCGCGGCCAGCGTGACGGCGCCGTGGGCTGAGAGGTACATGGAGCACCCGGTCTGCCCCGGAGACACCCTGCAGGGCATCGCTCTCAAGTACGGGGTGACGGTAAGCAGAGGACGGTCCTGGGAGGCTGAGGGCGGTGTGCCAGGCTGGTGGGAGTGTGGAGCCCACCACCTGAGCTGTTTGCGGGCAGGAGACTGGCACTGCCGGGGTCTGCGGGGTGGGGATGGGGGGGGGGGGGGAGACCGGAGGGTAGTATGTGGGCGCCGGGCACTGACTGCAGGGGAGTAGGGAGGGACTAATCGGACTGTGGCCGTCGCCGATTGGTCGCGGCAGCCATGACAGGCAGCTGGCGCGACCAATCAGCGACTTGGATTCCATGATAGACAGAGGCCGCGGCCAATGAATATCCGTGACAGAAGGACAGACAGACAGACGGAAGTGACCCTTAGACAATTATGTATATAGATGAAAACACTATGGCCAGTAGCCGACTATTTATGAGCTAATGCAGGGGTGGGCAAATAATTTTCCTGAGGAGCCACATGAGAGGCCATGACTGCTGTTGTGGGGGTCCGAACCAATAGGCTGAAATGAATTCTGCTCAATGTTAATATGTTATAATTATTAGATGATTGATAATTATAATAATTGTATCACTTAATATTGGGCAGAATTAAGTATGCTGACCCCTATATATTGTATGAGCCCCCCACACAGCCCCTTATATACTGTAAGAGCCCCACACAGCCTCCTATATATACTGCATGAGGCCCCCAGTGTCCCCATGTGCAGAATCTCACCCCCATAACCTCCCCATGTGCAGCATGTCACCCCCATAGCCTCCCCATGTGCAGCATGTCACTCCTATAGCCTCCCCATGTGCAGCATGTCACCCCTATAGCATTCCCATGTGCAGAACGACACCCTCATAGCATCTCCATATGCAGAACGACACCCCATAGCCTCCCCATATGCATCATGTCACCCCCATAGCATCTCCATGTGCAGCATGTCACCCCCATAGCCTCCCCATGTGCAGCATGTCACCCCCATAGCCTCCCCATGTGCAGCATGTCACCCCCATAGCCTCCCCATGTGCAGCATGTCACCCCCATAGCCTCCCCATGTGCAGCATGTCACCCCCATAGCCTCCCCATGTGCAGCATGTCACCCCCATAGCCTCCCCATGAGCAGCATGTCACCCCCATAGCCTCCCCATGTGCAGCATGTCACCCCATAACCTCCCCATGTGCAGCATGTAACCCCCATAGCCTCCCCATGTGCAGCATGTCACCTCATAGCCTCCCCATGTGCAGTATGTCACCCCCATAGCCTCCCCATGTGCAGCATGTCACCCCATAGCCTCCCCATGTGCAGCATGTCACCCCCATAGCCTCCCCATGTGCAGCATGTCACCCCATAGCCTCCCCATGTGCAGCATGTAACCCCCATAGCCTCCCCATGTGCAGCATGTCACCCCATAACCTCCCCATGTGCAGCATGTCACCCCCATAGCCTCCCCATGTGCAGCATGTCACCCCATAGCCTCCCCATGTGCATCATGTCATCCCCATAGCCTCCCCATGTGCTGCATGTCACCCCCATAGCCTCCCCATGTGCAGCATGTCACCCCCATAGCCTCCCCATGTGCAGCATGACACCCCCATAGCCTTCCCATGTGCAGCATGTAACCCCCATAGCCTCCCCCATGTGAAGCATGCCACCCCATAGCCTCCCCATGTGCAGCATGTCACCCCATAGCCTCCCCATGTGCAGCATGTAACCCCCATAGCCTCCCCATGTGCAGCATGTCACCCCCATAGCCTCCCCATGTGCAGCATGTAACCCCCATAGCCTCCCCATGTGCAGCATGTCACCCCATAGCCTCCCCATGTGCAGCATGTCACCCCCATAGCCTCCCCATGTGAAGCATGTCACCCCCATAGCCTCCCCATGTGAAGCATGACACCCCAAAGCCTCCCCATGTGCAGCATGACACCCCATAGCCTCCCCATGTGCAGCATGTCACCCCATAGCCTCCCCATGTGCAGCATGTCACCCCCATAGCCTCCCCATGTGCAGCATGTCACCCCCATAGCCTCCCCATGTGCAGCATGTCACCCCATAACCTCCCCATGTGCAGCATGTCACCCCCATAGCCTCCCCATGTGCAGTATGAAACCCCCATAGCCTCCCCATGTGCAGCATGTCACCCCCATAGCCTCCCCATGTGCAGCATGACACCCCATAGCCTCCCCATGTGCAGCATGACACCCCATAGCCTCCCCATGTGCAGCATGTCACCCCCATAGCCTCCCCATGTGCAGCATGTCACCCCATAGCCTCCCCATGTGCAGCATGACACCCCATAGCCTCCCCATGTGCAGCATGTCACCCCCATAGCCTCCCCATGTCCACCCAAACATCCCTTACACATGAAATAAAACCACCACCACATACTCACCTCGGCCCCGTTCGCCGGCGCTCTGCTTCTCGCTGACTCTCCGAGTACATTTCATCACATCACGCTGATTAGTGGAGTTAGTGGCCAGAGGCGTCTTCTCCACCAATGCAGTCAGCGCCTATCGAGACAACGAAGGCAGCGAGCGGACGGGCACGGTGCGGCCCGTGGACCTCTTGCATCCAGCCGCACGGATGTCTCAGGCCGCACTTTGCCCACATCTGAGTTAATGGATAGAACACGTCATAAATAGGTTGATTTTACGTCTTTACGTTGTTAGAGGACCCCTTAGGAACAGGGCACTTAGTTTGGGGTATGAAACAACCAGTTTATGGGATATCAGTTTTCTCAAAACAGTTTGTTATATCTCCTAAGAAGAAGAGAACTGAATGACTTATTAGATTTTAGGGGTGGACGATCTTTAAGGAATGCAAATCAGTAGTTAACTGCTCCAATTTCCTCCCCAAAAAAAAGAATTTTAAAAATGGATGCAAATGCTGCCCACTATCACCTATGCAAGCAAGGTTACCTAAGCACGCACAAGCAGTATACAGTCAGATATGTGGGGGCGCTGTTGCATTGAGATCTATGGAAAAATAGGTCCCTTTTCAGTGGTAAAAAAGTGGTACTGCAACTTCACAAACAGGAACAGAAAAGAACTACAACTGCAGGTAAAATTAATGTCACACAGATAAACCAACAGTATAAATTTAGAAATATAATATTTTTAAAATTGTATTGCTTCTATATATTAAAGATAAACCTGAAAATAATTTGCCTGTGTTATATTTTGCTGGTATTAAAGAATTATACTCTACACACATCCAAAGCTGCATTTAGAATTCTGATAATCTGCAGTTTATCTACTGCTCAGATATGAAGCCCAGTGGTTGAGCCGGAGAGGTTATTTCAGCTTCAGGCATGGAAGGAGCAAACATGTCAATCAGAGGCAAAATGCAGGGGAAAAAAAAAAAGTGGGGTGGAGGGGGTTACTTTCGGAATAAGATTTCTGCAACATCCTGGCAAGATATTCAAGTGTACCATGTACAGGGAATAGATATCGCTACGCACTTATAGGGTTCTGTACCTAGAATATAGTACCCAACGAAGCAAGAATAGGTCACCCAGTTTAGTTTTTCTTGTGATTTCAACCTACATAATACCGCCATGACTCACCAAGAAATAATACTACACACCGTGCCTGATTAATACTGTCATGTAAAATTACCCCATAATACTCCTCCATAAAAAAACATAATAGTGCACAATACTGCCATATAATATTACCATATTGTGACCAAATAATGTGAAGCATCCTCATAATACGCCCACATATCGCCACATACTTCCAACATATCACTGCTATAAATTATTACCATCTATAATATAACGCTGGGAGCGTCACTCTGTCCGAAGCCTCTATAGACTGCGCAAGCGCAAGCGCCGGCGCAGTCTGGGCCTCACAGAGCGACGCTCCCGGGAGATCGCGGTATGCGTAAGCACTGAACGCATACCGCCATCTCCACCGGAGAGTCAGGGACCGCCAGGAGGGAGGGTAAGTATACTCACCTTTCCTGGTTCCAGCGCTGCTTGCGGCTCCGTCTCCCGGCTCCTCTGCTCCCGGCTCCGGAGGGCGCGGACTGCGCAGGCGCCGATTCCTGCTGCCGGAATCGGCGCCTGCGCAGTCCGCGCTTTCCGGCGCCATTTTCTTGAAGACATACCTGCAATGGAGCCGGACGATAGGTGAGTATGGTATTTTTTTTTTTTTTTTATATGGCAGCAGCATTCGGGGGCATACACACTGGAGCGGGGGGCATATAATACAATGGTGGCGCAGGATGGCCGCAGCACATGACAGAACGGGCGCAGGATGGCAGCAGCACATGACAGAACGGGCGCAGGATGGCAGCAGCACATGACAGAACGGGCGCAGGATGGCAGCAGCACATGACAGAACGGGCGCAGGATGGCCGCAGCACATGACAGAACGGGCGCAGGATGGCAGCAGCACATGACAGAACGGGCGAAGGATGGCAGCAGCACATGACAGAACGGGCGCAGGATGGCAGCAGCACATGACAGAACGGGCGCAGGATGGCCGCAGCACATGACAGAACGGGCGCAGGATGGCAGCAGCACATGTCAGAACGGGCGCAGGATGGCCGCAGCACATGACAGAACGGGCGCAGGATGGCAGCAGCACATGACAGAACGGGCGCAGGATGGCAGCAGCACATGACAGAACGGGCGCAGGATGGCCGCAGCACATGACAGAACGGGCGCAGGATGGCAGCAGCACATGACAGAACGGGCGAAGGATGGCAGCAGCACATGACAGAACGGGCGAAGGATGGCAGCAGCACATGACAGAACGGGCGCAGGATGGCAGCAGCACATGACAGAACGGGCGCAGGATGGCAGCAGCACATGACAGAACGGGCGAAGGATGGCAGCAGCACATGACAGAACGGGCGAAGGATGGCAGCAGCACATGACAGAACGGGCGCAGGATGGCAGCAGCACATGACAGAACGGGCGCAGGATGGCAGCAGCACATGACAGAACGGGCGCAGGATGGGAGCAGCACATGACAGAACGGGCGCAGGATGGCAGCAGCACATGACAGAACGGGCGCAGGATGGCAGCAGCAAATTTCAGAACGGGGACGCAGGATGGGAGCAGCAAATGACAGAACGGGCGCAGGATGGGAGCAGCAAATGACAGGATGGGAGCAGCAAATGACAGAATGGAGGCGCAGGATGGGAGCAGCACATGACAGAACGGGGGCGCAGGATGGGAGCAGCACATGACAGGATGGGGGCGCAGGATGGAGCAGCACATACCAGGATGGAGACCATATACCAATATAAATGCTCGCCACCCGGGCGTAGAACGGGTTCAATAGCTAGTAGTAATATAATGTAAGGTACCAGAGTATTATAGTGCCCAAATATTTTCATGCATTCACATACGCCTGTAAGGAGTGCACATAATAGTGCCAAATAGTGACCATACTAATCCTTAACAATTAACATAATACCGCCACATAATGCTTGGATAATACTGCCATATAGTGACCATACTAATCCTGAACAATTAACAATATACTACTACTATACACGACAAGCCACATACTCTGCAGAGCATCTCACTCTCCGCAGGCTGCATGATCTGCAGCACACAGTATAGCAGTATACCGTCATCTGGCGAGATGCCCATCAGCTACAGACACATTATGTAATGTAACATTTGGCAGAATTAATTGCAGAATGGTGGAGTTCTGCTTTATTGTCCGGAGCAGACAGCATTAGACAACATCTGACATTTGTGTAGGACGGATCACATTCTGCCCCTGGATTACCAGATCACGGTGACTCAGGAATCACATTACTGGAGCGTCCTATAATACTGAAGTTCCCCGTAGGGCTTATTCACCAGGCGTCCCGCTCCCTCCCTGATGCATCATTTTATGTGCGGATTGTCGGAAAGCACCAAGAATATATTTGGGCTATCCCCTAGACTTGTCCTAGTGAGAAGAGTGTGCGAGATATGAGTGGAGTTATGGCTTCTATAGGGCGAGTCCCGCGAACCGGTAGACCCCAGACATTGGTTATCCATTGAGGACGATGGCAGTCGTGTGCAGAGGGCAGAAGACCTCCGTCTACAGTGACAACTTTCTAACAGAGTAGGGCAGGTGCCAGGAATGGTTTTTTAAATTTTATTTAAAGTTATAAGAAATAAGGCGAGTAGTCAGAACTTACCGTATCAGGTAGCAGCAGAAGAGCAGGCTCAAGATAAAGACGAATATAGCAGTGCCGAACACTACGATATAGATGTTGAGAGGGAGGTTCTGGAATCCAATATTCGGCATTCTGAAGCTATAGTGCTGGAAATCCGGGCTCATGGATGGGCTGCAGGATTAACAGAGAGGAGCAATTAATAACATCATGTAAAATCAAAATAAAAAGTGAAACACAATAGTATGATGGTTGAAGTAATGAGACTGGACCTTATCAGCTGTTTATACTATGTCAGATCTCACCTTTAAGTGGTACCGCTATGGGGACTACATACAACCCAACTCAAGTGAAGGTAGAATTTGGATAGGCTTTGTATGTAAGGCTATGTCCCTATTTGTTGTTACTAATAATAAAATTCATGACATTTAGCCGGATCCATCACACAATGTAAACCACTGGCACCAAACATATTCTATTGAACTGTAACGGGGACAGTGAGTTTCTGCCAAGCTGTAATGTAATTTTTCCTACTACAATAAAATTTGCAATAGAGGGTCTGAACTGCGCTGAAGTGTGCACAGAAGCTAAGATTAGGGCCACACTTGGACATGTGTTGTACGTGGTATTGTAGAGATTTATGTTGTAAAGTTAGAACCGTGGCACTGTTTTTGGAAGAAAGCAAGTATCTTTTTATAATGCTGTGTAACCTATTTTAGTGCATACTGTATATAACACCCAATCTGTACTTTTATGCTGGAGCCATTTCCTGCACATGCTCTCCTGGCACTGATAGCAGAATACTGGCACAATTTCTAGTAGCCTGTATCATGTGATTGATGGTAAGAGAAGAATTGTTGCAATGTGCTGATAGTCAACATAACAACCGTTCAAACTGGTGCCTGGAGAGCAGCATTTACCTCACTCACAGCCCAAAGGGAGATGTTTCCAAAATAGGCATGAACTGGAAAAATACTAAGATACAACAATGGTGTTTTTCCTGTAGAACTTTGCACCTCCTCAAATAGTTTGGACCTTCATTGCCATCCTTTCATTGATGCAGCAGCCTCCTTCACAACATTCCTCCAGTTTTACAATCCTATGTTTCCTCTGCTACACCCTCCTGGCTGGAAAATTCCACAGGAGACAAAGAGATGGCAATGACAAGCCCACAGCATTATGCGTGCTCACTGAAACTTTATTTCCAGAATCCAATTTTTCCAGATTCAATAGAAATGAAGCAAGAGGGATTTTATTTTACCTCGGGGGGAGAGAAAAAAAATGACAAAGTCTAGGGGTGAGTGCAGAACCCATTACGGTTCTGATTATTAAACCAACATTTAGATGTGCTATGGAAAATCATGAGGGTCACTCATTGTGGGAGGAACGGGAATGGTAAATTTGCCATAGAACTACAGATACCAGCATGCTGGGGCTAAAACGTTTAGTGATTTAGGTCAACCTAGCTTATTGGCTTTTTCAAAGAATAGGGTGCTATTATGTGTAGATTAGAAGGGCATACTAGTATTTACATTCTATGGAATTACACTGAACTTGCTGGTATTTAGTTAAATACGTTAAAGCGTCTACAAAGAAAACTACCACTAACCTGAACTCAGCTTTTGGCACTCATACTGGCATCGAGACTTGCGGCCAGGCTTTTCTTTCACTCAGTAGTGTACAGATTAAGTTTACTACTCTAGCGCTATATCTGAATAAACTTGGCCATGCCAAAATAGTTTGTTGGCCATCAATCTGTATTTCCTACCCCCCAGCTATTCCCTTCCTTACTAAAGGAAGGATTCTTTACAGAAAAAGCACAATATACAGTCATTTCAAGCATTGTTGTTGCAGGCAGTTAAAAAAGATAATTCTGTAAAATATACAGCTACGACCTTTACTGAGTAAATAGAGATTAAAATTTCATTTTCCGTTCTCACAGTGCGCCGTCATACGATATTCTCGGTAACAGCTGATGGGTAGAGATAAGGGGCACATAAGATATCCACAGCACTAGTTCCTGATTTGTAACCACAATTTGAGAATATATATATATATATATATATATATATATATATATATATATATATATATATATATATATATATATATATATATATATATAATATATATATACATACACACACATATATACATACACACACTGGATGCACTTGTAACAAGCCCTCAGTAATAAAGAAAGGAGTATTCAGGAACGTAAAGCAAATAAGAATACTCCCATTCATTGACAGCATGCAGAGATACTGAAAATGTCCACAAAAAAGTGAAGAAGAGGAGGAAATAGTGCAAAAAAAAAATAAAATAGCATTTTAAAAGTATAAGGCACAGAACTTTAGAGATTTCACCCCCTCAGCCCAGATCTCATTTACAAGCCCTGCTGTGACTGTGAAAAGAGGAGGAATGGTGATGGGGGCCAATTTGTATTTGCCCCCAATATCAAAGGACCAATAGAGATTGATCATTGTGACCCTACACAAACTCCATCACATTAGGAAATGATTAAAATAAAAAACTAATATCTTATAAAATATTCTAGTAAAATGAAATACATAAATAAAACAAAACACTATAACATAAAATATATATATAAAAAAAAAATAAGTTGTTTTTTCCTTGAAATACTTAAAAATGAGAGGCATATGAATGACGCCAGGAGTGGAAATCCCCTCTGGAAAAGTCCTTGAAGCTGTGCTAAAATTCCAAGTGTTTTGTAGAAAAAATGTTAGACTTGTCTTTGGGGAGGAAAGAGATGTCCTTACCCACGGCGGCTGCTGGCGTTGTACCTCTGCAGATGGATGTGTACGGGAGGAAAGAACTGCATCGTGGAGGGCAGAGCGCAGGCAGCGGCAGTGAATGGCAGATCTGTGTCCTGGGCCTGCAGCCAGCATTATATGAGTCACCAATGGGGAGGAGAGTATGACATGTGCACAAGGAGGAGTGGGGGGACGAGGCTGCAGAGCTGGGATCTACTGTACCATCATAGTCCTATTATTACACGGTGTGCCGCCCCACCTAGCAATGCAGACTGTGGGACTAATGGGGGCAGGTGACTGCAGGCTGCTAATAATGAGCTTTCTGCAACAGGATGCTGGGAGCATAGCCTTACCTAAAGACCCTCGCAAAATAAAATGCTGCCCTCTTCTGGTGAAAGGGGATGTTCACACGTGCATTAGTGTTTATGTTTATGGGGTCTGTCAGGTTTCCATCATTATAACTATGAGGAGACACAGAGGGGCATTATTACTATGAGGAGGCACAGAGGGGCATTATTACTATGAGGAGGCACAGAGGGGGCATTATTACTATGAGGAGGCACAGAGGGGGCATTATTACTATGAGGAGAAACAGAGGGGCATTATTACTATGAGGAGACACAGAGGGGCATTATTACTAAGAGGAGACACAGAGGGGCATTATTACTATGAGGAGGCACAGAGGGGCATTATTACTATGAGGAGGCACAGAGGGGGCATTATTACTATGAGGAGGCACAGAGGGGGCATTATTACTATGAGGAGAAACAGAGGGGCATTATTACTATGAGGAGACACAGAGGGGCATTATTACTAAGAGGAGACACAGAGGGACATTATTACTATGAGGAGGCACAGAGGGGCATTATTACTATGAGGAGGCACAGAGGGGGCATTATGAGGAGGCACAGAGGGGGCATTATTACTATGAGGAGACAAAGAGGGGCATTATTACTATGAGGAGACACAGAGGGGCATTATTACTATGAGGAGGCACAGAGGGGGCATTATGAGGAGGCACAGAGGGGGCATTATTACTATGAGGAGACAAAGAGGGGCATTATTACTATGAGGAGACACAGAGGGGCATTATTACTAAGAGGAGACACAGAGGGACATTATTACTATGAGGAGGCACAGAGGGGGCATTATGAGGAGGCACAGAGGGGGCATTATTACTATGAGGAGACAAAGAGGGGCATTATTACTATGAGGAGACACAGAGGGGCATTATTACTATGAGGAGACACAGAGGGGCATTATTACTATGAGGAGTCACAGAGGGGCATTATTACTATGAGGAGTCACAGAGGGGCATTATTACTATGAGGAGTCACAGAGGGGCATTATTACTATGAGGAGTCACAGAGGGGCATTATTACTATGAGGAGACACAGAGGGGCATTATTACTATGAGGAGTCACAGAGGGGCATTATTATTATGAGGAGTCACAGAGGGGCATTATTACTATGAGGAGACACAGAGGGGCATTATTACTATGAGGAGACACAGAGGGGCATTATTACTATGAGGAGTCACAGAGGGGCATTATTACTATGAGGAGTCACAGAGGGGCATTATTACTATGAGGAGACACAGAGGGGCATTATTACTATGAGGAGGCGCAGAGGGGGCATTATTACTATGAGGAGACACAGAGGGGCATTATTACTATGAGGAGGCGCAGAGGGGCATTATTACTATGAGCAGGGGCATTATTACTATGAGGAGGCGCAGAGGGGCATTATTACTATGAGGAGACACAGAGGGGCATTATTACTATGAGGAGACACAGAGGGGCATTATTACTATGAGGGGACACAGAGGGGCATTATTACTATGAGGAGACACGGAGGAGGCATTATTACTATGAGGAGACACAGAGAGGCATTATTACTATGAGGAGCCACAGAGGGGGCATTACTACTATGAGGAGTCACAGAGGGGCATTATTACTATGAGGAGTCACAGAGGGGCATTATTACTATGAGGAGCCACAGAGGCGGAATTATTGCTATTTGGAGTCACAGAGGGGCATTATTACTATGAGGAGTCACAGAGGGGCATTATTATTATTATGAGGAGTCACAGAGGGGCATTATTACTATGAGGAGTCACAGAGGGGCATTATTACTATGAGGAGACACAGAGGGGGCATAATTACTATGAAGAGGCACAGAGGGGCATTATTACTATGAGGAGTCACAGAGGGGCATTATTATTATTATGAGGAGTCACAGAGGGGCATTATTACTATGAGGAGTCACAGAGGGGCATTATTACTATGAGGAGACACAGAGGGGGCATAATTACTATGAAGAGGCACAGAGGGGGCATGATTATTATGAGGAGTCACAGAGGGAGTATAATTACTATGAGGAGGCATTATTACTATCAGCACTGTACGTCGGTAATATCAGTCCCACTATTGTGGTTTTAGTTACTGATCAGTATGGCGGTATTATCACTACTGTGTATGGTGGTAACATGGGTCGTTAGGGTCTGGCGGTATTATTTGTCTATTATATTGCAGCATTGAGAGTAATATTGGTCTGTGTACAGTCATGCTTGTCCACCTCTGAGTAAATTCTGACTTGGCATGCTGTACTGTTTGCTGAAAATTCACTCTAAAATGGACAACCCCTTTAATGATCAGTATGACATTATTATTCTGTCACCATGTGGTGGTATTATGTGGCCTGGAAGTATTGTCTAACCTTATATAGTGGTATTATTGGTCTCGCAGTAAATCTCTATTTCCGCCAATGTCGGGCAGTGGGGTGGGGAGATGGGCCTGTGTGCGGCCGTATCTGGGGCAGGTGTCCGGGAATGAATGTACCGGAGGCTCAGAATAAGGGGAGATCCTCACAGACGCCAGTATCATGGAGGCTTAGATACACTGGACGTATCACACATGACAGGCTTACATAAGAAGAGTGGTACCATACAGAATAGGCTTAGATACACTGGACAATATCATATGTCACAGGCTTAGATATGCTAGAGACTATCACATATGGGAGGCTTAGATACACTGGATGTACCACATGATAGGTATATATAAGAAGCATAGAAACACATGACAGGCTTAGATACACTGGACAGTATCACACGAGAGGCTACACGGCTCTGCAGACAATATCACACATTAGACGCTTAGGTATCACGGATGACTGAAACACACATTAGAGGCTTAGATACTCTGGGCAGTATTATCACAGATTATTGTGTTAGATATGCAGAACCGTATCTGACGGGAGAGAATTACGGTAGATAAGGAGGACAGCATCACACATGACAGATTAGATACAGTTTATTTAAAAAAAAAGGTTAGGTACCCCGACTCAGCATAAAGTATGTTCCCAGAATCGGCATTGATAAACTGGACAGCTCAGTAGCTTAGATACACTATAAAATGTCACATATGACAGACAGAGTTATGTGGGACAGTATCACACATGAGAGGCTTAGATACACAAGATAGCATCACATAATAGATGATTAGATACAGTGGATAGTACTTAGATCTCAGCAGACGGTGTGGAGGACAGTGAGACACACTTGGCCAACATATCTGTTAAACAGTAGATGCGGGAGAGGCTTAGATACCGAGATCAGTATCTCATGAGAGAATTACAGGCTCGCGCTCAGCAGAGAGCATCAGACAAGACACCATTAGATACATTGCTGGAACAGACAGTATCAGACATGATGTCCTTAGATACACTAGTCTTAGATACATATATTAAGAAATTATCTCCCATGACAGGCTTAGATACTCTTATTGCGATGAAATCCTACTGCCCATCCGCCTCCATGGATCCCCGCTGTATGACGCCGAGTCAACGAGATAATGTGATTACAGTGTGGATACCGTATCACAGCCGATAATAGTGTGGATACCGTATCACAGCCGATAATAGTGTGGATACCGTATCACAGCCGATAATAGTGTGGATACCGTATCACAGCCAATGACAGTGTGGATACCGTTTACTGGTGGTAGCAGGCCACAATCCAGGGTACCAGGAACAGGTGGTGATGTGGTCCGGCCGGCCTGAAGGCAAAGATGGATCCCTCTCCCAGGTGAGGTCCATAAGCCTTCCTACTCGCGCTCGCAAGCAAGGTCCTTGCTGCCTGTGGCTCCCTGACCAAATCTTCTCTCTCCTGTCCTGGGACAGTAACCCCTACGGTGAGCATTGCAAGCCTTTTTATAGGGTCTCTATCACGACATGGGCTCTTGGTATACTGCTGCACCTTTAGGTGTGGGTGCGAGCAAATTACATAAAGTCTTATGCCTTCCGCTTCTGGAGTACAACACAGCCTGGGGCTCCCGGTGCCCGGTTACTGCGCTTCGGCTCTGAGGGTGCCCGGTCACAGTTCCCCTCTGAGCTCCTTTCCTTCTCCTGTGCTTCATTCCCCAGACGCTCACTATGTCCCAAACCTTCAGGCTATCTTCCTTTCCTGGAGCTGCAGCTCATACGTGGCCGCACAGCCCCACTCTCTGCTCTCAGTCCTCACTCTTCCACTCTCTCTCAACAACTGTCTAACTCCTCCTCCAGACCAGAATACATATATCTAAGGAAGCTCCCCTGAATCCGGGTTCAGAGCTCCACCTTCTGGCCTGGATTCAGAATGTCTTGCATGTAGGTGTATTACCTGGTAAAGGAAATCCTCCTTGCCTCCAAGCATGATATCGCCCTCCCCGAAAGGAAGGCAACATCACTGTAACAACTGGGGTGTTACACCGATCCCAAATAATTCAGGGAATGCATTACATCTCATGTTAGCTTAGATACAAGTATCACACATTATAGGCTTAGGTACTCTGGACAACATCACATACTGATAAACATGGAGCATAAAACCCACAAAGAAATTCTGGAAAATATGTTTACTTTTAATCACAGTTCCATGGAGTACAGAATAATACATAGATAACAAAATAGTGTCAATGGCAGATCACAGGTGCGCCACAGTATAGGGTGGCACCACACATGCAGACACCATCATCAATAATTAAAGTGACAGTGCAACTAGCTGAAAATATATCGGTGTAGTGACAGTGCACTCATAGCACCTGCAGGAAAACAATAGCAAGTCCATATAGTGAAATGAGTAATAGAGTAATATTCCTAGCAACGGTGAGATGAGTGCTACCAATGAAGGGCTCTTACCAGTGTGCATATGCGCAGTCCCACATGTGCCCCAAAGCGCGTTTCGCATCGGCTTCCTCAGGGGGCCAAGATGATATCAGGAAGGAAGCCAACGCGAAACGCACGTTGGGGCACATGTGGGACTACGGATATGGACACCGGTAAGAGCCTTTAATTGGTATCATATGTGACAAGCTTGGATACAGTATCACACAAAAGAAGCTTATATACTGATCAGCTTGGGTACCGGAATAGATACACGAGACAGTATCACACATAGGGCTCACATACACAGGACATTTTCAGATATAACTGGCTTAGATACGCTGTACTAGATTAGATACACTGTTGAGTATCACACTTTTGCATTAGGTAGGTTCTAAGAATTAAAGGTACGGTACCCTGGAAAAGCTTATTTTTTAGTATTTTGGGGCCAATTTATTATTGGATTTGTGCCTTGTTTTTTTCTCATTTTTGGTGTTTTTTGCTTTTTTCCCCATTTCCTCTTTAATCTTCTTTTAATTCCGAACTCTATTTTCTATTTCCTTTTGGGATTTCCCTCTGATATTCTCTATTGTGGAGGAAGGTTTTTGGAGTTTCCAAATATTTTTTCCATCAATTGTGACTTTTTAAAACGTTGCTATATTCTTGCACAATTATCCTCCGGTTTCCCTTGGGGAGATTTTATGGGCATCTGAAATATTTGGGCAAATAACGAATGAGGCCCCTAATTTTCTCTTTTTTGAGTCACAACTCGATAAGGAAATTTTTTTTATTTTGGCCACTAGATGGCAGAAGAGAAAACCCATCAATTAAAAAAATAATAAAAAAAAAAAATAAAAAATTTCCAAGCAATCTATAGCCAGAAATAAATGGGGAACACCAACTCTTCCACTGAAGGTCGCACAAATCATATGTGGAGAAATGGCGCCTGTGTTAAGACTTTTGCCGCCCCCCCCCCCCGGGAGTCAGTACATATAGAAGAGACAAAAATGGAAAAAAAAAGCCTTCTAAAATATTATTGTTCCGCTCCATTGACAAATAATAATCTTTATTTTTTATATAGCGCTAACATATTCCGCAGCGCTTTACAATTTTGAACACATTATCATCACTGTCCCCGATGGGGCTCACAATCTAGAATCCCTATCAGTATGTCTTTAGAATGTGGGAGGAAACCGGAGTGCCCGGAGGAAACCCACGCAAACACGGAGAGAACATACAAACTCTTTGCAGATGTTGTCTTGGGTGGGATTAGAACCCAGGACCCCAGCGCTGCAAGGCTGCAGTGCTAACCACTGCGCCACCGTGCTGCCCGACAAAACAAAATATGATTTGACAATCACTGTGCATGTAAAGGCGCCATACACAGTCCAGATAAATAGCATCAAAAAGTGCCATGATAAATATTACTGCCATACAACGCCCATATAAACCATTCCATGAAGTGTCCAGAAACATCCTGCAGTGTAGATAAACCTAGAAATGTTTACTGCCTTGTAGTGCCCACACAACTGAGGTCATAGAAAAAGCACAAGATGGCGCCCAGATAAGCCGTGCCGCACATATCAGAGCGCTCAGAGGAGGAGGGACATACAGCGCCAACATAAACAGGCAGAACTCTTCCCCAGGGCAGTGGAAGGGTTAAGATTCCCAGTCAATTACCCACAGTGGATTTCCTTTTTTTGAGGGTCATCAAGGGTCAAAAGTAAAAAACGAACCAAAACATCCGCCCCTATAATGCGGCTACAAAAGATAATACCGATGTCCTGACGAGGGAGTTCCCAGCTACGCACTGACAGCACATGATGGGAGGAGTAGTACCAACACCGCTATGGAGAGAAACATGAGAACAAACCATCACCTACAGGAGCTTCTCACAAAATTAGAATATCATCAAAGAGTTAATTTATTTCAGTTCTTCAATACAAAAAGTGAAACTCCTATATTCTATAGAGTCATTACAGAGTGATCTATTTCATGTGTTTATTTCTGTTAATGTTGATGATTATCGCTTACAGCCAATGAAAACCCAAAAGTCATTATCTCAGTAATTTCGTATACTTTATAACGCCAGCTTGAAAAATTATTTTAAAATCTGAAATGTTGTCCTACTGAAATGTATGTGCAGTAAATGCACTTGCAGTGCCCCAGGGTCCTGGTCGTTGCAGTAATATCATTCTCCTCTAGGGGGGAGTGATGTTACGTTTGGAGGCAATAAAGGAGATCTCTTTACCAGGTATCACAAGCATGCAAGACAATTCATACTCCAGTCCACCAGGTGGAGCTATGCTCCTATTTATTAGGGCACTCTTCACACTTAGGTAGAACTGGTGGTCTGGATAGGAAGTGAGGCAGAAGCTGGCTGGGCTTCACCCAGTTAGCTGCTTTCTGAGCTCCGCTCAGGTAGTGGGTCCCTGACAGGGGTGGGATCCTGTCAGAGACCTAGACAGAAGGCCACGGAGCTGCGCCTGCCCCACGTGCGGCAGCTTCCTAAGAAAGAGACACGAACAGCGAACTGTATTGTAGAGGGTGAGACACGACGTCATAGCAAAAGGAGAGGAAACCAGAAGGATTTCTGCCCTGCACAGGCTGCCTCCTTCTGAGGCACAGGATCCGGTAGCCGGAACACCGAGGGAGCAACAGTCCTTTATGCCTTGCTCCAGAGACCGGCAGGACAGCTAATTCCAAGTTACTGATCCGCCCTCACGCCACCGGTCATACGGGTTTGTCCTATCCATCTGGCAGACAGAGAGAAAGAGACATAACATCTATAACATCTACCACAGTTGTGAGGACCTTATGAGAGGCTCAGCAGTAAGGTACTACAACACCCAGGCGCTAGAGAAAGGCTACTGATTTCCACCTGGATAAGGGGACTCTGGATTTGCCTCCAAACCGGCCGGACTCTGCCTGCCCTGTGATCTGTGCTCTGGACTGTGGATGCTGAAGCCTTCAGTAAAGGTAAAGAGACTGCAACCTTGTGTCCTCATTCTTCACTGCGCCTCTCACCATCCACCATCTACACACTGGGAAGCCCTGGGGACACACTTCACCTGTGGGAAGGTATACCATCTAGCTGGCATAACATCACCCCAGCGGACCCCTAAGCAGCGTTGGTCACCCTGACCGAATACCACAGGTGACGTCACGAACATTATCCCTTTAAAGACCTTTCCCTTTTACATCGGACGTCCCAAGGGCCACGGACCGGGTCATCCACTGTGACATCCCCCTTTGAGAACCGAAGGACCTGGTACCGAGTACCCCACTGCCCTACGGGGGCGATCCACACTCAATACTTGGTCGGGCTCCTTTTGCATCAATTAATGCGGCGTGGCATGTAGGTGATCAGCCAGTGGCGCTGCTGAGGGGTTATGGAAACCCAGGTTGCTTTGATAGCAGCCTTCAGCTCGTCTGTATTGTTGGGTCTGGTGTCTCATCTTCCTCTTGACAATAATCCAAAGATTCTCTCTGGGGTTAAGGTCAGGCAAGTTTGCTGCCAGTCAAGCCAAGTGATACTGTTGTTTTTACACCAGGTAATTGTACTTTTTGCAGTGAGGACAGGGGCCAAGTCCTGCTAGAGAATAGTAACATAGTTATTAAGGTTGAAGGAAGACTTTAAGTCCATCTAGTTCAATCCATCGCCTAACCTAACATGCCCTAACATGTTGATCCAGAGGAAGGCAAAAAAAAACCATGTGGTAAATAATAAGCTCCACTTTGGGAGTTTCCCATCTCCAAAAAGCTTGTCATCAGAGGGAAGCATGAAGAGCTCTAAAATGTCCTGGTAGACGGCTGCGCTGACTTTGGTCTTGATAAAACCCAGTGGACCTACACCAGCAGATGACATGGCTCCCAAACCATCACTGATTGTGGAGACTTCACACCAGACCTCCAGCAGCTTGGATTGTGTCCTCTCCACTCTTCCTCCAGACTCTGGGACCTTGGTTTCCAAATGAAATGCAAAATTTACTTTAATCTGAAAACACCTTGGACCACTGACAACAGTCCGGTTCTTTTTCTCTTTGGCCCAGGTAAGATGCTTCTGGCGATGTCTATTGGTCATGAGTGGCCGGACACAAGGAATGCGACACTTGTAGCCCATGTCCTGGAGACATCTGTGTGTGGCAGCTCTTGAAGCAATGACTCCAGCAGCAGTCCACTCCTTGTGTATCTCACAAGGCCTTTTCTTAACAATTCTTTCCAGGCTCCGGTTATCCCGGTTGCTTGTGCTCCTTTTTATACCACAATTTTTCCTTCGACTCCACTTCCCATTAATATGCTTGGATACAGCACTGTGAACAGCCGGCTTCTTTAGCAATGACCCTTTGTGGCTTCCCCTCCTTGTGGATTGTGTCAGTGATGCTTTCTGGACATCTGTCAGGTCAGCAGTCTTCCCCATGATTGTGGAGCTACTGAAACAGACTAAGGGACCTTTATAAACGCTTAGGAACCCTTTACAGGTGTTTTTGTTCATTATTCTAATTTACTGAGATAATGACTTTTGGGTTTGCCCCTATGTACAAGAATATACCTACTATAATACTGCCCCTATGTACAAGAATATACCTACTATAATACTGCTCCTATGTACAAGAATATAACTACTATAATACTGCTCCTATGTACAAGAATATACCTACTATAATACTGCCCCTATGTACAAGAATATACCTACTATAATACTGCTCCTATGTACAAGAATATAACTACTATAATACTGCTCCTATGTACAAGAATATACCTACTATAATACTGCCCCCTATGTACAAGAATATAACTACTATAATACTGCCCCTATGTACAAGAATATAACTACTATAATACTGCTCTCCTATGTACAAGAATATAACTACTATAATACTGCTCCTATGTACAAGAATATAACTACTATAATACTGCTCCTATGTACAAGAATATAACTACTATAATACTGCCCCTATGTACAAGAATATAGCTACTATAATACTGCTCCTATGTACAAGAATATAACTACTATAATACTGCCCCTATGTACAAGAATATAAATACTATAATACTGCCCCTATGTACAAGAATATAACTACTATAATACTGCTCCTATGTACAAGAATATAACTACTATAATACTGCTCCTATGTACAAGAATATAACTACTATAATACTGCTCCTATGTACAAGAATATAACTACTATAATACTGCTCCTATGTACAAGAATATACCTACTATAATACTGCCCCTATGTACAAGAATATACCTACTATAATACTGCTCCTATGTACAAGAATATAACTACTATAATACTGCTCCTATGTACAAGAATATAACTACTATAATACTGCCCCTATGTACAAGAATATAACTACTATAATACTGCTCCTATGTACAAGAATATAACTACTATAATACTGCTCCTATGTACAAGAATATAACTACTATAATACTGCCCCTATGTACAAGAATATAGCTACTATAATACTGCTCCTATGTACAAGAATATAACTACTATAATACTGCCCCTATGTACAAGAATATAAATACTATAATACTGCCCCTATGTACAAGAATATAACTACTATAATACTGCTCCTATGTACAAGAATATAACTACTATAATACTGCTCCCTATGTACAAGAATATAACTACTATAATACTGCTCATGTGTACAAGAATATAACTACTATAATACTGCCCCCTATGTACAAGAATATAACTACTATAATACTGCCCCCTATATACAAGAATATAACTACTATAATACTGCCCCTATGTACAGGAATATAACTACTATAATACTGCCCCCTATGTACAAGAATATAACTACTATAATACTGCTCCTATATACAAGAATATAACCACTATAATACTGCTCCTATGTACAAGAATATAACTACTATAATACTGCTCCTATATACAAGACTATAACTAGTATAATACTGCTCCTAAGTACAAGAATATAACTACTATAATACTGCCCTATGTACAAGAATATAACTACTATAATACTGCCCCTATGTACAAGAATATAACTACTATAATACTGCCCCCATGTACAAGAATATAACTGCTATAATACTGCTCCTATGTACAAGAATATAACTGCTATAATACTGCTCTCCTATGTACAAGAATATAACTACTATAATACTGCTCCTATGTACAAGAATATACCTACTATAATACTGCCCCCTATGTACAAGAATATAACTACTATAATACTGCCCCTATGTACAAGAATATAACTACTATAATACTGCTCTCCTATGTACAAGAATATAACTACTATAATACTGCTCCTATGTACAAGAATATACCTACTATAATACTGCCCCTATGTACAAGAATATAACTACTATAATACTGCCCCTATGTACAAGAATATAACTACTATAATACTGCCCCTATGTACAAGAATATAACTACTATAATACTGCTCCTATGTACAAGAATATAACTACTATAATACTGCTCCCTATGTACAAGAATATAACTACTATAATACTGCTCATGTGTACAAGAATATAACTACTATAATACTGCCCCCTATGTACAAGAATATAACTACTATAATACTGCCCCCTATATACAAGAATATAACTACTATAATACTGCCCCTATGTACAGGAATATAACTACTATAATACTGCCCCCTATGTACAAGAATATAACTACTATAATACTGCTCCTATATACAAGAATATAACCACTATAATACTGCTCCTATGTACAAGAATATAACTACTATAATACTGCTCCTATATACAAGACTATAACTAGTATAATACTGCTCCTAAGTACAAGAATATAACTACTATAATACTGCCCTATGTACAAGAATATAACTACTATAATACTGCCCCTATGTACAAGAATATAACTACTATAATACTGCCCCCATGTACAAGAATATAACTGCTATAATACTGCTCCTATGTACAAGAATATAACTGCTATAATACTGCTCTCCTATGTACAAGAATATAACTACTATAATACTGCTCCTATGTACAAGAATATACCTACTATAATACTGCCCCCTATGTACAAGAATATAACTACTATAATACTGCCCCTATGTACAAGAATATAACTACTATAATACTGCTCTCCTATGTACAAGAATATAACTACTATAATACTGCTCCTATGTACAAGAATATACCTACTATAATACTGCCCCTATGTACAAGAATATAACTACTATAATACTGCCCCTATGTACAAGAATATAACTACTATAATACTGCCCCTATGTACAAGAATATAACTACTATAATACTGCTCCTATGTACAAGAATATAACTACTATAATACTGCTCCTATGTACAAGAATATAACTACTATAATACTGCCCCTATGTACAAGAATATAACTACTATAATACTGCTCCTATGTACAAGAATATAACTACTATAATACTGCCCTTTATGTGCAGGAATAGAACTGTTCTAACACAGCCTCCTATGGAGAAGCATGCTGAGCAGAGTGAGCAGGTGTTTTGCGGTTTTTGTATGTGTATAATGCAGGGGACGGGTCGTGGGGAGCGGTCTTTTATGTGGGTTTCCCTTTCCCACCCTGCAGTGCGCCCTCTGATAGCTGATACATGAGTAATTCAGCAGATGCTCCATGTGAGCGGCTACAAGGTCACCCAGCTGCTGGCATTACCGCACACAGGGCCTGGGGGGTTATATTAACCCAGTCACTGCCTGGTCCATCAGCTGGTTCCCTTACCACACAGGGGGGCTGTCCACTGGCAGGGTGCATTAACCCGGTGACTGCCAGCACACCACGGAGTGATTACTGCTCGCAGGCTTATAGATGAGAAGGGTTAAACTATCTCAGTTACTTCCAGTACTAGCATCCTGGAAAACCTCATACAATCCCTCCGATGTCTGTCCTCCCTTTCCGGCTGCATTGATCTTTATATAACTAGATCCAGACATCGTTATTTTATTGCTTTTTTTTATATACAAAGCGGGAACAGATCCCAGATCTGGAGACAGATCCCACTTAGAGAGAACCTAAAAATGTGTGTAAATGGGTTAGTAACTGGCTTAGTGATAGAAAGCAGAGGGTGGTTATAAATGGTATAGTCTCTAACTGGGTCGCTGTGACCAGTGGGGTACCGCAGGGGTCAGTATTGGGACCTGTTCTCTTCAACATATTCATTAATGATCTGGTAGAAGGTTTACACAGTAAAATATCGATATTTGCAGATGATACAAAACTATGTAAAGCAGTTAATACAAGAGAAGATAGTATTCTGCTACAGATGGATCTGGATAAGTTGGAAACTTGGGCTGAAAGGTGGCAGATGAGGTTTAACAATGATAAATGTAAGGTTATACACATGGGAAGAGGGAATCAATATCACCATTACACACTGAACGGGAAACCACTGGGTAAATCTGACAGGGAGAAGGACTTGGGGATCCTAGTTAATGATAAACTTACCTGGAGCAGCCAGTGCCAGGCAGCAGCTGCCAAGGCAAACAGGATCATGGGGTGCATTAAAAGAGGTCTGGATACACATGATGAGAGCATTATACTGCCTCTGTACAAATCCCTAGTTAGACCGCACATGGAGTACTGTGTCCAGTTTTGGGCACCGATGCTCAGGAAGGATACAATGAAACTAGAGGAGGGCAACAAAATTAATAAAGGGGATGGGGGAACTACAATACCCAGAGAGATTAGCAAAATAAGGATTATTTGGTCTAGAAAAAAGACGACTGAGGGGCGATCTAATAACCATGTATAAGTATATAAGGGGACAATACAAATATCTGTCCGAGGATCTGTTTATACCAAGGAAGGTGACGGTCACAAGGGGCATTCTCTGCATCTGAAGGAGAGAAGGTGTGAGAACTAGAGGAACTAGTTAGGTCGACCCGCTGGACCGCGACAGGGAAACTCCCTAGGGTGAGTAGACCTAGTGGACCACTCCCTATACAGGGAGCGTTAGTGGCAGGCCGTGGGAGACTACCACCATGGCAGCTGGTACCCAGGGGCGGACAACAGGAGTCACAGCAGGAGTCAGGAAGGACAGGCGTGAGGAATGATACAGCAGAGACACAGGAGCACGAGCAGGACGGAGACACTGGTAGGCAGACACTAGGAGAGAGCAGAGAGGAGGATGAAGGTAAGGGTAAGAGGTGAGTAGCGAAACATATGCGGCAGGGTAGGCAGGCAGGGAAGAGAGACCGCAGAGGAACGTGGGGCCGGAATCACAAACGACAGTCAGGCACAGCCAGGAGGAAGAGGCGGCCTAATAAGCAGAGTGCGCGGCGGGACTTCCGGGTCAGGGTCCTCCAGGAGCATAGAGCGTGCGCCGCTGAACCCAGTGCGCGCATGCACCCGACGGGAGACAGGAGCCGGCAGCGCGAGCAGGGAAGCAGACGCCAGGAGACGAGCGGGCGGACGCCGAAGACCGGTAATTATAGCGGGACTCGGAGAGCGGCGGCATGACAGAAGGTTTCTCCACCAACACAGAAGAGGATTCTTTACAGTTAGGGCAGTGAGAATCTGGAATTCCTCGCCTGAGGAGGTGGTGATGGCGAACTCAGTGGAGGGTTCCAAGACAGGCCTGGATGTCTTCCTGGAGCAGAACAATATTGTATCTTACAGTTATTAGGTTCTGTAGAAGGACGTAGATCTGGGGATTTATTCTGATTTATAGGCTGAACTGGATGGACAAATGTCTTTTTTCGGCCTCGCTATGTTTCTAGATGTCGTCTCTGGAGTCCACGCGTTTTACACATTTGTGGTATCCAAGTATATGAACACACAGGCGACACGTGTCACCAGATATATAACCCGGAGCCGCAGCGTCAGGCCGTTACTATTAAGGGTTTCCGTGCGCAGTTTAACAAGTAAGGGAAAAAAGAAAGTAGGTCATATCTAGTCCCAATCTCCGTGTATAGCCGGGAGACTTCAGAGCCAAAAGAAGCTTGGATGACACCCAAGATGTGCGCTAGTAATTGCCGAAAGAAATGCAACTGAAAGATGATCAGCAGATTCTGAGTCTAGGAGCGCACGGAGCGCGATCTATGGGATCTACCGCAGCGACGAACAGTGATGGAAGCCAGTTCTAATGAGTGCAGCTCTGGAGAATAATACTGGATGTAAGTATGTACACAGTGAGTGCACCAGCAGAATAGTGAGTGCAGCTCTGGAGTATAATACAGGATGTAACTCAGGATCAGTAATGTAATGTATGTACACAGTGAGTGCACCAGCAGAATAGTGAGTGCAGCTCTGGGGTATAATACAGGATGTAACGCAGGATCAGTAATGTAATGTATGTACACAGTGAGTGCACCAGCAGAATAGTGAGTGCAGCTCTGGGGTATAATACAGGATGTAACGCAGGATCAGTAATGTATGTACACAGTGAGTGCACCAGCATAATAGTGAGTGCAGCTCTGGGGTATGGCTAGCGATATCGTTCAGTTTGACAGGCAGCAGCGATCTGGATCCTGCTGTGCCATCGTTGGTCGGCGCAGAAAGTCCAGAACTTTATTTTGTCGCTGGATCTCCCGCAGATATCGCTGAATCGGCGTGTGTGATGCCGATTCACAATGTCTTCACTGGTAACCAGGGTAAACATCGGGTTACTAAGTGCAGGGCCGCGCTTAGTAACCCGATGTTAACCCTGGTTACCAGCGTAAACGTAAAAAAAAAAAAAAAAACACTACATACTTACATTCCGGTGTCTGTCCTCTCCGGCGCTGTGTTTCTCTGCACTGTGTAAGCGCAGCGGCCGAAAAGCACAGCGGTGAGGTCACCGCTGTGCTTTCCGGCCGGCGCTCAGTGCAGAGAAGCAGAGCGCCGGAGAGGACAGACGCCGGAATGTAAGTATGTAGTGTTTTTTTTTTTTACGTTTACGCTGGTAACCAGGGTAAACATCGGGTTACTAAGCGCGGCCCTGCACTTAGTAACTCGATGTTTACCCTGGTTACCCGGGGACTTCGGTATCGTTGGTCGCTGGAGAGCTGTCTGTGTGACAGCTCTCCAGCGACCACACAGCGACGCTGCAGCGATCGACATCGTTGTCTATATCGCTGCAGCGTCGCTTAATGTGACGGTACCTTTAGATGTATTCCGTACATTTTAATTATCCGAGTTTGGTAAGGTAATTTTTTGTCCCCACATATAACAGATGAATCCCCCGAGGGAACAGAGCAGCCATAGACCCCACAGACTTGTGCTGTCTTATTCCTATCAATGCTGCAGAGCTGCACTTCCCCCGGTTCTGCTGAATGAGGTTATTGAGAAATGTGATCAGGATGGAATGATGTGACGCATATAAAATGAAGCGCTGACAACTGGCCTCTTGAGGGACTCCGCATGCCGAGCATCGCTGCCCCAGTCCCACGCCGGCTACACAGTTCACCTACGTCCAAGATGCCCAGGAGCCTCATGCCATCCCCTGCTGCTGATACTTGGGGTCAATCTGGAGTCTGGAACTTTACTAGTTTTCCACTCAACATTTCTCCATCATGTACCTTATACTCTATTCACTTCTAAAGCTGCATCCAGAATTTTGATGCTTGCCTCTGACTTCAATTTTAATACCTTTGGTCCATTATAGGGTACAGTGGAGACTTGTATATCATTATAGGGTATTGTGGGGGACTTGTATATCATTATAGGGTATTGTGGGGGACTTGTATATCATTATAGGGTATTGTGGGGGACTTGTATATCATTAGAGGGTATTGTGGGGGACTTGTATATCATTATAGGGTATTGTGGGGGACTTGTATATCATTATAGGGTATCGTGGGGGACTAGTATATCATAGGGTATCGTGGGGGGACTTGTATATCATTATAGGGTATCGTGGGGGACTTGTATATCATTATAGGGTATCGTGAGGGACTTGTATATCATAGGGTATCGTGGGGGACTTGTATATCATTATAGGGTATCGTGGGGGGACTTGTATATCATTATAGGGTATCGTGGGGGGACTTGTATATCATTATAGGGTATCGTGGGGGACTTGTATATCATTATAGGGTATCGTGGGGGACTTGTATATCATTATAGGGTATCGTGGGGGACTTGTATATCATTAGAGGGTATCGTGGGGGACTTGTATATCATTAGAGGGTATCGTGGGGGACTTGTATATCATTATAGGGTATCGTGGGGACTTGTATATCATTATAGGGTATCGTGGGGGACTTGTATATCATTATAGGGTATCGTGGGGGACTTGTATATCATAGGGTATCGTGGGGACTTGTGTATCGTTATAGGGTACAGTGGGGGACTTGTGTATCATTATAGGGTATTGTGAGGGACTTCCATTCAATCTCCAGCAGTGCAAAACACATACTCTAAGTGCAGCTCTGGAGGTGACTGGAGTAAAAATAAAATATGGTGATAACAGCTTAGCAAATAGCGTTTCCTCTTTGGTTGCAATGAGAAGATAATGGTAAATTAAAAATCCTGCCATAATGTAACAGAACTGTTGCCCACCATGTTCTACTCTGGACGAAAGGGACTCAGAGCCCACTGGGTACAGAGCCCGGGGAGGAACACCTGAGTCCACAAGTAATGCCGCTCGTCAGTCTTTGTATCATGGCCTTATTGCAGCCTGGACAGATGAAGGATTAAGTGCAGGAAAGCCTGTGTGCCAACCACAGCCAGCTGACAGTATGGCAAAGCGCCATGCCTGGTGGTAGATAAGAAGGCAGCTAGGCGCTAGAAGGATCAGCTTTCATTCAGACGCCGGTTCAAAGCATCCATGAGTGCAGCTCTGCTTTTAGGTTCCCTAAAGGGTTTCTGCTCCAAGGTGGTGGGAGTTATAGGGTCTGACCACTGGGTCCTCCACCAACCCTGAGGATATAGAGCCATGTAAAAGTTTGGGCACCCCTGGTCAAGATTACGGTTACTGTGAACAGTTAAGCAAATCTAAAAGACCTAAAGTTATAGATGACACATTTTCTTTGTATTTTAGGGAGGAAAAAATTATCTAAATATAAAAACACATATACACAGTATATTATGTGTATATATATATATATATAGATAGATAGATAGATAGATAGATAGATATAGATTTATATAGATCTATATAGATCTATATATATATATAGATATATATATATATAGAGAGAGAGAGAGAGAGAGAGTTATCTTTTACATTTTGCAAAATTTCAAAAACAGAAAATGGGCTGATGCAAAAGTTTAGGCACCCTGTATGAATAGTACCTAGCGGCACCACCGTTTTAAAGTATCACAGCTTGTAAACATGTTTTGTAGCCAGTGAAGAGTCTTTCAATTCTTGTTTGAGGGATTTTCCTCCATTCTTCCCTGGAGAATTCCTCCAGTTCTGTGAGATTCCTGGGACGTCTTGCATCCTCTGCTATTTTGAGGTCTAGTCACAGATTTTCAATGATGTTCAGATCAGAGGACTGTGAGGGCCATTGTAATACCTTCAGATTGCGCCGTTTGAGGTCGTCTATTGTGGATTTTGTGTGTTTAGGATCATTATCCGTTTGTAGAAGCCATACTATTCCTCTTCCTCTTTTCAACTTCACCTTTTTACAGATGGTGTTATGTTTGCATCAAGAATTTGTTGACATTTTATTGAATCTAATTGAATCTATTCTTCCCTCTAACTTTGAAATGTTCTCTGTGCCATTGGCTGCAACACATCCCTAAAGCATGATTGATCCAACCCCATGCTTAATGGTTGGCGAGATGTTCTTTTCCTGAAATTCTGTGCCCTCTTTTCTCCACACATACCTTTGATCATTGTGGTCAAAGATTTCTAGGTTAACCTCATCGGTCCACAGGACTTGTTTCCAAAATGCATCAGGCTTGGTTAGATGATCTTTTTCATACTTCTGACTGCATTTATGGTGTGGATGCAGAAGAGGTTTTCTTCTGATGACTCTTCCAGAAGGCCATATTTGTGCCGCTGTCTCTGAACAGTAGAACAATGTACACAACTCCAAGGTCTGCTAAATCTTTCTGAGGGTGTTCTGTAGTCAAGCGGGGGTTCTGATTTGCCTCTCAATCCTACGAGCAGCTCTTACTGAAATTTTGCTTGATCTTCCTGACCTTGTCTTGACCTCCACTGTTCCTGATAACTTTCATTTCTTCATTACATTTTGAACTGAGGAAAGAGCAACTTGAAAAGGTTTCCTATCTTCTTATAGCCTTCATTTTCAGAGTGCCAGGCAGTTGCTTAAAAGAAGCCATGGTTGCTGTTTTTGGTACAAGGTTAGAGGACGCTGGGTTTTTATAAAGCTGGCAAATTGGCATCACCAGGCCTTTCCTAACGATGATAGTGAACAGGCTTATTAAGGGTGCCCAAACTTTTGCATTGGCCCATTTTCCGTTTTGTAATTTTTTAAATGTAAAAAATGGCAATATATTATTTTTTTTCCGAAATGCAAAGGAAATGTGTCATCTATAACGTTAGGCTTTTTAGCGATCATTTCATCTTCAACTTACTTAACTGTTCACAATAACAGTATTTTGACCAGGGGTGCCCAAACTTTTACATGCCACTGTATAGTCAGGCACAAAAACTCTTTTTCACAGCCCTGTTCTCGGGACTTGTTGGGGTCCCATCAGTTAGGTCGCCAGCAACTTCACATATTAGTACAAACTCTTTTCATAAAGCCCACCTGGAGCACTTTTTTTTGCACCTTTCTTTGAATCCACCGTTGAATACCCATCCATTTACATGGCGTACTTCTTGTAGTCGTTTCTGGTTCTTCTTTCCTACAACTACCATGATGCACAGCACCTAAACGGAACCTGACATGATGAGAGTGGTATCCAATCGGTAGGCAGGATGCTGTAGGGCAGGAGGAACGGAGCAGATTGACACCGCCCCGGTGTTGGGTTACTACTGCTAGTCGAGCCATATTTGACTCGGAATGTACATGAGGTCATTGATGATCCGTGTACAATGTGACAGGCTCCCTTAAATCCGCGGGGTCTCGCATACATGCACTACTTGTCTAGTTTTCTTGAGGCTCTTTTACAATAGATTGCAGTGAAACAACGACACAGTCCAGGGGCCGAGAAGTTACTGCTGCTAGTCGAGTCTGACTGTGAATGTTCATGAGGTCATTGATGACCAACTAGACATTTCCAAGGCTCGGTGATAAAGTCAAGACTTTTAGTATGGGACATCACAGGAAGTCTTAAAATTGGAGGGAATCGGAAAAACTAGTGTTTCAGAACCCTTTTCGAAACCCATGAAGAATTTTTGATGTTTGGTAGAAAACCACTTTAACTTGCACCAGAATGCTCCAATATGAGACAACTTCTGTGTAAGTTTAGGCGCCCATTCACAAACCTATTATTGCCTATTAATCATAACTTGCATGCATTTAATAGCAAATATTTCCAGTAAAATATTCAATTTTCTCATGGTCTTACTGAGCAGCACAGTTTTATCGACTCTTATATGAGACCTTATCATCCTGATTGTCCTGGACCACGAATAGAATGACAGAACAACAGTGAAGACCGACACTCTGACGATGCAATACGAAGAGAAGGTGTGAGAATGTCATAACAATGCACATTTACATCAAAGTCTATTGATCCTCCATAAGCATTGTCCTGGTGATCTGTATAAGCCATCTCAAGGCATCTGTAACCCATTTATATCTCCAAAATGTCCAAAATAGCGACAGAAACAAATATTACAATTTCACGCATTAGGACAATTCCAGGTCTGCAATTTCCAGAATGCTTTTTTGGCTCAATATGCTAATGTTTATTTTCTTAGGGATTTATGAACAGCAATAAATTTACATCATTGTAATCAAATTCTCACCCATATGTATACAGCAATCCTGCGCTACTCATTGTCTCTGCCCAGAAACTAAATTTAGATGCCTGTCCAGTCCAGGGTCACTGGGTGATCATATATCTTCATGTGACCAATCATCATAATAAGATATATGGAAAACAAGTAAGATGAAACATGATTAACCCCGTTCAGTAGTGGTCGATTTTCTCAGCGCAAGGATTGTGTGTGCAGAATTTCTTCCCATCTGCTGGATAACATTGGCTAGAGTTATTCCTGGACTGTTTACACATGCACGAACAAAATGAACTTTTTATTCACGTTTCCAGCTATCTGCTTTCCTGCACAATGATTACCACACCCCAACAACCTTTACCGTCAGGTTACATCATGATACATTCACAAATCTGCTTGTCTTTAAAAAAATAAAGCCATCAGGGGTGAAATTTTATTCCATCGCGGTTCCTATTATAAATTTTCACATAAACACATATATGTACATATTGATTTCAGTTTATATATTGACAAATTGTTGAATTACATTTGGAAGATGATTTAGAGTCTAAATTATCAAAATTAGTGATAGTGAACGGTATTGTTCCTGCCACAGAGATAACCCATGGAACTGATATGGGGTCCCACTTCAGCCCAAGTTCAAAACTATCTGGAACTAGTGGAGAAAAGCGACTAAAACTAAATTCTCTCAACCAACCAAAAATCTGCAAAACCTCCCCTAGCCCCAGGCCGTCAAAACCAGAGACGGGCACTGTAATAGGACATGACTGCCAATCCTGTGTCAGAAATGGTATTTGCATGAAAATAATACCTGTACTTCCTTCACAAGACTGTCAAAACAATAATGCTGCAGTTGTCCAGTGTTCGTTTGGATGCAATTTTTTTTAGTTCCTGTAACATCAAAAAAATATTGCCGGCATGCCATAGCCTCTACCTCACCATTAGAATCATTATTGTGTATTTTGTTAGATTTTGACTTTTTATAGTTCTTTACATCAGAAATCTTAAGATAGATCATTATTAAATCTAGCAATACACATTGGATTAATTTCAGAGGAATATGACAAATTATTTTGTTTTCAGTATGCCACCAGACGTAGCTTGCCCCCGTCGCATGCTCCACTAAACTGATCATGCATGTCAACAGATAAATCAGGAAAAATATGTCAAAGAAACTTGGTAGTATTGCTACTATAGCCAATAAAATATTGAATACCAGGGGTGTCAAACTGCATTCCTCGAGGGCTGCAAACAGGTCATGTTTTCAGGATTTCCTTGTACTGCACAGGTGATAATTTAATCACCAACTCATTATTTGTGTAGGTGATTAAATTATCACCTGTGCAGTACAAGGAAATCCTGAAAACATGATCTGTTTGCAGCCCTCGAGGAATGCAGTTTGACACCCCTGTTGAATACAGCTGTGATGCAGATTTCAGACACAAGCCTTTGAAGATCTCTTGAAGACGCTGCAATGAATGAATGGAAATACTCTCTGATATATGCTAGACACAGTTCTCAACATACTTGGAGATGATACAACATAGGGATGGGTTCTGGAAAGGAATCACAAGGGAAACTAGGGAGCAACCGAGACCAAGAACATCTGAGACTCAAAAGCATCCATCCCCCCATGTTGCATTATACTTCAAAATAAAATACATACTATAATATAGAACTTCATAAATTAATAATATGCGCTGAGCAAAGTAACAAACACAATTATCTTCTGCCAAGGACGTATGATCAAACCTGAAAGTTAAATAAAGAAAATAATGTAAATGAATCACGTAAAGACGGTGTAGTGTCCTGTCATATATGGATGTCAGCTGCACAATATATGACAATACTAACTTATCAGCTGTTAAAATCCTTCAACAGGGAGTAATACAGCAGAAAAAGATCGTAAACAGAGACATTATAGTAGTTATATTCCTGTACATAGGGGCAGTATTATAGTAGTTATATGTGTGTACATAGGGGGGCAGTATTATAGTAGTTACATTCTTGTACATAGGAGCAGTATTATAGTAGTTATATTCTTGTATATAGGGGCAGTATTATAGTAGTTATATTCTTGTACATAGAAGCAGTATTATAGTAGTTATATTCTTGTACATAGGGGCAGTATTATAGTAGTTATATTCTTGTACATAGAAGCAGTATTATAGTAGTTATATTCTTGTACATAGGGGGCAGTATTATAGTAGTTATATTCCTGTACATAGGGGCAGTATTATAGTAGTTATATTCTTGTACATAGGGGCAGTATTATAGTAGTTATATTCTTGTACATAGGGGCAGTATTATAGTAGTTATATTCTTGTACATAGAAGCAGTATTATAGTAGTTATATTCTTGTACATAGGAGCAGTATTATAGTAGTTATATTCTTGTACATAGGGGCAGTATTATAGTAGCTATATTCTTGTACATAGGGGCAGTATTATAGTAGTTATATTCTTGTACATAGGGGCAGTATTATAGTAGTTATATACTTGTACATAGGGGGCAGTATTATAGTAGTTATATTCTTGTACATAGGAGCAGTATTATAGTAGTTATATTCTTGTACATAGGGGCAGTATTATAGTGGTTATATTATTGTACAATGGGGCAGTAGTATAGTAGTTATATTCTTGTACATAGGAGCAGTATTATAGTAGCTATATTCTTGTACATAGGGGCAGAATTATAGTAGTTATATTCTTGTACATAGGAGCAGTATTATAGTAGTTATATTCTTGTACATAGAGGCAGTATTATAGTAGTTATATTCTTGTACATAGGAGCAGTATTATAGTAGCTATATTCTTGTACATAGGGGCAGTATTATAGTAGTTATATACTTGTACAGAGGAGCAGTATTATAGTAGCTATATTCTTGTACATAGGGGTAGTATTATAGTAGTTATATTCTTGTACATAGGAGCAGTATTTTAGTAGTTATATTCTTGTCCATAGAAGCAGTATTATAGTAGTTATATTCTTGTACATAGGAGCAGTATTATAGTAGCTATATTCTTGTACATAGGGGGCAGTATTATAGTAGTTATATTCTTGTACATAGAAGCAGTATTATAGTAGTTATATTCTTGTACATAGGAGCAGTATTATAGTAGTTATATTCTTGTACATAGGAGCAGTATTATAGTAGCTATATTCTTGTACATAGGGGGCAGTATTATAGTAGCTATATTCTTGTACATAGGAGCAGTATTATAGTAGTTATATTCTTGTACATAGGAGCAGTATTATAGTAGCTATATTCTTGTACATAGGGGGCAGTATTATAGTAGCTATATTCTTGTACATAGGAGCAGTATTATAGTAGCTATATTCTTGTACATAGGGGCAGTATTATAGTAGTTATATTCTTGTACATAGAGGCAGTATTATAGTAGTTATATACTTGTACATAGAAGCAGTATTATAGTAGTTATATTCTTGTACATAGGGGCAGTATTATAGTAGTTATATACTTGTACATAGGGGGCAGTATTATAGTAGTTATATTCTTGTACATAGGAGCAGTATTATAGTGGTTATATTATTGTACAATGGGGCAGTAGTATAGTAGTTATATTCTTGTACATAGGAGCAGTATTATAGTAGCTATATTCTTGTACATAGGGGCAGAATTATAGTAGTTATATTCTTGTACATAGGAGCAGTATTATAGTAGTTATATTCTTCTCCATAGGGGCAGTATTATAGTAGCTATATTCTTGTACATAGGGGCAGTATTATAGTAGTTATATTCTTGTACATAGGGGCAGTATTATAGTAGTTATATACTTGTACAGAGGAGCAGTATTTTAGTAGTTATATTCTTGTCCATAGAAGCAGTATTATAGTAGTTATATTCTTGTACATAGGAGCAGTATTATAGTAGTTATATTCTTGTACATAGGAGCAGTATTATAGTAGCTATATTCTTGTACATAGGGGGCAGTATTATAGTAGTTATATTCTTGTACATAGGAGCAGTATTATAGTAGCTATATTCTTGTACATAGGAGCAGTATTATAGTAGTTATATTCTTGTACATAGGAGCAGTATTATAGTAGTTATATTCTTGTACATAGGAGCAGTATTATAGTAGCTATATTCTTGTACATAGAAGCAGTATTATAGTAGTTATATTCTTGTACATAGGGGGCAGTATTATAGTAGTTATATTCTTGTACATAGGGGGCAGTATTATAGTAGTTATATTCTTGTACAGAGGAGCAGTATTATAGTAGTTATATTCTTGTACATAGGGGCAGTATTATAGTAGTTATATTCTTGTACATAGGAGCAGTATTATAGTAGTTATATTCTTGTACATAGGGGGCAGTATTATAGTAGTTATATTCTTGTACATAGAAGCAGTATTATAGTAGTTATATTCTTGTACATAGGGGCAGTATTATAGTAGTTATATTCTTGTACATAGGGGGCAGTATTATAGTAGTTATATTCTTGTACATAGGAGCAGTATTATAGTGGTTATATTATTGTACAATGGGGCAGTAGTATAGTAGTTATATTCTTGTACATAGGAGCAGTATTATAGTAGTTATATTCTTCTCCATAGGGGCAGTATTATAGTAGCTATATTCTTGTACATAGGGGCAGTATTATAGTAGTTATATACTTGTACAGAGGAGCAGTATTATAGTAGTTATATACTTGTACAGAGGAGCAGTATTTTAGTAGTTATATTCTTGTACATAGGGGGCAGTATTATAGTACTTATATTCTTGTACATAGGGGGCAGTATTATAGTAGTTATATTCTTGTACATAGGGGCAGTATTATAGTAGTTATATACTTGTACAGAGGAGCAGTATTTTAGTAGTTATATTCTTGTACATAGGGGGCAGTATTATAGTACTTATATTCTTGTACATAGGGGGCAGTATTATAGTAGTTATATTCTTGTACATAGGGGCAGTATTATAGTAGTTATATTCTTGTACATAGGGGCAGTATTATAGTAGTTATATTCTTGTACATAGGGGGCAGTATTATAGTAGTTATATTCTTGTACATAGGAGCAGTATTATAGTAGTTATATTCTTGTACATAGGAGCAGTATTATAGTAGTTATATTCTTGTACATAGGGGCAGTATTATAGTAGTTATATTCTTGTACATAGGGGGCAGTATTATAGTACTTATATTCTTGTACATAGGGGCAGTATTACAGTAGTTATATTCTTGTACATAGGGGGCAGTATTATCTACTATATAATTGTCTAATGGTCACTTCCGTCTTTCTGTCTGTCCGTCTGTCTGTCTGTCTGTCACAGATATTCATTGATCACGGCCTCTGTCTGTCTGTCATGGAAATCCAAGTCGCTGATTGGTCGTGGAAAAACGCCCACTGCCATGACCAATCAGCGACGGGCACAGTCCGCCCGCAAAATGGCCGCTCCTTCCTCCCCGCAGTCAGTGCCCGCTCCATACTCCCCTCCAGTCATCCAGTCAGCCCTCACACAGGGTTAATGGCAGCGTTAATGGACTGCGTTATGCTGCGGTGTAACACACTCCAATAACGCAGCTATTAACCCTGTGTGACCAACTTTTTACTATTGATGTTGCGTATACCAGATTGGGGACACTATACCAGGATGAATGACACTATACTAGGATGGGGGATATTATACCAGAATGGGGGACACTATATCAGAATTGGGGACATCATTCTAGGATGAGGACACTATACCAGGATAGGGGACATTATACCAGGATGGGGACATTATACCTGGATGGGGAGACTATCAGGATGGGGAACAGGCTGAGCCACAAACAGAGTTGGCTGAGGTATGCAAAAGCACATTTGGAGAAGCCAATTTCTCTTTGGAAGAAGGTCCTGTGGACTGATGAAACCGAGTTGTTTGGTCATACAAAAAGGCGTTATGCATGGCGGCCAAAAAACACAGCATTCCAAGAAAAGCACTTGCTACCCACAGTAAAATTTGGAGGAGGTTCCATCATGCTTTGGGGCTGTGTGGCCAATGTCGGCACCGGGAATCTTGTTAAAGTTGAGGGACGCATGGATTCCTCTCAGTATCAGCAGATTCTTGACAATAATGTTCATGAATCACTGACAAAGTTGAAGTTACGCAGGGGATGGATCTTTTAGCAAGACAATGATCCAAAACACTGCTCCAAATCTACTCAGGCATTCATGCAGAGGAACAATTACACTGTTCTGGAATGGCCATCCCAGTCCCCAGAACTGAATATCATTGAACATCTGTGGGATCATTTGAAGAGGGCTGTCCATGCTCGGCGACCATCAAACTTAGCTGAACTGGAAATGTTTTGTAAAGAGGAATGGTCAAAAAACCTTCATCCAGGATCCAAGAACTCATTAAAAGCTACAGGAAGCGACTAGAGGCTGTTATTTTTGCAAAAGGAGGATCTACTACATATTAATGTCACTTTTCCGGTGGGGTGCCCATACTTATGCACCTGTCAAATTTTGTTTGAATGCAGATTGCACATTTTCTGTTAGTACAATAAACCTCATTTCAAGGCAGAAACATTACTGTGTCCAACAGTTATTAGATATATGAAACTGAAATAGCTGTTGCAAAAAAAACTATTTTTATAAAACATTAAGCTTAAGATTAATAGGGGTGCCCAAACTTTTTCATATAACTATCTCCATGTGTGGTGCGGACGGCTGTGGCAGAAGATGGAGGAGGCTCCACGTGGTTCATAAATGCGCATCTGTGAGTCAATATCTACAGACTCCAGGGTCGCTCAACGTTTGGCTGATGGCCTCATCCTGCCATAACAAAGGCATCAGTGTGCAAGGCCTAGAAGAAATGAGCAAATCTCGCCAACCTTCTAGATACAGAAGACTTCTTCAGCCTGGTGGTTTGGTTTGTGACAACATGGCCACTTTAGTGTCCCAACAGGGGTTGTCACCTAGTCTTACAGATCTGTCCAAGTGAGGGATAACAGGCCGGTCTGAAGGCCCTGCTCCCATGTGTTGTACACAGCGTCACCAGGATACTCCAAGGAAGTGACCATCGTCCTCTCTTCAAAACTCAGGTGAGCGTGTAATGTGCGAGAGCTGCAAGCACTCATGGCGGCTCATATCACCATCTGCATCCACCATGAAGCACCGCAATCTCCATAAAGATGAGAGCCACTCACCACCTGCTTCCATCCACCAGAAGATATATCGATAGATAAGAGCAATAGTGCCTATTGTCTGAGGGAAAAGTCCTCCACAGAGAAGAATATCCGCAGCATGGTCAAACCTTCCATATTGTCTGAGGGAAAAGTCCTCCACAGAGAAGAATATCCACAGCATGGTCAATCCTTCCATATTGTCTGAGGGAAAAGTCCTCCACAGAGAAGAATATCCGCAGCATGGTCAATCCTTTCATATTGTCTGAGGGAAAAGTCCTCCACAGAGAAGAATATCCACAGCATGGTCAATCCTTCCATATTGTCTGAGGGAAAAGTCCTCCACAGAGAAGAATATCCACAGCATGGTCAATCCTTCCATATTGTCTGAGGGAAAAGTCCTCCACAGAGAAGAATATCCACAGCATGGTCAATCCTTCCATATTGTTTGAGGGAAAAGTCCTCCACAGAGAAGAATATCCGCAGCATGGTCAATCCTTCCATATTGTCTGAGGGAAAAGTCCTCCACAGAGAAGAATATCCACAGCATGGTCAATCCTTCCATATTGTCTGAGGGGAAAAGTCCTCCACAGAGAAGAATATCCACAGCATGGTCAATCTACCCACAGTATCTAATACAGTGGATATAAAAAAAAGTCTACAAACCCCATCTTAACATGCCAGGATCCTACCAAGAGTCATTTCAGGACGTTTTCCACTTAATGTCATTTATAATCTGTACAGTCCCATTGAGAAACAAATATTTTTGAGTGGAAAAATGTGTTGTATAAATCAGCGCACCCTTAGACTAATATTTTGTTCTGGGCTCTGGCTGGTCCATTCCAAAACATTGATCATCTTCTTGATCTACATTGATCTTTGAAGGTCGCTGTTGTGCCGAAAGGTGAAATTCCTCTTCATCTTCAGTTTTTTAACAAAGGCCTGAATGTTTTGTTACGAAATTAACTGTTGATATTTCCCTCCACCTTGACTAAAGCTCCAGCTGCTAAAAAAACAGCCCCAGACCATAATGCTGCCTCCATCATGCCTCACTGCGGGCATGGTGTTCTTTTGGTAATGTCCAGTGTTGGCTTTGCATCAAACATACCTTTCGGAATCATGGCTAAAAAGTTCATCCTTGTTTT
Organism: Ranitomeya imitator; assembly: GCF_032444005.1. Lineage (NCBI taxonomy): Eukaryota > Metazoa > Chordata > Amphibia > Anura > Dendrobatidae > Ranitomeya > Ranitomeya imitator. The sequence goes on along the minus strand of NC_091282.1, from coordinate 1,236,802,409 downwards.
CATCAGATCACAACACGCTTTTCCACATGTCTTTTTTGCAGATTTAAGGTACGTTTTGGCACAACATAGCCAGGCTTTAATGTTTTTCTTTGTAAGAAAAGGCTTCGATCTTGCCACCCTACCCCACAGATCAGATATATTAAGTATACAGGAGATTTTTGTCCGGTGCATTATACAACCAGTACTTACCAGAAAATCCTGCAGCTCCTTCAATGTTGCTTTAAGCCACTTGCTAGTCTTCTGGACCAATTTTCTTCCTGTCTTTCCATCATGTTTTGATGGACGTCCATTTCAATTTAATGTCATTATTGTGCCAAATTTAAGCCTCTTCTTGATGACGTCTTCACAGTGTCCCATGGTAAATCTAATGCCTTGGAAAAAAAATGTTTTTTCTCCTTTTCCTGACTGATAACATTCAACAATGAGATCCCTTTGCTGTGTTGTCAGTTGTTTACACCCCATGGATTGTGTTGTAAAATGCAACTAAAAATGTCAGGAAAATCCTTCTAGATCAGTGAAACTTTATATGGGGTTAATCAAGATTACTGAAAATGATGGCAGCTGTACTGACTACTATTTCCCAGAAGTGTAAATGTGATTGGCTAATTCTGAACACAAGGACATCCCCAAATTATTAGAGGGTATTCACATTTATGCAACCACATTCTTCATTTTCCTGTTTTAATTGAATAAATTATGGGTGGCATTAAAGGTGGAAAAAGTTCTGAAATGTTTCTTCTTGACATGATTTAATTTACAAAACTAAAACCTGGTAGAGGGGTGTGTAGACTTTTCATATCCATTGTATCTCTCTATCTACAGTTGCATGTAAAAGTTTGGGCACCCCAGGTCTCACTGTTATTATGAACAGCTAAGCAAGTTGAAGATGAAATGATCTCTAAAAGGCCTAAAGTTAAAGATGACACATTTCCTTTGTATTTTAGGCAAAAAATATATATACACCGGTAGATATTTTCATCATTTACATTTTAAAAATTACAAAAAGAAAAATGGTCCGTCGCAAAAGTTTGGGCACCCTTGGAGACTGGTGTGCTTTGATAACTTTGACCAAGGTTTCAGACCTTAATTAGCCTGTTAGGGTTATGGCTTGTTCACCATCATTGTTAGGAAAGATCGGGTGATCCAAATTTCCCAGCTTTATAAAAACTCTAACCTTGTGCCAAAAAAACAGCAGCCATGGGTTCTTCTAAGCAGCTGCCTAGCACTCTGAAAATGAAAATGGTGGAGGCCCACAGAGCAGGAGAAGACAGCAAAGTGTTTTCAAGTTGCCCTTTACTCAGTTCGAAATGTAATTAAGAAATGGCATTTATCAAGAACAGCAGAGGTCAAAATAAGGCCTGGAAGACCAAGCAAAATTGGTCAATGACTAGCAGAAATCTCATTCTTCGCATGTACCACCTAAACTGCGCCGGAAGTCGATCTGCGTATGCGCTGACGCCATTTTCATGAAGACCACCCCCAGTAACTTGCTCAACTGTCCATAAGAACAGTAATTTTGACCATGAGTGCCCAAACTTTTACAGGTCACTGTATCTAAAATCTGTCTGTCTCATATCTATCTATGTTTTCTGACGTTCTGTGAGTACAGTATATCCATTATTTGCCTACAGTCTCATGTTCGCAGTTTTGCTGTATAATTATGGAAATATCACACAAGTCACCAGACATGAGAACAAAGCTGCATTTTGTTACTGATCCGTCAACCTATAGTGACCTCAGCCGTGTTTCCACCCTCTGGTGATGTCATATTGATGATGTCACACACATCCTTGCTATTGTTCTAGATGACATCCTGATGGGGACTGTAAGGTTATTATGGATGAGGCAATCCACGGCATCTCACTAAGAAATCTGGAAAAGTCTTAGCATAAAGTATTTTCGGGACAAGTAAAGAAGGATGACAACAGATAACGTTACGGATAGACAGTGTGCACATTGGCGTAATGTGTCTATGAACTTACGGTCACAGAAACTCCTTCGATCCCTATCTGACACCCAGGGACTCTACTAGAACGACCTCAACATCTAACGTTCTCAGCAACAACGTAAGGTTCAAAAACACAAGATATAAGGTGACAACAGCCAAAATAAACAGCAAAACGCTGCAGAAACAGACCCAAGATGTGATATAGAGGGTAACGTCACATGGTCAATGGAATCCATGTGCCAACAAAAGGACTTCGGTGCCATGCGGAAGAGGACAAGTGACCGGCGCAACTCAGCCTCGTGGTAGGTAGCTTTGTCTTTAGTTTAGATCCTCCCCAATTCCTTGCCAAATGTTAAAACAATTCCAGAAAACAGGAGTATTGATTAGCATTACAGTAGCCTGTCTCTACATGCTGCACAGTTGTTTTAGGTCCCCGTTACAAAGGAGATCTTGAGAAAGTTATGGTTCTGCAAATAGAGATAATCTGGCCATGCTCACGAGATAAGACTAAAAGGTGAACAAACCCGATGACATCGATGGCGCCACCAAACAGTCTAATGTGTACCGGGCCTCCTGACTAACAGTCTCGATTTTAACGGAGCCATAAACTGAAACACTGCTGATAAGGGACATAGCAAAGCTGAGCCCAAAAGTGTCCCTTTTTAGGGGTGTTCCTAATTGTGCCTATGGGTTGGTCTTAAGTTTCCCTAATGGCCCTGTTACACTTAGCGACGCTAAAGTGATCCCGACAACGATACGACCTGTCAGGGATCGTTGCTGCGTCGCTATGTGGTCGCTGGTGAGATGTCAAACAGTGAGATCTTCCCAACGACGCAGCAGCGATGCGGCGACCTGTAGCGACCTGTACAACGATGTTGTTGGTTGTTGTGACCCTGTCACATGGCAGCTATTATGACGATTCAGACCTCGATGAGGGACGTCCTGTGTGACGCTGTAGTCACACAGGCGTGCATTTGCGTTGCCTTTTCCACGCCCATTCAGTTCCGATTGGTGGTTGCTACTGCGTTCTGATTGGTGGCGGCCTTGCCTTATGAGGCGACACAATAGCCCTAAAATGAAAACGCATTTGAGACCCCAAACGATACCTACCGTGCACAAAATATAGGTGTCAGAAGAACCGTTGAAGAATAGATAAATCGAAGAGGAGTCACAGGCCGGAGAACTCTACAATGATCTGCAAACCACCACGCGGTCAGGAACAAAGGATGGAAGCGCTACTATGTCGCCTTCTGTTGAAGGCATGACCGCCAATCAGAACGCAGTAGCGACCACCAATCGGAGCGGAGGGGTGCGGAAAAGGCAACGCAAATGCACGCCTATGTGTCGGTGTCTGGGTCGTCAACGAGGTCGTTGGTAAGGTGTCGAACACAGCGATGTGTGCTACCCAGCGGGACCTCAACGATCAAAAAAAGGTCCAGGCCATTCCGACACGACCAGCGATCTCACAGCAGGGGCCTGGTCGCTGCTACGTGTCAAATATAGCGAGATCGCTACTGAGGTCGCTGTGGCGTCACAAAACTTGTGACTCAGCAGCGATCTCGCTAGCGACCTCGCTTAGTGTGAAGGTACCTTAAGTTTGCTTTGTGAATGTATTGAGAAGCCATCAGAAGAAGTTGGGCATGTCGAAACTCAAGTGTTGACCAACGAGGAAAGTTGTGAATCCCATTAATATTGACGACTTTTCTTTTGCGTATGGACCACTGTAGACATTAGGACAGGCCAAGATAATGCAGGTACATTCGATTCCATATTTGATAACCATCCCGATTTTCGAGGATTTGCTCCATTAACCAGATAGTGGTCATCCTAATGTATTTTACAAAATACATTTTTGGGTAATTTTTAAAGCCTTTCTAGTGTGGAAGAATTTAAATGTTGGTAAGTACGGTATAGCATGGACTGTGTCACATCCGGTACAGTCATTTTTATAAGCATGGCACAGCATGGATGCCATATTGGCAGTCCTCTCCTGTAGGTCATGATGGTGAGTCACCAAGAAAGACAATCCATGTAATGTGTTATTCCGGGGGAAAAAAAAAACAAAAAAAAAAACACACACTGTGCAGAAGTCAGGAAGGTCAATGACCATAGGACTCGTTATTTTGCAGTTGTCTAGAGGCAACAGCCAGAGAAAACGAGGATAACAATACTTGACCCTCGTCCTGTCGGGTCAAAGACCTTTGGAATTGATTTTCAAAAAGTGACACCAACAACTGGGGGAAGTCTTTTATCCGCTGATTGTCAGACTCACTGTATGCGAAGCTCTCTAGGGCAAAAATATGGAGACATCTTGTGTAGGGTCTGGATGGGGTAACAGGTTTTTGTATGGTTCTGGAGAGATGATGGTGCAGGACCTTACATGACTTACAGCCCGAAATCGACTGTAATACCGTATTGTATAAGTATTACGCTCTTAGAAAAAATACCCCACAAACAAACGAGAGCTCAGACTTCAGGCAGGAAAATATTAGATGTGAACGAAGGTCAAGCATAAACCAAGCCACGAGACCCCAAGCCGAATCATCTCATCTAATCTGGCCCATAATCAGATCCATTCAAGGTTATCCTTGTCGTGTTTAGAGAATGCGGCCTCTTCATTTCCCTACATGGTCCGTAAGTCAGGCATAGGTATAGGTTAGGGTACCGTCACACTATACGATTTACCTACGATCACGACCAGCGATACGACCTGGCCGTGATCGTAGGTAAATCGTAGTGTGGTCGCTGGGGAGCTGTCACACAGACCGCTCTCCAGCGACCAAGATGCCAAGGTCCCTGGGTAACCAGGGTAAACATCGGGTAACTAAGCGCAGGACCGCGCTTAGTTACCCGATGTTTACCCTGGTTACAAGCGTTAAACTAAAAAAAAACAAACAGCACATACTTACATTCTGGTGTCCGTCAGGTCCCTTGCAGTCTGCTTCCCGCACTCAGTGACTGCCGGCCGTAAAGTGAAAGTGAAAGCACAGCCGCTGTGCTCTGCTTTCACTTTACGGCCGGCAGTCACAGTGCTGGAAGCAGACTGCAAGGGACCTGACGGACACCAGAATGTAAGTATGTGCTGTTTTTTTTTTTTTTAGTTTAACGCTTGTAACCAGGGTAAACA